>NC_092875.1:165662855-166862855 GCF_028372415.1 Notamacropus eugenii | reverse complement strand
CAAAGTTGAAGTCAGTACATGTCAAAAGGAAGATGTCAACTCTGGTCTGTTTGCTATTTTTTAAACATAATAGTATCTCTTTCAACTCTGAACATTTTTACTGGCCATACCTAATTCTTGGAATTCTCTCTCTTTTTGTTTCTTTCTCCTGGCTTCCCTGATTTGCTTTAAGTCTCAGAGAAAGTCCCACTTTTGCAAGAGATCTTTCCAAGCCCTCCTTAGTTTATCTCTAATTTATCTTGAATAGAACAGGTTTGTACATAATTGTTTGAATGCTTTTCCTCCATTAGACCATCAGCTCCTGGAGTGGTGAGACTGTTTTTTCTCCCTTTTTCTTCTGTATCCCTAGTGCTTAGCACAGTGCCTCGCACACAGTAGGTGCTTTATAAATACTAATAATAGTTCGCTTCTTTGTATGCCTGTGAAACTTGGACAGTATACTAGACTCATTCCACGAAACTGAAATGCTTCCATTTGAATTGTCTTAGGAAGATTCTGAAGATTACTGGATGGATAAGATAGCAGACCCTGATGTCCTTTCTTGAGCTAAATGGCCAAGAATCCAAATTCTACTGCACAGAGCACAACTCTGATGGGCTGGACACATTATTCAAATGCCACATATATGCTTGCCTAAAAAGAAGACTATTTTACAGAGAACTCACACAAGGAAGGCCTTCACATGGTTGACAAAAGAAGAAATACCAGAATATTCATAATGAAGCAGATTATTTTCTCTTCTGTTATGTTTTGTTTTCCTCATGGTTTCTCCCATTCATTTTAATTTTATGCAACATGACTAATGTGCAAATGTATTCAATGGGAATGTATGTGTAGAGCCCATACAAGATTGCACTCTGTCTTGGAGAGGAAGCAGGGAGGGAACAGAGAGGGAAAAGAAGAAAATTTGGAACTTATGGATGTGATTGTTGAAAACTGAAAACAAGTAAATTAATAAATCAGGTGCAGGAGGTGCAGAGAACACTCTTCAGGTTTCCTCTGAAGAATTTTGGAATAGATTGAGTGGCTTTGGAGATGTTGGCACAGGACCACCCAGCATGGAGTGCCCTCATCAGAGAAGGTGTTGTACTCAATGAGCAAAGCAGAATTGCAGTAGCCCAAAAGAAATGTGACATGCACAAATTTAGAAAATCTATCCCAAATGTTTATATGGGCTATTTGTGCCCCACTTGTGGCAGAGTCTTCTGAGCTTGTATTGATCTGATCAACCACAGTCAGACACACTCTAACTTCATGTTAGCATAGTCATTTTGGTCCTCTTTGAGAATGAAGGACAAAAATCAATAGCTAACATTAGTAAAGTTCTTATTACGTGAAAAACACTACTAAGGGCTTTATAATTATTATCTCATTTGATACTCACTACCACCCTGGGTTTTAGGTGCTATTATTATCCCATTTTACAGATGAAGAAACTGAAGCAAACAGGTTCAATAACTTACTTGCCCAGGGTTACACAGCTAATTAGTTTCTGAAGCCAGATCATTCTGACTCCAGGTCCAGAATTCAATCCACTATGTCCCCTACCTTTCCCTAAATATTAGTTGACTTGATTTCTTATCTCCCAGACCACCTGTCTCTCCATTGTCACACTGATTCATTCATTCCTGTGAATAATATATCTAAAACATAGAATTTACATTTGTGGATTATTCTTCACGAAAAGAAATATAATGCATCTAAATGAATATGTTTCAGAAAACATAATTCAATGACTAAAATATTTATTTAATAATTACTTTTTTGCAGAAGGCTATACTTAGTGATTGTAATATAATGACAAAACAAGATAACCTCTACATTCAGGAGCTTACTGGGGCAGGGGAGATAACATCAAAATAATTTTAACTGTAGGAAACATGTTGTAATAACACACAGGAGAGCCAAACATATTTAATAAATGAATAAGCATTAATTAAACATCTATTATGCCAGATATTGTGGTGTAAGAAATTGGAGAAAGGAGAGATATTATATGTTGGATGGGGAACATAGGGAGAGGATAATATATATAAAGCTTCTGGGTAAAGTTTACTCCTCAAGTACTTGAAGGAAGGGAAGGATTCCAACAGATAGACAAGAGTAAAAATTCTAGACATGAAGGTGGTTAAAAGGGAAAACAAATTTCAAGAGGGATGGAATGAAAGGAAGAGTTTCTCAGGAATATGGAGTAGAAAGGTGTTCATGGTAAAATTAGAAAGCTATAATGGGAGCAAGTCATAGAAATTATTGAACATCAAGCAGTGAAGTTCATGCTTTGCACTTGGAAATTTATTTGTCAACAGTGGCTATAGGAGACACTGAGAAAGCGAGGATAGTTATGAAATTAGGAAGCTGTTACAACAGTTCAGGTGGAAGGATAACTAAGGCTTGGAGAAGGGTGATAAGCAGCAGGGATTGTGAAAAGGGAAAGTCAATGAGACAAATGTATGGAGAACAAATAGACAGCACTAGGCAACTGATTGGTTGTAAAGAAGGAAGGAGAGTTAAGAGATAAATATGAATCAGAATTTTCAAGCTTGGGTGACAGGAAGAATGATGGATATAGAACCTAAAATGGGGAAGTCCAGAGGGAGGGGTAGGATTTGGGCTAAAGATGATGAGTTCATTTTGGAAAAGCTTGAGACTTTAGTCGATGTATCCAGAAGGCACTTTTGTGAGAAAGAATAGAAACTTAAAAGCAAAGTTACCTGAAAGTTTTAGCATTCTGAAATTTCTCTCTGCCTCAAATTTTATGGGAAAGGAGGTATGATTGTATGCTCCCCCCCAAAAAAACCCTACAATTGGGATCCAGTAGCTCATTAGATTCCACAAAGTGGTCTTTGCAACTTCTAATATTTACCATGGCATAGTGAAAGAGGGCAACTAGGTGGTTCACTGGATAGAGAAACAATTGGGCTTGGAGTCAGGAAGAAATGAGTTCAAATCTGACCTCAGACAATTTCTAGGTGTGTGATCCTGAGCAAGTCACTTAACGCTGTTTGCCTCAGTTTCCTCATCTGTAAAAAGAGCTGGAGAAGGAAATGGCAAACTTCTCCAGCAGTATCATTGTGAAGAAAGTGTTAAATGGGCTCATGAAGAGTTAGATATGAGTGAAAGACCCAATAAATTATCTCCATTATACAAATGATAGAACGGGGCTAAGAGAGGTTGTGATTTGTCCAGGGTCACACTGCTAATAAATAACTAAAATAGGATTTAAACCCAGGTCTTCTTGATTCCATGCCTAATGCTTTATCTTTCAGGCTCAGTTAGGTGGTGTAGATAATGGAATTTTATGTTGGAAAGAGCTGGATTCTAAACCCACCTCAGGTACTTACTAGCTTTGTGACTTTAGACAAATCACTATATCTCTCTTGCTCTCAGTTTCCTCCTTTGTGAATCCGGGAGGATAATAATAGCACCCATCTTACAGGGTTATGGTGAGAATAAAATCAAGTCTCACTTGTAAAACAATTTACAAATCTTAGAGAACTTTATAAAATGCCAGTAATTATTTTGATATGATCCCTTACTTAAACATTTTTATATTTTAGTTTTTAAGTTGTTTAATCATCTCAGTTTTGATAACCTCATTTTGTTTTTTTTTGTCAAAGATATGTTTTGCCATTTCCTTCTGCTCATTAGACAGATGAGGAAACCAAGGCAAATAGGGTTAAGTGACTTGCCCAGGACCACTCAGCTAGGAAGATGACTCTTCTTGAATATAGCAAGTGCTTAAAGACTATTTATTGAATTGAATTGAATTTCTGTAGAGTTTTCCAATTACAAAGCACCTGATGTGCATCATTTCATATAATCTTTACATGCCTATAAAATAGATAATAGAAACATTATTAATCCAGCTTCACAGACTAAGGCTCAAAAAAATTCAAGTGACTTGAGGTCACGTTCGTTGTAAATGACACATTTGAGTTCAACCCAAGTTATAAACTCCAAGTGCTAAGTTCTAAGTTCTTTCCATAATGCAAAGGTGACTACCAAAAAAAAAAAAAAAAAAAGAAGAAACTATTGCCTGACCAATATGCATATTTGTGTGTGCGTGCATGGGCATGTACGTGCGTGTCTGTGTGTGTGTATGTGTGCACGTGGGTGTTTGTCTTATCTTCCTCTTCTCTCAATGAAAACATAAGAAGGGAACAAGGGGGCTTTGGCACATTCTTTTATACAAGTCACGTTTTTATGGCCACCTTTTTTGCAGAGAAAGAAGGAGAATAGAAAATCCCTTTACATTTATTATTTATTGATTTTTAAGAAAGCATTTGACTCTGTAGAACAAAATGCAACCTAGACATCTTCCCTTGGACAAGGTGTTTCCCTCATATGTATCAAAATACTACAAGACCTTCTGACAGATGAAAGTACAACGACAGCTTTGTTCAACTATCCTCTGAGTATTGACATCAATAGGATGTTAAACAGAAAGATGTGTTCCCCTAAGGTGTTTACTAGAGTTGCAGAAGAGGTTCCTATGGAAAGACCAAACAAAAGCTTTACTAAACCTTATTTTTCCTTTTAGATTGTATGTTCCTACAAGGCAGGGATTGTGTCTTTATTCACTGGTACCCTTCTCAAAGCACCTATCATAGAACCTTGCAAGTGATATTTGATGAATAAATATCTGTTTAACATTAACTAACAGGGAAGGAATACCCCAAGCTATATACACAAGGCTTCACTCCCTACCAAATACCAGTTCCATAATAAACACATGCAGTGGGCAGCAAATAAACCCTATATCTAAGTGTATAGTAAAACAGAAATAAGAGAAGGTATACCTATGATTGGTTGGTTGGTTCTTCTCCTTTGTTCTTGAAGAGGACCAAATGGCATCACTATGATAAAGTAAAGTTTCAATGTGTACGACTGTGGCTGATCAGACCAATATGAGCTCAGAACGCTCTACCACAGATTGTGAACATTTGGCGTGGTTACTCCAAATTTGAGCATTCTATGTTTCCTTTGTGCTGTTTCAATTCTGCTTTGCTCATAGAGCATAGCAACTTTTCTGATGTGGACACACCATGCTGAGTGATCCTGTGTTAGTATCTCCTATGTCCCACAATCAAATCCAAAGTTGTTGAGAGAGGCCTTGAGAGTGTCCTTGTATCACTTCTTCTGAGCACTTGCTCATGTAAGTTCTCCATAAAATAGTCTTTTTGGCAAGCATACATTTTGTATTTGAACAATGTGGTCAGCCCACTGGAGTTGTGCTCTCTGAAGCATAGTTTGAATGCTTGGCAATTTAGTTTGAGCAAGGATCTCAGTGTCTGGTACCTTATCCTGCCAGGTTATCTTTAGAATCTTCCTAAGACAGTTCAAATGGAAGCCTAGCATGGTGCTGGTATACTGTCCAAGTTTCACAGGCATAAAACAGTGAGGTCAGCACAACAGCTCTGTAGACCTTCAGTTTGGTAGTCAGTCTAGTACCTCTTCTCTCCCAAACTTTTCTTCAGAGCCTCCCAAACACTGAGCTAGCTCTGGCAATACATGTGTCAACCTCATTGTCAATGTGTACATCCCTGGAAAGTATTCTACCAAAGTAAGTGAACTTATCCACAGCATTCAAAACTGCTCCATTTGTTGCAACTGATGCTTCCACGTATGGATGGTGAGGTGGTGGCTGATGGAGCACCTGTGTTTTCTTAGTGTTGATTATTAAGTCAAAATTGGCACAGGCATCAGAGAATTGATCCACACTTTGTTACATCTCAGCTTCAGAGGCTGCATTGAGTGCACAATCATCTGCAAACAGAAAACCATGCACCAACACTCCCTCTACTTTGGTCTTGGCTTATAGCCTTTTCAAATTGAAGAACTTAACATCAGCATAGTAGTTGACCTTGATGCCTTGTTCATCTTCATTAAAAGCATTTGACAACATGGCTGAAAACATCATGCTAAAAAGTATGGGAGCAAGCACACAGACCTGTTTCATTCCATTGGTGACTGGGAAAGCATGAGAGCTTTGTCCATTATCCAGAACCCGGGCAAACATGCCATCATGAAATTGACATACAATGCAGCCAAATTTTGATGCAATTTTCCATAAGCCCTCATGACTAACCATGTCAGAAGCCTTGGTCAGATCTACAAGCATTGTGTATAGACTCCTGTTCTGTTACTTGCGTTTCTCCTGGAGTTGTCAGGCAGCAAACACCATATTGACTGTTCCTTGGCCCTTTCTGAAGCCACACTGGCTCTCAGGTATATGACCAGCTTCCACATGATATACCTATGAATCTATATACCAGATAATACACAGAGTGGAAGATAACTCAGTTCAACTAAGAGAGAGAGTTTCAGATCTCACCCAAGAGAAAATTCCCTAAAGTGTCTAGTGTAGTAAGTTGAGGATAGGGACATGATTAAGATGGTGGATCCTCTATTTTTTGGCCATCTATTTCTTCTTAGAGTTTTTTTCTCCCCTCAAGGACCTAAAGAGAGACTAGAAATCTCTTCTCTTTAGAAACTTAAGGAGAAGAGAAGTATCTCTTTTTCTCAATCTTTCATCAACTGCCCTTCAGGCAGGAATATTGAATAATCAGTATTTACCAATGACGAAAGTTTTGTGTAAATGACCTTTGAACCATATGGGCTTTTTATCTTTTCTCTATGAGAGATATTCAATTCCACTAGAGTTCATGGTCTATGGTATTTTGTGTGGCAAGAAAAGACTCCCTCAATTTCATCTCTCATAGTTAATCCCTTTCTTTTCATGCACATGAACAACATACCAGTTGAGGCCCTATTTAGCTTTTACTAGGACTTTTGCAATGTCTCCTAACTGTATTCTTGCCTTTCAGTCTATCCTTCCAACTGATTCTCCACAGAGCTACCAAATTTTCTACCTGTAATACAAGCTTAGTTATATCACTCAAAAACTTTTGGTAGCTCCCTATTGCCACTAAGATAAAATACAAATGGTTCACTTTGGAACTTAATGGTTTTAATGATGAAGTGCCAGCCTTGCTTTCTAGGCTCATTGTACATTTCACCCTTCATGCACTTCACAAACTTCATTCACTCCAGCAAAACTGTCTATTAACTATTTCTGAAACTGGTATGTATTTCTCACTTCTATGCTTCTGTATAAGTTTTTTCTCACGCCTGAATGACACTCATTTCATTTTGACCTTTTTGGATCAACAGATTTATTCAAAGCTTTAAATCATGTGCCACTTATTGCTGGAAGCCTTTCTTGGTTGACTTTATTCATAGTTCTTTCTCATTCTCAAATCAACCTGTGAGCAAAATCATATTTCAATCATAGGCAAGCAGAAGACTGTGAAGTGTTATATGCAAGGATAGCTATTTCTGGAGTACCACAAGTAGGAAGAAGAAGCATATGGCTCCTGTGGTATGATCATACTGGGACAAAGCCCTAATTTCCCTGTCCTAGTTCCAGATCTATTGGTTAAAAAAAAGAACACACATTCCTAGAAAAGTTCAGCAATTTTCTTATGAAACTAGATTTTTTTTTATACTTTCATTACCTAGATATTAAGTGAATTATTATATCTTGGCCCTGAGTTAATCTAGATTATGATCTCCATTTTCAGCTAAATGAAAGGAAATTATCAAGCATATTAAAATTATCAAGCATATTATTGGTCATGGGAGAATATGGATTAAGCCTTTTCCCCAGCAACAGTGGCAGGTATCATGCAATGCTTCATTGCATTACTATAGTTCACAACAACATTAATCAAAGAGTCTGAAAAACACTAACTCACACAAGGTACAACACAATAAGACTAATGCCAAAAGCAATCTCTGCAAATAGATAAATAAGGGTTGCTCATGTGAAAAATGAGCCTTCTTCCATTGAACCTTGGGAGATATATCCATGCATAGAACTAACTCCCGTTAACTTCATTGGAGCTTACCTCATAAATCCTCTGCCTTCAATGAGAAAAAAAGCATCTAGAGCTGCCTAATAGAATCACAACTGGATAATACCAGTGTTTATACATTTCTTACATATTCTGCAGGTAGATGCAGTAGCTTATAACCATGACTAATATTAATAAGCATTTACTCTGCCAAAAATATGTTAGGTGCTGATTTGGATGTAGAGGAAATTGCTTTTCTTAGTATGGCCTAGATTTTGCTAAAAACTAAACTTAGTGAGGTAAAAAAAATTCCAAGGTCTGACATCCCTTTTGAATATTAATTTTTTTGAGTAAGTTTTTACCCAGTGTGTCCACCTGAAAGGAGAAGAAAGAAAACAGCATTACTGCAGGGTTTTTTTTAAAATGGTACAAAGCCATTGCAGTCTCCACAACTCAAACTCTTAACTATATTCAAAAGTTTTTTCTTTCCTCAACATCATTCTCTGTTTCTCTCAGTGTGTCTGTCTTTTTCTGTCTGTCTGTCTTCCTTTCTCTGGCAAAAATTTCAGTTGCCCATGGGTCTCTAACTAAATTTTGCCGTTCAGTTTTCATTCATTCTTTTTATTATGAAATAATGATCATTAATTAACAAATAAAAACCTTTCAGTAGACAAAGAAAAACAAAATAGAAGGATGAATGTGAAACTGTGGCCTTGTTATATACATTTTAAATCTATTTTACATTTAACAAGGTAGTATTAAATTTGCCCTATTTGTTTTCCCTTTTGAATTTAATGTGTATGTTTACAAATGTCTTATTAAGAATTTTCTTAAATTTTTTATCACTACCCACTAACTCTGTCCTCTTCTCCTCATTCCATCCCCAGTATCTTCTTTGTAACAGGTAATTTTAATCAAGTAAAAAAAAAAAATCAACACTTTGACCACTATCTGAAAATGCATTTTTCATTCTGTATCTAAAATCTATCAGATCATAAGCAAGAGGAATGAAACATGCCTTATCATCAGTGATCATTGTATAAACTATTTCTTGGTTCTCCCCACTTCACTGTGCATTATTATGTAAGTCTTCTTAAGTTTCTCTGAATCCATCACATTTGTCATTTCTTACAACTTGATAATATTTCTCATCTGTAAAATAAGGAGACTGGACTAAATGACCTATGAGGATCCATCTAGCTCTAACTTTATGATCTTAAGAATTTTTTTCCCTTTGTTTAGCTAAGAATTTTTCTTTAACCCATAGTTTTAAAAAGTATCTCTATCCCTTATCTAATTTTTATGATCTGATATTTTATAGTTAGGTCAGGTGCCATGTATCCATTTGGAACTTATAATGGTATAGGGTATAAGATGTTGAATTCCTTCTTTTTTCCCTGGGACTTCCATCATGGATATAAAATGTAAAACTACATACATCTTAGATGACATAAAAGAATCTGTATGTTAAAACTAAGTGTGATCATATAGTAGCAAGGATCTTTATTTCAAGTCATGAAATTAATTTAATAAAAAAAGGGAAAGCATTGCCATCAAGAAATCCCCTCCCCAGCTCCTTATATAGTAGTGCCTTCTAATTATGAGACCTCAGTATCCACGTGAGTAATGGTGGTCATAAATTAGAACTAAAGGGGAGTAAGATTCCACATCCAACCTCACCTTTTACAGATGAGGAAATTGGAGCCAATAGATATTAAGGGACTTGCTCAGGATCACATAGCTCAGAAGGGTCAGAGGTAAGATTTGAACTCAATACTTCCTGACTTAAAGCACAACACATTCACTGCTCTAAATTATTAATTATTCATTCAACTTTAATGGTGAATTGACTTCACCTTTTAGGAGCAAGGACAGATGACTGCTGAGCAAGGGTGAGAATGTTAAATTGAAGGGAACACAAACTCTGAAAGCAGATTATAGCCACACTTCCCAGCATGTATATAATTTGTCATTGCCCAGGCAAGATCGATATTCTGGATTTCGACCTCAGAGCAAGCCATTTTCCCACCTTTTCCCTACAACATTTTAGAATTTGAAATTAAAAACATAAATCACACATTGTAGCTTGCAGCTAACATGATTCCCTCCCTGAATTTTCTTTTGGAACAAGGGCCAAGCAATGCTAATTCAATGCAGTCTCAAGGAAGTGCTGGGAGCAGTTTGTCTAAGTAGTGAAGGTATGGCTGTTCCTAAATGTACAGAGGGGCTGGCTCTACCTCCAGTACTGATAAAGGAACTCCATTGTTAAAGATAAGTGTTTGAATCTCTCAGGATGCAGGCCCATTTCTACCCAATAATATGGTCAATAGGAGTCAGTCAGCTGGGTGCCTTTCTTATTTCTGTCCTAGGCAAAAATTACAAATATCAGAAATGCAGTTTTGTTTACAGAATGGTTGGATTTTATAGGTTGACCTTGCCCTCCTGGAGACCTAGATACTTTCTGTTTTAGGTCTGAGAAATAAGATAAATATTTTCCGTTATTTCAAATTTATTTGGAATTTGACCTTTCTTGAGTTACTTATCAACTCATGGGAGGATAAATGAATTTTAACTTATTTATGGATAATGTGGGATTATTCTAAGCACTTTGCACAGTGCCTAGAATGTAGAGACACTTAATAAATGCTTGTTTCCTGACTGATCAAAAAAATTAAGTTCTTGGCCTCTGGCAATTATTTCCCCTTTTTAATTAAAGTGCTTAAAAATAATCCCCAAGGGGGTATTTTCCTCTAATATAAGATACCTGCTAACTTCCAATAAAGCCTCAGTAGGGCTTCTGCTATTCAAAAACTCCATCTGTCTTATTTAGAATCCAATGACCTTGGGATACAAAAGACTTTTGTATTGAACTACAAGATCTAACAGACCTTATGAAAAAAATCAGGTCTTTATGATTTCCCTTTGCTTTTTTTCCACCTTCCTTGTAGATTTTCTCCTTCTAATGAACCATTTTCTTCCCAATTACAATATTTATTTTTCCTTAAGAAATGCCACAGAAAAAGAGACTAGCCAAAATGATGGAGTGGG
The DNA here is from genome assembly GCF_028372415.1 of Notamacropus eugenii. Classification (NCBI taxonomy): domain Eukaryota; kingdom Metazoa; phylum Chordata; class Mammalia; order Diprotodontia; family Macropodidae; genus Notamacropus; species Notamacropus eugenii. Next base: position 166,851,951 of record NC_092875.1, on the reverse strand, counting down.
AAGAAGCATAGGCTAACAACCCCAAACTACTCCAGTAATAATTTAAGAATTCTAGGCTACTTTGTGAAGAAACTACAGTAGGTCATATTTCTAGCCCAAGATTATAAATTCCACAAATGGACAATTACAGGTTAGGGGACTGTGGAACACAGGTAGGTGGGAATCATGGTCTCTATGTCCAGACTTCTTAGTTAAAATAGCAGTGAGAGTAGCATCAATGACTTAGCCCCGGGTCTGAGTAAGCATATGAAGTGTACCCAAAGGTATGACCAGCCTATGACCAGTCTCTGAACTAGGCTAACCTTGAGCAGATCTTAGACTCAGCCCCTAGTCCAGATAAACAGCTTAAGGTTGTGAGCACATTCTCAGTTGCCAAAGCCTCCATTTGGGACCAGATTGTGAATTCAATACCCTATCGAGGAAAGCAATGGAGGGTAGGTTCTCCCAGAGGGTCATATGTCATAGACTCAGTCTCAAAAGAACTCTCAGGTAGGTCATCAGCATAGTATTTCCTAGAGGAGCTCTAGAAGAATGACTAAAAGAACAAACAAAAAAAATATAAAGAGCTATTATGAAGTCAGGGATGCCCAAGATCCAAGTTTAGAAGAAGAGAAATATCCACCTACAAGCAAAACTTCAAAGAAAAACAGCAATTTAGAATTCCCAGAATCAATAAGTCAGGAAATTTTAAAATATATGTCATTATAAATAAAATGAGAGCAATATGGAAAAAATAGGAAAGAAATGAGCACTATGGAAGAGGGGCTTAGAAAGAAAATTAGAAGTTTGGCAAAAGAGATTCAAATTCTTTTTTTTCAAGAATGAAAATCTATTGTTACACATTGGTCTTGATATTTTTTGTTTGTTTTAAGCAGCAATGTTAGAGGAGAGATGAGAAGCAAGGTAGTAGGGTAGTGAAAATGGAACACATTTCCCTCCCCCATAAACTGTCCCCATGAATCAACAAAACTGGAATTTGCATGACAGTTTAAACAAAAAATAGAAAACAAAGAAGAAAAGAAGGGGAAGGAAAAAATATCAGTCTTACAATAATATACAAGAGGGTCCCCAAAATTCACTTATCTAAGCCCCTTCACAATTTAGAAATTGCCCTTCCCACATTCCTGATATATGGTTTGCTGAGGGATAAACGTTTGGCTTGTGGATTTATTTACTAATATACGTGTCCTCATTCCCACCCCACCCACATTCTATTCACTGAAAATAATTTGAATAAGAACTACCATTTTCAATTTACTATTTGCCTAAATTTACATAAATGAAACCAAGGTGGATAATCAGCAGAGGCAGAGACATAAATCTGTCTTACAAGGTAAGTATGTCTTGGGACATCTTCATTGATTAGGAACTCAACATTAAGAGGCAAATCATTTCATGAAAATTTTGTTATCAAATTCTTTCTTGTATTAAATCTGAACTTTCTTTCATCTTCTATTCATTTGTGCAAGTTCTCTTCCCTAGAGTAAAGGAAAACAAGTCTGTTTCTCCCTCCTCCATAAGATAGTGCTGAAAATATCTGTGCTGTGATGGAATAAAAATAATTGAAGCAGCAAAATATCCAAGCAGGATCCATTTATTAACTAGGAAAGCAGTAGCCAATTAATGGGATCAATGACTGTTCAGTAGTGAAAGACCGTGAGAGAAGGAGGACAGGGTCTTTCATGGTAATTAACAGGAAGACAGAGCAAAATCTTAAGCTCAGACAGCCACCACCACCACCAACACCACCAACCCCCATCTATTGTATGGACCTCCCTTTCTGAAATCCCTTTAACCACAAACAAGACATGTGATTCAGGTCATTAGACATTGGTAAGGCAATCTCTACTGGTAGATTTTTTTTTTTTTGAAGGTTGTTATTTTTTTTTTTTTATTTTCAGTGTTCTAAAATCACTATCATATAACTTAGATTTTTTTTCCCTTGCTTCCCCTCCTTCCCCCTTCCTCCTGAGATGGCATACAATTTTACATAGGTTCTACACATGCATTCCTATGAAATACGTTTTCACCATAGTAATGTTATACAGAAGAATTAAAATGAACGGGAGAAATCAGATAACAAACCAAAACATAATACAAAAGAAGCTGATCTGCTACATTCTGTGATTGAATTCCATAGTTCTTTCTCTGGATGTGTTAAAAGACCACTTGAAATTTTTTAGGTCCTTGCATTGCAATGAAGTTCTAAGTCTACCAGAAAAAATCCTCACACACTGTGGTTGTTGCTGTCTACAAGGTTCTCCTGGGTCTGATCCTTTCACTGAGCATCAGATCATATAAGTCTTTCCAAGACTCTCTGAAGTTTTCTTGTTCATCATTTCTTATAGCACAATAGTATTCTATTACATTCATATACCATAATTTATTCAGCCATTTCCTAATTTATGGGTATTTCCTTGACTTGCAGTTTTTGGCCACCACAAATAGTGCTGCTATAAACATTTTTGTGCATGTGGGACCCTTTCCTATTTTTATGATCTCTTGGGGATATAGTCCTAGAAGCATTATTGCTGAGTCAAAGGGTATGCACATTTTTGTAGCCCTTTGGGCATAGTTCAAAATTGCTCTCCAAAATGGTTGAATCAGCTCACAGCTCCACCAACAATGAATTAGTGTTCCACCTCTCCCACATCCTCTCCAACATCTATCATCTCCCTGTTCTGTCATGTTAGCCAATCTGGTAGGTGTGATGTGGTATCTCAGAGTTGTTTTGATTTGCATCTCTCGAATCAATAGTGATTTAGAGCATTTTTTCATATGACTATAGACATCTTTAATTTCTTCCTCTGAAAACTGCCCTTTCATATCCTTTGACGATTTATCAATTGGAAAATGACTTGCATTCTGGTACATTTGACTCAGTTCTCTACATATTGTAGAAATGAGACCTTTATCACAGACACTAGTTGCCAAAATTCTTTCCCAGTTTTCTGCTTTCCTCCTAATCTTGGTTGCATTGGATTTTGTTGTGCAAAAACTTTTCAGTTTAATGTAATAAAAATTATCTATCTTGTATTTCGTAATGCTTTCTATTGCTTCTCTCTCTTCTTTAGTTAAAAATTCTTCCCTTGTCCATAAATCTGATAAATACACTATTCCTTGCTCCATTAATTTTTTTATAGTATCAATCTTTATACCTAGATCGTGTACCCATTTGGACTTTATTCTTGTGTAGAGTGTCAGGCATTGGTCTTTGCCTAGTTTCTGTCACACTTTTATTCAGTTTTCCCAGCAATTTTTGTTGAACAGTGAGTTCTTATCCCAGAAGCTGAGGTCCTTGGGTTTATCAAACAGTAGATTGCTATATTCATTGACTACTGTGTCTTGAGTACTGAACCTATCCCACTGGTCTGCTCTTCTATTTCTTAGCAAGTACCAAGTGATTTTGATAATTGCTGTTTTATAATACAATTTGAGATCTGGAAGAGCTAGGCCACCTTCCCTAGCATTTATTTGCATTCATTTCCTTGATATTCTGGATCTTTTGTTCTTCTAGATGAATTTTGATATTTTTTTCAGTTCTAGAAAATAATTATCTGATAGTTTGATTGGTATGTCACTAAACAAGTAAATTAATTAAGATAGAATTGTCATTTTTATTATATTAGCTCTGCCTACCCACAAGCAACTGATGTTTTCCCACTTACTTAGATCAGACTTTATTTGTGCAAAAAGTATCTTGTAGCTGTGTTCATTCAGTCCTTGAATTTGTTTTGGCAGGTAAACTCCCAAATATCTTATAGTGTCTAGAGATTCAAATTCTAACCCATATAAAACACTCTTAGAAAATTAGAATGGGGGGGGGGGGGCGGAGCCAAGATGGCGGAGTAGAAAGACGCACATACACATAGCTCCGAACCCACAACCCACAGAACCGCTACAGGGGAGTAACTCACTGCGAATTCTGCACCCAGAGGCCACGGAATATTGGAGCAAGGGAGATTTCTGTTCCAGAGGGACCTGCAAACCTCTCGCGGGGGGTCCTTCGCACTGTGGACTGGGCGTCGGGACTGGGAGCTGAGGGCAGCCCTGCCGCGGCCACAGCACCGAGAGGAAAAGATCCAAGCGGGCTTCGGGGACGGGATCTCCAGTGGCCATGCGGGTCCCCCCATACACAGAGGGACCTGCAAACCTCTCGCAAAAGGTCCGTCGCACTGCAGACGCGGAGCCCAGCCCAGCCCAGACCTGCTGCGGCCACGGCACCAAGAGAAACAGACCCGAGCAGGCTTCAGGGATGGGATCTCCAGGGGCCGCACAAGTCCCTCCGCCCACAGGTGACGGGGGTCGGTGAGAGAGTCTGTTTGGCGGGTCGAGAGGGGAGTGGGGTGACCCCATGATTCGGGCCCCCCTCGGGAGGTAGAAGCTGAGAGGCAGCTGCAGACCGGGGCTCCCCAAGCGGACGGGAGCCTGAATCCATTGTGGAAGGTCTGTGCATAAACCCCCTGAGGGAACTGAGCCTGAGAGGTGGCCCTGCCCCGACCTGACCACCTGAACATAATCTCATACTGAATAGCAGCCCTGCCCCCACCAAAAGCTCTAAGGCGGGAAGCAGCATTTGAATCTCAGTCCCCAAACGCTGGCTGGGAGGATCAGGAGGTGAGGTGGGTGTGAGGAGAATATTCAGAGGTCAAGTCACTGGCTGGGAAAATGCCCAGAAAAGGGAAAAGAAATAAGACTATTGAAGGCTACTTTCTCGGAGAACAGGCATTTCCTCCCTTCCTTTCTGATGAGGAAGAACAATGCTTACCATCAGGCAAAGACACAGAAATCAAGGATTCTGTGTCTCAGCCCACCCAATGGGCTCAGGCCATGGAAGAGCTCAAAAAGAATTTTGAAAATCAAGTTTGAGAGGTGGAGGAAAAACTGGGAAGAGAAATGAAAGAGATGAAAGAAAAGCATGAAAAGCAGATCAGCTCCCTGCTAAAGGAGAACCAAAAAAATGTTGAAGAAATTAACACCTTGAAAACTAGCCTAACTCAATTGGCAAAAGAGGCTCAAAAAGCCAATGAGGAGAAGAATGCTTTCAAAAGCAGAATTAGCCAAATGGAAAAGGAGATTCAAAAGCTCACTGAAGAAAATAGTTCTTTCAAAACTAGAATGGCACAGATGGAGGCTAAGGACTTTGCGAGAAAGCATGATATCACAGAACAAAGAGAGAAGAATGGAAAAATGGAAGATAATGTGAAATATCTCATTGGAAAAACAACTGACCTGGAAAATCGATTCAGGAGAGACAATTTAAAAATTTTGGGACTACCTGAAAACCATGATCAAAATAAGAGCCTAGACATCATCTTCCATGAAATTATCAAGGAAAACTGCCCTGAGATTCTAGAACCAGAGGGCAAAATAAATATTCAAGGAATCCACAGAACACTGCCTGAAAGAGATCCAAAAAGAGAAACATTGTGGCCAAATTCCAGAGTTCCCAGGCCAAGGAGAAAATATTGCAAGCAGCTAGAAAGAAACAATTCAAGTATTGTGGAAATACAATCAGGATAACACAAGATCTAGCAGCCTCTACATTAAGAGATCGAAGGGCATGGAATACAATATTCCAGAAGTCAAAGAAACTAGGACTAAAACCAAGAATCACCTACCCAGCAAAACTGAATATAATACTTCAGGGGAAAAAATGGTCTTTCAAGGAAATAGATGATTTTCAAGCATTCTTGATGAAAAGACCAGAGCTGAAAAGAAAATTTGCCTTTCAAACACAAGAATGAAGAGAAGCATGAAAAGGTGAACAGCAAAGAGAAGTCATAAGCGACTTACTAAAGTTGAACTGTTTACATTTCTACATGGAAAGACAATATTTGTAACTCTTGAAACATTTCAGTATCTGGGTACTGGGTGGGAGTACACACACACACATGCACACATGCACACATACATAGAGGCAGAGTGCACAGAGTAAATTGAAGAGGATGGGATCATATCTTAAAAAAAAATGAAATCAAGCAGTGAGAGAGAAATATATTGGGAGGAGAAAGGGAGAAATTGAATGGGGCAAATTATCTCTCATAAAAGAGGCAAGCAAAAGACTCATTAGTGGAGGGATAAAGAGGGGAGGTGAGAGAAAAACATGAAGTCTACTCTCATCACATTCCACTAAAGGAAAGAATAAAATGCACACTCATTTTGGTAGGAAAACCTATCTCACAATACAGGAAAGTGGGGGACAAAGGGACAAGCAGGGTGGGGGGGATGACAGAAGGGAGGGCATGGGGAGGAGAATGCAATTCAAGGTCAACACTCATGGGGAGGGATAGGATCAAAAGAGAATAGAAGTAATGGGGGACAGGATAGGATGGAGGGAAATATAATTAGTCCTATACAACACAACTATTATGGAAGTCATTTGCAAAACTACACAGATTTGGCCTATATTGAATTGCTTGCCTTCCAAAGGGAAGGGGTGGAGAGGGAGGGAGCTAAAGAAGTTGGAACTCAAAGTGTTAGGATCAACTGTAATGTTCTTACCACTAGGAAATAAGAAATACAGGTAAAGGGGTATAGAAAGCTATCTGGCCCTACAGAACAAAAGAGAAGTTGGAGACAAGGGCAGAGAGGGATGATAGAAGATAGAGTAGATTGGTCACAGGGGCAATTAGAATGCTTGGTGTTTGGGGGGGAGGGGATAAAAGGGGAGAAAATTTGTAACCCAAAATTTTGTGAAAATGAATGTTAAAAGTTAAATAGAAAAAAAAAGAAAATTAGAATAGGTCAAGCAAAAGTTAATGACTCCACGAATCAATAAGAAATATTTTTAATATACATATTTAATATACATAATATATACATGTGTTTATATTTACATATAATTGTCCTGAAAAGCAGATAAATTATAAAACAGAAAAATCATTAAAAAGTCCCATATCTCATAGAACCAGAAGGGAAAATGAAAAGTGAAAGAACTTATCAGTCAACTCCTGAGAGAAACTTAAAAATTTTGATGAGTATCATAAACAAAATCAAAGTCTTTCAGGGTAAAGAAAATATATTACAAACAGACAGATTTTTTATTTTTAAAAGAACTAATAGCAAGTCAGAATCACATGGTTAGCAGCTACAACTTGAAAATAATACAGACAATGGAATGACACATTAAAAGAAAAAAGAGAAAAAACAGGTAAACAATCAAGAATAACTCAGAAAAACTGAGCATAATCCTACAGGGAAGAAAAAAGGATCTTGAATGATTAAGAATTCTAAGAATTTATGATGAAAGATAAGAACTGAGTAGAAATGTTGAAATACAAACAAGGAAGTAAAAGATATACAAAAAGGGTAAATAAAAGCCAGCAACTGGCAAAGGCTTTATCAGGATAAAGGGTTTTATCCTAATGAAGGTGGAGGAGAAATGATAAAATCATCCCTAAGACCTACAGTTTATCATGGGTCATAGAGAGAGTCAAATAAGATGGAGTGTCAAGGAATGATTTTTATTATCTCTTAAAAAGAATTATTTTATTTTCAATTCATGAAACAAAACAAACATTTCTATAACAGGGTACAATAAAAAAAGATGATTGCACATGTCATGTGCAACTAGTTATTCTCTCCAAATGTACAACTGTTACCATGCATTTTTTTTCTTTTAATCTTCCCTATCTCCCTCCTCACGCTAGAAAGGGTTATCATTAGACACAAATAAGTATATACCCACATACGTATACATGTGGGTATATGTATACATGTAATGTATACATATAGTGGCATATATATATGTATGTATGTAAAATGTTTCTTGACATGCTTCTAGTCATCAGTTCTTTCTCTAGATGCAGATAATATCTTTCTTCATAGGTCCTTTATTTTTAATTACTGTATTTTTAAATATCAAGATAAGTTGCTGAAGGTCATTCTTAAAACGATATTGCTGTTACTGTATACAATGTTCTTTTGGTTTGCTTATTTCACTCTTCATCATTTCATGCAAGTCTTTCCATACCTTTCTAAGATCATTGAGCTCATCATTTCCTATAGCGCAGTAGCACTCCATCACAACTAAACATCACAACCTGCTGAGCCATTCCCTACCTTATGGGGATCCCCGCAATCTCCACTTCTTTGCCACTACAAAGAGAACTGGTATAAACATCCCATTTACATTCAAAATTATAATTACTATTTGTGAATTTCTCTCCATTTTATGTTTATTCACTATTTTCTCTCTTAGTCTCCTTTTTTATACTATCCCAATTATCTTCTTCTACTACCCTCCTATTCCCACCCCCAACCTTGATTTTTATTTTCTTTTGATGATCACATAAGGAGAAAAGAAATAGGAGGGGAAAAAGGTTACACTATGGAATAAAAGAAGAAGAAGGGTGAAATTTATTTCACATAATGGGAGGATACAAGTAAAAATCTATACAAATAAGGAATGGTGAAAGTCATCATTTGATTATCACTTTGATGTAATGCAGAATCAAATGATTAGAATGGGAATAATGTATAATAAACACAGCATTGTCAAAACAAACAATTTTGAAACACTTAAAAGCTCTCATCAACTTAATTATCAGCAATGATTACAGAGAAATGATTCAGAATAAAATGTTGCCCTCTTCTTAAAAGAGAGGCCTAGATATTCAGAATAAGGTACATATTTTTTAGACATCTCCACTGTTCTTGACTTCTATATTAGTTTCAGGGATAGGTTTCATTTTGTTTTGTTTCCAGGAAGAGGAGAAAGCAGATGCTTGTAAATTATTTTTGTAAATTTCTAAGTTATTTTTTTAAAAAATCACAGAGGTAGAAGAAACAGTAGCAGCCATCAAATGTAAACTATACCTGAGAAACAACCCATACCTCTGTTGACTGATGACATATTGGTCATCCCGTTCTTCTTTAAACACCTCCATTGAGGGAGAACACAAATGGAAGCCTATTATTCTACCTCTACATTATTCAAATATTTAGGGAATGTTTTCTTACATCAAACTTAAATTCACCGCTCTGCAGTTTTCATGCATTATTTCTAATTGTATATTCTGGGCCAAACAAAATAAGACAGGTCTCTTTTTCCAAGTCTCTTCTGCCAGCCCTTCAGAAACTTAAAGATATTTTTCATTTATGCTTGAATCCTCTTTTCCCAGGCTAAATTCTTCTATTTCTTTTAGCCAATATTGTCATATTATTAGGTTGAAGGCTTTAACCACCCTAGTTGCTTTCCATTGCCTGGATGCTCTCCAGTTGATTATTATTCCTGATAAAATGTGATGCCAAAAAGCTAAACACAATATTTTTAGATGTGGTATGACTAGAATCAAGAAGAGTAATTGGATCAAAGTATGCAAGGAGAGCTTCCCTACCTGCTTCAGTTGACTAGGTGTGCTAGCTTAGTACTTAGGCAGTTCAGGTGTAATGAAAGGATCCCTATAGTGGAGTACTCAGTAGGCTAGACTGTCTTTCCAACTATTAGAAAGTAAATGTAACCCATGTTTTGAAACAAATTATGTTTTTGCCACTAGACTTACTGTTAGAGGATTTGGTTTCCATTTTAGATTTCACAAACAAGTAGTTGGATAGACCTTGTACAGGTTATCACTTAAGCACTTTGGTTTCCTTATCTGAATATTTGAAAAAATAAGAAAAAAAAAAAGAAAACATTTGTAGTGGTAGTAGTAGTAGCAGTAACAGTAGTAGTAGTAGTAGTAGTAGTAGTAGTAGTAGTAGTAGTAGTAGTAGTAGTAGTAGTAGTAGTAGTGTTAGTAATAGTAGCTGTGGTTATAGTAACAATAATAATACTTGTATTACCAAACTCTTAGAATATTTTTCCAATGGTAAAAGATTGTTCATGTGTGAGCATTGTATTTTAGACAGAGAATAGGCAGAATAAAGAAACTCATCTGGACCCTCTCCAATCAAAACATTTAACACTTCATTCAGCAGTTCAAGAATGACCAATGACAGATTTTAGACATCTAAAAATTCATGTAAATATATGATGAGAATTAAATTGGCAAACAAGGGGAGAAAGCACACATTTTCAGGAAAACAAAACAAAACAAAACATGACAGTGTTGTCAGACATAGAAAGTGAGATAAAAAAAGAAAAAAATGGTTTAATGATGTGTATTGAGAAACGACCGGATGTTTATAAATAACATATATAGTTTATTTAACAATTTATCATATATTTTCTCCATCAGAGTGTTAATGCTAGCTCTAATCTCTACTCCCCTGTAGTTGATATGCTTGGAGATTTTGAGCTTGCAACTTGTTTTGAGAAGAATTTTATTTTCTCCTCAAATTCACTATTGTCAAGACTCATACCTCTGCTTTTTTTCTTATTAAAATTTAAAATCTCCAGCAATAAATTTTCATTATGGATCTATTTAAACTTCAGCACTTTAAAAGAGAGCTATTACTCCACCTTCATTTTGTCAAGCAAGTAAATTGAAACACCAAGTATAAATGACTTATTTGAAAATATAGCCAGAGTAACATATCCAGAATTAGCACCCATAGTTTCTGGTTTAATAAACTCCACTTACTCTCGTAGACCAGAAACAGAATTCCCTCTAGTTAGTTACTTACCACCACAAAAGCTATTCTTTATCTTTCTAAATATTAAGATATGAAATACATGATGTAAATATCAACATCTTGTGTCATAACAGGAAACAGAAACACCTGTTTGTACCTGTGTTCAACTATTTGATGGGTTGTCATGGGGAAGACAGTAGACTTATTTTATTTGTCCCTAGAGGGCAAAGCTGGGAGAAATACCTCCTTCCTTCTTCCTTCTCTCTCTCTCTCTCTCTCTCTCTCTCTCTCTCTCTCTCTCTCTCTCTCTCTCTCTCTCTCTCTCTCTCTCTCCTCTGTGTCTCTGTGTCTCTGTGTCTCTCTCTTTCTCTCTCTCTCTTTCTCTCTCTCTGTCTCTCTCTCCCTCCACTCCTCTCCCTTCCCATGCCCCTCTCTGGGAACTATCCAAATGTGAAATGAATGACTTCTGTGGTAAAGGGTTTCAAGTGAGCACTGATATGATCAATTGTTGGAGATATCACACATGAATGCTTGGTCAGGAACTTGTTCAACTAGATGGTCTCTGAGGCTCCTTCCAACTCACAGATTCTTTGGTTGTGATTCTGCTTGCAATTCATCTTAGTTAAATATTGAGCATTGCATTAGAAAGAACAATGTTAGTCAATCCAAGGAACAGAGCATTGAGAATTGACATCCTCAGGGTAACTTCTTTGATATGAATATGATGAATTAACCTAATTTTAAAGAAGAAAACACTGCAATATTTTAAAGATGATAACATTAGTGGTTCAAAGAACAAAGTAACAAAAGCGCTTTTTGTAAAAGACCTCATGAATGCTTGCCAATATTCTTCTTGCTATATGTTTCTTCTCATCTTCCCCCCTTAGGCCTTCAGGATGATTGCTAGATGCAATGATGTTCAAGTCAGGGGTAAGTTCTTATAACGACCCAAAGTGTGCACAAAATTTCATTGCTCAGAAAATAGTTTGTGAAAAAATAAACAATAATTTGTTCTTTTTAAAAACCTTTAAGACAGACTCAAATTCACTTTATTTAGCGCTCACATGTCCAGGTACCAACTGAGTTTTCAAGGATATTTTTAGTGGCCCTTCAGGCAACCCATTGTTTGATGTCATTAAACTAGGGATAAAAGCGGAGGCCAGAAGCAATTTATTATCATTTCTTATCTCAGCCTCCATCCTCTCAGGAAATACATGAGATGGATCATTGGTACAGTGTGAAATGAAGTATTTGGAGTCAGAGGTCTTGTTTCCATATCCCAAGTGTTCCATTTACTACCTGTGTGACCTTGGGTGAGAAACTTAAAACCTTCTGGCTTTATCTATTTCCTTGTCTAAAGGATGGGGGGAAGGGGTTTAGAGGGGGAAGGTGTTGGATTGGATAATCTCTAATTTCCTTTGCAATTTTAAATCTATAGTTCTGTAAATAAATGTTTTCTATTCTGAGCTTCTAGTTCAATTCAGCAACAAGCGTTTATGTGCCAAACACTCTATTGGGTTCCAGGCTATAAAAGCAAAATGAAATAGGAGTTTAAATGTTTCTGGATGGAGAGGCAGGAGGCAACATGCACACAGAAAAGACATACTCCCATTTACACACCCATAAACACAAATTTACTTTTTTTTGGAGGGGGAAGGGAAAGATTTCTAACAACTGAGAAGATCAGAAATAGCCTCATATAGGTAGAATTTGAATCGAGTTTTGAAGAGAATTATGGTTTCTAAGAAGTCAAAGTGTGGAGGGAAGGCAATTTAGGCATGTTACAACAAACTGTAAAAAGAGAGGGAAGAAGGAGATGAAATTCTGTGTACGGGGACTAGTCAGTAGGCCAGTTTGTCCTGGATGTGGTATGAGAGAAGGGGAGTGTAACGGTAATTTAAATGAGAAGATCTTTCACATTCATTATTTGACCCACATGACCTTCCTGGATCACATGAAAGCCTGAGCCACATAAGTCTAAGTCACATGGAACAGGAAGGGGTAGATCAGGAATGGTGGAAGAGCCAGAGCTACAGAAGAGTTGAGAGGAAGTTGGTCAGAGTAGACGGAACTGAGGGGAAGAGAGAAAGCAGGCAGCTGGTTAGCAAGTGGGAGTGTTAGTGATTGTTTAAGGGAGTCTGTGTGTGATTTGTTTAAGGGAACTGTTTTGTGGGACGTCTAACAAAGGGAATGCTTGGGGATAATAGTGCTCCCTGTATTGCTATTGTGTATATATATCTCTTTGTTACTATGATGGATTTGGGTTTCTGCTGTCTGAAAAAAATGTTTTGCTTCTGTCTTCCATGTGGAAAATCAGTTGTATTTTGTGATTCAGAATTGTGATGACCTATTCATGGATACTGTAAGTGCTATGAATATTGCATTGGTGCTACAGGCATTAATATGAAATCATTCTGGAAAGATAGATAGCAGTCAGACTATGAAGTACTTACAATGTCAAACACAGGAGTTTCTATTTTATCCCAGAGGTAAAGGCAAATCCATGAAAATTCTATAATGGGGGATTGGTCTTTCCTATGCTTTAGGGATATCAATTTTGCAACTATGTGGAAGATGGATCTAAGAGGAGAACAGTCGCATGAATTAAAACAAATAAACAAAAAGAACAGTGTTGAACAAACTATGACACCATTCATTAAGTTTATAAAGTTCTTTACATACTTATTAAAATATTTTAATTTTAAAAATTGATGGGTTAAAAATACTTACCTTGCCTAATATTGCTGAACCTTCTTGTCTTTCTCATGAGGCCAGGCCAACATGATCTAGGATTGTTTCTAATGAATTCAATTTATTGTTTTCCAAATTAGCTCCAGTACATCAGGAAGACAAGTGATATGCAGCTTAGAGAATCAGTGGATAGAGGATCAGACTTGGAGTGAAGCAAATTTGATTTCAGATCCTGCCTCAGTTACTGTGTGACCTTGGTCAAGTGACTTACCTGTACTCAGTTTCAATTTCTTCATCTATAAAATGGAAATAATAAGAGCACCTCCCTTACAGACTAGTTGTGAGATAAAATAAGATACCATATGTAAAGAGCTTTGGGAACTTAAAGGTCCTTGAAAATGCTAGCTATTTATTAAGTATTATCTTTCAGTTGTCCATAAAAATTGCATAGAAAATACATGTTGTCCTAATTTATAAAAGGTTTGAATAGCTGGTAATGACCTTATCTGATAAAAAGAGATTTTTCTTTTTGGGTATATGGATATATCAGATGTACATATATTAACATATTATATTGTGTAATATAATAATTAAATATACATATATGCACACATACATATACATACACATGTGTGATATCTATCTATCTAATCTAATATGTATACTCACACAGATATGTTGTTGACTTTGTATGATTAGGGCTAGACAAAAGGAGTACTTTTGTTTGGAGCTCTTGCCTTATCTACCTCTAGTACAAATATGCTAGGGGATTCACAACTGAATGCAATTCAAGGAGCTTTCTTCTTCAAGAACCAGAGAAATAGACTTCTGTAGAAGTTTGAAGGTTAAATGTGAAGTCAGGAAGTTGCAGGTTTGATTCTCCCCAGCCTAGTGTTGGTGATATTGTTGATAATTTTCCCTACCCAATGAACAAAAATACATATCCATAGGCAGATTCCCTGATAGGTGACCTTGGAAACTAGTTTCACCTCTTGGAGTGCCATCTTCCATAAAATAAGGCAACTAGTGCCCTCATATTGTTTTGAAGCCCAAAGGAGATAATATATGTAAAATATTTTGCTTATCTGAAAGGCTAAAGCCCTGTTACTAGTATTATCCCCAAGGCTGTCAGCACAGAGGATTTAAACTTTGATCAAGACACTTTAGAAGCTAGCTTCTTCCAGAATCCATCAAAAGGGTCCAGTAACATCTATATTGGTAGCCACTAAATACTGGTAAACCCAAGCAACTAGGAAATTCTTACATTCATACATTCAGAGTTCGGAGGGCCATTAGATGTCATCTAGACCAGTGGTGTCAAATTCAAATGAAAACAGACCAACGAATCCATACATGAAGGCAGCATGTTAGTTTAGTTTTCAAATACAATATTATCTATGGTTTATTATATTTTTATTAATTTTGTTAAATATTTACCAATTATATTTTAATCTGGTTTGGCACAACTCATTTATATTGAGGGCTGTGTGGGTAGGACTATGTGTTTGACACCTCTGTTACAGACTATTTTTCTCATTTTGTAGATAAGGAAACTGAGAGCTATGGTGGCTAATGGATTTGTACAAAAGGCACAAAGTTAGTGCAAAGTAGCCCTAATACTTGAACCAAGTTCTTGTAACTGAAAGCCCAGAGTTTCCCCTCCCTGCCTCTCATCATGGTGTGTATCTCCTGGACTGCCATTTTCCCTTCAACTGACTCAATTGTTTTCAGATATTTTTCATATCCCTTTTGTAAAATGGTTTCCAATACTTTTAAATATTTTTTAAGAATTTTAAGATATTTATATTTTTACACTTTTAAGAGTATTCTTAATGTTCAAATTTCAGCATTCTATTTGAAACCAAAATATTATTGCTTTCTTTTAATTCTTGTATGGCACGACAATACTCCATCCTCATTTAGGCTCTTATTTTTAACTATTTTAGCCCCATAATTGAATTGTTTTTATAATGAATTTTGATGTATAGAGAGTTTATTAATTTGATTTAAACTTATTTTAAAAGATTATTTCTCCTTTTTGGATTTACTTGTATTCCTTGTAGATGCCTGCTGTTCAACTGTAAAAGAACAAGGTAATAACAATGGTCAATCATTATCTTCAGACCAGTCATAACCTCCAATTCCAAGCAAATAAAATGGAAAATCAGTTTTTACTTTCTTTTTTAAAAAAATCACTTTAAAAAAATTTCGAGTTTTAAATTCCATCTTTTCTTATGGCCCCTCTCTCACCCATTGAGAAAGCAAGTGATATGATACCTATCATATGTGTGAAGTCATACAAAACATATTTCCAATTTAGTCATGTTGCAAATAAAAGCAATAAAAATAAAGAAATGGGGAAAATATGTTTCAATCTGTTCTCAGAGTTCATTGGTTCTCTCTCTGGAGGTGGATAACATTTTCCATCAGCTGTGATGTAGCATTGTACTGATCAGGGTAATTAAGACTTTCACAGCTGATCATTGCTACAGTATTTCTGCTATTGTATACAGTGTTTTCCTGATTCTACTTACTTCACTTTGCATCAGTTCATATAAGACTTCCCATGTACTTTTTGAAACCGTCGCCCCACATTATTTCTTATTGCATGATAAAATTCCATCACAATCATATACCAAAACTTGGTCAGCCATTCCCCAGCTGATGGATCTCTCTTCAATTTCTAATTGCTTTTTACCACAAAAAGAGTTTCTACAAATATTTTTTGTACATTTTGGTTCTTTGCCTTTTATCTTTTGGGGGTTATGGAGGTGGAGGTCTAGTAGTAGTATTAGTGGATCAAAAGATATGGACAATTTTAAAGTTTTTTGAACAAAGACAAATTGTTCTTCAAAATGGTTGGATCAGTTTATAACTCTATCAGCAACGCATTGGTGCACCAATTTTTTCCACATCCTTTCCAACATTTGGCCTTTTTCCTTTCTGTCATGTTAGCCAATCTGATAGATGTGAAGTGGTATCTCAGACTTGTTTTAATATACATTTCCCTAATCAACAGTGTTTTGGAGCATTTCTCATGTCTATAGCTTTGATTTCTTCTTCTGAAAACTACCTGTTCATATCCTTTATCAATTAGGCAATGTTATTTTTTTTTAAATAAATTAAGTTCAGTTATTACATATTTGAGAAATTAGCTGTTTTTCAGAGAAACTTGATGTAAAATTTCTCCCATTTCCTGCTTTCCCTTTAATTTTGGCTATACTTATTTTATTTACACGCAATTTTTTTTTAATTTTATGTAATCAAAATTATCAATTTTAACTCTCATGAGCCTCTCTACCTCTTCTTTGGTCATAAACTCTTCCCTTATCTATAGAGATAAAAGGTAATTTTTTTCATGCTTTTTTGATTTGCTTACAATATCATCCTTTATATCTAAATCAAGAACCCATTGACTTTTTCTTAGTATATGATGTGAGATCTTGGTCTGTCCTCAGTTTCTGCCAGACTGCTTTCTAATTTTCTCAACAATTTTTTTTTTTTGTCAAATATTGAGTTCTTGATCCAACAGATTGACTCTTTGGGTTTATCAAACACCAGTTTACTATAGTCATTTATTACTGTATATTAATGTGTACCTAAACTGTTCCACTGATCTACCACTCTATTTCTTAGATAGTACCATATTGTTTTGATGATTACTGCTTTGTAACGTTGTTTGAAGTCTGGGACTGCTATTTTCACTATTTTTTTTTGCGTTGATTCCCTTGATATTCTTGACTTTTTTTTCTTCCAGATAAATTTTGTTATTTTTTTATCCTATCTCACTAAAATAATTAATATGTCCTTGAATAAGTAAGTTAATTTTTCTACAATTGTCATTTTTATTCTATTGACTTTGACCTACTGATGCAGAGTTAATATTTTAAAAACTTTTTAGATGTCTTTATTTGTATGAAAAGTATTTTAAATTATGTTTTTATAGTCCCTGCGTTTGTGTGTGTTGTCAAGTAGATTTCCAGGTATTTTATACTTACCGCAGTAATTTTTAATGGAATTTTCCTTTCTGTCTCTTCCTGCTGAACTTTGTTGATAGTATGTAGAAATACTATGGATTTCTGTGGTTTTATTTTATCTTCTGAAGTTTTACAAAAGTTATTGATTATTTCAATCAATTTTTTGGTTGATTCTCTAGGATTTTCTAACATGCCATGGTGTCAGCTACAAAGAGTAATGCATTTGCTTCCTCTTTGCCTATTTTTCTTCTTAGAATTTCTTTTTCTTATCTTATTGCTGTTGCTAGCATTTCTAATATAAAATTGTATAGTAATAGTGGTTCTGGATATCCTTACTCTCCTCCACTCCCTACCCCATTCTTATTGGGAAACTTTTAGTGTATATCAATTACAGATAATGCTTACTCTTGGTTTTAGATAGTTACTACATTTATTTCAAGAAAAATTCCATTGATTCCTATGCAATCTGGTGTTTTTAAATAAGAATGAGTGTTCTATTTTATCAAAAATCTTTTCTGCCCCTATTAATATAATCATATGATTTTTGTTGTTTTTGTTATTGATATGGTCAATTATGCTGACAGTTTTCCTAATATTGAATCAGCCCTGGCTATGGCATATGATATTTGTGATATATTGCTTTAATCTACTTGCTAGTATTTTATTTAAAATTTTTGCATCCATGTTCAATAGGCAAATTTGTTCAATTTTTTTTCTTTTGTTCTTTCTGGTTTAGGTATCACAACCATACTTGTAACTTTAACTTTCTTAATCTTTCATCAAACAATACAGCAATCACCACACCAAGGTTGAAAGGTATGTTTGTTGAGCAAGATAGTGGAATAAAAGCAGTTACTTGCCAGAGCTCTCCCCCAAACACCTACAAATACTTGTAAAAAGTTACTCTAAACAAATTCTAGAGCAGAAGAACCCATAAAAAGATAAAGTGAAACAATCTTCAGCCAGGACAACCTGGAAGATCTGCAGGAAAGCTCTGTTACACCAAGCTGAGAGAGGAGTGTAGTTTAGCACAGGCTGTACCAGTACACATCAGGTCCCAGCAAACCTGGAGCAGGCCTCAGTAGACTGAATCACTGGCAGCTGCGGTGTTTTCAAAATTCTCAACCCATAAAGTCCAAAGACAACTTCAAAGGTCAATAGGAAAGGTCTGTCAGACCTGGGTGAGAGAGGAGTAGAGTATAGCCCTGACCCCAGCAAACCAGAAGCAGGCCTGAGGAGTGACTGAATCATTAGCAGTGGTGGCAGTGGCAACAGTAGCAGCAGGTGCTTCCAGAGCTCTCAATCCACAGATGTTAAGTGAATTGAACAACTGGTCAAAAGGAAATTACAGGAATCCCTGCTGGAAATGAGGCAGGACTCTGTTGTTTTGCCCATACTTGAATCTGGGTTGCAGTCTTGGGTGGCAGTCCTGGGGTGAGAAAGAGCACTGGCATAGCAAAGCTTGTGGCAACAGTGGAGATGGGACCCTCCTCACAGTTCCAGGGCAGAAAAGAATGCCCTGGTCACTCACAGACCAGAACACAGGCCAGGAGCAGATCATACCCACTTGGAAGAACTGAAAACTTACAAATCCCTACAAATATTTCTGAAAAAAGTTGCACAAAACCTCTGAAGCTTGGGCCCTCCATACTGAAAGTAGCAAAGAGTTGAAAAGTCAAGAAATAGTCTAGGAAAATGAGCAAATGATGGAAAAAAACCCCTCAGACTATAGAACCTCACTTTGGCACCAAGGAAGATCAAAACATACACTTAGAAGACAAGAAAGTCAAAGATCCCACATCCAAAGCCTCCAAGAAAAAAGGTGAATTGGTCTCAGGCCATGGAAGAGCTCAAAAAAGATTTTGAAAATGAAGTAAGAGAGGTAGTGGGAAAAAATGGGAAGAGAAATGAGAGTGACACAAGAAAATCATGAAAAACAAGTCACTTGCTCACTAAAGGGGACCCAAAAAAATGCTGAAGAAAATAGTACCTTAAAAAGATTAACTCAAATGGCAAAAGAGGTCCAGAAAGCCAATGAGAAGAAGAATGCCTTAAAAAGCAGAATTGGCCAAATGGAAAAGATGGTCCAACAGCTCACTGAAGAAAATAATTTTTTAAAAAATTAAAGTGGAGAAATGGAAGCTAATGATTTTATGAGAAATCAAGAAATTATAAAACAAAACCAAACAGTAAAAAAATAGAAGACAATGTGAAATATCTCATTGGACAAACAACTGATCTGGAAAATAGAACCAGTAGAGTTAATTTAGAAATTATTGGACTACCTGAAAGTCATGATGAAAGAAGAGCCTAGACATCATCTTTCAAGAAATTATCAGTGAAAACTGTCCTTATATTCTTGAACCAAAGAATAAAATAGAAATTGAAAGAATCCACTGATCACTGCCTGAAAGAGATCCCAAAGTGAAAACTCCTAGCAGTATTATAGCCAAATTCTAGAGTTCCCAAGTCCAGGAGAAAATACTTCAAGCAGTCAAAAAGAATCAATTCAAGTACTGTGGAAACACAATCAGGATAACATAAGATTCATCAGCTTTTACATTAAGGGCTTGGAAGGTTTGGAGATCAAAGGAGCTAAGATTAAGACCAAAAATTACCCATGCTGAAAATGAGTGACATCAATAAGTTGAAAAAATTACCATTCAACGACACAGAGGAATTTAATGTATCCTTGAGAGAAAAAAGACAGAGTTAAAAAGAAAATTCGACTTTCAACTACAAGACTGAAGAGAATCATGAAAAGGTAAACAGGAAAGAAAAATCACAAGGGACTTAGTAATATTGAACTATTTACATTCCTACATGGAAAGAGGATATTTGTAACTCATGGGACCTTTCTCAGTGTTAGGGTAGTTTGAGGAAATACATGGAGACAGAGGGCACAGGGTGAGTTAAGTATGAAGGGATGATGTCTAAAAAATAAAATTAATCACTGAGAGAGGAACATCCCAGGAGAAGGAGAAAGGGACAGATAGAATGAGATAAATCATCTCACATAAAAGAGGCAAGAAAAAGATTTTAAAATGGAGGGGAGTATGGGGAAGGTGAGAGGATATGAGTGAACCTTACTCTCATTGAATTGGCTTAAGGAGAGAATAACACACATTCAACTGAGCATTACAGGAAAGTAGAAGGGAAGGGAATAAGAAATGTGTGTATGGGGGTGATAGAAGGGTGGGTAGATTGGGCTGAGGTTAATCAGAAGCAAACTTTTGAGGAGGAACAGGGCAAAAGGAAACAACATGAATCTCATGGAAGCATTTTGCATGACTACACATGTATAACCTACATTGAATTGCTTGCCTCCTCAATGAGGGTGGGTAGGGAGGGAGGAAGGATGAGAATTTGGGTACAAAAATTGTAAAAATGGATATTAAAAATTGTTTTTACATGTAATTGGGAAATAAGAAACACAGAAAATGGAGTATAGAAATCTATCTCACCTTATAGGAAAATAGAAGGAGAAGAGGATAATAGAAAAAGAAGAGGTATGATAGAAGGGAGGGCAGGATGGGTAAGAAGTAATCAGAAACTAAACACTTTTAAGGAGGGACAGGGAGAAAGAAGAGAGAGGATAGAATAAATGAGGATGTGGGATAGGATGGAGGGAAATAGATAGCAATAGTAACTGTGGGAAAAAAATTGAAGCAAAAACTATAAAAGATATGAATGTTTAAATTTACAGATGCTTAACCCTTAAACCAGAAGGTAAGATACTCCATTTTATTAATAATTTCCATGAAGACCAACTGAAATCATGAGAAAATGTAGATTTTGCCCTGAATATTGCGAAAGATTTCATTAGACCATTTTAAGTGAGAATGAATCTATTTAAACAATTCATATGATCATAGAATTATTGCTTCCACTATGAAAGTGACCTCAGATATCAACTAGTTGAACTCCCTCATTTTACACACAAGGAAATGAAGGTCAGAAAGATTGTGACTTCCCTAGGTCACACAAATAGTAAACATCATAGGTGGATTTGAACTCATGTCCTTTGTCTCCTGGAATAGTCAGAGCCTCTTTCTAAAAACTGTTTAACTGTGATCATAAATTGTGTTATCTCCTTTTAATAAATAATGTTAACAAAACATATGCTAATTTTATTAAATATGATCTGACCTGTGTTCAAGTTTCATCTCTTACATATACAGGCTGTGTAACTATATACAGTTTATTTAGCCTGACAACTAGACAACTATCTGAGACTGTAACTCCCAGAGAAGGTAATGGCCTACATTAATAGAGGAAATTTCCTCCTGGAGAAGTTCACTATACCAAAAAATAACAGGTCTAAGTTCAATGCTTTAGTTAAAATGACTCATTTAAAAGATAACAACAGAAAATTACTGCCCATCTAATTGTACCCTGCCCCCTCCATTTCTTTTAAAGAAATTTGCTCCTTTAAAAAATTATGCCAATCTAATTCCCTAAAGAAACACATATTTGAATCTTTTCTACATATTATACTATAGTCCTAACCATAGCTCCATGTTCAGTAGCCAATCACACCGCTGTATTATTAGAACCTCAACAGGAAAATTTGGAAACTATCATCATAGTTCAGAGATCCTTTCAAATAAAACTTTATCCTTCCTTTATCCTTCCCTGAGTCAAAGATTCCTTTTCTAATTGGAAAAGTTTTAAAAACAATAATAATAATAAGCTCATTCCCCTGTTAAAAAGCATGGCCTATCACAGGAGCTCTCTAGTACAAGATCACAAAGTCTAAAGGCTTAGGTCAAGATTTAATTACCTGGGAAGAGGCATAATCCAAAGGATAAAAAATCAGATGGCTCAGACTTTCCACTCCCTAGAGAAGATGCTGATTAATTCCTCTCCTGCTCTCTGTAACATAAAATAGCAAGTTTTCTTGATCAAATTAGATTCTTTTAGAGAACAAAATTCTAAACATCAAAGCATTTATTTAATATACATCAAATCACAACAAATGCATTCATATACACAGATATAGCACTGGCCAAGATGATGAATCTGGACAGGTAATTACGATTGCTTTCTCAGCATTTCATGGGCTAGGAAATAATTGAGTGCTACAGACCTTATTGTTTGAATTCTGTCCTACAAAACAAAAATGTTATTCTGTTTTTTTCAAGAAACCTGCTTCCAAGAGACATTCTACTAAGTTACTATTCCTTTGCCCTACACTAAGTTATTGTTAATTTTGAAGACTTGCCATTAAAACCAATTTTAAAGCCAATCATTGTGACCTTATTTATCATGGTTGGGGTTATTCATTTGCTTATCAAATTACCTTATCCAAAAATAGTAAACTCATTTAGAATACTTAACTCAGCCCATCTTGCCCTAGACACTTGAGCAAAGGCTTTAGCAATTTAATTTATACCAGTGTCTTCAGCAAAAAGCTGCATATGGAGACGAGGGACCTGAATTCAAATCCTGATTTTGGCACTGCTTAGCTGTGTGACTTTTGGCAAGTCACTTTGTTTCTCTTGAAGTCAGTTTTCTCATCTGTAAAATGTGGATATTCAGCTAAATGACTTCTAAAATCTCTTCCAAATTTCAATCTCTGAACTTGCTCAAATGTTAGATGCCTGATTCTATCTTGGACTACTAAGTCACTACTTAGATTATTTTTTTGAAAAGTAGTTTTCTGTAACCTATATTTCACCATTATTTTAATGTAAGATGTTATGTGTTACCATGGAAAGTCTAAAAAGAATACTTACTAATCCAGTCCTTATAGAATAATCTGTCTTTATTCCCTTGACCTTGACTTTGACATTGGCAGTGCTTCCAGTGCCACAGTCTACTACATCCTCATGTTCTCCTCATTTACCACTCATTAATAACTTAGAGGTCTATAACACATATGATAGTACCCACTAACTATTAATTTTTAATGTTCTGCATCATCACCATACTCCTCATTTCTCAAATTTGTTAGCTGGAGCCCAATTTAAGGAAAAGAAACTAAAATATACTGCTTGAGCACTCTATATCTCCAAAGATCTGAGCCAGAATCAGGAACTAAAGTAAAATGTCATAATAGTTATGTTACATTTTCATATAATACTTCAAAGTTTGTAAGATACTTTATAATAATCATCCCATAGACTCTTGAAACAACTTTGTGAGATAAGTATTCTTCAACCCCAGTTTATAGATGTTTTAGAAAGGAAAAAAAGTTACTTTACTATAGTCACACAGAAGGTAAATGAATAATTCTTGATTGGAATCTAACTCCAAGTTTATGGCTCTATGCCATGCTTTAGAGGCAAGCCTAATGCAAGTACCCTGTTAGTACAGCTATAATGTGGCACTGAAATGAAGCACTTTTAAGTCACTGAACAGTTAACACAAGGAAGTTTTTTTGCCCTGAAAAAATAAGGATCAGCAATGTGGCCAGAGCAGCACTTCGCTTCTGGATGTCTCCATCCTACTCTCAGCCCCTATTTCTCTATATGCTCAGCAAGGCAGAATTTTGAGATTTACATAGTGTTTGGAAATCCACCAAGCTGGAGGAGCCCTAACTCCATTGGATGGTACTTTTTAATGCTCCTAGAGGACTAAAATGTTGCTACAAGGAAGGCACAGAAAAAAAATCAAGTACAAGGGACATAATTGTTGCCTTTTAGGGAGAACAAGTTCCTATTGTGAGTAAATAGGGACCACAATTTTCATCATGCATTTTTTTTTCATAAAATTTGTATATTTAGATTGTATGACGTAAAAGTGAGGCAGGACAAATTTCTGTACTGCAATGTATAGATTGACAGAAATAGTTCTCCATTTTAAAAAAATACTTTTTCCTCTTAAAGTTCAGAATTATTTTTTACTGTGAAGAAATGGGAAACATTAAAAGAGAGCTGGGGAACCCACATAAGCACTTGCATGTGTCTTTGCAAATGTTAGTGCCATACAATTCCCAGTATACTTTGTGTGCTCTGTCACACCCTTTGAAGAACCGCATCACCACATCAGAGTGTTTCCAGCAGCAGTAAGCAGTTAAATGACTTGACCAGTGACCCACAGTCATCATACATGTATCAAAAGTCAAATTACACCTAGGTCTTCTAGATTCTGAGGTCAACTCTCTATCCATTACAAAATGGTGCCTTATTTGATACACATTATTTGACTGTGGTATGTATATGACTTGTAGGGCACCTAAATGGGGAAGTAGATAGAGCATTGGGATTAGAGTCAGGAAAACTTGAGTTTAAATCTGTCCTCAAACTCTAGCTGTGTGACCTTGAACAAGTCACTTAACTCTGTTTGTCTCAGTTTTCTCATTTGTAAATGGAAAACCACTTCAGTTTCTTTACCAACAAAACCCCAAATGGGGTCACGAAGAGTTGGATTTGATGGAAAGGATGAGCAACATTTGTCTGTAGCATGTATATGACTGTATACCCTTTTAACTAGGCTTGAATATATGTTACTTGTAATTTCTGCAAATCAGAATAAGCAACATTCTTGCTCGTGTGTCTTTAATAATATATTTTGGAACTGAATTTCTATTCACCTTAGTTATTGTCTTCTCATAATATCTTTACTTTAGTCAGTGCAAAAGCTATGGCTAATGACATTTGGATATTTTAAAAATGTACTAAACTGTCACTGAGTATCTGCAACCACCGTTAGTCCGTAAAGAAAATGCAAAGCTAATTACAGTACCTCATAAAAAGGGGATAAAGGGGAATATGAGTAAACTGAAGTTGGAAGAGAACTATAGAAATATCCTTCACAAAAACACAATAACATGAGGAGGAAATATAATACATCACTGCTCACTTATGGAGTACTTAGGAAGCAAAAAGCAGAGTCTCCATGGCACCAGAGGAACATACATGATCTCTATTCTAATTTCAACAAATCTTCTATTTCTAATTAGGTGTCTCCAAGGAATATGGCATAGTGCAAAAAAAAACATTACGTCTAAGTCAGAAGATCTAAGATCAAGTTCAGGTTTTGCCCCTTATATACTTCATATCACTTACAATTGCCTGGGGAAGTCACTTAACCACTCATACATTCATTGTTCTCATTTGTAAAGTTAGCTTAATAATAATAGCTAGAATTTATATAAATTTTTTTCAGTTTTGCAAAGTGCTTTTCATATGTTACCTCATTTAATCATCACAATAACTCCAAATTTTACTCCTTTTAGAGTTTTCCACATCTTTCTTTTATAAGACTAAATATCTTCTTATTTTTAATCCTTTTTTTCCCATTTCTATGGAAATTCAAAACATTCTCTTATAGTACAAAGGATTCTTTAGATATGGAAATACTGAACCAAGACAGATAACAGAAAACTGATACCCTAGTTAAGTGGGGAGAGGGTAATATGGAAACCCTCCATGAGTTCTACTCAGCAGGCCTTGGTGAATTACAGCTCAGAATAGTTCAAGAGATATCAGATATAGTTGATGAGCTGCTGTTGGTTTTGGTGATGTTTTACAAATTGTAAAGAATGGGACAGTACTGAGGGAATGGCAAATAGGGTTTCAAATTGTTTAAAAATGTGAGGGTATAAAAGGACCTCATTCCCCAATTGATAAATATTCAAAGGATATGAACACATAATTTTCAGAAGAAGAAATCAAAGTTATCAACAGTCATATAAAATGTTCTAACTATTGATTAGAAAAATGCAAATTAAAAAATTAAACTCTGAAAAAATCTATAAAGGATAACATGAACTGATGCACAGTGAAGTGAACAGAATGGTGAGAATGTTGTACACATTAACAGCAATATTATTCGATGAAGAATTGTGAATGACTTAGCTATTCTCAACAATAAAATGATCTAAGAAAATCCCAAAGGACTAATGGTGAAGTATGCTATCTGCCTCCAGAGAAAGAACTGATACTGATTGAATACAGACTGAAGCATGGTATTTTCACTTTTTCTTTCATTTTTTCTTTTGAGTCTTCTCGTACAAAATGACTAAAATGGAAATGTTTTACATAATAGCATATGTGTAACCTGTATCTGATTGCTTACCATATCAGAGAGAAGAGAGGGCAGGGAGGCAGGGACAACTAGAATTTGCAAGTTAAAGTTTAAAAAAAAATGTCAAAAAAGTTTAGAAAAAAACTCTCTGAGACACTACCTCATACCTTTCATATTGGCTAACATAACAGAAAAGAAAAATGACAAATGTAGAAAAATAGGGACACTAATGTACTGTTGGTGAAGTTGTAAACTGACCCAGTCATTTTGGAGAGCTATTTGGAATTATGTCCAAAAGGTTATAAAACTGTGCATAGCCTTTGACCCAGAAATACTACTATTAGTGGTATTTCTCAAAGATCTAAGAAAAATTTAGAGCAACTCTTTTTGTGGTGGCAAAGAAGTGGAATTGAAAGGATGCTCATCAGTTAGGGAGTAGTTGAGCAAGATGGACTTTAGGATTGTGATTAAATATTATTGTACTGGAAGAAATGATGAGCAAGATGATTTCAGAAAAACCTGGGAAGACTTACATGAAATGACTCCAAGTGAAGTGAGCAAGAGAACATTGTACAAAGTAACAGCAATGATCAAGTGTGAATGACACAGTTATTCTTACTAATATAATGAGCCAAAGGACTTATGATGAAAATTGCTATCTACCTCTGGAGAAAGAAGTGATGGAGTCTGAATGCAGATTGAAGCATACTTTTAAAAAACTTTATTATTCTTGTTCTTTTTTAATCTGTGCTTTCTTTTGCAACATGGCTAATGTGGAAATGTTTTGCACGACTGCCCATGTATAATCTATAACAAATTGCTTCAATGATCAGGGATGGGAGAGAATTTTTTAAAACTTTTAAAAAAAGAATGCTAAAAAGTTTTTATTTACATATAATTGAGAAAAATAAAAATAAAAATGGGAGAAGATGGACATCTTAGCCTAGAAACTGATGAGTTCCTCCTGGCATATAGGCTAGATAGAGTAACAATTACTGTAATTTATATAGTACTCTAGAGTTTACAAAGTACGTTAAATTCACTAATTTCTTGGAAATATTCTAGAATTCATTGTTAAAGAGAAGGTTAGTGAGCACTTAAGAAAGGAAACGGTGATCATTTCTTTTTTTTTTTTCAGCAATATTACATTGCTTTCATTCATGTGCACTACTTTCAGCTAAAATGACCTTCTTACCTGTCTGATCCATGACACTTCATATCCCATCTTTATCCATTTACAATGATTGTTCTCCATGCCTGAAATGCACTCCTTCCTCACCACTGCCTCTTAGAATCACATCTGTTTCAACTCTTAACACAACCACCATCTGATATATGATGTCTTTACTAAAATCTCCATCTGCTGTTAACTTCCTTTCCAAATTATCTTGTATATATTCTGATTGTTTTATGAATTAAAAATTCCTTGAAGGTAGGGATTATGTCATTTTTATATTGCTATCCCCAGCACCTAACACAGTGGCCAATACATAGTAATTGCTTAACAGATGCTTTTGGTTGAGTGATTGAATGTCAGACAGTATGTCTGGATTTCAACAAAGCAACTGATAATCACTTACAATCTCCGTGTGGTCAAAATAAGGAGAGATGGACTGGATGCTAGTAGAATTAGATGGATTCAGAACAAATTGAATGACAGGAACAAAAATGATGATTCAATAGGTCTGCAGTGTAGTGATTCAGGACTATGTCCTCAATCCTGTTGTGCTTAATATTTTAAGGAATGTTTTCATTTATTTATTTATTTATTTAACTTTTAACATTCATTTTCACAAAATTTTGGGTTCCAAATTTTCTCCCCATTTGTCCCCTCTCCCCACCCCAAAACACCGAGCATTCTGATTGCCCCTATCACCAGTCTGCGCTCTCTTCTATCATCCCTCCGTTCCCTTGTCCCCATCTTCTCTTTTGTCCTGTAGGGCCAGATAACTTTCTATACCCCATCGCCTGTATTTCTTATTTTCTAGTGGCAAGAACAGTACTCGACAGTTGTTCCTAAAACTTTGAGTTCCAACTTCTCTTCATTCCTGCCTTCCCATCCATTCCCTTTGGGAAGGCAAGCAATTCAATATCTGTGTAGTTTTACAAATGACTTCCGTAATAGTCATGTTGTGGAAGACTAACTATATTTCCCTCCATCCTATCCTGCCCCCTATTGCTTCTATTATCTCTTTTGATCCTGTCCCTCCCCAAGAGTGCTGACTTCAAATTACTCCTTCCTCCTACTACCCTCCCTTCCATCATACCCCCCACCCTACTTATCCTCTTCTTCCCCACTTTCCTGTATTGTAAGATAGGTTTTCATACCAAAATGAGTGTACATTTTATTCCTTCCTTTAGTGGAATGTGATGAGAGTAAACTTCATGTTTTTCTCTCACCTCCCCCCTTTTTCCCACCACTAGAAAGTCTTTTGCCTGCCTCTTTTATGAGAGATAATTTCCCCATTCCATTTCTCCCTTTCTCCTCCCAATATATTTCTCTCTCACACCTTAATTTCATTTCTTAAGATATGATCCCATCCTATTCAACTCAGTCTGTGTTGTTTGTGTGTGTGTGTGTGTGTGTGTGTGTGTATGTGTGTGTAATCCCACCAACTACCCAGATACTGAAAAGTTTCAAGAGTTACAAATATTGTCTTTCCATGTAGGAATGTAAACAGTTCAACTTTAGTAAGTCCCTTATGACTTCTCTTTGCTGTTTACCTTTTCATGCTTCTCTTCATTCTTGTGTTTGAAAGTCAAATTTTCTTTTCAGCTCTGGTCTTTTCATCAAGAATGCTTGAAAGTCCTCTATTTCATTGAAAGACCAATTTTTCCCCTGAAGTATTATATTCAGTTTTGCTGGGTAGGTGATTCTTGGTTTTAGTCCTAGTTCCTTTGACTTCTGGAATATCCTATTCCACACCCTTCAATCCCTCAATGTAGAAGCTGCTAGATCTTGTGTTATCCTGATTGTATTTCCACAATACTTGAATTGTTTCTTTCTAGCTGCTTGCAATATTTTCTCCTTGGCCTGGGAACTCTGGAATTTGGCCACAATGTTCCTAGGAGTTTCTCTTTTTGGATCTCTTTCAGGTGGTGATTGGTGGATTCCTTAAATACTTATTTTTCCCTCTGGCTCTAGAATCTCAGGGCAGTTTCCCTTGATAATTTCAAGAAAGATGATGTCTAGGCTCTATTTTTGATCATGGCTTTCAGGCAGTCCCATAATTTTTAAATTGTCTCTCCTGAATCTGTTTTCCAGGTCAGTTGTTTTTCCAATGAGATATTTCACATTATCTTCCATTTTTTCATTCTTTTGTTTTTGTTTTGTGATTTCTTGGTTTCTCATAAAGTCATTAGCCTCCATCTGTTCCATTCCAATTTTTAAAGAACTATTTTCTTCAGTGAGCTTTTGAATCTCCTTTTCCATTTGGCTGATTCTGCTTTTGAAAGCATTCTTTTCCTCATTGGCTTTTTGAACCTCTTTTGCCAATTGAGTTAGCCTATTTTTCAAGGTGTTCTTTTCTTCAGCATTTTTTTGGGTCTCCTTTAGCAAGGTGTTGACCTACTTTTCATGCTTTTCTTGCATCTCTCTCATTTCTCTTGCCAGTTTTTCCTCCACCTCTCTAACTTGATTTTCAGAATCCTTTTTGAGCTCTTCCATGGCCTGAGCCCATTGAATATTTATTTTGGATGTTTGGGATAAAAAAGCTTTGATTTCTATATCTTTCTCTGATGGTAAGCATTGTTCTTCCTCATCTGAAAGGAAGGGAGGAGATATCTGTTCACCAAGAAAGTAACCTTCTATGGTCTTCTTTCCGCCCCTCCCCCCCCCTTTCCTGGGCATTTTCACAGCCAGTTACTTGACTTCTGAGTTTCCTCTCCACACCCATCTGGCCTCCAGATCCACCCAGCTAGTGCTTAGGGGCTGAGATTCAAATGCTGCTTCCCAGCCTTAGGGCTTCAGTGGGGGCAGGGCTGCTATTCAGTGTGAGATTAAGTTCAGATGTTCAGGTGGAGACAGGACCACCACTCAGGGCTCAGTTTCCTCAGGGAGTTTATGCAGAGATCTTCAACAATGGATCTGAGCTCCTGCCTGTTTGGGGAGCCCCTGTCTGCTACTGTCTCCACTGCTGCCTCCCGAGTGGGCCTGAGTTATGGGGACACCCTGCTCCCCTCTCAGCAAGCAGAAAAGACCCTCTCAGTGACCTTTGCTGCCTGTGGGTGGAGGGACCTGTGCTGCTGCTGGAGATTCTGTCCCTGAAGCCTGCTCTGATCTGCTCTTCTTGGTGCTGTGTGGCCAAGGCAGGGCTGGGCTCTGCTCTGTGTCTGTTGCACAATGGACCTTTTGCATTGGTTTTTCAGGGCTCCCTGGAACAGAAATCTCCTCCACTCCATTGTTCTGTGGCCTCTGCTGCTCCAGAATTTGTTGGGGGTTCTTCTTTACAGGTATTTTATGGGCTGTGGGTTTGGAGCTAGCATATGTGTGTCTTTCTATTCTGCCATCTTGGCTCCTCCCAGGAATATTTTTGGAAGGAGTAGATGGCATGCTTGTAAAATTTTCAAATGACGCAAAAATGGGAGAAAGATGGACCACAGAATCAGGATCTAATAGACTAGAACTAAAATTTTCCAAGTCAAACATGATAAAATTATATAAGAATAATTTGAAAATCCTATACTTGGTTAAAAAAAAAAACTCAACTGTAAAAGTACAGGATGGGGAGGCATAGCTAGTGAACAGTTTGTGTGCAAAGTATATAGGTGATTTGTAGTATGAGGAAAACTAAATATCAGTCAGTAATGTATCCAGTAGTGACATAACTCACAAAAATGCTAATGAGATTCTAGGTTATATTAATAGGAACACAGTGACTAGGATTAGGTGGATGATAGCCTTGGTTAGGGGCAGCTAGAAGGTATGGTGGATAGACTGTCAGACCTAAAGTCAGGAAAACTTATCTTCTTGAGCTCAAATCTGGGCTCAGACATTTACTAACTGTTGGACTCTAAGCAAGTCACTCAACCTTGCTTCCCTCAGTTTCCCCATCTATAAAATGAGCTGCAGAAGGGTATGGCAAATCTCTCCAATGTACTTACCAAGAAGACCCCAAATGGGGTCCCAAGGAGCCAGACATGACTGAAACCACTGCATAACAGTAACAAAAAGCTATAATTCATTCTGTCCTGGTCAGACCACACTTTATGTCCAATTTTAGCCACCACATTTTAGGGAAAGTGGAGTATATACAGAGAAAGGAACCAAAATTATGAAAGGGCATACAAGGAGTAGTTGAAGAAAGATAAAATGGTTAGCCTCAAAAAAAAAGACATTTATGTACTCAATATCCCAGACCTACCTCCATGCTAAGATTTTGGGCTCATATGAAATAGTACATCATGAGACTTATCCCAAATATACGTTTCTCTCTGTGCTGTTATTTTCCTGATCTTTTTTTTATCTAGAAAATTTCTAAAATAAAAGTCTGATATCATATATTGGTTATCCCGAATCTGTATGAAACAGTCCAAGTTTTCATATAAGCAATAATGCTATGACATATCAGGAATGGGATAGTCTTTCATCCCTCAGAAAATATGAAAAATTGAAAGGATTTCTAGGAACACATGAAGAAATAAAACAACCACTGACCAATCATTCAGTAAACATTTATTAAGATCCCTATGTGTCAGACACTGGGGTAAGCAATGGGTATAAAAAAGGGGCAAAAGAAAGTCCATGTACTATCACAATTATAACATGAAGAACACAGAGATAGTCTTTAAGGTCACTTTAGAAGGAAATTCAATTTCCAAGTTCACTTGAGACCTTTAAACATTCCAGTACTTTTCACAGAGTTCACTCAGTTGATTCTAAACTTGTTGTACCACTCTGTGGTTCAGACTCCCCTTTAGAAGGTAAAGATAGCTGTTCAATAAGCAATTTCCTGCCAATTGAATGTGTACTGTTGGAATAACTCTCTGACTGTGATCTCCAAGCAGAATGCTACACTGGAATTAAGCAGATTTTCCTCTTCTTTCTCTAACACTAGAAAATTGCCTTCTTGTCTTTAAAAGGTCGGTACCATACCCCTTAAATGCCATATTTTTCTTGGTCCTTCTTTTTTGTTTTAGTTTTTAGCATTTTTATTTAAAGTTTTGAGTTCCAAACTTAACAGTAGGTGTTGCTGGATCAAAGGGTATGAACAATTTTATAGGTCACTGGGCATAGTTTCAAATTGTTCTCTAGAATTTTTGGAATTTTCTCCACCAACAGTGAATTAGTGTTCCAGTTTTCCTACATCTCTTCCAACATCCATTTTCCCTTTTTTGTCATATTAGTCACTCTGATAATGTGAGATGGGACCTTAGAGTTTTTTTTAAATTTACATTTCTCTGATTAATAGTGATTTACAACATTTTTTTCACATGACTATAGATAGCTTATCTTTCTTTGTCTGAAAATGACTTTTCATATCCTTTGAACATTTATCAATTGAGGAATGACTTGTATTTTTATAAATTTGACATAATTCTCTATAGATTTCAGAAATGATGCCTTTATCAAAGATACTGGTTGCAAAAATTTTTCCCAATTTTCTGCTTCCTTTAAAGGTTTGGTTTCATTGGTTTTGTTTGTGCAAAAAACATTTTAATTCTTTATAACCGATATTATCTATTTGACCTTTTTAAATTTTCTCCATTTCTTCTTTGGTCCTAAATTCTTCCTTTGTTCATATGTCTGACACATCAACTATTCCATGCTCTCTTAATTTGCTTATGGTATCATTTGTTAGGGGTAAATCATGTATCCTTTTTGATCTTATCTTGGTACACAATGTGAGATCTTGGTGTATTTCTAGTTTCTGTCATACTATTTTCCAGTTTGCACAGTAATTTTTGTCAAATAATGAGTTTTTCTACCCAAAGCTTGTATATTTGGGTTTATCATATATTGAATTACTATGATCTTTTACTATAATGTAATTTGTATCTAATCAATTCCATTGATCCACCACACTATTTCTTAGCAAGTACAAGATTGTTTTGATAATTACCTCTTTATAATACAGCTTGAAATCTGGTACAACTAGATTACCTTTTTTGGCATTTTTTTCATTGATTTTCCTGATATCCTTGACCTTTTGTTCTTGCAGATGAAATTTGTAATTATTTTTTCTAGTTCTATAAAATAAATTTTGATGGCTCAGTTGGTATGGCAAAGAATGGATTAATTTAGGCAGAATTATAGTTTTATTACATTGTTTCAGTCTACTGATGAACAATTAATATTTTTTCAAATTGTTTAGCTCTGACTGTGTCTGTATGAAAAGTATTTTATGGTTGTGTTCATATGGTTCCTTGGTTTGTCTGGGCAATTAGATTCCCAAGTATTTTATACTGCCTACGGTTATTTTAAATTAAATTTCTTTTTCTGTCTCTTGCTTCTGGACTTTTTTGATGATATATAGAAATACTGATGATTTATGTGGGTTTATTTTGTATTCTGCAGCTTTGCTAAAGTTGTTAATAATTTAAAGTTATGTTTAAATTAATTCTATAGGATTTTCATATGTATATTATATACATGCATATATATACATATACATATATGTGTGTGTGTGAATATATATGTGTATGTATATATATATATATGCTCTTCCCAGTTTTCATCATTCACTTCCACAAAATTTTGAATTTCAAATTTTCTCCACATCTCCCCTTTAACTTCCACCCCAGGATAGCTTGTATTCTGATCACCTTTTCCTCCAGTTTGCCCTTCCTTCTGTCACCTACCCACCCCTTATCCCCTTCTCTTCTATTTTTCCATAGGGCAAGATAGATTTCTATACCCCATTGCCTATATATCCTATTTCCTAGTTGCATGTAAAAACAAACTCTAACATTCATTTTTAAAGCTTTGAGTTCAGCATTCTCTCCCTTCCTGCCTCTGCACTGACCTTCATTGAGAAGGCAAGCAATTCAATAAAGGTTATACATGTGTGGTCATGCAAAACACCTCCATAACAGTGATGTTGTGAAAGACTAACTAAATTTCCGTGTATTCTGTCCTGCCCTCCATTTATTCAGTTCTGTCCTTTGATCTGTCTCTCTACCAAACTATTTGCTTCTAATTACTCCTTCCCTCAATCTTATTCTCTCCTGAAGCCTAATCCAATGAAAAGATACACACACACTCATACACTCACACACACACAGACACACACACATACATTCCCTCAAACTATCCTAACACTGAGAAAAGTCTCATGAGTTACAAATATCATCTTTCCATGTAGAAATGTAAACAATTCAGATTTCATAGGTTGCTTATGGTTTCTCTTTCCTGTTTATCTTTTCATGCTTCTCTTGATTCTTGTATTAAAAGTCAAATTTTCTGTTAAACTCTGTCTTGTCTTTTCAACAAGAATGTTTGGAAGTCCTCTATTTCACTGAAGTTCCATTTTTTTCCTCTGATGTATTATACTCAGTTTCTTGGTTTTAATCCTATCTTCTTTGACCTCGGAAATATCATATTCCAAGCTCTGTGATCTCTTAGTGCAGAATGCTACATCCTGTGTTATCTTTATTGTGTTTCTCCAATACTTGAATTGTTTCTTTTTAGCTGCTTGTAATATTTTCTCTTTGACCTGAAAATTCTGGAATTTGGCTACAATATTCCTCGGAGTTTTCATTTGGGGATTTCTTTCAGATGGTGATTGGTGGATTCTTTCCATTTCCATTTTACTCTCTGGTGCTAGAATATCAAGGCAGTTTTCATTTATAATTTCTTGAAGATAAAGTCTAGGCTCTTTTTATGATCATGACTTTCAGCTAGTCTAAAATTTTTAAATTACCTCTCCTGGATCCATTTTTTAGTTCAGTTGGTTTTGCAGTGAGACACTCCACATTGTCTTCTATTTTTTTCCATTCTTTCGGATTTGCTTTATAGTTTGTTGATTTCTCATAAAGTCATTAGCTTCCATTTCCTTCACTCTAATTTTTAAAGAATTATTTTTTTCAGTGAGATTTTGGACCACCTTTTCAATTTGACCCATTCTGTTTTATAAAGCATTCTTCTTCTCATTGGCTTTTTGGACCCCTTTTGCTGTTTGGGTTAGTCTAATTTTAAAGGCGCTATTGTCATTAGCATTTTGGGGGATTTCCTTTAGCAAGCTGTTGATTTATTTTTCATGATTTTCTTGTATCACTATCATTTCTCTTCCCACATTTTTCCTTTACATATCTTACTTGATTTTCAAAATCCTTTTTGAGCTCTTCCATGGCCTGAGACTAATTTATATTTTTCTTAGAGGCTTTGGATGCAAGAGTTTTGGCTTTGTTGTCTTCTTCTGTCTATGTGTTTTGATCTCCCTCATTACCAATGATGTAAGAAAATATCTCTTCACCAAGAGAGTATGAAGGTATAGTCTATTCCTTCCCCCCCATTTGCTCATTTTCCCAATCAATTTCTTGACTTCTGAGCTTTATTAAGTGAAGGGCTCCAGAAGTAACCTCTGCTTCACCAATGGCTGTAGCTGCCCTGGGGCTGGGGCTGGGGCCAGACCATGCTCCCTTTTGATTCAAATGAGAGACCATTACCACTGACCATTGAAGCTGTCTCTTGGGTTTTTGCTTTGGAAGTTTGGAATCCACAGCAGCTGCCAGTGATTCAGTCCTCTAAGACCTGTTCCCTGCTCATTTCACTCTAGCATGACCCATGCTATGCTCTGCTCCTAGCCTGGTGCAATAGCCCCTTCTCATTGACCTTCCAGTTTGTCTTTGGCTGGAAATTTGCTTCAGTCTGTCATTTTGTGGCTTTTGCTGCTCAAAATTTGTTTAGAGCAATTTTTTTTACAGATTTTTGAGGGGTTTGGGGGGGAGAGATGTAATAGGTCCCTGCTTCTACTCCACCATCTTGTCTCTACTCCTTTCTCTAAGATTTTCTAAGTATAGCATCATATCATTTGCAAAGACTGATAATTTTGTTTCTTCCTTGCCTATTCTAATTTCTTCAATTTCTCTTCCCTTATTTCTGTAGCTAACATTTCTAGGACAATATTATATAGTAGATATGATAATGGACATTCTTGCTTCACTTTCAATAGCATTTGAAGCCTTCCAGTTTATCCTCATTATAGATAATGTTTACAGATGATTTTAAATAAACATTACTTATTTTAACATAAGTTCCATTTATTCCTGTATTTAGTGGGGTTTTTTTTTTATGGGAATGGATGCTGCATTTCGTCAAAGGCTTTTTCTGCATCTGTTGAGATAATCATATGATTTTTCTGTTGGTTTTGTCAATGACATGATCAATCATGCTGATAGTTTTCCTAATATTGAACCAGCCCTGCATTTGAGTATAAATTCCACCTGCCCTTAGTATATGGTCTTAGTCTTTTATTGCTGTAATCTCTTTGCTAATGTTTAATTTATATTTTTTCCATCAATATTCATATAGGAAATTGGTCAATAATTTTCCGTCTGTATTTTGGCTCTTCTCAGTTTGGCTTTCAGCACCATATTTGTGTCATAAAAGAAATTCAGTAGGACTACTTCTTCACTATTTTTCCAAATAGTTAATTTAGCATTGGGCTTAATCATTCTTTAAATAATTGGCAGAATTCACTTGTGAATCCATCTAGTCCTGGGGATTTTTTCTTAGGAAGTTCATTGATGGCTTGTTCAATTTCTTTTTCTAAAATTGGGTAATTTAAGTATTTTATTTTTTCTTCTCTTCATCTGGGCAATTTATATTTTTATAGACATTCCTTCATTTCATTTAGATTGCCAAATTTATTGGCATATAATTGGGCAAAATAGTTCCTAATAATTATTTTAATTTTCTCTTCACTGATGGTTAGTTCACCTCTTTCATTTTTGATACTGGTAATTTGGTTTTCTTCCTTCCATAAAATCCAATTAATCAATAGTTTATTAATTTTGTTGTTTTTTTCATAAAACCAGCTTCTAGTTTTATTTATTAGCTCAACGTTTTTCTTACTTCAATTTTATTAACCTTGCATTTGATTTTTGGAATTTTCAATTTAGCATTTAATTTATAATTTTTATTTATTTTCATTTTTTGTTCCTAGTTTTTATTAATTGCATGCCCAGTTCTTTGATCTATTTTTCTCTATTATATTTATATAAGTGATTATATGTATATTTACCCCTAAGTACTCTTTTGGCTGCATCCCATAAATTTTGGTATATTGTATCCTTGTCATTTGCTTTAATGAAATTTGTTATTGCTTCTATGATTTGTTCAATGAAACACTTGTTTTTTTTAAGATTAGATTATTTGGTTTCTAATTAATTTTTAATCTTTCTTTCTATTGTCCAATATTTAGCATAAGTTTAGTTTCATTATTTCATCCACAAAAGGACAGATGTACAATTTCTACTTTTCTGAGTTTGTGATGTTTTTATATACTAACACATGGTCAGTTTTTGTGTATGTGCCATATACTGTTGAGTAAAAGAAACATTCCTTTTTATTCAAATAGCATTTTCTCCAGAAATCTACCATATCTTACTTTTCCAGAATTTTATTCACCTCTTTAACTTCTTTCTTATTTATTTTTGATTAAATTTATCTATTTCGGAGAGGGAAAAGTTGAGATCCCCCATTAGCATAGTTTAACTATCTATTTCCTCCTGTTACTCATCCCAACTTCTCCTTAAAAAATTTAAATGCTATGCCATTTGGTACATATATTTTTTGCATTGATATGACTTCATCCTTTATACCTTTCAATAAAATATAGTTTCATTCTTTACACTTTTTTATTGAATCTGTTTTTGTTTTTGCTTTGTCTGAGATCAGGATTGCTACCACTGCTTTCTCTGCTCCTTTGCAGAGGGACTGGACCTGGCTGATGGATTGTCCTCGGCTTGATGCCTCACTTCAGTCCCCTTGCTGTGAGGCTAGCTACTGTTGCTGCTGTTGCTATTGTACCACCCCATTGAGGCAGACCTTTCCCACTGTGCTGGTAAGCTGCTCCCCTGCTCTTTGACCAATTCTCAGGTCGCATTCTAGTTGTTTAGAGGGGAATTTCAAAGAGTTCCTTCCTCTCTCTGCCATCTTGGTACTGAAAGTCTGCCTTGGTGCTTCTGCTATAAGTGAATATAAATTCTTCCAAGAGGTAGGGAAGGTTTTTCTTTCTATAATCTGGAAAGAGGTAAAAGAAAAACAATTAAATATTAATGATCAAGAGAAAGTTGGTTTTTTTTAAAGCTTAAATGATCTTAGAGTTGAATTTATATACCATTAGAAGAGAATGTTCTTCTGACAAGTTTCTATTCACCTGAGTCTCAGTTGGACAATTTTCTGGAGTTTCCCAAGGGCATCATTTGGTATGCTTATATTCCATCCAAGGTTGTTTAGGGAAACTCATCAACCTTCTTGCATATAAAAGAGACATGATTGCTGCCTATAAACATTTAAAGGCCTATGAGATATTAGAAGAAAGAGCAAAGAATAAGAGTTTGAAAGAGGTAGATCTTAGCTAATTATAAACAAAAACAATATTCTAACAATTAGAATAACCAAAAGTAGAATAGATTACTGGGGAAGGTAGTACTTCTATCCAAAATTACCCTTCTTCAGGTATAAATTGAATGACAATTGCTTGAAGGTATTGTAAAGGGGGTTCCTGTTAGGCATGAGTTGTACTACTTGGCAGAGCAGGATAAGGTAAGAAAGAGTATATAAATTGGATTAAAATGTTCTAGTTTTGAATTGGCCTATTATTTCCTAGCAGTGTGATCCAGGGTAGGTCATAAGGTTTTAGATTCCTTAAATGCATGTAGCATTCCCTCTAGGATCAACTTGAATTTGCACTTATAATTTAGTGTTTCTGGAGGATACAGCTGCTATTTCTCACAGTTTAATGACTATGAGTTTCTAATTGGGGCTCATTAATCCTGGATATCTCATGAGGCTCTGCCCTGCACCCTTTTCTCTTCTTCATCTATATTATTTTACTTAATGGTCTCATCAGCCCCCATGTATTCAATTATCATTTATATGCAAATAACTCTCAAATGTACATAACTAGCCCTAACCTCACTGATGACCTATAGTTTCTTATCTCCAACTATTAGACATCTTGAACAACATATCTCCTAAACATCTTAAACTCAACTTGTACATACTTGAATGTTATCTTTTCTCAAATATTCTTTTTCTTTTTCTAAATTCCTCATTATGTTAAAGGTATCACAATCCTCACAGTCACTTGGGCACATCCAGGTGACAAACGTAGGTATCATCCTTGATTCCTGTTTCTCCTCCTCTTCATGTCCTATTTTTTTTTTTTTTGCCAAGGCTTGTCAATAATCCCTTTTTGTAGCATTTCTGATATATGTGCCCATCTCAGATCTGATTCCAGCACCATCCTGGTATTGCTGCTTATCACATCATGTCTAGACTATTACAATAACCTGATGATTGGTCTCTCCGTT
Organism: Notamacropus eugenii; assembly: GCF_028372415.1. Lineage (NCBI taxonomy): Eukaryota > Metazoa > Chordata > Mammalia > Diprotodontia > Macropodidae > Notamacropus > Notamacropus eugenii. The sequence goes on along the minus strand of NC_092875.1, from coordinate 166,812,313 downwards.
ACAAGTCTCTGAATTCTATTCTATACCCACCTGCCAAAGCAATTTACCTAAAGCATGGGTCTCACCCTGACACCTCTTTTAGACAGAAAACTCCAGTGCTTTCATATCACCTATAGAATCAAAAGTAAAATCACTGGCTTTTTTACTGTTTCTTCAATAAGGCATTCCATTTCCCAGCTCTGTGCATTTTCACTGGTTGTCACTGATATCTGGAATTTTCTTTCTCTTAGTCTCAACCTCCTGACTTCTTTGGCTTACATCAAGTCTTAGATAAAATCAAACATTCTATAGGTAGCCTTTCCTGATGCCCCTTAATTCTAGTATCTTCACTTTATTAATTATATAAAATCTAGCCTGTATATAACTTGTTTGTACACAGTTGTTTCTCTGATTTAAACAAAGTGCATTGCACTGTCTACTATTGATCTTTTCTTTTCAATGGCATAGAAGAGGAGGGTAGGAGGGAGAGAGAGAGACTCTTTATGGAGGCTTGTTTCCAGCTCTTAAACTAGAATCCTCTTAACTGGAACTCTTCTACCACAAGACAGCTTCAACACTAGAGACTGACTGATCTCTCAGTTCACCAATCTGTGTGAATAATAACAGTACTGAGCTCTCTCTCTCTCTCTCTCTCTCTCTCTCTCTCTCTCTCTCTCTCTCTCTCTCTCTCTCCAGTTTTAAGGATCAATTGATATATAATGGAAAGAATGTGTCCCACAGAGATCAGTAAAACTGAAGGTCAGAAGAAGCAAAACCAGAGATATTGAAATGTAAAGGATAAGACTTTTCAGCTTTAAAGGAAGACTTCCATCCGCAAAATGGACTGAGACTCGAATAACTCAATTTCATATAAAGAGATTATGAGATAACTAACTGCACATTTGAAATAGACTGAACTAGAACTGGGGAATGAAATTAGCTGATCCACATTTTTTTTTTTTAAAGGTAAAGAAACTGATAAACTTTTGCTTTGAGTCTAAAGGAGTCAAAAACTTTTTTTTTTTTTTATCCCCAAAGGTTGGGGTTGGAAACAAAACCCCAAAGGCCTGTTGGGTTTATCAAACACTAGATTAGCATGGCCATTTATTATGGAGTATTCTGTATCTAATCTATTCCACTGATTTGCTACTTTATTTCTTAGCCAGTATCAGATTATTTTGATAATTGCTACATTATAATACAGACAAAAGAAAATGATTTTCACTTTCTTTTCTTTATTCTTCCTTCATTTATTTTTTTCATATTTTCTTTTTCTTTGTTCTTCCTTCTTTTCTAATTTTTTCTTTTTGAAGATATTTTATTCAAAATTACTACTATGAAAGTGTTTTACATAATTGCACATTCATAGCCTATATCAGATTGCTTATCTTTTAAGGGAAGGGGGAAGGAAGAGAGGGAAGAACAGAACTTTTAATTCAAAATTAAAAAATAAAACCACAAAGAATGTTAAATATTGTTTTTACACAAAATTAGGTAAAAATAAATGTTATTTAAAAATAATAAAGTAGCCAAAAAAAGCCTTCTGTTAATCCCAGGTTCAACATCATTTCATGTCTTTCAAAAAAGCTCTGAAACATTCAAACTGAAAAGAACATCTTACCAACCATAGTCTGAAGGTAGTGAAAATTAAAGTTACACATTGTGGAGGAATCCCATGATGTTCAGTTGATTGACCAATCCAACTCAAAAGATGAACTTTGTGAGGAGCCCAGTGACTGGAGGCAGAGTCTAGATGGCTGAGCAAAGATAGGGACTCACCTGAGGTCTCTCCTAAACCCCTCCAAAAACCCTTTTAAAATAGAGAAGAGAATTCTGGGAAGATGATGAAATAGGTCAGACAATTCTAAGCTCTCAAGATTTTTCCCCACAAAAGAGATAAAATAGCACTCAGGGTGAACAAAGTCAGGATAAAAATAAAGAAGAATAGGGGCACAATAGGGATCTTCCTGGGACAATTGGAGAAGATCAGAAGAAAAATTCTAGAAAGAGGTTTGGTCCCTGTGAATAGTAAACACCTCTAGTCTGGGATCCTCAGTTAACAACAAACTGCAAGCCCTGGAATTAATTGGTTTGGGAGGCTGTCTCTGCTCAAGCCACAGGAACTTTTACCACTGGTCATACTGGTAATTTAAATGAGAAGATTTTTCCAATTCGTTAATAAGCCCATGTGACCTGCTTCAATCAAGTGGAAGCCTAAGTATCATATGGTGAAAGGAGTATGTTGAATGCGTCAACAGGAAGGGTGGAACAGAACAGAGAGGAAGTTATTGAGAGCAGTTAGAGCAGAGGTAAAGAGACAACACAGGCAATCAGACAGTTAGGCTCAAGAGTGTTGTTTGATTGTGGGAAGGCCCCAGCAAGGGGTTGGTGAAGGCTTAGGAATGGCTTTGTCTCCTGCAGTGGTAATATGTATTGATTTTTTGGTTACTTTGATGGATTTGGCTTGCTGGTTTTGAGATTTGGCTCTCTGGTGTCTGGATAAATGTTTTTCTTCTGCCTTTTATATGGAGAGTCTATTATACTTTGTGATGCTGACCTATGCAAGTATATTCATAGTTGCCCTCCTTGTTGTGAATATTACCTGGGAAATACACTGGGATAGTGAAAGGAGTTTAATATCTGAGCATGGAAAGATTGAGGGAAAGCTACTGACAATGAACCAGACCCACATGTGCTGTAGAGAACAGTGGGGGTAAGAAGGAACCAGAACAAGCCCAAAGAGTGCAGAAGAAGCAAGGCAGAATGTCCTTGGCTGTGGGCACTTACAGGAGGCTGGGTGTTTGGTTTTGGTTCCTGGATGGAGGGGAGGACTGAAAATCTGGGGCAAAAGGCATCATCTACCATACTCCAAAGCTAAAGATGATTACAAAAATTAAGCTATTACTAAAAAAAATATGCTCAGGCAAAGGAGATAGAATCCAACCATAGAAAGTTATTCTGGGAATAGAGAAGACAAGGGTTCATTTTCAGATGAGGACATTGGAGCAAAGAAATATTCTTCTACCCCAAAGAGTAACATCAAATGGTTACTTGCCCAAAAAGAATTTATAGAAGAATGTAAAAAAGACTTTGAAAATCAAATGAGACAGATGAAGGAAAAATTTTAAAAAATAAGAGTAACAAGAAGATTATGAAAAGAAAGTCAGCCAATTAGAGAAGGAAACCCAAAATATTAAGGAAGAAAACTTCCTTAAGGGAAATTATAAGAGATTGAGAAACATACAAAATATGAAGAATGAAAAAATAGAAGAGAAAGTGAAACATCTTATAGGAAAAAACAACGGATCTGGAGAACAGATCAAGAAGAGAAAAACATAAGAAGAACTGGACTACTTGAAAGCTATGATAAAAATAAATTCTTAATAAAATGATGCAAGAAATAATTAAATAAAATTGTCCTGAGGCATTAGAAGGTGGAAAGGGAAGGACGGAAATAGAAAAATAATCCATCAATCATCACTTTAAAGAAATACTATGAGGGAAGATGGAAGAGTAGAAGAACAACCAGTAGGAGCTCTCCCCCCACAGCCCATAAAATACTTGTAAGAATGACTCTTAACAAATTCTGGAGCAGCAGAAGCCACAAAATGAAAGAGTGAAAGGGATTTCCAGTCTAAACCAGCCTGGAAGACCAACAGGAAAAGTCTATTGCACTGGGCTGAGAGCAGAGAGCAGCCCAGCCTTGGCCACACTGTGTGGTAGGGACAGGAGCAGAGCAGGCTTCAGGGTGTCACCTGCAGCAACTGCAGTTCTCAAATCTCTAAACCTACAAATGCCAGAGACAACTTCAAAGGTCAGTGAGAAAATTCTTTCACATGGGTGAGAAAGGAGCAGTGTCCTCCCCTAGCCCTGTCCCCAGGCAGTGGCAGCAGCAGTGTCCATTTATAGAGCTTTTGCCTAAAGACCCTGGGAGAATCAAGCTGCTGATCTGGGTCTCATCCCTGACTGACAGTCTTGGGGTGAGGAGGAGCACTGACTGGTGGAGATGGTGGAGGCTTGGGAGAGAGAATTCTACTATCAGATGTTGGACAGAAAAGCTTGCGATAGCTCCCAGACCAGTGCACAGGTCAGAAGAGTAAACTCCTCTACTTTGATTGTGCCACCTTGGAAGAACTGAGAACTTACAGGTCCTCCAAATATATCCTATTCTGGATAAAGGACTCAAAAGTCAAGTAACTGGGTGGGAAAAAGTCCAAAAAGGGGGAAAAACATAAGACTATAGAAGGTTACTTTCTTGGAGAAGAGGTATTTTCATCCATCCTTTCAGATGAGAAAGAAAAATGCATACCATCAAAGGAAGACATAAAGGTCAAGGTTTCTGCATCTAAAATCTCCAAAATAAATATGCAATGGTCTCAAGCCATGGGAGAGCTCAAAAAAGGATTTTGAAAACCAAGTAAGAAATGTGGAGGAAAAATTGGGAAGAGAAATGAGAGTGATGCAAGAAAATTATGAAAAGCAGGTCAACATCTTCCAAAAGGAGACCTGAAAAATGGTGAAGAGATTAACATCTTTGAAAATAGACTAACAAATGGCAAAAGAAGCCCAGAAAGTCAATGAGGAGAAGAATGCTTAAAAAGCAGAATTAACCAAATGGAAAAGGAGTTTCAAAAGCTCACTGAAGAAAATAGTTCTTTAAAAACTAGAATGGAGCAGATGAAAGCTAATGACTTTATGAGAAACCAAGAAATTATAAAACAAAACCAAAAGAATGAAAAAATAGAAGACAATGTGAAATGTCTCACTGCAAAATAGATCCAAGAGAGACAATTTAAAAATTATGGGACTACCTGAAAGCCATGATTAAAAAAGAGCCTAGATCATCTTTCATGAAATTATCAAGGAAAACTGCCTTGATATTCTAAAATACTCATTCATGTCATTTAGATTATAGAATTTGTGGACATAAAGTTGGGCAAAGTAATTTCTAATTATTGTTTTAATTTCCTCCTCATTGGAGGTGAGTTCACCCCTTTCATTTTTGATATTAGTAGTTTGATTTTCTTCTTTCTTTTATTTAATCAAATTGACCAAATGTTTATCAATTTTATTAGTTTTTTCATAAAACCAACTATTACTTTTATTTATTATTTCAATAGTTTTCTTAATTTCAATTTTGTTAATCTCTCCTTTAGTTTTCAGTATTTCTAATTTGGTATTTACTTGGGGATTTTCAATTTGTTCTTTCTCTAGCTTTTTCAGCTTCATGCCCAAGTCATTGATCTCCTCTTTCTCTATTTTATTTATGTAGGCATTCAAAGATATAAAACTTCCCCTAAGAACTGCTTTTGCAGTATCCCATAATATTTGGTAGGTTGTCTTATTATTATCATTCTCTTGAATGAAGTTGTTGATTGTTTCTATGATTTCTTCTTTAACCTACTCCTTCTTTAGGATTAGATTATTTAGTTTCCAATTCATTTTTGGTTTATCTTTCCATGGCCTGTTATTACACATCATTTTTATTGCATTATGATCTGAGAAGAATGCATTGACTATCTCTGCCTTTCTGCACTGGATTGTGAGGTTTTTATGTCCTAGTACATTGTCAATTTTTGTATATGTGCCATGTACCACTGAGTAAAAGGTATATTCCTTTCTATTCTCAATCAATTTTCTCCAGAGATCTATCATATCTACCTTATTCAGAGTTTTATTTTCCTCTTTAACCTCTTTCTTGTTTATTCTGAGGTTAGATTTATCAAGTTCAGAGAGGGGGAGGTTGAGGTTCCCCACTAGTATAGTTTTGCTGTCAATTTCTTCCTTCAACTCCCCCAACCTCTCCTCTAAGAATTTGGATGCTATACCACTTGGAGCATGCATGTTTAGTAATAATATTGATTCATTGTCTACGGTGCCTTTTAGTAGGATATAGTTTCCATCCTTATCTATTTTGATTGGATCTGTTTCTGCTTTTGCTTTGTCTGAGATTAGGATTGCTACTCCTGGTTTTCTTACATCACCTGAAGTACAATATATTCTGCTCCAACCTTTGACCTTTATCCTGTGCGTATCCCCCCATTTCAAATGTGTTTCTTGTAAACAACATATTGTTGGATTATGGCTTTTAATCCATTCTGCTATCCATCTCCATTTTATGGCAGAGTTCATTCCATTCACATTAACAGTTATGATTACAATCTGTGTATTTTCCTCCATCCTCTTTCCCACCATTTGTGTTTTTAACTCTCCATTCTCCTTTCCCCTCCTCAATAGTTTTCACTTTTCACCACCACCTCCTGTAGCCTTCCCTTCCTTCTTTTAACCCCCCTCCCTTTTACTCTCCTTTACCCTTACTGCTTCTTCCCTCCCTTTTAGCTTCCCTCTCCTTCCTTCCCACTTCCCCTCCCAGTGCCTATAGAGCTAGTTAGGATTATATACTTAAGTTTATTGTTCCCTCCTTGAACCAAATCAGAAGAGACTACCTCTCAAACAATGCTCATCTCCTTCCCCTCTATCCCTCTACTATAATTTTGTACTTCTTCTTGTGATGTATTATATCATTTTCTGCCTCCTCCTTTTCACATCTCCTGTTACAATTCCTTTGCATACTTAAATCAAATTTTTACATGACATCATTTACTTTATAGCCATTCCCTCTATGTATATCCCTTTTATATTTCATAAAAATGCACAGTTCTCAATATTAACAGGCATCATCTTCCCTTATAGGGAAGTAAACAGTTTGCCCAAATTAAATAACAAGTTTTTTCCCCCCTGCTGTTTACCTTTTTATGCCTCTCTTGAGACCTGCATTTGAAGATTGAATTTTCTATTAAGTTCTGGCGTTTTTGTCAGGAAGGTCTGGAAATCCCTTACTTTGTTGAATGACCATATCCTTGCCTGAAATGTTATGCTGAACTTTGCTGGGTAGTTTATCCTTGGTTGTAGTCCCAACTCCTTTGCCTTATGGAATATTGCATTCCAATTCCTTTGATCTTTTAATGTAGAAGCTGCAAGGTAGATCCTGTGTGATCCTGACTGCAGCCCCTCAGCATTTGAATGTATTCTTTCTGGCTACCTGTAGTATTTTCTCCTTCATTTGATAGTTCTGGGACTTGGCAATGATATTTCATGGGGTTTTGAGTTTGGGATCCCTTTCAAGAGATGAACAGTGGATTCTTTCAATGACTATTTTGCCCTCTGAATCTAGAACTTCTGGGCAGTTTTCCTTGATGATTTCCTGGAAGATATTGTCCAGACTCTTTTTTTCATCATGGCTTTCTGGTAAGCTAATAATTCTTAAATTTTCTCTCCTGGATCTATTTTCCAGGTCAGTTGCTTTTCCAATTAGATATTTTACATTTTCTTCTATCTTTTCATTCTTTAGATTTTGTTTGACTGATTCTTGTTGTCTCATAGAGCCATTAGTTTCTACTTGCCCAATTCTAATCTTTATCAAATTGTTTTCTTCAATTAATTTTTGCATCTCCTTTTCCATCTGTCCAATTTTTCCTTTTAAGGAGTTATTTTCTCGAGTTAAATTTTGTACTTCCTTTTCCATGTGCCCAATTTTCCCTACTAGGTTTTGTGCTTTCCTTTCCATCTGTCCAGTTGTTCCTTTTAAGGAGTTATTTTCTCCAGTTAATTTTTGTGCTTCCTTTTCCATTTGTTCAATTTTCCTTTTCAAAGAGATGTTCTCATCAGTCAATTCTTTTTTTATACTTTTAAAATCATTGGCCAGTTTTTCTTCTACTTCCTTCTTCAGGAGTTCCAGGAGAGCTGTTTGTGTATGTGAGCAGTTCATAGTCCCTTCTGAATTTTCAGATGGAATTACAGTCTCAGCACTGACCTCTTTGATATCTGTGTTTTGGTTCTTGTCCCCATAGAAAGATTCTATGGTTTTTTCACTCTTCTTTTGTTTTTGCTTGTTCATGATGTTGATTGTGTGTGGTGGCTTGTGGTTCTTTCAGTTAGAAGCTGCAGAACTTGGTGTTGAGTTGACTTGTCTGAAAATGCTAAAATCAGGTTTTTGTTTTGTGTTTCCCTGATCAGCCCTGGGGTTAGGTTGATAAGTATGGGGGAGAGGTGGTCTGGTCAAGGGAGATCTCCTCAGCTGAATTGAGGCAAAGGCAAGCTCAAGGAATGGTGATCACAGCTGCCTTATTGTCTTCCCATTTCCCCTGGAGTGCTGAGGCATTCTTAGATCCTGGTGGGAGTTTCCAACCCTCCTGGGGCTCCTCTTCTGGTGCTGAGGCTTGCCTGGGTCTTAGTGTGAGTTTTTTCCACCCCGGGGCTCTTTTGCTTCTGGTTTGCCTCCGCCACAGTAGGAGGAATGCCCCTTAACTGTTTTCCTAGCCTCAGATGTTATGCTACTATTTGCTCCCTCTTCTATTCCTGCTGATCCAGGACTTTTCTGGGGAAATATTTTATGGTTCTTTCAAGGTGATCAAGGGGAGAGGAGAGAGAATTTACTGATCACTCCACCATCCTGGCTCCCAGAAGTTCAAGTGGGTGACTTACAGAAGTTTAATCCTTGGGCTAAAAGTCTCAGGAGCTGCTATACTGATATTTGGAGCTCAGTGGCTGTCACTTGCTCAGCTCTGTTGGTCTCTCACCCTGGGCTGGTGGTCTGCTGGTTCTGCCTGCTGCTGTCTCAGGTTTCCCAGGTCCCTCCTGCTCTGCAGCAGTGGACGTGCTGTGCTGTGCACTGTGGGCTCACCCTGGTGGAACAGATCCTTCCCATGGACATTCCAGTCTGCCCTAGGCTTTGAATTTGCCACAGTCTGTCTCTTATTGGATTCTGCACCTCCAAAATTTGGTCAGATTCTCTTTTTAGAGGTATATTAAAGCATTTGTCTAAGAGCTTAGGTGAGTCATTGCTCTCACTTTGCCATCTTGGCTCCACCCCCCTGCCCTGATATTCTAGAACTAGAGGGTAGAATAAATATTGAAAGCATCCACTGATCACTTCCTGAAAGAGATCCAAAAAGAAAAACTTCTAGGAATGTTGTAGCCAAGTTCCAGAGTTCCGAGGTCAAGGAGAAAATAGTAGAAGTAGTCAGAAAGAAAGAATTCGAGTATTGTGGAAATACAATCAAGATAACGCAAGATCTAGCAGCTTCTACATTAAGAGATCAAAGAGCTTGGAACATGAAGTTCCAAAACTCAGAGGAATTAGGATTAAAACCAAGAATCACCTGCCCTGCAAAACTGAGTATAATACTTCAGGGGAAAAAATGGTCGTTCAATGCAATAGAAGACTTTCAAGCATTCTTGAGGAAAAGAGCAGAACTGAATAGAAAATTTGACTTTCAAACACAAGAATCAAGAAAAGCATGAAAAGGTAAACAGAAATCATAAGGGACTTATTAAAGTTGAACTGTTTATATTCCTGTATGGAAAGATAATATCTGTAACTCTTGAAACTTTTCTCAGTATTTGGGTACTTGGAGATATTACACACACACACACACACACACACACACACACACATTATTTATATGTATCTATATATCTATATATCTATATCTATATTTATATCTATGTCTATCTACCTATCTATCTATCTATCATCTATCTATCTATCTATCTATCTATCTATCTATCTATCTATCTATCTATCTATCTATCTATATAGACAGAGGGCACAGAGTGTGTTGAATAGGAAGGGATGATATCTAAAAAAATAAAATTAAGGAGTGAAAGAGGAATATATTGAGAAGATAAAAGGAAACATGGAATGGGGCAAATTATCTCTCATAAAAGAGGCAAGAAAAGGAGTTTTCAGTGGAGGGGGAAAAAGGGGAGGTGAAAGGGAAAAAGTGAAGCTTACTCTCATCACATTTGGCTTAAGCAAGGAATAACATGCACACTCAATTTGATATGAAAATATCTTATACTACAGGAAAGTAGGAGAGAAGGGGATAAGTGGGGTGGGGAGATGATAGAAGGGAGGGCAAATGGGAGGAGCAAGTAATTAGAAGTAAACAGGTTAGGGGAGGGACAAAGTCTAAAGAGAGAATAGAATAAATAGGGGCCAGGATAGGATGGAGAGAAATACATTAGTCTTTCACAACATGACTATTATGGAAGTCTTTAGCAAAACTGCACATATATAGCTTATATTGAGTTGCTTGCCTTCACAGTGGTGATGGCTGGTGAGAAAGAAAGGGAGAGAAGTTGGAAGTCAAAGTTTAAGGAATGAATGTTGAGAATTGTTTTTGCATGCAACCGAAAAATAAGAAATACATGTAATGGGGTATAGAAATCTATCTTGCCCTAAAAGAAAAGAGAGAAGGTGAGGATAAGGGAAGGAAGTGGTGTGATAGAAGGGAGGACAGATTGTGGGAAGGGATCATCAGAATGCATTGTGTTTTGGGGTGAGGGAGGGGAGAGATAGGAAGAAAATTTGGAACTCAAAAAATAACATAAGTAATTTTTTTAAAAAAGAAATCTTATGAGGAAAACTTTTAGGAACAGTATAGTTAAATTCCCAAACCCCTATCTGAAGAATAAAATATCAAAAGTAACAAGAAAAACTTAATTTAAATATAATGTTGCCACAATGAAAATCACACAAGACCTAGCAGTGGAGACACTGAGGGAGCACAGATCTTGGAACACTATATACTGAAGAGCAAAAGAACTAAAGCTCTGCCAATAATACCATATCCAGCAAAGGTAAGCATAATCCTGAATGAAAAAAAAATGGATATTTGATCAGCTGTCAGACTTTCAAGACTTTGTTAAAAAAAATTAAACCTGAACTTAAAAGAAGATTTGACATACAAGAGCTGAGAGAAACATAAGGTACATGCCAAAGGTTGATTACACAGAATTCAATAGAGACCATTTTTTATATATGTAAAATGTAAAACAAATGTCTAAGACTGTCGTTAGTAATTGGGTAGTTCATAAGAAAGACTGAGGTAGACCTGAGTATGACATGCTTTTATAAAGTAAAATCATTTAGGAATAGCTAAAAATAGTAACTATGTTATACAAATGAGGTGCAAGAGTAAGAACCAATGCAGAGGAATTAGATGGGGGAGAAGGACTTGTAGCTTTGATAATCTACTTTCACTGGAAATGTGTTTAAGAGGAAACAATACATGTATATCAAGAAGAGTATAAAAGTCTTTTACATTCTAAAGAAATAAAATGGGAAGGGGACAGGGAGAAGGGAAAGGACAAAGGAAAGATCTCTAGGGGGAGGGTAAGGGAATAGGTTAAAGGGGACTATAGAAGGGTATTTAGATTTATGGGAATGGGAAGACAAAGGACAGTTTCTTGGAGGGGGGTAGGCTAAGTAATAGAAGGGTAAGCTAAAGGGTAGAAGTAAAGTAGAGGAGTTAGGAGAGATAGGAAATAAGAGATATGTAAAAACATAAAAACAAAGATCAGGAGTAGAATTTGTTAGGGATAGTATATGTCTGTATATGTATGTCTATATGTGTTTATATGCATATGTGCAGGAATATATCTATATCTATTTAGAAATATATCCAAACTGAATTTTAGCCTTCAGGGGTTGGAGGGTGGGAGGGTGAAGAAAGAACAAAGTAAAAAGGGAATAGCAGAGGATAAAAGAAAGCTTGCAAGGAAGCAAAGAAAAGATGGACAGCTTTCAATACAATGTGTAATATTTATCATACAGGCTTTTTTGAAATGAAAATTTAATTTTGCATATTTTGAATCTTCTTTTATGTTTTGTTATATATAGTCACACTTATTTTCTCCTTTCCTTACTTTAAATTTAAGTTCCAATATTAATTTTATAATATATTTTTTTCTTTTCTCTGTTCCATATTTGTGTTCTGGTGTTTGAGTCTAAAATAAAACAAAAAATAAGAGAGATGAGAAGAAACCACCATCCTGTCCCACTGGCAATGTAGGAGGTCCACACATATGGTACATTGCATATATTTGCAGACCTTTAAAATGTATTAATAAGTTTTGCTGATATTTTCCTCTTTTTTTCTTTTTTTAGTCTTAAAACATTTTTATGTGAAATGGTTGTCTGAAAGGGAAGGGTAGAGATACTGGAGAAAATTATGACTGTAATAACAGAAACATCATTAACAACTTAGTTTTTTAAAAAGTATATACCTTTAAAAATTTCTCTAAACAACTTCTAGAGCAACAGAATCCACAAAAAGACATAGTAAAACAAATTTCCATCCCAGCTTAGAAAGTCTAGGGTGAGGTCTGTTGCACCAGGATGAGAGAGCTGCTCAGTCCAGGGAAGGAGGCACCAGCACAGACTGAACCCAACAAACTGGGAGCAAGCCTTAGGGTGACTGAAACACTTGCAGCAATGGTAGTTTCCAGACTTCTCAGCTTATAGATGTCAAAGACAACCTATAAGGTTAGCAGAAAATGTCCATCTCACCTGGGTGAGAGTAGAGCACAGTACACTACAGGCTGCAGAGGTACAGCCCTTGCTCAGGAAACCAGAAACAGGCTTTGAAAGGGATTGAATCAGTAGTGGCAGTAGCTGCATCTGAAACTCTCACCATACAGCTGATAAGTTCAAATAATTGGTCAGAAATAGATTAGAGGGGTGTTTTTTGCCAACACTGAGGCAGGACTCTATTACTTTGCCCATTCTCAGAGCTGAATCTTAGTCCTAGGTGGCAGTCCCAGGGCAAGGAGGAACACTAGCACAGTAAAGTTTACCACGATAGTGCAGGAGGTGGAGGGACTTTCCTCACAAGTTCAAGGCAGAAAAGAGTGCTTGTGGTCACTTATATGCCAGAGCACTGACCAGGACAGTACTAAACACCACTCCTTAGATCATAACACCTTGGAAAAACTGAAAACCTATAGGTCCCTAGAAGTATGTCTGAAAACAGGTGCATGAAACACATGAAATTTGGGACAGTGTTGTCCCTGCCCCAGAAGCAGAACCGTACTTTAACAAAGATTTAAGAGTAAACTGATAGGCTGGGAAAATGAACAAACAACAGAAAAATAGCGATAGGTATTGAAAGTTTCTGTAGTGACAAGGAAAATCCAAACACTCATTGAGAAGAGGAAAATAGTCAAAGCTCCTACATTAAAAGTCTCCAAGAAAAACGTGAATTTGTTCTCAGGCCATGGAGGATCAAAAAGATTTTGAAAATGAAACAAGAAACGTAGAGGAAAAAATTGGTAGGATAATGAGAATGATGCAAGAAAATAATGAAAAACAAGTCAACAGTTTGGTAAAAGAGACACACACACACACACACATACTCACAAAATACTGAAGAAAATAACACCTTAAAAAAAAGACTAGGTCAAATGGTAAAAGTTCCAAAAATCAAATGTGGAGAATGCCTTAAAAAAGCAGAAATAGCTAAATTAGGAAAAGGAAGTCCAAAAGCTCAATGAAGAAAATAATTCCTTAAAAATTGGAATGGAGCTAATGGAAGCTAGTGACTTTCTGAAAAATCAAGAAACAATAAAAGAAAACCAATAGAATGAAAAAATAATAGAAGCCAATGTCAAATATCTCACTGGAAAAACTGCTGACCTAGAAAATAGATTCAGGAGAGATAATTTTAAAATTATTGGACCATCTGAAAGCCATGATCAAAAAAGGGCCTAGACATCATCTTTCCAGAGATCATCGAGAAAAACTGCCTTGATATTCTGGAATAAGAGGGCAAAATAGAAATTTAAAGAATCCACCAATCATCTCCTGAAAGGAAAGCCAAAATAAAAACTGCCAGGAGTATTACAGCCAAATTCCAGAGTTCCCAGATCTGGGAGAAAATATTGCATGCAGACAGAAAGAAACAATTCAAGTACTGGGGAGCCATAGTCAGGATAATACAAAATTGACAGCTTCTGCATTAAAGGATCTGAGGGTTTAGAATATGATGTATCAGAGCAGTAGCTGTTTATAGAACTCTAGGTACACAGATTATGGGGAGACTGAGTGACTGAAAGTACACTCCCCTCAATCCTCACTGGAAGCAGAGCACTACCTTGACAAAGAGCTCAAAAGTCAAATAAGTTTTTTTTCTGGTAGACTTGGAACTTCATTGCAGTACAAGGACTTAAAAAAATCTCCAGTGGTCTTTTAAGGCAAAATGCGTTCCACTTCCAGAGAAAGAACTATGGAATTCAATTCCAGAATGTAACAGATCATTTTCTTTTGTATTATGTTTTAGTTTGTTATATGATTTCTCCCATTCATTTCAATTCTTCCACACAGCATGACTATAGTGAAAATGTATTTAATAGGAATGTATATGTAGAACCTATATAAAATTGTGTGCTGTCTTGGGGAGGGAGAGGGAACATGGAGGGGAGGAAGGGGGAAAATCTAAGTTATATGGTAGGGATTGTTGAACACTGAAAATAAATAAAATTAATAAAAAAAAAAAGAAAGGTTTATCACCCTGGGCTCAGAGCAGAGCACAGTCCAGCCTTGGTTGGACTAGGACAGGACCAGAACAGGCTTCAGGGCATGAAATCATGAGCAGTAGCTGTGGTTCCAAGATTTCTCAACCCGTAAATGCCAAAGACAGCTTCAAAGGTTAGTAAGAAAGCTCTTTCACCTGGGTGATAGGGGAACTTAATCTGGCCCCAGACCCAGACCCAGGGAGGCAGCACTGTCTACTTTTGGAGTCCTCAACCTAAAGACCCTGGAGGAATCAAGCAGCTAATCTGGGTTTCAGTTCTGAGTGGTCATCCTGGGGTGAGGAGGAATATTGGTATGGTGAAGCCAGTTGTGGCTGTGGGGAGGGAGTAGTATTCTCATACCCAGGAAAGAAAAGAGTGCTTGTGGTTTTTTACAGACCAGAGCACAGACTAGGAGAGAAGTAAACTCCTCTCCCTTGATTGTGCCACCTTGAGAACTTACAGGTCCATAAGGGACTCAAAAATCAAGTAATTGGCTGGGAAAATGACCAAAAAAGGGAAAAATAAGACTATAGAAGGTTATTTTCTTGGTGAAAAGTATTTTCTTCCATCCTTTCAGGCAAGGAAGAACAATGCATACCATCAGAGGAAGATATCAAAGTCAAGGCTTCTGCATCCAAAATCTCCAAAAAATATGCTATGGCCACAGACTATGAATAAGCTCAAAGAGGATTTTGAAAATCAAGTAAGAGAGATGGAGGAAAAATTGGGAAGAGAAATGACAACAATGCAAGAGAATTATGAGAAGTGAATCAACAGCTTCCTAAAGGAGATCCCAAAAAAATGCTGAAGAAAATATGACCTTTAAAAACAGACTAACCCATATAGAAAAAGAGGTCCAAAAAGCCAATGAGGAGAATACTTTACAAAAGCAGAATTAGCCAAATGGAAAAGGAGGTTCAAAAGTTCAAAGAAGAAAATGGTTCTTTAAAAATTAGAATGTAGCAGATAGAAGCTAATGACAATGAGAAACCAAGAAATTATAAAACAAAACCTAAAGAATGAAAAAATAGAAGGCAATGTGAAATATTTCACTGGAAAAACCAATGACCTGGAAAAATAGATCAGGAGAGACAATTTAATAATTATTGGTCTACCTGAAAACCATGATAAAGAAAAGAGCCTAACCATCACCTTCCAAGAAATTATCAAGAAAAACTGTCCTGATATTCTAGAGCCAGAGGGTAAAATAGAAATGGAAAGAATTCACTAATCACCTCCTGAAAGAGATCACAAATGGAAAACTTCCAGGAATATGTAGTCAAATTCCAGATTTCCCAGGTCAAGGAGAAAATATTACAAGCAGCCAGAAAGAAATAATTCAAGTATTGTGGAAATACAGTTAGGATAACACAACATCTAGCAGCTTCTACATTAAGGGATGTAAGGGCTTGGAATATGAAGTTCCAGAAGTCAGAGGAACTAGGATTAAAACCAATAATCATCTACCCAGCAAAATTGAGTATAATAATTCAGGGGGAAAAATGGAATTTCAATGAAATAGAGTACTTCCAAGCATTCTGGCTGAAAAGATCAAAGCTGAATAGAAAATTTGACTTTCAAATACAAGAATCAAGAGAAAAGTGAAAAAATAAACAGGAAATAGAAGCTTTAAGGAACTCATTAAAGTTGAACTGTTTACATTCCTACATGATATATATATATATGGTGTGTATGGGGAGGTATGTATGTGCATATCATATATGTGTAATCTTGTATACATACATGTGTGTATATGTGTGTATATGTATATATGTGTGTCTATATGTGCATATGTATATATATGTTTATGTGTATATATATGCATATACATATACATACATATATATATTTATACACATAGACAGAAGGCACTGGACAAACTGAATATGAAGGGAGAATATCTAAAGAAAAATTAAATTTACTATTGAATGGCATGTACTAGGAGTGAGAGAAAGAAAGAGATAGAATGTAGCAAATCATCTCCTGCAAAAGAGGGAGAAAGCTTTTACAATGTAGAAGTGCTTGATGATGAAAGGAAATAATTAAGCCTTACTCTCATGAAATTTGGCCTGAGGAGGGAATAACACACACTCAATTGGATATGGAAATCTATTTTACACTGCAGGAAGGCATGGGGGAAGGAAATAGGAGAGGAAAGATAATAGAAGGGAGAGCAAGTTGGGAAAGGGATAATCAGATGAAAACTATTGTGGGAAGACAGGTCAAGGGAGAGAATGGAATAAATGAAGGGCAGGATAGGACAGAGGGAAATATCATTAGTCTTTTACAACATAAATTTTATGGAAGTGTTTTGCATTATTACACATGTATGACCTATATTGAATTGCTTGGTTTCTCAATGAGGGTGGATGGGGAGGGAGGGAGAGAATATGGAACTCAAAACTTTAAGAATGAATGTTAAAAATTATTTTGGCCTGCAACTGGAAATTAAGTTATATATAGGCAATGAAGTATAGAAATCTATTCTGTCCTACAGGAAAATAGAGGGGAAGGGAAATAGAAGAAGGGTGGATAATAGAAGGGAGAGAACTGAGTCAAATTTACAAGAAAATAAGCAATTCACCAATTGATAAATGGTCTAAGGATATGAACAAGCAGTTTTCAGAGGAAGAAGTTAAAGCTATCTATAAGCATATGAACAAATGCTCTAAATCACTATTGATTTGAGAGATGCAAATCAAAACAACTGTGAGGTACCACATCACACCTATCAGATTGGCTAACATGACAAAACAGGAATATGAAAAATGTTGCAGAAGATATGGGAGAGTTGGAACATTAATTCATTGCTGGTGGAGCTGTGATCTGATCAAATCATTCTGGAGAGCAATTTGGAAATGTTCCTCAAGGGCTATAAAAATGCACCTATCCTGTGATCCAACAATACTGCTTCTAGGATTGTAAAACAAAAAGATTATACAAATGGGAAAAAGGACCCACATGTACAAATTTGTATTTGTATTTATAGCAGTTCATTTTGTTGTGACCAAGAACTAGAAATTGAAGTTATGCCCATCAGTTGGGTAACGGCTGAACAAGTTGTAGTATGTGAATGTAATGGAATACTATTGTACTACAAGAAATGATGAGAAGTTGTACTTCTGGAAAACCTACATTTATATGAATTGATGGTGAGCGAAGTGAGAACTAGGAGAACATTGTACATAGTAACAGCCACAGTGTGTGAGGACTGTTTCTGATAGACTTAGCCCTTCGCAGCAATGTAAGGATCTAAAATATTTCCAAAGGACCCTTGATGCAAAATGTGAGCCACATGCAAAGAAAGAAGTATAGGGTTGTATTGAACAGTGAAGCAGACTCTTATAGCTGTTTTGTTGTTGTTTTGTTTCTCATGGTTTCTCCTGTTCATTGAAATTTTTCTGTGTAACAGGACTAAGGTGAAAATAAGTTTAATAGGAAAATATGTGCAGAGGCCATATAAGACTGGAAAAGGTAAATGACAAACAGAAGAAACATGGGAAAAATTAAGCTTTAATGAAGTATTGGCAGAGTTGTCTGTTTTTAAAGTTAACCTACTGGCTCAATATCAAGAGAAAGCACATTGATGGGGACTCATGAGCATTTCAAGGATAGCCATGCATAGAATTACCCCTAGAACTAGAGACAACAGTCATTCCTCAGGGAGTTCAATTTATTAGTGGTAATTGAAATAGGGTCCCCAGGGGATGTTACATAATATATATAAAGCACCTTGAAAAATCTGAAAGCACTAAATAAATGTAAGTTATTATTATAATGTTGAATTTGGACATTAATATTCTTTAAATTTGAATTTATGGATTTATATTTAGGTGCTTTATCTAGTTCAAGCAAAAACAGTTGAAATATATGTTCTTTCAATGTAACTGAGATACCTAGGACTATCTTCATCAGTAGAAAACAGTATCAGGGTAATACCCTTTTAAAGACACTTGTCAACTTATTTAATGCCTCTATCTTAGGATTTTGTTTCTATGTCAAGATAAAATACATGAGGAAACCCTTAACCCTTTCCAACTAAAATCACCTCCTCATTTCAGTTCCTGAGGAAGTTACCTTCTGGATATTAATTCTCCATGTCATGAAATTCATGACTAATATGAACAGAACTAAAAAAGCTCTCTTTAGAATAACTTCCTATCAATCATGAAATTATCCCAAAAGCATAATTCATAGAAAACTGCTTGATTTATATATTTAGTTTTAAGTGAGGATTTTTGCATTTATTACAGCGAGTATTCTTCCCAAGTAATTTTTATAGCCTATTTCCAGGACTCTACAATCATTATGCCATCCAAGATGTACAATGTATTTAGTGGGTTTACTTTGTTAAAGCCGCTCAGATGGTACTAAATAAAACCATGAGTATAGATGCAGATATAAATCATGACCATAAATAACATTTTGACTGTTTACAATATACTTGAATCTGTGGCAAAAAAATAAGCATTTATTAAATGCACATTGTGTGCCAGGTTTTATGCTAGGTGCTATATGAGGTGCAAAGACAAAAATGAAACAGTCTTTATCAAAATAAATTGGTATGTGCCAGAAATTTTAATTATATATAATTTTCCCCAGTCTATAAGTCAAGCTTATTGTTGTTGAGAAGGTAGCAATTAGATTGCCTTCAGTTTTCTGAGTAGATTGTGACTTGGTAGGAATAATTTCTTACTTTGAACTATATACCATCCATGTACAATGCATTCTTTGCCATTTCACACTTGCTTTGTATTATGTAGATACTGTCTATATGTTTCATCTTCCTAGTTAAAATATAAATGCTTTAAGGACAGGGAACCTGTCTCATATCCTTGGAAAATCTTCAGTGACTAGAAAAATTCCTTGCATTTAGGAAGTTCTTGATGACAATTTATTCAGTGAATGAATAATGTAATTTGTTGGGCACCTAGATAATGTAGTGGATAGCACTAGACTAGAAGGTAGGTGAGGAGTATTTATTTTCAGAGCATAGAGGCAAGGCAAATGGTAAAGCTTGGTTGTCTTCCATCTCAGCAAAAGGGTTAGATTTGGTGACTTCTATCTTATCAAATCCTGGAAGAACATACTGAGCACTTTGAAAATGACCTCAATACTTTATTATTGGGGGAAAAAATCATGTCATGATGGTGAGAATGTTAACCATAAGGTATAGTTTGAATTTTAGATAGTCCAGTTAAAAAATAAGAAAAAAAGTTTCAAAATTCCTATAAAACTATCCAAAGACACTAGATCTACTGGTGTTTGGGGAATCTCTAAAGTTAGTCTCTGCAACCTATATTGCTTGAAAACTTTTCTGGTCACCCTTTGTATTATGTAATATGGATTCTGTAGGTGGAACATTGCATATATTAGGAATATTAGTCTGAGATTTTTAAGTTCCTTAATATTTATTCTACTATAGAGAAGAATCATAATAGCAGTTTTCAAATTTGTAGGTATATTAATTGTTAAAAAGTGAGATTTCTTATTTCAGGTTAATGGCTTAGCTATATAATATGCTTGTATTTAAATTAACTTGGTTTCCAGTCCATCAATTCCTCCCACTCTATTAATATTTAAATCCAATAATTGTTTTAATACTATTGATTCATGAACTTCCTATATTTTAAATCAAGTCCCTTGTGTAGAACTGTTTCATCTTCTCCATTCTCATTTAAGTATAATTTCTCAATAAAATCATATAATGAAAGAAGTGGAGACCAAATGAGTAGATGCGAAGACAGTGAGATTTCAATATGTAAAATTTCTCATAGAACCATAACTCATTGATCTTAGATCACTTTAATGTTGATAATTTCGGACGTTTTCCCCTCATGCTCTACTGTGTTGCTGTTCACCCAAATTATTTTATAATGATTAAAGGGAAGAAAAAGAATCTAAATCATTTGCATTTAAGCATTTATCTATATGATTGAAGCTTTTGTAACTATTTTTTTTTTAAAACACAACCCATTTTTGCCTGTGTCTGTCTAAACAAATCGTTCAAAATGAAAGACACAAATGTCTTATCATGGATGACTTGCTTTTATAGGCAGACTGACTCAGTCATGCATTATAGTCCTGACTATGCTTCCCTAAGGAGCAGCTATGGATCAAATTGTAATGCCCTACTCAGCATTATTACAATCTCATATCTAGTGCTCTAATTTTATTAATGTCACCCTCTGTCTCATTTGTCACTATCCTAGTCCATGTGCTGGACATCATTCTTACTCCCTAGATCCTAATTAACCTTATCTTATGCTTTTATTAAAATCCCTCCCAATGCTAATCCTTCTCATTGTCCCATCTCCTTTCACCCAGAATCTTTTTGCAAGATTGCTCCAAGGACTGATTATATCATTGCTCCAGGTATAGCTGGAGGTGTGAGTCTAGTTATAGGTGTAATTGTACTTGGAATGGTGAGGATCATAGCCCAGACAGACTTTGGCTTCTTAGGCAATTTATCCTTGTTTTCTCATAAATCTGACATAAGGGATTTACATAATGATCTAGAGATATTTCTGTAGTTCCATTATAAATTTAGAGGTCAAGAGGAAGTTGAAATTGCAGCACTCAGATGATCCTTCTATTTTTTTATGACTTATTTTGCTTTGGGACCAACAAACCCCCTTCCTACCATGGGGATACATGAAACCTCATCACAGGAAAATGGGACAGGAAAGGGTAACAGCAAGAAGTGATATAGGAATAGGTACATTATTTGAATAAATAACATGGTATGGGATAGAAAACAATAATGGCATTGGATGAAAAATGGAGAATAGGATAATAAATAGTAGCCCAAGTGGGGTGAAATAGGAGATGGCGAGGCATTTTGAAGGGACATAGAACTAAGGGATGCTGCATGTGCATATTGAGAAAGGAAGTTAGATGGCTCAATAAATAGAAAATGGGGGTTATAAACAGGAAAATCTAAGTTTAAATCCTGCCTCTGAGGCTTATTAACTGTATGGTCCTGATCAAGTCACTCATTGTCTTTGTGGCTCAGTTTTCACATATGTAAAATGATCGTAATAATAGCACTTATCTGATAGGGTTGTTCTGAGGGAGAAATTAATTAGCAAATTTAATAGTTTAACAATTTTTAGCACTATATAAATGCTACCATTATTTAAATGACACTAGCTGCCCTTAGGAATAGGAAAAAAATGAAAGGGAATAATGAAGAGGTCCACGATTATAGTTTGTGTATCAATCAAGATCAAAGTGGAATAAGTGAAGACGAGTGACCAAATAGTTTCTGCTGTCTTCATAAGTGATAATTAATTATAAAATTTAATTTAGTTGAAAATCTCCTTCAAATACAAACATAATATCAATTAAATTTAGCACCTACCATGATAGTCATATTCTTCAAGAATGTTACATGTATATTCATTTTACTAATATGCATATATACATATATATATGTATGTGTATAGGTAATGGTTTTGTCCCTGTCTTTGAAGAGGACAAAAATAACATCACCATGATAAAATGAAATTTCAGTGTGTCTAAACTCTGACTGATCAAACCAACTCAAGCTCGGAATGTTCTACCGCAGGTTGGGCACAGATAGTCCATATGAATATTTAGGGTGGATATCCCAAATTTGTGCATCCTGCAGTTACTTTGTACTGTCTTAATTCTGCTTTGCTCAAAGAGCACAGCACCTTTTCTCATGTGGGCACACCATGCTCAGCGGTCCTGTGTCAGTGTCTCCCATGTTGCACAGTCAAATCTAAAATTCTTGAGACAGACCTTGAGGGTGTCCTTGTATCGCTTCTTCTGGCCAGCATGTGATCATCTGCCCCAAGCAAGTTCTCCATAAAATAGTATTTTTGTCAAGCATATATTTTGTATTTGAGCAACTTGGCCAGCCCATCGAAGTTGAGTTCTCTGAAGCATGGTTTGAATACTTGACAGTTCAACTCGAGCAAGGCCTTCAGTATCTGGTACCTTATACTGCCAGGTGATCTTCAGAATCTTCCTAAGACAGTTCAGATGGAAGAGATTCAGTTTCCTGGCATGGCACTGGTAGACTGTCCATTTTTCACAGGCATACAACAATGAGGTCAGCACAATGGCTCTGTAGACTTTCAGTCTGATAGTCTAATACCTCTTCTCTCCCAAACCTTTCTTCTGAGCCTCCAAAACACTGAGCTAGCTCTGGCAATGTGTGCATCAAACTCATTGTCAATGTGTACATCAACCTCGTTGTCAATGTGTATATCCCTGGCAAGTACACTACCAAGGTAAGTGAACTTATCCACAGCATTCAAAACTTCTCCATTTGTTGTAACTGATGATTCCACATATGGATGGTGTGGTAGTGGTTAATGGAGCACCTCTGTTTTTTGGTGTTAATTATTAGGCCAAAATTAGCACAGGCAGCAGAGAATCAATCCATAGATCTGTATTCATGTTTGTATCTGAGAGTTGTGCCCAACAAACTTCAATAATAGATTTATTTCAAATGAAAATTTGAAAGTCAGTGTCAGGTAAGTTATTAAGATACTATGTACATTAGTTTTTATGATCTTTGAAAAAATATATTTCCCATTATTCAGACATGTAGCTAATAAAAGGGATACAATAATGTAATAATTTCTGGAACTCTCCAAAGGGTCAAAGTATTACATTTTCAAAGTAATTTCCAGTTCTATTCTCCAATTGCAAGTGTTTATCATCTAAATTCTTCACATATTAATTATGTAACCATTATGCACAAAATAGAAGTATGACTTAGAAAAAGAAGACAAAGTAAAGCTTCAATTAAATTTTAAAATTTTTCTAATCATAATTATATATTTTACTAGACCTATAACCTTTTCTTGTTTCCCTGTGTTTCTTCCACCTTAAATAATAGAACCTTGAATGTATCATATATATACATTTCCTTCCCTATCTCCACTCCATCCCTAATAGAATGTGAGCTTCTGGGGGTGCTTAATATAATGACTCACACAGAGTTAATTCTTTTTTTTTTTTTTTAACTTTTTATTTTTAACATTTATTTTCACAAAATTTTGGGTTACAAATTTTCTCCCCTTTTATCCCCTCCCCCCCCCAAACCCAAGCATTCTAATTGCCCCTGTGACTAATCTGCTCTCTCTTCTATCCTCCCTCTCTGCCCTTGTCTCCGTCTTCTCTTTTGTCCTGTAGGGCCAGATAGCTTTCTTTACCCCTTAACCTGTATTTCTTATTTCCTAGTAGTAAGAACATTACAGTTGATTCTAACACTTTGAGTTCCAACTTATTTAGCTCCCTCCCTCTCCACCCCTTCCCTTTGGAAGGCAAGCAATTCAATATAGGCCAAATCTGTGTAGTTTTGCAAATGACTTCCATAATAGTCGTGTTGTATAGGACTAACTATATTTCCCTCCATCCTATCCTGTCCCCCATTACTTCTATTCTCTTATGATCCTTTCCCTCCCCGTGAGTGTTGACCTCGAATTGCATTCTCCTCCCCATGCCCTCCCTTCTATCCTCCCCCCCACCCTGCTTGTGCCCTTGTCCCCCACTCTCCTGTATTGTGAGATAGGTTTTCCTATCAAAATGAGTGTGCATTTTATTCCTTCCTTTAGTGGAATGTGATGAGAGTAGACCTCATGTTTTTCTCTCGCCTCCCCTCTTTATCCCTCCACTAATAAGTCTTTTGCTTGCCTCTTTTATGAGAGATAATTTGCCCCATTCAATTTCTCCCTTTCTCCTCCCAATATTTCTCTCTCACTGCTTGATTTCATTTTTTTTTTAAGATACGATCCCATCCTCTTCAATTCACTCTGTGCACTCTGTCTCTATGTATGTGTGCGTGTGTGCATGTGTGTGTGTGTACTCCCACCCAGTACCCAGATATTGAAATGTTTCAAGAGTTACAAATATTGTCTTTCCATGTAGGAATGTAAACAGTTCAGCTTTAGTAAGTCCCTTATGACTTCTCTTTGCTGTTCACCTTTTCATGGTTCTCTTCATTCTTGTGTTTGAAAGTCAAATTTTCTTTTCAGCTCTGGTTTTTTCATCAAGAATGCTTGAAAATCATCTATTTCATTGAAAGACCATTTTTTCTCCTGAAGTATTATACTCAGTTTTGCTGGGTAGGTGATTCTTGGTTTTAGTCCTAGTTCCTTTGACTTCTGGAATATCCTATTCCATTCCCTTCGATCCCTTAATGTAGAGGGTGCTAGATCTTGTGTTATCCTGATTGTATTTCCACAATACTTGAATTGTTTCTTTCTAGCTGCTTGCAATATTTTCTCCTTGACCTGGGAACTCTGGAATTTGGCCACAATGTTCCTAGGAGTTTCTCTTTTTGGATCTCTTTCAGGCGGTGTTCTGTGGATTCCTTGAATATTTACTTTGCCCTCTGGTTCTAGAATCTCAGGGCAGTTTTCCTTGATAATTTCATGGAAGATGATGTCTAGGCTCTTCTTTTGATCATGGTTTTCAGATAGTCCCAGAATTTTTACATTGTCTCTCCTGGATCTATTTTCCAGGTCAGTTGTTTTTCCAATGAGATATTTCACATTATCTTCCATTTTTCCATTCTTCTCTCTTTGTTCTGCGATATCATGCTTTCTCGCAAAGTCCTTAGCCTCCATCTGTGCCATTCTAGTTTTGAAAGAACTATTTTCTTCAGTGAGCTTTTGAATCTCCTTTTCCATTTGGCTAATTCTGCTTTTGAAAGCATTCTTCTCCTCATTGGCTTTTTGAGCCTCTTTTGCCATTTGAGTTAGGCTAGTTTTCAAGGTGTTAATTTCTTCAACATTTTTTTGGTTCTCCTTTAGCAGGGAGCTGATCTGCTTTTCATGCTTCTCTTTCATCTCTTTCATTTCTCTTCCCAGTTTTTCCTCCACCTCTCTAACTTGATTTTCAAAATTCTTTTTGATCTCTTCCATGGCCTTAGCCCATTGGGTGGGCTGGGACACAGAAGCCTTGATTTCTGTGTCTTTGCCTGATGGTAAGCATTGTTCTTCCTCATCAGAAAGGAAGGGAGGAAATGTCTGTTCTCCAAGAAAGTAGCCTTCAATAGTTTTATTTCTTTTCCCTTTTCTGGGCATTCTCCCCAGCCAGTGACTTGACCTCTGAATATTGTCCTCACACCCACCTTGCCTCCTGGTCCTCCCAGCCAGCGTTTGGGGACTGAGATTCAAATGCTGCTTCCCGCCTTAGGGCTTTTGGCGGTGGCAGGGCTGCTATTCAGTGTGAGAATTAAGTTCAGGTGGTCAGTTCAGGGCAGGGCCGCCTCTCAGGCTCAGTTCCCTCAGGGGGTTTATGTACAGACCTTTCACAATGGATCCAGGCTCCCGCCCGCTTGGGGAGCCCCTGTCTGCAGCCGCCTCTCAGCTTCTGTCTCCCGGGGGGCCCGAGCCATGGGGGCACCCCACTCCTCTCTCGACCCGCCAAAGAGACTCTCTCACCGACCCCTGTCACCTGTGGGTGGAGGGGCTTGTGCTGCCGCTGGAGATCGCGTCCCCGTAGCCCGCTCAGATCTTTTCCTCACGGTGTCGTGGCCGCTGCAGGGCTGCCCTCTGCTCCCAGTCCTGGCGCCCAGTCCGCAGCACGAAGGACCCCCCGCAAGAGGTTTGCAGGTCCCTCCGGAGCAGAAATCTCCCTCGCTCCAATATTCCGTGGCCTCTGGGTGCAGAATTCACCGTGAGTTGGTCCCCTCTAGCCGTTCTGTGGGTTGTGGGTTCGGAGCTATGTGTATGTGCGTCTTTCTACTCCGCCGTCTTGGCTCCGCCCCCCAAGTTAATTCTTAATGTTTGTTGACTGAGTGACTGACTAGAACTGTCTAAGAGACAATATCTTAATTATTGCCATTTCACTGAATGGGTATGTTGCATTTCTGATCTGCAGAATGACCTTCTTTATATTTGGTTATGTAGGGTGTGTCTGGATATGATTCTTGATCTCACTTATTACCACAGTTAATAACAAGGTCATATTAAAAACTTTAAATCAGGTGTAAGGAAACAGACTCAATTCTGGCCCCAAATTAGATGAGTCCATTTCTCAAGTGTGACTCTGAATCTCCTCATCTCTAAATTGAGAGGCTTAGACTGCTTGATCTCTCAATTCTTTTCATTATAAAATCCCATGTTTCTATAGATAATGTTCATTTCTTAAATTGATAAATCTCTTTAGAGTTATAAATTTGTTTACATCAATGATCTCATTTGCTTGTGTGTGTGTGTGTGTGTGTGTGTGTATTCGTCCTTCATTGCCGAAGAAGACCATACCATTAGAGAAATGATGACATGACTTGCACTTGACTTTGTTTTGAGTGAGGGAGGGCTGTGCAGGTCACCAGCCTCACTTCTCCTCCAGTGTCATCTGAATCTAGTGACCAGATTTTGTCAGGATGACTGGAGATGACCCAGGATGAGGCAACTGGGGTTAAGTAACTTGTCTAAGGTCACACAGCTAGTGAGTGTCAAATGTCTCAGGTGAAATTTGAACTCAGGTCCTCTTGATTCTTGCACTGGTGCTCTATCCACTGCACCACCTAGCTGCCCCAATGATCTCATTTGATATTAACCACAAAGTAGGTAACATAGATACTATTATCCTTATATTACAGATGAGGAAATAGTGCATCAGAGAAGCAGTCTGGGCAAAGTCAAACATCAAATGTAGAGCCTGGGTACAAACTGAGCTCTTTTGATCCCAAGATCAGTCATGCTAATTTTAGCACAACACCTTGTTTTTTGTTGCAGACCTATGTGAGACAAGTATTGAGACAAATCCTCCCTACCACCCCTTCCATTTGGACCTTGAGTTTGGTGCATGTTTACAGTTTAAATCTGGAATAACCTGCTTGTCATTGCAAAAAGGGAGCACGATGTTTTTCATGCCTGAATGAAACATGAGTACTCAAGCATGGTGAAAAGTATTCAGTCAGTTGGATTCATTTTCCTCATGGTTTCATCATAGAAGATATAGGCATCTCATAAGCAGATGGAATTGAACTTGCTTTGATAAATATAACGCACCCACAAGCCCTTTCAGCACTGAGTCCAAGATTCAGATTAATGAGCCAGCAATCTGAACATCTGCGGAGGTGCAATCTATAGTGAATCGAGGTGGTGATCATTTGATGAATTTAGTTCCTGACTAGGATTATTGCAAAATGTGGATTTTGATGAGGTGGATAGTATAACTACTGGTCCATTGCTCCCTAGGGACAGATTCTATAATATATTTCAATTTTACTGGGAGGACTGATGGGAAATTAAAGGAGAAGATCTGGCCTTTAAGAAATAAATATTCATTCCCTCAAACACAGGGTTAGGTTCAAAAGGAAGGTAGTGTTGGGTTCTTTAAATTTCCATTTGTTCTTTTTAGTTCCCCATCCTCACCAAGTTTAAGAGATCAAACTTTTGGAAAATTGGATGTGAAGTTGTCCCCAGATATTTTCATCTTAACCTAAGGCAGGAAATACCAGATGTTTTGTGGGCAAGCCTATTTCCCAGAAGACAGGAATGAGTGTAGTGAATACTTGTGATTTCACTGAAATAGGGAATTCTCTGATGAGAAACTTCCCCTAACAATCCTGGTCACCATGTTTTCTGTGTAGCAGCCCTCCCTTCACTTTCCCAACTCCCACTAACACTAACAAGTTGAGCCTCCAGAGGGCAGCTAACTACCTTTCGCCAAGGCATTCAAGGACTATGCCTGGGGAGTTGAAGATGGTTTTCTGGTATTGCTGTCCATGAACCCCCATCTAGTACTCTGTATTGCTTATCAGTTAGTCACTCAGAGTTAATTAGCTTTACAAAATGGATATTCATTAAGGTAGTATAATAAGAACAGATGGTATAAAAACATTTCCTTAAAAATCTAGGACACACCACCCCATGTGCCTATATAGAGTCCAAGAAAAAGTAGACTGATTCTTAGGGATCATATATGATAAAGGGATAATTCACAACTCATAGTCAAACATAGCTTCTAGACAGATAGATGTCCTTCTTCTCCCATACTCTCTTTGTGAAGATCTCATTAAGATCTCTTTAGGAATAGTTCTCTTTCTGGCTCTAAGGGTATATGACCTTGTATAATACTGAAACAGCCTATCTTTACATACTATCATTGATCACTGCTCTTCTGGGACATCGTTGTTGACATTGATGGAAAGTCCAACCTATCAATTTTGCCAAAGTCCTTCTTTGGTCAACAGGGTTAGGAGGGAAGTATGGCACTCTTTCTGGGCTCACACTTTTCTCCTTTTTCTGTCTCTTCCATCCTTGAATCCCTTCTCTGATACAAATAGATACAGAAATGTGCTTCATTTTTTCAACAATTCCAATGCATTTGTCCTCTCTGATTTCCTCCAATAGAATCAAAAGTACTACATTCCTCCTAAATTGATTAAGTACTGGTTCTCACCTATTTTATGTCCTTGATTCATTGATTTATTTTCTAGGGCATTTTTACATTTTCAAATTATTGGATTCAATAGAGATGCCTAGAACATCCATAAGTATACTCATTAAGCTGTGGGTTGTGGGACACTTCTCTATCTTATAACTTCAATTTACATGCTTAAATGGATGGCTAGTGCATTGAGAGGTTAAATGACTTTCAAGGGTTACACAGAAAGTATGTACCAGAAGTGGGATTTGAATGTAGGTTTTCCTGCCTCCAAGACTATCTCTGCATTCACTATATCATGATGCCCACAGACTATGAATTTTACTGCCCAATTTTTCCAAGTAAGGGGACTTTGAAAGTCTGTGATTTCACCTAAATTAAACAAAATAAAACAAAAAACTTTTGATCCTATCAAAGTTTGCTGTTTAACATGTGTAGTAAAGGCATTTAAAACAGAGGCAGCTTCTTCAAACTTTTACACTTTTGTCTTTAAGTGCTGCTACCTTATTTTCTTTTGTCATGATAAACTATTTTTGTTTTATTTCTTTTTAAGAATTATCAAGTATTTCTTTTCCTTCTACTACAGTCTACTTCCCCTACCCCCAACATACCATAGTACTGGGAAAAACAAACAAATCCTTGTAACAAAAAGCAGACTAAAATAAAATGAATTCCCGTACTAACCATGTCCATAACTGCATGTGTCATTCAGCATATTTAGCTCACCACCTTCCTCTCAGGAGGTAGATAACATTCTTCACCACTGGCCCTCCTGAATTAGGTTTTTTTGTTGTGTTGAAGAACATTCTTAATTCTTTCTGAATTATTTTTTACAATACTGATGGTGTAGTATAATCTTTTCTTGAGGTTCTGCTCACTTTACTCTGAATTTGTTCTTATAAATCTTCCCAGGTTTCTCTGAAATCATCTTTCATCATCTCTTACAGTACAATAATATTCAATTGTATTTGTATACTACCATTTGTTCCGTCATTCCCAAACTGATGAATATCCCTTGAATTTCCAGTTCTTTGTCATCATAAGAAAGAGTCACTTTACGTATTTTTGAACATTTAAGCCTAATCTTTTGCCTACTAGCAAGAATCTTTGGATTTATTGTACATTGGAGCTTGGGGAAGAAAAATATTCATTTACATTAAGCACCTACTACATGCAGAAAACTGCTAAACATTTACATGCATTATCTTGTTTGATCCTTACAACAATTCTGTGAGGTAGGCACTATTGTCACCTTCATCATACCGAAGAGTAACTGAGGCAGAGAGTAATTAAGTGACTTGCTCAGGATTCTAATGCTAAGTAAGACATCTGAAGTTAGATTTGAATTCAGATCTTTCTGACTCCAATGTCAGTGATCTATCCACCGTATCAACTAGCTGCCTCCAGTAGTCTCCTAAATTCATTTCCTTTTTTAGGTGGTGTATCTAATTTGTTCCACTAATCAACTTATATATTTTTAACAAATATTAAGTTGTTTTGATGATTGCTGCTTTCTAGTCTAGTTCAAGATTTTGGATAGCTAGGCCCCATTTTTTGTTATGTTCCTCCCCTATTATTTCCCTTGAAATTCTTGACTTTTGGGGTTTTTTTTGATGAATTTCAATATTATTTTTCCTAATTCTATAAAATAATCTTGTGCTAGTTTTGTATTTCACTGATAAGCTTATTGTCTTTTTTATCATATTGACAAAAAGAAATTAATGTTTATACAATTATTCAAATCTTTATTAGTGTAAAGATTGTTTTGTAATTGTTTTCATATTATTTCTGAGTTTATTGAGATAGGTAGACACTCAAGTATTTAGTTCTGTAGTCATTTAAATAGAATTTATCTTCCTATGTCTTCCTGCTGAATTTTATTCATAATACATAGATATGCTATGGTTTATATGGATTCATTTCATATCCCACAACTTTTCTAAAATTATTGTTTCAAATAATTTTAGTTGAATCTCTAGCATTCTCTAAGTGTACTATCATATTGCTTGGGAAAATGATTATTTTATTTCTTCTTTCCCCATATTTATTTCCTAAATAGGTGTCATCTTCTTAAAGTAAAATCTATGCTAAAAATAAATATTAACATAATATTTCCAAAAAGTTAAATATACAATGATTATCATTAATAAACATCATCATATTTAGAGTTTAAGAGTTCTGTTCCTAGGAAAATAAGATATTTCCATACTGTTTGTAAGGCTTTAACTCTAGAAATAGCTCCAAATTGTGCTTGTCATTCATTCTTGAAGAGGACCATGACATCGGGGAAATGATGACATGATTTGCAGTAGACTTTGATTTGAGTGAGGGAGGGCTGTGCAAGGTCGCCAGCCTCACTTTCTCCTCTAGAGCCATCTGGGTCCAGTGGCCAGATATTCATCAGGGACTGGAGATGACCCAGGATGCAATGGTAGACCCTGGCCCTTTTAGGCAAAAAACTTTTCAGGTTCTCACTTTGAGTGATGTCCATTAAGTGAATAGGCCTCTTTAGAAGTGAGTCAAGAGATGGCCTCTTTAATTAGAAAAAAAAATCAAGCCAGGAGACCATCAGGGTTGCTGTTCCAAAAAGAAACAGTTACTATTGACATTCACTCTAAGCCATGAAGGGCCAAAATGCACCCATTAAGTGGAGCTTGGGCAGGGACCTATTGTGGTCTAATCCATAAGCTTCAGAGTGAACTGTCTTTAAGGTTTTGAGAGAGAGAGAGAGAGAGAGAGAGAGAGAGAGAGAGAGAGAGAGAGAGAGAGAGAGAGAGAGAGAGAGAGAGAGAGAGAGAGAGAAAGAGAGAGAGAGACAGAGACAGAGACAGAGACAGAGAGAGAGAGAGAGAGAGAGAGAGAGAGAGAGAGAGAGAGAGAGAGAATAATCGTTTAAGGAAAAGAACACTAGCTTATACAGACTAGGACCCTGAGATCTAGTTACTACACTGAAATTTAGATCATCTTGAAGAATTCACCATAGCTCTAAAATTCAATGATTTTGAGAAGAATTCATGGTAATTATGATAGCTATGATATGTGTTAACTTCCAAAATATATTCTACTTTGTTATAGTATACTTTCCTTGAAATATTTCAAAGTTTTAAATTGCACATTATATCATTCTTACTGTCTCTGAGTCCATAAGTGTAAAACTGTTATAATAGCTTAAAGTTATGTAATATTTTGCAGTCTCCAATGTATTTTCTTTTCAATGGTCTTACATATTTTATCATTCCACTTTACATAGGAGGAATATGAGGTTTAGAGAGCTTAATTAACTTGTACACAGTCACAAAGCTAGTAAGTAGAAGGACTCACATTGTAGTTATGGTTTTCTGGCTCCTAGTACATGAACTCTTTTGTTTCTTACATTTCTTTTGTAGGAAAAAAATGCACCTGGTCAAAAATAAGAATGAAAAACATATCATTTGAATCTCCATATTTTGTTACAAAAATGCTTTGGGCAATCTAGCTAATATAAATGAAGTTATATGAACATTATACTCCTGATAGAAAATTAACTTTGTTCACCTTTCTTTTTATGATAAATAACATTATTCTACACACTTCATTTATTTCTACATTCCTTTGTCACTCTTTTTACAACCCAGATAAAGTTGAATCTGAATCAGTATTTAACGCATTATTTTTCTTAGATTTGGAAATTAACAGTCTTATCCTAACATGTTCAGCTTTGTCCTATCAATTCCATTACATCCTTATGGGTGATTTGTTGTTGTTGTTTAGTTGTTCAATTGTGTCTGACTCTTCATGACCCCATGAACTCTATTATCTATGGGGTTGTAACAGTAAGAACCATGACATACACAGGTGTCCTGCTATCACAGGTTATTAGATACGAATTTCTAATAGGAAAGCAGTTTTTGAGGGGTCAACAATCACTTTAATCAAGCACATGTATCATACATTTAGTTCAGGGGAAAAAGTCAGCACCCTGAACTTCAGAGAAAATACAGAGGAATCTACATCAACAAACAGAGCTTCCAAACTGTCTGACAGTAAGCAATACACACATTACAAATCAACAGATTTAACTGCCTGATCATACATACATAGTTACCAGAGAGGGATGCACCAACATCTGCGGTTTCAAAGCTGGGGGGTTCCTTGGTGGCTGCCCAGAGTCTCATCTGGCCAAACAAACACTTCCAACCAATAAGCCCCAAAGTAAAACCTCGCCCTCAGAGTAATTATACATTGTTTTGAGCCAGAGGGCATCACAACCCTTAAGAACCAGTACTTCATTAGAAACTTCACAAAAGGTGTGGGCCTTTCTACATATCTTCCCTAATCAAACTCCCTGTAATGGACAGGCCCATTAATGAGTGGGGAAGGTCTTTAATCATATTATTGAGTCAGTGGCAGTTGATTATGCTAAAACAAAAACAGCAGAAGATCCTACTTGCTTGCCATCACAGGGGTTTTCTTGGCAAGGATGCTGGAGTGGTTTGCCATTTCCTTCTCCAGTGGAGTAAGGCAGAATTTAAATGTCCAGGGTCACTCGGCTAGTAAGTGTCTGAGGCCAGATTTGGACATAGGTTTTTCTGACTCCAGGCCCAGTACTTTATTCACTGAGCCATCTAGCTGCTCCTGTATATGATATTATTCCCAGAAGATATTACTGGGAATGAAGATGGTATAATATATGGGGTCTGAACTGAGCTGAACTCTTAGTTAATGAATTGATAATTCTTCTAGTAAAAGGTGAATAGCTTTCATTTTTTAAAAATGGTTATATTCTATCCCTAATATACAAGAACATGCCTAGGTGATGAGCATGAGAATTATGGTTAGATAGTATTGAGAATCATAACTGGAAGAATGACTCATCTTGCTAATATCATAGATGAATTAGAAGATTCTTAATTTGTTTCTTTAAGACTTGGGCAACTCCTGTCCAGTCTTTCAGTTAGCAGGAGTTCTAATGGCAGAAATCAAAAGAGAGGCAAGAAATATTTTTGTCCTTGGCCAACCTGACTCATTCCCCACATTTCTTTAATCCTATGTCCTATTATCTACTCACATTAGAATAAAACTAAAATATCCACCAAGATTAGGAGGGAAACAGAAAACTGGGAAAGGATTTTTATAACTACTGCCTATGATAAAGGCCTCATTTCTAAGATATATAAAGAACTGAAAATATTTACAAGAATGCAAGCCATTCACCAAATGATAAATGGTCAAAAGATATAGACAGGCAATTTTTAGAGGAAGAAATTAAAGCTATCTCTAATCATATGAAAAAATACTCTAAATCACTATTGATTAGAGAGTGAATCAAAACAACTCTGAGGTACCACATCACATCGATCAGAGGTTAACATGACAAAACAGGAAAATGATAAATGCTGGAGAAGATGTGATAGAGTTGGAAAATTTATTCATGGCTGGTGAAACTGTGAGCTAAACTAAACATTCTGGAGAGCAATTTGGAACTATGTCCAAAAGGCTATAAAAATGTGCATACCCTTTGACCCAACAATACCGCTTCTAGGACTGTATCCCAAAGTGATCATTAAAATGGGAAAAGGACCCATATGGATAAAATTATTTATAGCAGCTCTTTTTCTGGTGTCCAAGAACTGGAAATTGAGGAGATGCCCATTGGTGCAGGAGTGGCTGAACAAGTTGTGGTATATAAACATAATGCAATACTATTGTGCTATAAGAAATGACAGGCAGTCTGACTTCCGGAAAACCTGGAAAGGCTTATATGAACTGATGCTGACTGAGGTGAGCAGAGCCAGGAGAACAGTATACACAGTAACAGCCACAGTATGGGAGGATTGTTTTTGATAGATGTAGCCCTTTACAGCAATGCAAGGACCTAAAATATTTCCAAAGAACTCATGATGCAAAATGCCATCCATATTCAGAGAAAGAACTATGGAGTTGGAATTAAGAATGAAGCAGACTATTTTCTCCTTTGCTGTGTTTTGTTTTGTTTTTCTCATCATTTCTGCCATTCATTTTAATTCTTCTTTGCAACATAACTAATGTGAAAATGTGTTCAATAGGAATGTATGTGTAGAGCCCATATAAGATTGCATGCCATCTTGGGGAAGGAGAGAAAATTTGGAACTTATGGAAGTGATTGTGGAAAACTGAAAACAAATAAATTAATAAATTTGGAAAAAACACAACCAAATAAATAAAAATGACAAAAAAATTGCCTGACTTGACAGCTTACAAATTGATGCAGCTTTTTCCCCTCCTCTTCTCCCTGACCTAGTTTTAAATATCTATATGATATCAAATTCCAGATGAAAATTTCAAAAGAAAAGTTTGTTCATTTTAAATCAGTATTTGAACTACAGAAAGGCAAGAATATGGGCCTAGAAAGAATTAAGTAAATATCCACCCAGATGTTTAACATCCCAGAGATATTGTCTTAGTTTAGGACATTTGTTACCTAAGTGCCCAAAGAAGTGTGTGTGTGTGTGTGTGTGTGTGTGTGTGTGTGTGTGTATGTGTGTGTGTGTGTGTGTACTTCCTTTCACATGGAGTTTTTAGTTTTGTCTTGTACTGTTACATCCTGTCCTACCCCTAGACTTTTTTTTCCCCTTTTGTCTTTATATCCCCTATACCTACCACAGTGCTTTGCTTAATATCTTCCTTTTAAAATATAGTGGTTTGGAATATTATCATTTTTATAAATGCTTACAGTCTACAATGTACTTTCATCACAACAATTCTATGAAATAGACGATGTAAATATTGCTATCCTAAAACTGAATCTCAGAGGGTGCAAAATGATTTGTCCAAGGTCACATAGAAAAAACTGGGACACAACTCCAGGTCTTGAAGTCCAAAATTTAGATCTTCTTATAGCACATCCTACTGTCTACTATATTTTCATATGTTATTAGAGTTGTGTGATTTTTAGCACATGGGATTAGCATCCATATTTACACTAAAGTATTGTGGAAGCTTTAGAAAATAGAACTTGCTTACTTGTGATGTTGTCATTAAGCATTTAACATATGCCAGTCACTGTGCTATTCTTGTGACAATCCTATGCATTCACTTTGCACCTGGATAATTCTCCATAGTTGGGTAATAGTGTAAACTTCATTTCTTGGCAATTTTTCCAATCCATTGTTTTATAAAAAAAAAAATAAAATAAAATTCAGGAAATCCTTTGCTATCTCTGAGCAACTTGATGAACCATAAACTTGGTAGATAGAGACATTCTTTAGTTTCATAGATGACTTTCCAAAGTGTTGAACATAGTCTCATTTATATATATCCCTCTATACTCAACATTGGTATGCCAGATACCTTAGGTCAACTTGAGTACAAGGCCCTTCTTATATAAAATGTAAAATGGAAAGAATCCATTGATTTATGTTTGTGGTTGTAGGCATATGTGTTGTAAGTGTTCCTCCAATTAGATTCTTAGTCAGGAATAAGAGTTCTCAACATTTCCAGTGGCATTCTGTTGCATTTTTCAATTTTCTCATTCCCATCGGGAGAATACCAGTTGGCTCTCAAAGCCTTGCTCAAGTAGTAGTATTTCAGCCTACAGAACAGATGGTTTTCAAATTATTGAGCTTGCTCTTGAGAAGTGTCTTGGGAAATGCAAACTTCATAAGGAAAATCTTTAAACAATTTCTCAGATGGTTTTCATAGATTTATTCCATGGGAGACAGTTTTGCAAATGGATGACATGATTCATAATTAAGATAGTAGACATCCATCTTCATTTCTATTTTCCTAGATGAAGAGAATAATTTAAAATTAGTTGAAAAATGTTCAACTACACAGTACTGGTTGCACATCAGGAGACTAGAAGCAAATGTGAAAGTGAATTTTAAAGAAAATAATGAAGAAATCAACTTCTTATCAACAGAAGTCACATATTCCTACTCAAACTCAAGAAAATTAAATGGATTAAGATTTTTAAGGGGATACTGTAACTTCTGTGTTTGAATGCATAGTGTTAAAAGTCTTAAATTTAGGATATAGATTTCTTCCTGTGCCACTCTGCTTCCTTTCCTTCCCATTTCTAAAGCTTATGGCAACCATTTCCAATAATACATTGCCACACACTGCTCAAACTCTTCTCAAACCACTACCTCCTCCACAGTTTCCTTGGCACGTATATCGTTGTACCCATCAAAGACCATGCCCTATAACATGAATACCTAATCATACTATATGAACTTACTTTCAAAAAAGCATATATATGAATATGTGTATGTATGTGTGTGTGTGTGACTAATTTCCTATGAAATTCTATATAATTTATTTTGTTCATTTAACAACATTATTCTATGAAAGGGCTCATTGGCTTACCAGAATAGCAAAGAAATACATGACCTAAAATAAGTTAAAAGATTTGACCTTAAAGAAATTTCCCTCCCTGAGATTCTTGCTTTCCTTTTTCTGATGATGGTGTCTCTCAGACCACTATTTCAAGAAAGTCCTAGCCATGTTTGTCTTCACTTCCTCCTTTCAAGCCACTTTCTCTGTAGCTCCTCCCTATCCTATTCAGCTCTGTAACTATGTACCATGATCAAGCCAACTCTGCCATTTTTCCTAAATGGGATATGTTAACCTACTCTTTCCACTCACTGCCCCTGTTTACTCCCATTACCAAGTGTTTCTCTCTGGCTATCACTGTCCTATGTGTGTTGTTTTTCTCATTAGAACATGATCCCCTTTAGAGCAAAAATTGTCTTTGCTTCTTGTATTTGTGTTTAATAACAGAGCTTATCACAATGCTTGGGACATAGTAAGTGTTTAGCAAATTTTTTTTTCACTCATTCATGCTGATGTACAAGCTAGATGGGGTGACTACCAAACTCTATGTCCTAATCTGGAAAATAGATATTTTTCTTTGACTTGTTTTTTCCCATGTGAGTAGATAGGCCAGACTCTTTTGAGCGACTGCCATGTTCTGTGGTGTGAAATAACTAACACTATGGCGTCTAAAAGCAACTGCATCTGGGAAATCTCACCATCTATATGAAATCCTAAATTTGTATTCTGCACTGGGGCTGTACAGAGAAGTGGAAGGTAGAGAATAGCTCTGGAATCTGAAGGCCTCTGATACTCTCTACCTGGGTAGGCTTGAACTCATCACTTAAAATTCCTGAATCTCGTTTTCTTCAACATTAAAGTGAGGGGTTTGGACTAGATTGTTACTGAGGTTCCTTCAAAGTGCTGATATATGAATCTCCTCCATAGCTGTAACAAACCCCTTTGTTATGCAGGTTTTCCTGTTTTATACCTTGTTTAATATTCAAGGAATCTTGCATAATTTTATGCAGGATTATTACGCACAGGAGTAATTTGCTCTACAGAAATGAAAACAATAAGCACAATATAGAGGCTATTGTACCCTTTTCAGCAATGATGACATGATCTACTAGGATGTATCGTTTGCAAAAATTGGCCCTTTCCCTACTAATATTCAAGAATGATTTCAATGCATTTAAAAATTGCTCTCATTACTATTTTTAAAAGTTAGGTGCACAAACATGGTTTTCAGTGGTTATTGATTTTTTTTCATCTTTTGTTTGCATTACTAAGATCCAATATTTTTTTCCAATTCTTTGAACTTCTCCCTGCCTCCTTTTTATTTTCCAGATTTCTTGCAAACAAATCCTTCTAATCTTTCACAATCATATCTCCAGTAAGGATCTCCTTTGTGTACACTTATTCTAATTTAGCTACTTTTCCCACCTTTGTTTTCTTTAGTGCTGTATCTAATGACTCTGTAGACACTTCTAGGACTAGAGGTTCCACTATAATCAATTTTATAAATCAATTTCATCTTTCTTCTGATAGATGGCCTCTTCCAATTTCATCCTAATGTTCTCAAGATGATTTTTCCTTGCCTCTTCTAAAGCTGCTTTATTTCATAGACTACTATTTATGCTCATGTTATACAGTGATATTGTTCAACATCTTCAATCACCTTTCTTTCTAAAATTTCACTAATGAATTAATATTCTATATCAGTCTTTCTAAATTCATTTATTTTCAGTTTTCAACAATCACTTTCATAAGTTCCAAATTTTCTCTTCTCCCTCTCCTTTCCCTCCCCAAGACAGCATATAATCTTATGTAGGCTCTAAACATACATTCCTATTAAATGCATTTTCATATTAGTCATGTTGCACAGAAAAATTATAACAAATGGGAGAGAACTTGAGAAAGAAAAGATAAAACAATTAAAAAGAAAAGAAAATAGTCTTCTTTACTCTGCATTCTGACTCCATATTTCTTTCTCTGGATGTGGATAACAGTTACCATCACCAGTCCTTTGGATTATTTTAGGTCCTTGCATTTCAGAGAAGTGACCTTAATATTAACTATCATGTCATAAAAAAATTAGCAGAGAACAATATCAGATACTTTTCTTATGTGTGTTTAGGGGTTAAAATTTTAACCAAACAAGGGAGTTCTATAATTACAGAAAATAAACATGTAATTTTGATTATATGTAATCGAAATGCTTTTGAAAGAACTAAACTGATACAGATTGAACAAGTAGGGAAGCTATCTACTAGGAAATCATCTTTGCATAAAGTCTTTCTGATAAAGGTCTGGTATCCATGATACGTAGGAAAATATACATTTATAAGAATAAAAATTAATCATTCCCCCCCAAAAAAAGAGGTCAAAGGATATAAATCAAGTTCTTAAAGGAATGGCAAATATATTTGATTGTTGACCTTCATTTTGGAAGAGGACCAAAATGACATCACCATGATAAAGTCAAATTTCAGTGTGTCCAGCTCTAGCTGATCAGATCAATATGAGCTCAGAATGCTCAGCTACAGGTTGGGCACAGATGATCCATGTGAGTATTTGGAGTGGATATCCCAAATTTGTGCATCCTCCATTTACTTTGTGCTGTCTCAATTCTGCTTTGCTCATATAGCACAGCACCCTTTCTGATGTGGGAATGTCATGCTGAGCAGTCCTGTGCCAGTGTCTCCCATGTTGCACAGTAAAATCCAAAGTTCTTGAAAGAAACCTTGAGAGTGTCCTTGTATTGCTTCCTCTAGCCACCATGTGATTGCCTGCCCCATGTGAGTTCCCCATAAAATAGTCTTTTTGGCAAGTGTACATTTTGCATTAGAACAATGTGGCCAGCCCATTGGAGTTGTGTTCTCTGAAGCATAGTTTGAATGCTTGGTAGTTCAGCTCAAGCAAGGACTTCAGTGTCTGGTATCTTATCCTGCCAGGTGATCTTCAGAATCTTCCTCAGACAGTTCGGATGGAAGCAATTCAGTTTCCAGGTATAGCACTGGTAGACTGTCCATGTTTTACAGGCATACAACAATCAGGTCAGCACAGTGACTCTGTAGACCTTCAGTTTGGTAGTCAGCCTAATACCTCCTCTCTCCCAAACTTTTCTTCAGACCCTCCCAAACACTGAGCTAGCTCTGGCAATGTGTGCATCAACCTCATTGTCAATGTGTACATCCCTGGAAAGTACACTACCAAGATAAGTGAACTTATTCAAAGCATTCAAAACATTTGCTAAAGACATCACCCAAAAGGCACATATATATCAATCATATGAAAGACTGTGCTGAATAATTAATAAGAAGGAAAGAAAATCAAATATTCTCAGGGTTTTCACCTCACAGTCAAAAAACTTGGTAAAAATGAGCAAAATAGAACGACTGTGAAAAAATAAGTTATATTGTCTGTCTAAAATCATACAATAATTCTAAAAATAAACAATTTAGAACCATGAGAAGAAATTAACAAAGATGTTTGTAACCTTTCATCCAGAGGCTATTACTGGTTATATACTCTAAGGGGACAAATGTGTAACAAACTTGTAACAAAAATTTCTAAATACACCAAAATATTTACTTCAACTTTTTTTTTGTGTGACAGCAACAAACTGGAAATAAAAGAAATGTTCTTAGACTAAAGAAGAGACAAATAAGTTGTGAAAAATTTAATTAAGATAACATGACTGTTATAAGAATCTATGGTAGTGATGACTACAGAAATACAAAAAGACATATGAACTGATGAAAAATGCAGCAAGTAGAACCAACAAAATAATATAAACAATGATTCAAATACTAGAAGGAACAACAAAATAATCAAAACTGAATGTTTTGAAATTATAATGCACAAATTTGCCACTGAGAAAAATATGAGAATGTGTTGTCCTTTATTTATTTATTTTTTGTAAAGGTGGGGGTTTATGGCTATAGTCTTCTGCATGTGTTAGAATTGGATGATGTGTTGGCTGAGGAGATGAAATTTGCCTTGAGCTAGGAGATGGAAAGGAGAATTTTGAGGAGATAAGAAACTTTGCCTCCCAGACCTCAGAGACCAAGAAAACGTGGATCTAAAATCCTATTGTAGTCACGGTAAAGAATCAACTCAGCACATAGAAAATAAATGAAAATTCTCCATCTTGTGGTTTTAGAAGATCCAGGGGGTAAAAAATACACTCTTAAATAAGTCCAAGGAATGTCAGAAACATTTTTTTCTTCATTGACTAAGGAAATGCATGCTGCCATTTCTTTGGCATATGAATTTATGTTTTATTAAAATAGACCTCACCACCTAGTAAGTATCCTATTTCCATTGGTTTTCCTAACTTTAATAGAAAAATAATAGTAATACAGATTCTAATTTTAATGAATCACTGTCCATTTTAATTTATAGCAATAGAAATGATAACATTTTGCACATATCTGAATTATTTTTCTAAGGAATTCTAAGGAATCAAAATTCATTTATTCATTTTACTCCTATTCCAAAGGAGAAGAATGTCATCTGTTTTCTCATGCTTTAGGTAT
The DNA here is from genome assembly GCF_028372415.1 of Notamacropus eugenii. Lineage (NCBI taxonomy): Eukaryota > Metazoa > Chordata > Mammalia > Diprotodontia > Macropodidae > Notamacropus > Notamacropus eugenii. The sequence continues at coordinate 166,770,779 of NC_092875.1, read as the reverse complement.
GGAAGACATTTCCATGGTTGCTTCTAATCCTTTAGAAAATTTTCTTCAAATTTTAAACTCAAACAATTGCTGTTCCTCGTATGATGGTACAAAACAATCTTGAGGTGGAGAAGCTGTTACTATACTTATTTAGAAATGAGGAAACTGCATCAGACATAGGTTAAGTGACATACTTATGGTCACACATTTAGTAAATATCTGACATTGGATTTTAACTCTCATCTTCCTCATGTCAAGTCCAGTGCTCTATCCACTATTCTACCTAAGTATGCCAGGAAGAGAAGTTAGACAATTTCTGTTTGGCCAAAGAAGAAGAAAAAAAGTTTAGAAAAAATGGGTAAATGCTGAAGATGAGGCCATTTGGAGTTAATGGGAAGAGAGACTTCCTAAGATTTAGGAAATCTTATTTTCAAATCATATTTTCAAAAGTATATTAGTTTTCCTTGGATGTAAGTCACTTATGATTAATAAATCTCAGATGGAAACTGAATGATTACTTATTACTACTTATCTTTTAATCACTTAGATTAATTCCTTAATTCCTACTCATAATTAAAATGCAACCTCAGAGTATTATCCAAGAATCAGTCTGTACGAGCTTGGAAATACTCATCACTAGGAGGGTGGCCTCAAGAGTTGTTCCACACTGTGCTATATTTTATAGGAGATGTATGATTTTTTTCCATTCTGGAATCTTTGGAATCAGAATAAATTATATATAATAATTTAATGTTAAAGTTGTGGTTCCACTTGAAGGTGGTGAAATAACTAAATGAACCCCTAAGTAATCCATTCAACACGAATGTTTGAAGGGAAATAAGCCAGTTCGCACATACACACACATCATAGGCCCAACTTTACTCTTGCTTTCAAACATTTAAGTATTAAAATATTATCTTTTCAACATCCTTCCTGTGAGACTCTTTCTCTTTTTTAACATTACAGTCACTGGTGCATGCCTTTCTCAATTTATTCCTAGCCTATAGAATAGTCTACTAGTTGATTTCTCTGTCTCAAGTCTCTCCCCACTCCAGTCTAACCTACACTCAATTATCAAATGAAACTCCATAAAGTCACATCCAACGTTGTCACACACACACACACACACATACACACACACACACACATACACACACACACACCCCTCATGCAATAAATTCCAGTGCCTCCCTATTACCTCCAGGATCAACTATAACATCCTCTTTGGTTTTCTATCTCTTCATTAGCCTTCCTACCTGGCTACTCTTCTGATACCTTATTGCCTTCCAAAGACATTGCATCTCTTGGCTTTAGGTTTTTGCTTGTTGTCCCTCATACCTAGAATGCTTTCCCCAGTCATCTCCATCTCCTCACTTCCTTCGAATTCCAGATAAAATCCTGCTTTCTACAGGAAGACTCCACCAATCACCAATCCTTCTTAATTCTGGTACCTCCCTTCTACTGATTACTTTTTATTTATTTTGTGTAAATCTTATTTGTATATAACTGCGTGTTGTCTCTCCCCTGTTAGTTTGTGATCTCCTCTATGCCAGGGGATATCTTTTGTCTTTGTCTCCCCGGTATTTCTAACAGTGCCTGGTATGTAGGAACTTAACAAATCTTTATTGACTGGCTGGTTAACTGACTCCACATACTGTTAGATCAAGTGACACAGACATCTTTGTTGTTCCTTGCTCTTCTGACTCCTGGAATTTTCACTGGCTGTCCCACATGCCTGGAATTCTCTCCCTCTTGATCCCCATCTCCTGGATTTCCTGACTTCTTTCAAGTCTTAAGAAAAATCACACTTTCTACAAGAAACTTTCCTTGTGCCCCTTAATGCCATCACTTTCCCTTTGTGATTATATCTAATTCATGTTGTTTAGATATTGTTTGCACTTAGTTGCATGTATGTGGTATCTTTTGTTAGTCTGTGAGTCTCTTGAGGGGCTGTTTACTTTTCTTGATGTCCCCAGACTTTAGAAGAGGGCCTGGTATATAATTTCTTTTTAATAAAATGCTTATTGACTTGGCTGTGACTTGACCTGTAAAGAACAGAGAGAAGTGGAATTCTGGTATCTCCCAACTTAGCCCAATTCATTGTTGCATACTCTAACCAATAAAGAATCTTCTTGTCCCAAAAGATCTGCCAGATCAAAAACTACTGACTATCAATACTTCCCGGCAGCTCTCTCTGAGATAGGGCTTCTGAAGTTTCTTTGGGTTATAAAACCCTTTGACAATTTGGTGAGACATATGTATCCCTACCTTTAAGTACATAAAATAAATATTATAGTTAACATTCGTGGAGAGTCTACTATGTGGTAGCCACTGTGCTACACTGGGAGATAGGTTCTATTATTTTCCTCATTTTACAGATAATGGAACTAAAACAAACAAAGTAAATTACTTGCATAAAGTCATGCAGCTACTAGGTGTTTGAGGAATAATTTGTATTCAGTTCTTTCCAATTCAAGGAACAGAGTTCTTTCCATTGTATGATCTGCTTAGGAATACTAAGTAAACTAACTCTATCGAAATAATTATCAAAATATTTTTGCAAAAGTTCTCTAACCTGAATTAGAAGCCCTATTCTAAGACTATAAGTTAGTTAGAAGTTATTAATATGCATGAGTAGAAGAGTTTCTATATAAGGGAGCTTTGGACAGTAATGAAACAGAAGTTGTCTATAGATACATAGGTATCCATGTAACTAGACATCTTAATAGATTGGTTCTTGGAAGAAAACAATTGTATCTTATGTTAATTTTTATCTTCCACAGTGTCTTACACATAATAAGGACTTCTCCAGCATTTGTTAAAAACTCAAAGGCAAAATACTATAAAAATAGGATATGATCTGAACCCATTCCTTACTATTAATATGTGAAAGAATTTAATGAGCATATAGCTTTATTTATTTGTTGGATTTTCATTTGTTCTCTCCTTTTAATAATAATAGTAATAACAAACATTTATGTAGGTCTTACTATGTGTCAGGCACTTTAAAATTAGTATTTCACTTGAGACTCACAAAAACCCCATGAGGTAGGTGCTGTTATTCCTGTTTTAAAGGTGAGGAAACAAGGTTAAATGAATTGTTGAGGGGGCATATAACACAGCAAGTAAGCATCAGGTGCTGGGATTTGAACTCCAAGTTCATCCTGACTTCAGGCCCAGTGCTCTTACCATCATGCCACCTCTGCCCAAATTGCCAGTATTTTTGAAATCTAAGGTTAAGTTCACTGGTGAAGCCTAGGACATAGAGAAAACCATTTGAAAACCATTGTTGACTTTATTAAATCATCAGAGATTTAATCCAGGCTATTTTTTTCTCTGCTAAATGGAGAGAGCTTCTAGGATTAATATTCTAGGGAAGTATAGGTGTAACTGTGGTCACCTTAAATGTTAGATATTTTTCAATATAATATGTAACCTTTCCTTTCCTATTTTTCATTATGGTCTGCTAGTCTCTTTGATGTTTATTATTTATAGAAGTTGGCTTGTCCCAGAAAATGTGAAATCACACATCTATCTACCCACAATCACAAAAGCATTCACATCTAAAAACTTGAACCAGGTACGTGGTTTATCGAGGGAGATGGTGCTCAATGGCAGATACACGATGACTTCTGGTAGTCAGAAATAATTGAATTGAACTTTGGAGGTAGGATTTTCTGTTATGATATTTTTCTCATGTTTTCAAAACATTTGAGAAGATAGGAGTACCACTCAAGAATAAGTGAAAGGAAAGGGCAGACATACTAAATCTCTAACATAAATCATTCCACGTTGAATCAAAATGACAGACAGTGAAACTAATATAAGTGACTGAGAGCATCTCATTACCATAAATGAATTTTCAAGAAAAGAAAAAAATTAATGAAAATGAAATGGTATGGATTTCATGAAAATACAAATTTAATGGTTATATAAAGCAAAATTTTTTCAGAAAAAAATATTTCAGATGAATTCCCTTTCACTAATTTTTAGACCCCAGGACACCATCAACATGTGCCTCTCAAGGACAGAAGAAAAACTGTAGCTTTGTGGGAGAAGGCAGGCTAAGGTCCAACTGAGCAATAATTATTTTTACTTGTGAAAATGTGCTTAGGGCTTAATGGAAGAAAAAGTAGTGATACAAATACGTTGTCAGTGAACCAGAGCTCCCATTTCTCAAAGTTCTAAGTTGTCTTGGTTCGTAAAATTCTTACTTAAATATGGAAACTCAAAGTAGCTTCCATTATCAAATTAAACCCATCATAACTCTAAAGTGACTTATATTATGACCTCTTAGTGGATCTTTTTTGGATATAATTTCTATTTGGAAAATGCAGAAATTTAAGAGAAAAGCTCAGTTCTTCACTGATAGTATCCAGTGGTGATGATCAAGAATTGTTCACTCTCAAAAGTGTGAATGAATGAAAAGCTGCATCTAAACTAAAACGTTAAATCAAGTTAGTGACTATGCAGGATGGTCAAGAACAAGTTGATTAGGGCCACAAACGAAATTTCCACTCAAACCTTACAGAAAACTGACTGTGTTTATATTTTTCAAGGCATGTCAGTTGGTCAACTGACATTTATTAAGCACTTGCTATGTAATTAAAGAAACCACATGGCAGCGCACTGCTTTAGTCAAAGCTATTATTTTACTGATTCCCAGATTTGGGCTTTTTTCCAAAAGTATTTCTATGGAAATTGATAATTGGGGAGAAATTCTCTCACTCCTAGGGGTCTGCTTGCCCTGTGAGGTTTAGGGAATGCATTAGGGCAAAAGCTGACCTTGGAAAAATAATTAATACTTGAACAATATATTATTTTTTATGAACTGTAATTCAGGTGCACATCCCTTTGACCCTTTTGACATGTAGGATAGTAAATGAAAAGCAAACACAAATGGGAGGGGGCTAAATAGCTTAATGGCAAAATGAACAGTTCAGGAAATCAGAGATAGATTCAGCCTTTATCAGACCATGGCAATTCAATCTTGGTCACTGGTGGCTAGTTTCTTGATTATTTTCAATCTTAAAGAAGAGGAATAGGTGAAACTTATGCTCAGAAGTAAAGGTTATTTATCTTGCATCTAAAGAATGCTTGTATTTATTTTATCAGGCAAGTTTTTATTTTATTTATAAGGGGTAGAAAATGCCTGCCTTGCAGCATAATTGGTTATGGCTGCTAGCCATCTGACAAAGTTAATTATTGATTGTCTGTATCTTTGTCCTAAGAGACAATACAATGTCTATAAAAAACGTGTTTGAAGTAAGTCTGGTTTGGAGTAAGAGTCAGAATAAAATATTCTTGCTTACCTTACACACACAAAAGAATGTGATAACATTATTTCAACAATATACATAGTGGAGAATTCTTTTGGAAGACAACAAACTCTTCAGTTATGTGTGTGTGTGTGTGTGTGTGTGTGTGTGTTAGGTTTAACACTTGAAACATTAGTTGTAATGAAATGTACAAAGAACCAGTCTATATATTTAAAAACATAATGGTCCCATTCCAGTCTTGAGGGATATCAAACTTAAAAAAATATAAATCATATTCTCACGATAACCTAAAATGTAAATGTATAGAATTGTTGCATGATATAAAATACAGGAATCTTTTACATAAGAGTTATACATTTATTTACTTTTTAGTTTATTTATTTAACTTTTAACACTCATTTCCACAAAATTTTGTGTTCCAAATTTTCTCCCCATTTATACCCTCCCCTCACCCCAAAACACTGAGCATTCTAATTGCCACTATCACCAATCTGCCCTCTCTTCTAACATCCTTCCCTTCCCTTATCCTCATCTTCTATTTTGTCCTGTAGGGCAAGATAACTTTCTATACCCCATTACCTGTATTTCTTATTTCCTAGTAGCAAGAACAGTACTCAATAGTTGTTCCTAAAACTTTGAGTTCCAACTTTTCTACATCCCTCTCTCCCCACCCATTCCCCTTGCAAAGGAAAGCAATTCAATATAGGCCATATCTGTGTAATTTTGCAAATGACTTCCATGATAGCCGTAAGACTAACTATATTTCCCTCCATCCTATACCAACCCCCATTGCTTCTATTCGCTCTTTTGATCCTCTCTCTCCCCAAGAGTGTTGACTTCAAATTACTCCCTCCTCCCACTGCACTCCCTTCTATCATCCCCCCACCCTGCTTATCCCCTTCTCCCCCACTTTCCTGTATTGTAAGACAGGTTTTCATGCCAAAATGAGTGTGCATTTTATTCCTTCCTTTAGTCGAATGTGATGAGAGTAAACGTCATGTTTTTCTCTCACCTCCCCTCTTTTTCCCTCCACTAAAAAGTCTTTTGCCTGCCTCTTTTATGAGAGATAATTTGCCCCATTCCATTTCTCCCTTTCTTCTCCCAATATATTTCTCTTTTACCACTTGATTTCATTTTTTAAAGATATGATCCCATCCTATTCCATTCACTCTGTGCTCTCTGTCTCTGTGTGTGTGTGTGTGTGTGTGTGTATGTAATCCCATCAACTACCCAGATACTGAAAAGTTTCAAGAGTTACAAATATTGTCTTTCCATGTAGGAATGTAAACAGTTCAACTTTAGTAACTCCTTTATGACTTCTCTTGCTATTTACCTTTTCATGCTTCTCTTCATTCTTGTGTTTGAAAGTCACATTTTCTCTTCAGCTCTGGTCTTTTCATCAAGAATGCTTGAAAGTCCTCAATTTCATTGAAAGACCATTTTTTCCCCTGAAGTATTATAATCAGTTTTGCTGGGTAGGTGATTCTTGGTTTTAGTCCTAGTTTCTTTGACTTCTGGAATATTGTATTCCATGCCCTTCGATCCCTTAATGTAGCAGCTGCTAGATCTTGTGTTATCCTGATTGTATCTCCACAATACTTGAATTGTTTCTTTCTAGCTGCTTGCAATATTTTCTCCTTGACCAGGGAACTCTGGAATTTGGCCACAATGTTCCTAGGAGTTTCTCTTTTTGGATCTCTTTCAGGCGGTGATGGGTGGATTCCCTGAATACTTATTTTGCCCTCTGGTTATAGAATCTCAGGGCAGTTTTCCCTGATAATTTCATGAAAGATGATATCTAGGCTCTTTTTGTGATCATGGCTTTCATGTAGTCCCATAATTTTTAAATTGTCTCTCCTGGATCTATTTTCCAGGTCAGTTGTTTTTCCAATGAGATATTTCACATTATCTTTCATTTTTTCATTCTTTTGGTTTTTTGTGATTTCTTGGTTTCTCATAAAGTCATTAGCCTCCATCTGTTCCATTCTAATTTTGAAAGAATTATTTTCTTCAGTGAGCTTTTGAACCTCCTTTTCCATTTGGCTGATTCTGCTTTTGAAAGCATTCTTCTCCTCATTGGCTTTTTGAAGCTCTTTTGCCAATTGAATTAGCCTATTTTTCAAGGTGTTCTTTTCTTCAGCATTTTTTGGGCCTCCTTTAGGAAGGTGTTGACCTGCTTTTCATGCTTTTCTTGCGTCTCTCTCATTTCTCTTTCCAGTTTTTCTTCCACCTCTCTAACGTGATTTTCAAAATCCTTTTCGAGCTCTTCCATGGCCTGAGCCCATTGAATATTTATTTTGGATGTTTGGGATACAGAAGCCTTGATTTCTATATCTTTCCCTGATGGTGAGCATTGTTCTTCCTCCTCAGAAAGGATGGGAGGAGATATCTGTTCACCAAGAAAGTAACCTTCTATAGTCTTATTTTTCCCCCCTTTTGTGGTCATTTTCCCAGCCAGTTACTTGACTTCTGAATGTCCTCTCCACACCCACCTCACCACCAGATCCACCCAGCCAGCCCTTGGGGTCTGTGATTCAAATACTGCTTCCCAGCCTTAGGGCTTTTGGTGGGGTGGGGCTGCTATTCAGTGTGAGATTAAGTTCAGCTGCTCAGGTGGGGGCAGGGCCACCATGCAGGCTCAGCTCCCTCAGGGGGTTTATGTGGAGAACTTGGACAATGGATCCTAGCTCCTGCCTACTTTGGGAGCCCTTGTCTGCTGCTGCCTCTGCTGCTTCCTCCCGAGGGGGTCTGAGTTATGGGCACACCCTGCTCCCCTCTCAGCAAGCTGAAAAGACCCTCTCACTGACCTTTGGCACCTGTGGGTGGAGGGACCTGTGCTGCTGCTGGAGATTCTGTCCGTGAAGCCTTCTCTGATCTGCTCCTCTTGGTGCTGTGTGGCCAAGGCAGGGCTGAGCTCTGCTCTAGGTCCAGTGCATGACAGACCTTTCAGGTCAGTTTTTCAGGTCTCTCTGGAACAGAAATCTCCTTCACTCCATTGTTCTGTGGCTTCTGCTGCTCCCGAATTTGTTGGGAGTTCTTCTTTACAGGCTGTGTATGGTCTGTGGGTTTGGAGCTAGCATATATGTATCTTTCTACTCTGCCATCTTGTCTCCTCCCTCCAGCTCCTTTTATAGATGAGAAAATGGAGGCAAACTAGGTTAAGTGACTTGTGGAGGGTCACACAGTTAGTAAGTGTGTAAAGGCAGATATGAATTCAGCGGTTCCTGATTCCTGAAGTGACTCTTTCCACTGAGCCACATAGCTGCCTTGGGTTTTATATTTCTTGTCTTTTCAGTGGGTAAGAGAAGAGTTGGAGGGGAAGAATTTGAAATTAAAAAAAAGAAAAGTCATTATAAAGTACTTATACTTATATTATTTATATAAATAATTATATTATATAGTTATATAAATTATATAATATAATATATAAAATGTAATTACATAAAATAAATATATAAAATATATATTATTTATATTATATAAGTAATTTATAATATGAAGGGCTCTAATATGCTATGGACTCCAGATGGTATGGTGAACATCATATTTAATGACGTCAGGTCTTTGGTTCATGTTCTTGTTCTTCCTGAACGTCAATTTGTGCACTTACGTAAATCAAAATGACCACAGAAAATGCCAAATTGAACTCTGAGTGGAAAAGTCAACAGAGAGGCAGAATGTGATTGTTCTACTTTAAGGCAGATTACAGTGGTCTGCAGATGCTGGAGTGGATACTAGCTGAGCCATACCATTCATGTTATGGCAGAAACACTGTTTATGGGTCTGGAGATAGCAGCAGTGCAGTAGGAGAACCAAGCACCCCAAGACGCAGGACTGGCAAAGCAACTGAACTGGTCAGAAGGGCTTTCTAGGCGATTCTTGTGTTAACACTAGGTATACAATCTGGTATCCTTTGCCAGCTCCAAAATCTATTATTCAGTTCCAGTTCACAATTAATGGGTGAAGGGGAGCAGTCACAGTCATTGGGGAACGGGGGTCCTAGTTACATAAGGAGCAGAGCAGACCAGAATGCATTGACCAGACCAGAGCAAAACTTATAGGTTCATAGATCAAAACACAGAAACTCAAACTATCCATCCCCACACAGAGATCATTGTACACAATAATAGCCACAGTGTGCAAGGACTGTCATCCACATCCAGAGAAAGAAATGTGAAGGCTGAAGGCAGATCAAAGCATACTATTTGCTCTCTTTTTCTGTATTGTTTCATTTTTTTCTTTCTCATAGTTCCTCCTAATTCTTATATGCAACAGGACTAATGTGAAAATATGTTTAATATGAATATATATGTAAAGCCTATATCAGATTGCATGAAATCTTAAGGAAGAGGGAGGCATGAAGGTGGAGAAATTTCAAACTTGTGGAAGGGAATGTTGCAAACTAAAAATAAATATTTTAAAATAACAACTATAGATTAACTTTGGACACATTATTATCTTTTATTGACATCTCAATCATGAGCAATGTATGTTCTTATAGCAACTTAAGTTATTCTTTATTTTTTAAAGTACTTGGTCATCTATACAAGCATTTTTATGTGCTTTAGTTGATAGAACCCCAGCTATTTCATGTATGCTATAATTATTTAGGATTTATTTCTTCCTGTTATTTCCTCTTGGACTTTGTTGTATTAAATACAAATGCCGTTGATTTTTGTAGGCTTATTTTGGAGCCTACAACTTTGCTGCAGCAATCTATTGTCTCAACTAGTATCTTTGCTGATACTTTAAAATTTTCTACGTAAGCTATCATATCAACAAACAGTTATTGTTATATTTTATAGTTTCTTCCATCTTAATATTGCTAGTTTTTTTTCTAGAGCTACCCAATAAGAATGGAAACAGTGGACATCCTCACTTTATTCTCATATTTTCCCCAATGACATATGATGTTTGCTTTTGGTTTTAGATACATTATATGACGTTTTTTAAAAAGTTGCCCCATGCCCATATTTTTCCAGGTTTTCAGCATGTAATGGAGACAGACAGTTTTGGGGGAGACAATTATGTGAATAAGAACAGAATGAAGATAAAGTGGATAAATACAAAGATATAAAAGTCATTAAATACCAAGTAGTTTGGGAGAGAGGGAACTAGCAGAGGGGGCATCAGAAATGCTTCATGCAGAAGAGAGTGCTTGATCTGCATCTTAAAGCATATTAAAAGAAGAGAGGGACTCCTGAGAACTATAAAACATTTTCCAAAGTTTTCATTGTTGTTTTGCGTTTATTTTAAAAATATCCAGGGTTAGCTTTTCCTTTTTGACTGAAAATAAAGATAAATTAATTAGCAAGTATTTTTACATGCCTACTATGGCACCATACTTTGGTTCTGGGAATACTGTCCAAAATAAAAATGCCCCTATCTCTTAGGTTGTTTTTTTTTTCCTTTTCCTTTTGTCACTGTACCCCCACATTGGTTTAGGTACAATACATACATATATAAATATAAGCAAAAGACATTAGAGTGGTGTAAAGGGAATAAGAAAAAGCCTCAGCTAGGAGAAGGAATTAGAAATAATTATGAACAAATAAACCAGTCAGTTGATAAATATTTATTAAGTACTAAATACTTAATAGACACTATTCTACTTGGGATACAAAGAAAGACAAGAAAACATTCCCACTCCTGAATAATTTATATTCTAATTGGGAAGACAACATGCCAATTCACTATATATTATATGCTATATATACCATGTACTATGTCCTATCTTATCCTATCTAGATATGGGGATCTTATGGCCTCAAAGCCACATGTGGCCCTCTGACTGAATCCAAACTTCACAGAACAAATTCCATCAAAAAAAGAATTTGTTCTGTAAAACTTGGACTCAGTCAAAAATCCACCTCCAAGGACTTAGATGACCACCTGTGACCTCAGGTCACAGGCCCCCACCTGCTATATACTATACACTATACACTGTAGAGGTAAAGTAATATGAAGGGGAAGTTCCTGATAGTTTACACCATAAGTGCTTTCTTCACTCATTAAATGGAAGACTTGCAAACTTTTGGGTTATTATTTGCTGTTTCTATTTTTCAAAAAAGTTTTTCTTCATATACGCCGTGTTCTAGCCACACTGGAATCCTGCCCTCTCCTGAAGCCACACATTTGAAAATTCAGTTCCTTATACATGCATTGCAATTTTTCCCCTGCTCTGTCTTGAAATTTGTCTCTTTCCTTAAAGGATCATGGATTTCAGCTGCCACCTCTTCCATTAAACCTTTCCTGATTCACCTGACTCTAAATTCTCTCTCCCTTCTTGAGTTTCCTCAGAGTAGTTTGTCTAAATATTTCCTTTCCCTTTAATTTATTCCACCAAGCATCACATTTATTTATGTATTCATTTCAGGAACTGAAGGTTTTTTGTTTTGTTTTGTTTTATCTTTATGTCCCTATACCATAGTATTACATGTTCAAATGCTTCCTAGATGGGGGTATTAGATGAGAGTAGTGAGTCTTTCATAAGTGATTTTCTCTAATTAGCCGCATCTTTAAGATCATATAATTGACTGTAAGTTATAAGGTAAGCAAGAGTGTACTGACCTTATTGTTTTGGGGATACAATACATGACATATAAAGTTATATAATGCATAATATGACATACCATGGCATATAATGACATGAAATAGCATGGCATGACATAACATATCTTAGAATTACATAAGTCAATTTAATGTAATATAAAGTAAGGTAACATGACAACATATTACATTGTATATCTTGTCATGTTGTATTTGTATATATCAACTTATATTCCATGATATTATATGTCATATTGCCTTATCCTGTTATGATTATAAAATTGCCATTTCATGTCATGTTATATTATACATAATATCCTATCAAAGAATATCATATGTCATATCTCATGACATATCATGGCACAATGCATTATATTGCATTGTTTGTCTTAAATTGCATATTGTATATGACATTTATATTGTATCATGTCATGTTATATTGAATTTATTGCATTGTGTTGTATCACGTAATTTTATACTATATTATATAGTATAGTACAATATGCTGTGTTATAAAATAAGGAAACATTATGTGGAATAATGTAATACAATGTAATAGAATACAATTCCAATGCAGTTCAGTATAACATGACATAGCATAAACGTAACATAATATGACTTAGCATGACAGAGTATATTTGACCTGGTAGAACAAAACAATTTAAAGACTCTCTTGCATTAATTTGTCACTGATGCATATGTCAAAATCAGAATCGAAAGCTATTTCTCCAAAGATGTTAGCAGCAGGGACAACATTAACAGTCCTCAAGTGAAACATAAAACATCAAGATGTGTCCTCAACAAAACCACCATCTATTATCACAGTGGAGATCTAGCACACAATCCAACGTGAAGAGAGGTCTCTAAGAAACTGTGAAATTCTTTAGATGTTCTTGTTTTCAGATAATATTATGCTGATTACATCAAGCCCTAGAGTATTGTAATTATCCCTAAATGTGGACTATAATCAGGAAAAAGACTTTGGTCTAACAATGCAGGAAAAAAAGAAAAAGATATATACCCTGATATTTAGCTAGCTAGATGGATAATCTATTTGGGTGTTTTAGTACATCCATCTTGAGAAGACACTGAAAATTATCAATAGACTGGGTCCAGAATTGAATGTAGGCAAGACAGTTGATTGGTTGCATTTGGAACTTATTCAGTGTTCTTAATAACTCTAAATTTCTCCATGAAACAAAGGTCCATCTTTTCAACATTATACTGTTGTGGTAATGTTGTATTGCTTTAAGTCATGAATGTCAGCATTGAAGATCTCTGAAAGAAAAACAGAGAGACACATGGTGGAAGTTATCAAGCTATAACATATCATGATACATGCCCAGATCACCTAATATGTTTCTACCCACATGGAGAATGCAAAGTATTCATTCTTACATACAGAAATTTAAAAACAAATGATCAAAAGTAAGAGCCAAGTACTTTTCCCCCAAGTTAAGATTTTCAGGTTTTGTTTTCTAATGTATAATAAATAATAATGTACAATATAATGTACATTATATACATTATATGTATATTACATATGTATAATGTATATAAGGTACAATAAAGCTTTTAGACAATAATAACCAAAAGGTTTGAAAATTTTAGCATTACTTTTTCTAAACTCACTTTTTAAAATACCCTTTATTGCTCATACATATTCATACATATACATACACATATACATATATATAAATATACATTTATGAGGGAGGTAGAGAAAGACAAGAAGAGGGAGAAGGAGAGAGAAAGGAAGAGGGAGAGGGACAGTAATTGCACTACTTATCTCCTAGGGTTGTTGTGGAGAAAGTACTTTACAAAAGTTGTTACTTGCTATACACAATGATTTTTGTTATCATTGATCATCTCAATTTCATTCTGACAAATAACTCTTATGGGGGAAAAGCCAAGATGGCAGAGTAGAAAGATACATATATGCTAGCTCCGAACCCACAGCCCATAAAATACCTGTAAAGGGGAGCTCCCAACAAATTCTGGAGCAGCAGAAGCCACAGAACAATGGAGTAGAGGAGATTTCTGTTCCAGAGAGACCTGAAAAACTGACCTGAAAGGTCCATCATGCACTGGACCCAGAACAGATCTGAGCCCTGCCTTGACCACACAGCACCAAGAGGAGCAGATCAGAGTAGGCTTCACGGACAGAATCTCTAGCAGCAGCACAGGTCCCTCCACCCACAGGTGCCAAAGGTCAGTGAGAGGGTCTTTTCAGCTTGCCGAGAGGGGAACAGGGTGTCCCCATAACTCAGACCCCTTCGGGAGGCACCAGCAGAAAGGGGCTCCCAAAGTAGGCAGGAGTTAGGATCCATTGTTGGTCTCCACATAACCCCCCTGAGGGAACTGAGCCTGCATGGTGGCCCTGCCCCCACCTGAGCAGCTGAACTTAATCTCACACTGAATAGCAGCCCCGCCCTGCCAAAAGACCTAAGGCTAGGAAGCAGCACTTGAATTTCAGACCCCAAGGGCTGGCTGGGTGGATCTGGAGGTGAGGTGGGTGTGGAGAGGACATTCAGAAGTCAAGTAACTGGCTGGGAAAATGCCCAGAAAGGGGGAAAAATAAGATCACAGAAGGTTACTTTCTTGGTGAACAGGTATCTCCTCCCATCCTTTCTGAGGAGGAAGAACAATGCTTAACATCAGGGAAAGATATAGAAATCAAGGCTTCTGTATCCCAAACATCCAAAATAAATATTCAATGGGCTCAGGCCATGGAAGAGCTCAAAAAGGATTTTGAAAATCAAGTTAGAGAGGTGGAGAAAAACTGTGAAGAGAAATGAGAGAGATGCAAGAAAAGCATGAAAAATAGGTCAACACCTTGCTAAAGGAGACCCAAAAAAATGCTGAAGAAAAGAACACCTTGAAAAATAGGCTAACTCAATTGGCAAAAGAAGTTCAAAAAGCCAGTGAAGAGAAGAATGCTTTAAAAAGCAGGATTAGCCAAATGGAAAAAGAGGTTCAAAAGCTCACTGAAGAAAACAGTTCTTTCAAAACTAGAATGGAACAGATGGAGGCTAATGACTTTATGAGAAACCAAGACATCACAAAACAAAACCAAAAGAATGGAAAAATGGAAGATAATGTGAAATATCTCATTGGAAAAACAACTGACCTGGAAAACTGATCCAAGAGAGACAATTTAAAAATTATGGGACTACATGAAAGCCATGATCACAAAAAGAGCCTAGATATCATCTTTCATGAAATTATCAGGGAAAACTGCCCTGAGATTCTATAACCAGAGGGCAAAATAAGTATTCAGGGAATCCACCCATCACCGCCTGAAAGAGATCCAAAAAGAGAAACTCCTAGGAACATTGTGGCCAAATTCCAGAGTTCCCTGGTCAAGGAGAAAATATTGCAAGCAGCTAGAAAGAAACAATTCAAGTATTGTGGAGATACAATCAGGATAACACAAGATCTAGCAGCTGCTACATTAAGGGATCGAAGGGCATGGAATACAATATTCCAGAAGTCAAAGAAACTAGGACTAAAACCAAGAATCACCTACCCAGCAAAACTCAGTATACTACTTCAGGGGAAAAAATGGTCTTTCAATGAAATTGAGGACTTTCAAGCATTCTTGATGAAAAGACCAGAGCTGAAGAGAAAATGTGACTTTCAAACACAAGAATGAAGAGAAGCATGAAAAGGTAAATAGCAAGAGAAGTCATAAAGGAGTTACTAAAGTTGAACTGTTTACATTCCTACATGGAAAGATAATATTTGTAACTCTTGAAACTTTTCAGTATCTGGGTAGTTGATGGGATCACAGACACACACACGCATGCACACACACACACACAAACAGAGCACAGAGTGAATTGAATAGGATGGGATCATATCTTACAAAAATGAAATTAAGGGGTGAGAGAGAAATATATTGGGCAGAGAAAGGGAGAAATGGAATGGGGAAAATTATCTCTCATAAAAAAAACAAGCAAAAGACTTTAGTGGAAGGAAAAAGAGGGGAGGTGAGAGAAAAACATGAAGTTTACTCTCATAAGATTCCACTAAAGGACAGAATAAAATACACACTCATTTTGGTATGAAAACCTATCTTACAATACAGGAAAGTGGGGGAGAAGGGGATAAGCAGGGTGGGGGAGATGATGGAAGGGAGAGCAATGAGAGGAGGGAGCAATTTGAAGTCAACACTCTTGGGGAGGGACAGGATCAAAAGAGAGAATAGAAGCAATGAGGAGTAATATAGGACGGAGGGAAATATAGTTAGTCTTATGAGTATCATGGAAGTCATTTGCAAAAGTACACAGATATAACCTATATTGAGTTGCTTGCCTTCCCAAAGGGAATGGGTGGGGAGGGAGAGATGAAGAGAAGTTTGAAGTCAAAGTTTTAGGAACAACTGTTGAGTATTGTTCTTGCTACTAGGAAATAAGAAATACAGGTAATGGGGTATAGAAAGTTATCTGGCCCTATAGGACAAAAGAGAACATGGAGACAAGGGAAGGGAGAGATGATAGAAGAGAAGGCAGATTGGTGATAGGGTCTATTAGAGTGCTCATTGTTTTGGGGTGGGGGGAGGAGACAAATGGGGAGAAAATTTGGAACGCAAAATTTTGTGAAAATGAATGTTAAAAGTTAAATAAATAAATTTAAAAATAAAAACTAAAATAAAATAAAATGAGCTGCAGAAGCAAATGGCAAACCACTCCAGTATTTTTCCAAGAAAACCTAAAATAAATTCATGAGGAGTTAGATATGACTGAAACAACTAAACAACGACAACATAAAAGCCATTATACATATGGAGTTATTAAAATGTATATTTCCACATCTCATTTTGCAAAAAATAAAATAGAGCAAGAGAAATAAAGAGGAAAATATACTTGAGTGCTTCAGTCTGCACTCAGCATTCATCAGTTCTCTTTCAGGCAGTGGAGAGCATTTTTCAATATTATCCTTTCAAATTGTTGTGCATCATCTTATTGATTGGAGTTGCTCAGTCTTTCACACTTTATTATCATTACAACATTGCTGTTGTGTACAACATGTTTCTGATCCTGTGTGTTGTGCACGTTTTCCTAAATCTGCTTCCTTCACTTTGTATCAGTTCATATAAGTCTTTCCAGAATAGTTGGACCAGTTCACAGCTCCATCAATAGTGAAATAGTGTACCCTTTATTCACATCCCTTCTAGAAACTGCCATTTTCTCCTTCTGTCCTATTTCAAATCGATGGGTATGAGATGGTACCTCGGAGTTTTTTTTAATTTTCATTTCTCTGTTAGTGATTTACTGAATTTTATGTAATTATTGACAATTTTTATTTCTTCTTTTGAAAACTCTTTGAGGGCTATATCCCAAAAGATTATAGAAATGGGAAAAGGACCCACATGTTCAAAAATATTTATAGCAGCTCTTTTTGTGGTTGCCAAGAGTTTGAAACTGAAAGGATACCTATTAATTGAGAAATGGCTGAACAAGTTGTGGTATATAAATGTGATGAAATACTACTGTACTATAAGAAATGATGAGAGGGTGGACTTCAGAAAAACCTGGAAAGACTTATATGAACTGATGCTGAGTGAGGGAAGCAGAACCAGAAGAACACTGAACACAGTAACAGCCACACTGATTAACTTTGATAGACTTGGCTCTTCTCAGCAGTGCAAGGTTCTAAGACATCTCCAAAAGGCCCATGATGGAAAATACTATCCATATCCAGAGAAAGAGATATGGAGTCTGGATGAAGATTCAAGCATACTATTTGCTCTCTCTCTCTTTTGTTTTGTTTTGTTTCTTCTTTCTTGTGGTTCATTACATTGGTTATAATTATTCTTTGCAACATGACTAATGTGAAAATATGTTTAATGTGAATGTACATGTCAAGTCTATATTAGACTGCGTGACATCTTGGGGAGAAGGGAGGACAGAGAGAAGGGAAAAATTTGGAATTCAAAAGCTTGTAGAACTGAATATTATTAACTAAAAATAAATAAATAAATTTACAAAAAAGAAAACCACCTGTTTGTTCATCCTTTAACTTTTTTTTTTATCAATTCAGGAATGGCTCTTATTTTGATAATTTTGTCTCACTTTCCTATGAATTTGAGAAATAAGACATGTAAGATGACTGGTGCAAATTTCTTCTCCCACTAAGTTTCCTGCTTTCCTTCTAATTTCAATTGCATTACTTTTGTTTGTGGAAAGCCTCTTTAATTTCACATAATCAAAATTATCCATTTTTCTTCCCATGATCCTCTCTGTCTCTTTGATCATAAAATCTTTATTCATAGATCTGAAACATAATTTTTTTCATGCTCTTCTAATTTATTTATGAAATCAACCTCTATGTATAAATCATGTATACATTTTGAATTTATCTTGTTGTACTGGTTTCTGCTAGACTGCTTTCCAGTTTTCCTAACATTTTTATTGAAAAGTAAGTTCTTGCCCCAATAGTTTGAATCTTTGAGTTTATAAATCATAAGGTTTCTGTAACATTCAGTCTTCTACATTGTGATCCCAATCTATTCTATTTATAAGACTCCTCTATTTCTTACTGGGTAACATTATTTTGATGATTACTACTTCATAATGTAGTTTGAAATTTGGCACTACTAGGAAGCTTTCTTTCACTGGTTTGCTTGATAATCTTGAACATTTTTTACTTTGGATGAATTCTGTTATTTTTCTCACTCTATAAAATAATTTTGGTAGTTTAATTGGTATGGTATGGAATAAATAAATTAATTTAGGTAAATTGTTATTTTTTTATTTGGTTCATCCTATCCATTAGGAATGAATATTTTTTTCCATTTGTTTAGATCTGTCTTTATTGTGTGAAATGTTTTATAGTTGAGTACATATATTTCCTCCATGTCTCATACCTGATAGATGGGCAAGTATTTTGTAATGTCTGCAGTTATATTAAATGGAATTTCTTTTTCCCTCTCTTCCTGCTGGGTTTTGTTGGTAATACCTAGAAGTGCTGGTGATTTATGTGGTTATGTTTTATCTCCTGCAACTTTGCTAAGGTTGCTAATTGTTTCAATAATTTTTTAGTGTACTTTCTATAGATATCATGTCATCTGGAAAAAGCAATAGTATGACTTCTTCATTGCAAGTTCTTATTTGTTTTTAATTTCCTCTTCTTTTCTTAGCATGATAGTCAGCATTCCTATTATAGTGTTGGATAATAATAATGTTAAGGTCATCCTTGTTTCACCCCAAACGTTATTGAAAATTCTTCTATTTTATCCCCATTATAGATCATGTTTGTACTTGGTTTTATGTTGAAACTACTTGTCATTTTAAGAAAAATTAAAAAGAAACCCAAAAACAACAGAAAAGAAAATCTCTATTCTTTTCCTTTTTCATAGGAATTCCTTTTGAAAAGGAATGGATGTAAACTTTTTCAAAAGCTTTTCCTATATCTATTGATATAATCACATAATTTTTGTTGTTTTTTATTGAATTAGTTGGTTATGCTAACAATTTTCCAATATTTTAACCAGCCTTGTGCATATTCACCTAAGTCACAGAGTATAATTTTTGTGATACATTGCTATAATATCCATGCTAGTACTTTGCTTATAAATTTTAAAATATTTATTTCTTAAATTGTTCTATAGTTTTCTTTCTCTGCTTTTGCTCTCCTTGGTTTAGGTATCAAAAACATATTTGTGTCATAGAAGGATTTGGTAAAATTCTTTATTTTTTCCAGTTTACACACTATTAGAATTAATTTTTCTGTAAATATTAGATAGATATCTCTTGTGAATCCATCTATTCTTGGGGTCTTTCTTTTTTAGTTAGGGATCCCATTTATACCTTGCTTGATGTCTTTTTCTAAGAAAAGAAAATTTCAATTTCTCTTTTCTTAATGTAGGCAGTTTATCTTTTTGTAAATATCCATCCATTTCACTTACTCCATTTATGTTTCATATTGATATTAATTCATTATCTACGTTATCTTTTAGAAACAATATACTTTTCCTCACTCACCCATGAGTGAGTTTATCCCGTTCACATTCACACTTATGATTACTGAATGTGTACTTCCCTACATCTTATTTTCTTGTTTTCTCTTTCTTCTTTTTTGGTACCTTGTTTTCTCAACAAAAGTTTGTTTTCCTTCTATTTTCTCCTTTAATCTATAGTCCCTTTTATCTCTCCCACTGCTTTCTCTTAATTACTTCCCCTCCTACTCCACCTGTTGGTGGGAGGGTTGATTAGCCTGGGTTTCTGCCTTTTGTATCCTTCTGTTATCACAGTGAAATTTTGAAGTCAGTAAGTTTTTGATGTGTCCAGAGTGACATGATCAAATATATGGCCTGGTCACTACCCTCTTCATCTGTTCGCTGATCCTTATGTAGGAAAAACCCTTGCACCCTTGCTAACATGACCAAGACCCCTCCTCTCTACCCTATAATTCTGATCCAGACCTGGGTATTGGGTGATCTAGTTCTCAAATGGCATACAGTTCTATTCCCCATGCTAGCCCAATGTCTATAATTTCCTTCTTACAAAGTGTTCAATCCCCATACCATCCTTGGGCTCTGAAAGCTCCTGGTATTGCCACTGGTGATGCTGTTGGCACTTTCAACTCTAAGATTCACAGTCAATACCATTTATGCTATGTCAAACTCCCACCCAGCCCCCAACCCAGTGTCTGCAGACCTGTCTTTGTCTCTTACCAGTTTTCCCTGGACATAAAAAAAAATGACTCAGAGTTTTGGTTGGTGATCTCATTTAGAAATAAACGTGTGACCTGCTTTATAAAGTTGTTTAGAGGGGCATTTTAGGAAAGCTTGTCAAAAATGCTCATATTACTCTCTTGGCTCTGCTCTCCCTTCTAGATTTTTAAAAAATTTCTAATTGTGTGTCATCAGTAGCATTCATATTCTGCAAAAGTTTATGCCATTTCTATTGCTGACTAACTTACAAGAAAAATATAACTTTAGCCTGGAAGAATGTAGCTCAACCTAAAAAATAATAACAGCCTGGACTTTATAGAGCATTATTTTTTCTCCCCCCCTGTCTTTTCCTCTATATCAAATAGTAACTCAGGTAGTACTTTAAGGTACACACATAGTACTCATGACATAACAATGCCACAGAATATCTAAAAATGCAAGTGGTTTTTAACCCAACATATGATGAAAATGAAGTTCAAATACACTGTCAAAGGTGTCAAACTAAAATAGAAATGGGAGCCTCAAAGTGTATTCTCTTTAAAATAACACATAACAATATCTGTATTGTATTGTGATTTATTTTGTTAAATATTTCCTTATGATATTTTAACTTCTTTCAACAGCAATGCAGCAGTGAGCTGGACACCCTTTCCTTAAGTAATCCACACGCAGTCATACAGTGAGTAAGTGGCAAAGTTACAAATCATTTGCAAGTATTTTATCAGTAAATTCAGAGATCTAAGTATATGATACCATTTTTCACAAATGCATAGTGTGTTTATAAATGTATAAACTATAGGATCATAGACATAGAACTGAAAGGCTCATTAATGACCATCTAATCCAATGTCCTCATTTTACAGAAGAGGAAACCAAAGCCTAGAGAAGTTCAACGACTTGTCCATATTTGCACAGTTAATAAGTAACAGGGTTAAGATTTGAACAAATGTCATCTAACTCAAAATCTAACCATCTTTCCTCTGTAAAATAACATTTCCATATTTTTTCTTATGCTCACATCCACATGTGCATGCACACACACGCACACACACACACACACACACACACACACACTCCTTTCTCCAGTGATGCTATTACTAAGAACCAAGTATCCTTCCCTTTACCCCTCCATAATTATTAACAAATAGACAAAACTTCCTTCTTTCTGTAGGTATCCATAGTCATTGGCTAAAGGGAGCAAGGTGGCTATAGTGAATAGCCTACTATACCTCTTCCAAGGACCAATGAGTATCTTTGACAGTCTTCAAAGGGAAGAAAATTGGAGAAGATGATTTTTCTTTTCCTTTGACTAAGGTGCCAAAAAACCCTAACACTAAAAGTTTGGGAGACCATAGGAACAGAGCTCGACTCTAATATGAAATACCAAGTCACAAAAAAGACAGAAAAAGAGATAAAAAAAAATACCAAAGAAGCAAGAAAAACTTAACTATAGAAACTTTTTATGGCAATGAGGAGGATCAAGATATAAACTTAGAAGAGGACAATAGTGTTGAAATGGCTACATGTGAAGCCTGAAAGAAAAATGTATTTTGGTTGTGGACCCAAAAAGAATTCCTGGAAGACTTTTAAAAGGATTTTAAAAAGCAAATTAGAGAGGCAGAAGACAAAGTGAGAAAATAAATTATAGGAATACAAGAGAATCATGTAAAAAATTCTCCATAGCATGGGAAAATATATACAAAAATTTACCAAGGAAAATTACTTCTTAAAAAATAGAATTGATCAAAATGGAAAAGTAAGTACAAAAGCTAATTGAGGTAAAGAAATTGCTTAAAAATCAATAGTGAGCAAGTGGAAGCTAATGATTCAATGAGCTATCAAGATATGATAAAATGAAACTTAAAAGAAGAAGACAAAATGTAATATTTCTCATTGGAAAAAACAAGTGACCTAGAAAATAGATACATTTGAGAGAACAGTAAAAAACAGACTACCTGAAAGCCATAATCCGAATAAAAAGGCTTTATCTTTCAAGAAATTGCTATAGAAGACTGTCCAGATATAGTAATATCAAAGGGCAAAACAGAAATTGAAAGAATCTATTGATGACCACCTGAAAGAGATTCCAAAATGAAAAGTCCAAAGAACATCATAACCAAATTCCAGAAGTCATAGATTACACAGAATTTTCCAACTTCCACATGACAGAATCAGAGAGCTTGGAGTGTAACATACTTGAAGGCAAAGGAGTTAGGATTACAACCAAGAATCACTTTCTTTGCAAAATTGAATATAATCATTCAGGAGGGGAAATGGATATCTAACAAAAATAGAGGATTTTGAGGCATTGCTATTAAAAGACGAGCTGAATTTAAAAAATGACCTTCAAATACAAGACTCAAGGAAAACAGTAAGGTAAAAAAAGAAACAAGAAAAATAAAATATAAGAAATTCAACAAGGTAAAACTTTATATTTCCATATGGAAAGATAATATTTGTAGTTCAAGAACTTTACTATTTTAAGAGTAATTAGAAGGATTACACATAGACAGAGGCTGTGGATATAAGGTGATTTTGATGGGATGGTACCAAAAAAAAAAAAGCAAGCTAAAAGGATGAGAAATAAAATTGCACTTCAAGAAAAAGAAGGGGGAGTTTGAAAGGGCTAAATTATGCCACAGGAAAAACAAAAACAAGAAGGAGATATTATAATGGAAGGAAAGATGGAAGAGTTGGTAGCAAAACTTAAATTTTACTCTCATCAAAATTGGCTCAAAGAGGAAATATCATACACAGATGAATACAGAAATCTATCTTGTTCTTTAAAGAAGTCTTTTTATTTGAGAATAATAGAATGAGGAAGGAGCACTGATAAAAGGAATTATGGATTTGGGAAGGTGGTGATCATAAGTAAAACACTTGTGAGGGAAGAAATGGTAGAGGATAAGAGAAAGAGGGGTAAAAAGAAATGAGAAATAACATGGCTGAAAATAGAATTAGCTATCATAACTATAAATGTGACTGGAATGAACTCACCCACAAAGCAGAGGGGAATAGCAGAATGGACTGAAAAAAAGAATACTATCATTTGTTGTTTACAAGAAGCACATTGAAAACAGAGGTACACATAGGGCAAGGACCTGGAGCAAATTTATTATACTTCAGCTGAAGCAAAGGAAGAAGAGGTAGCAATCAAAAGAGATAAAGAAGAAAACTATGTCTTCTGAAAGGTAACAGACAATGAAGTCATATCAATACTAAAAATAAAGGCAAAAAATGGCCTAGTATCTAAATTTTTGAAGAACTTCAGTGAGTTACAGGAGGAAAATGGTAATACTATACTGATGAGGAACCTCAACTTTCCCCTCTCAGAACTAGAGAAATCTAACAAAAAATGAATAACAAAGAAAAATTAGATGATAGATTTCTGAAGAAAATTTAAGGGGAATGGAAAGGGATATACGTTTTACTCAGTAGTACATGATGCCTACACAAAAATTGATCATACATTAGGACATAAAAACCTTACAACAAAAGGCAGAAAAGCAGAAATAGTAAATGTATCCTTTTGAGGATGAAATAATGAAATAAAAATTGCATTCAACAATGGACAATGAAAAGAGAAACTAAAATTTAATTTGAAATTAAATAATCTGACCCTAAAAAAATTAGTTGGTCAAAAAATCATAGAAACTATTGACTTCATTAAAGAAAATTACAACAATGATACAAGATAACAAAATTTATGGGATGCAGACAAAATAACACTTAGGTGAAATATTATATCTGTAATTGCTTACATCAACAAAATAGAGAAAAAGCTGATCTGTGAATTAGGTATGCAACAAAAAACTGGAAAAATAACATATTAAAAATCCCCAACTAAAAACCAAATTGTAAATCCTGAATATCAAGAGGATTTAATAAAATTGAAAATAAGGAAACCATTGAACTAATAAGTAAAACTAGAATCTGATTTTATGGAAAAAAATAAACCATTGGTTAATTTTGTTTAAAAAAAGAAGAAAACCAAATTTCCAGTGTCAAAAGGTACCAATGCAGAGGAAATTAAGACAATTGTTAGGAGCTATTTTGCTCAACTATACGTCAACAATTCTTACAATCTAAATGAAATAGATGAATATTTACAAAAAAAAAAAAACCCATTACACAGGTTAACAGAAGGAACAAAATACTTAACTAACCCTATCTTAGAAAAAGAAACAGAGCAAAAGCTCTAGAATATGAAGGGAACTAATGACAAAAATGCTAAAGAAGTTGGTCCAAGTATACTAGATTTCAAACTGTATTATAAAGTGGTAATTATCAAAACAATCTGATACTGGTTAAAAAATAGAGTGGTGTATTAGTGAAACAGATTAGGTACAAATTCCACTATAGTAAACAAACATAGTAATCTAGTATATGATAAAACCAAAGGTCCAAGCTATTGGAACAAAAAAAATCCCACATTATTTGAACAACATCTAAAATATACCAAGATAAGGTTAAAATGATTTACACCTAAAAGGTGTTACCATAATCAAAATAAGAGAGGATGGGATAGTTTATCTGTCAGATTTGTGGATAAAGAAAGAATTTAGGACCAAATATGACATAAAGAGAATTACAAAATATAAAATAGATTATTTTTAATAATATAAAATTTAAGAGTTTTTGCAAAAACAAAACCAATGCAACCAATATCATAAGGAAAGTAAAAAAACTGACATTTTAAAACAAATAACTCTGATAAAGGCCTCATTTCAAAAATATAGAATACTGTGTCAAATGTATAAAAAAATAAAAAATTCCTTAGCTTAGAAATGGTCAAAGGATATGCACAGGAAGTTTTCAGACTGAGAAATCAAAGCTATCTAATAGAAGTATGAAAAATGTTCTAAGTCATTTCCGATTAGAGAAATGCTAATTAAAACTACTCTGAAGTACCACCTCAGAGTGTTAATATGACAATAAAGAAAGATATTGGAGGAGATGTGGGAAAACTGGGATACTTATTTACTGTTGGTGGGGTTGTGAAAGGATCAAGTGTTCTAGAGAGCAATTAGGAATTCTGCTCAAAGGACTATAAACTGTGAATACTCTTTTATCCAGCAAAACACTGTCAGATCTATATCAAAAAAAAAAAAATCCAAACAAACAAAAAACCATCCAAAAAAGGACAAGGACCTAATTGTGCAAATACATACATATATACATACATACACACACACACACACACACACATATAAAATTTGTGGTAGCTAAGCATTGGAAAATGAAGGGATATACATCAACCAGAGAATGGTTAAACAAGTTATGCTATGTGATTTAATGGAACATTATAGTCCTATAAGAGATGACAGACAGCATGATTTCAGAAAATCCTGAAAAGACTTACATGAATTGATGCATAGTAAAATGAATAGAACCAGGAGAAGATTATACACAATAATACCAATATTGTTGGATGGAGAAGTGTGAATGAAATAGATATTCTCAATAATACAATGATCTAAGAAAATCAGAAAGGACTAATGATGAAGCATGCTATCTGTCTCCAGAAAGAGTTGATATTGTTTGGATACAGACTGAAGCATGCTGTTTTCACTTTCATTTTTATTCTTTTATTTTAGTCATCTTACTCAAAATGACTATTATGGAAATGTTTTAAAAAATTGCATATGTATATCCTATATCTGATTACTTGCCCTCTCAGAGGTAGAGGATGGAAGGAAGGTTAGCATTTGGAACTCAAAATTTTAAATGAAATATTAAAAAAAATACCAGTAAAAAACCCCCTAGCATTTCTTTGCTTATTAGTTTTAGTGCTTAAGGATTCAATCTGTTAAGTGTTATTGAACCATCATGGCAATGCTGTGTAGCAAAGAAAAATATGTTTGGTTGAAAGTTAAAATCTGAACAAAGAATGTTGTTTGCAAGGAAACAAAATTGTAGAGATAATCAAGGTTATCTTGTGTGTGTGTATGTGTGTGTGTGTGTGTATTGCAGTTTTCAATTATTATCCTCAACTTTCATTTTTACTTTTAAACATTTGAAATCAGTCTATTTTAGTTGTTTCCTGCCACAGTTGTCCATGGTACACCCCTGTAGTGGGTCTAAATAGCACATACTAGAATAAATATGGGGGTTTTTACATCTGCCCAAAGCTATAAATTGCCATTTTCAAATGACTTCTATCTCAATTTTGCCATTACTATTCTGTTTCATCAAAGAATCCACCATGAAAAACAAAACAGAGAAAATGGAAAGGATGCAGGATTTTTAATTTAATCACCTGGTTGTAAATCTTGCTTCTTCCATTTACTACTTCTATGATTTTAAGCAAGTTGGCAAATTCTTTGGGCCTCAGGTTCCTCATTATAAACTAAGAGGTTTTGAATAAATTCTCAAAGGTCCTTCCAACTCTAAATCTATGGACTCAAGAGGAAAATATTATGACTCAATTTCCTCAATTTATTTTAGATCAAAGAGAACTTCTATGAGTTACTAAACTTCTTCGATTTATAGGTGTGTCTTCAAAACCAAATTGTAACCTTTGGTTCCTTTGTAACCAAATAAAAATGAATTACCCTTGGTAGAAACATCAATGTTTTTTTTAAAAAACATGTAACAACCCTTTTATATATATATAACAAGCCTTTGAACATGCCTAGGCCACCTAGGATGGAAGTACCTCTGTGGGAGCCTCAGGACTGTTTCTGAAGAAGAGATTCTGTTTTCCTACTGTGCTAATGATAGTATAGACTGAATGGGAAACATCTTAAAAAGCAAGTGCTGAACTGGGACAGCCTCTGTCCCTTTGTGTCTCCCCGTCTTTGTCTCCGTGTCTCTCTCTGCCTCTGTTTCCATTTCTCTCTGTCTGTTTCTGTTTTCTTTTTCAACTACATTCAAAGGGGAAGGTCTCAATCATGAGCAGTATGTGCTAGACTGGATTTGGGGAAAACGTCTACCTATCTTTCTCTTTAGGCCCTCTAGCCCTGAGAAATGATTTAAGGGTTTTGGCTACCTTTTATCCTTATCATTTCTAGGTGAAGGTGGTAGAGTTCCAGACCCAAAATCTGCAGTCTTAGGGATGCTGAAGCTGAAATTCCATGACAAATGTTGTTTCCTTCTCATCACCATGTGAAACCAGTGTGCTGAGACACAAGACCTAGGTAATGGGGAAGGGAAGGGATGGATTTGAAACATGATGCTACTATACATAGGCTATAAAGGAACTGTGCTAAAATGTGAAGCTAATCCCTCTCCCTTCCCCAGTGACTGAGGAGATACAGAGGTGATTGTACTTTAACCACTGCCATCAACACAAGACGTTGGGACCCTCAATACTTGTCTATTCTTGCTACATCTTTGAAGTAAATATTCCTTTATTAAAACCCATCTGTTTAGTGGTTAAATGGAACCTGGGTGCTGATGGCTCCTAAAATCAATTGGAAATAATTGGTGGGGTCTTGAATTAGTAGCAGAAAGCTTGAATATTCCCAACCTCTTATGGATACCAGAGGTCCCTGTAGAATGGTGAAATGTAATATGTTATTTAGAAATACTATATAATATAAAACTGGGGAGATATACAGATATAGAATTGAATCTCCTCCCACGTTAATCTTTTCATGATCCTTTATCTGCAGCTCACAGTTAAGATATGAGTTGGATTGTGTTTCCTACCCTAGTGCTATATGTGGAGAAAAAAATATGAAGGAACTAGAGCATGTTAATGAATATTTGATTATAGATGCCACATTTTAAATCACCAAATGACAGAGCCTAAATCACCAAATAAGTGACAGCATCTAAAAATACATTGCAAGAAAGCCACAGTCATATTTCATTATTCACGTACAGGGCATAATTATTTATCTCCTGGAGCAATGATTGAAAGGCCATTTTCTTAGGCATGTTATAGCCCTTTATTGAAATCCGTTATTGTTGTTCACTGTGTGATTAATCCTACGTCTTGAGAGAAGTGCTGTTTGCAATATTTTGTTCATAATTAGCTGAAGAAGATAGTGGAAATTTTGAACATTTAACAGGGAAGCGCATTTTGACTAGTGGTGCACATCCTACAATTATAACATTAAGATGATTGATTATAAAGAACATATAATTTTTAATTATAAATTCAGAGAAAACTGGAAAAGCCATTAGAGATCAATCAATAGCCTTTCTTTCCTTTTATCTTCCCCATATTAATTGAAGTAGGGACCAACCCAGCTATCTTTCTGTTCCATGCTTGTACCTAACGCCCTTCTTGTGCAGAATTCTAGAACACAGAGTAATATGATGGGGGAGAAGCTCTGGTTTGGGATTCAGAAGACTTGAGTTCAAATGCTGTTTCAGCCACTACCTCAGCAACCTCGAGAGAGTCATATAAACTCTCTTGGCCTTAGTTGTTTTGTCTACAAAATTGCAGTGTTGGTCAGCATGTCTTCTGAGATCTCTTCCAGATTAAACTCCATGATCCTAAAAGTGGTTCTGGTTCTCTTGATTTGCCATGATACATGCTGTAATTCTAAAGGAACTGTGATTTGTCTAGACTAGCTATTCTGAGGTTAGGTCTTATATAAACCCATAGGAGTCAAATAATTATAGATTGTCTGCCTTATATATTAGTTTGTTCCTTGTCCCTTTCTGAAGCCTCACTGACTCTCAGGTATATGATCATCTTCCAAGTGAAGGATCAGACTATTAAGGAGGATTCTAGCAAAAATTTTGCCAGCAATGACTAAGAGAGAGATCCCCCCCCGCCCCATGATTGTCGCAGGATAATCTATTCCCCTTACCTTTATAGACATGAACAATGAAGCATCCTTGAACTCCTAGGGGATAACCTCCTCATGCCATATAACCTGGAAAATTTCAGTCAGCTTTTGTATGAGCAGTGGTCCCCCTACCTTGTAAATCTCAGCTGGAATAGAATCAGCACCAGGTGTTTTGTCACATAAAAGGAGCCTAATGGCCCTCAAAACCTCTTCTTTACTTGGAAGTTCAGATAAGGAGGGCTTGACTTCAACCTGAGGTCAACGGTCAAAGGCCTCAGGATTGACTGATGATGATCTCTTGAGAACACTGTGGAAGTGTTCAGTCCATCTCTCTATCAGTCGTTATGGTGTTTGCTACTCGACAATTCCAGAAGTGCCAGGAGCAGAACAGAAATCTGTACATATTTTGTACATCTGACCAAGGCCTTTGACACTGTTAGTCATGAGTGCTTATGGAAAATTATGCTAAAATGTGGTTGCCTGGAGAAGTTCGTCAATATGGTACACCAATTTTATGATGTCATGTTTGCCTGGATTCTGGATAATGGACAATGCTTTCATGTCTTCCCAGTCATCAATGGAGTAAAGCAGGGCTGTGTGCTTGCTCTCATGCTTTTTAGCGTGATGTTTTCAGCCACGTTGACAAATGCTTTCCATGAGGGTGAACACGGCATCAAAGTCAACTACCATACTGATGGTAACTTCTTCAACTTGAAAAGGCTACAAGCCAAGACCAAAGTGGAGGGAGTGTTGGTACATGATTTTCTGTTTGCAGATGATTGTGCACTCAATGCAGCCTCTGAAACTGAGATATAATGAAGTATGGATCAATTCTCTGCTTCCTATGCTAATTTTGGCTGAATAGTTAACACCAAGAAAACACAGGTGTTCCATCAGCCACCACCACACTATCCACACATGGAACCACTGGATACAACAAATGGAATCTTGAATGCTGTGAATAAGTTCACTTATCTTGGTAGTGTACTTTCCAGGGATGTACACAATTGAGAATGAGGGTGATGCACGCATTGCCAGAGCTAGCTCAGTGTTTGGGAGGCTCCAAAGAAAAGTTTGGGAAAGAAGAGTTATTAGACTAACTGCCAGACTGAAGGTCTACAGAGCCATAGTGCTGACCTCATTTTTATATGCTTGTGAAACAGGGAAAGTCTATGAGCGCCATGCCAGGAAAATGAATCACTTGCATTTGAACTGTGTTAGGAAGATTCTGAGGATCACCTGGCAGGATAAGGTACCAGACACTGAAGTCTGAGCTGAACTGCCAGGTATTCAAAGTGTGCTTCAGAGAGTACAACTCAGATGGGCTAGCCATGTTAGTCAAATGCATAATGTATGCTTGCCAAAAAGACTATTTTATGGAGAACTCGCATAGGGCAGGAGATCATATGGTGGCCAAAGAAAATGATACAAGGACACTCTCAAGATCTCTCTCAAGAACTCCAGATTTGATTGTGCAACATGAGACCCACTGGCACAGCACTGCTCAGCATAGCATGCCCACATCAGAAAGGGTGCTGTGCTCTTTGAGCAAAGCAGAATTGAGACAGCACAAAGTAAATGTAGGATGCTCAAATTTGAGATATCCACCCCAAATATTCACACTGATTACCTATGCCTAACCTGTGGTGGAGCATTCCAAGCTTGTATTGGTCTGATCAGACATAGTTGAAAGCACTGAAATTTCACTTTATCATGTTGATGTCACTTTGATCCTCTTTGAAGATGAAGGACAACAATCAACCAGTTGGTTGATTGATTAGTTTGTATCCTTCCACTGATCACTTGGTTGGGTTACTTCTGCGGGCAGCTATTCTTGAGTAATTTCATTTTCTTTGATTCCCCATCTTGATTGTAAGCCACTGAAGGAGGACCAAATCCCCAACTTTATTTCATCTTCTTCCTCTTTATGTTGGACATTTTTCATTCTTCCACTTCCACCGATACGATTACTACCCTTTCAACATTCAAAACAGACAGCTAGAGACTATGCTCAGTCTAAAAATAATGTCATTATTATTGTTATTATTATTTATATAGAATTTACTGTTTTGTTATAAGTTATCTCATGTCATCAAATGTTATCTCATTTGGTTCTCCCAACAATCCTGTGAGGTAAGTACTATTTTTAATCTTATTTTACAATTAAACTGAGGCAGATGGAGGCTAGGTGACTTGCTTAAGGACACACAGCTATTAAGTGTCTGATGCCAAATTTGAACTCCTGACTCCAGGCCCAGCACTTTAACCACTGGGATACATAAGACCTTAATAACATATGTTAGGAGAAGCTAACTCATTCAGCCCTGTATACACTGGGACCATGTATCTTCACTATCGTCATCCTCCACTACTATGCCCTTTGTTCACATTCTGTTCTTGTAATAGCAATCAAATCAACAGTATCTTTGCTTCTGAAAAATGCATGTAAATAAGCTGTCTTATTATTCCTCTCAATATCTTTGTGACATTCTGGGCTACACCACTCTTCCCCTTTCATAACTCCGCTCTATGTTTTGTCTCTAGTATTTGAATGAAAGATTCATGAGGGTAGGGTCTATCAAGCTTTCTATTTATAATCCCAATGCTTAACATGATGCTTTGCACATAGTAAACACTAAATAAATTTCTTTCATTCTATCATTCATTCATTCATTCGTTCATTCATTCATCTATCCATTCTTTCATTCATCTTGTAGGCTAATACAAATAAGTGATATCTGTTTTGTCCCTCTGTTCCTGTATCCCTGCCTTGAATCCTGGGGCATCATGGTTTACTTTTCTATAGTGTCTGATTTTCACCTACTGAGTTCTTTCCAGATACTGGAATCATAATCTTAAAATTCAGAGGCACTGAGTGTGCTCTTAGTACCTACTGAGACACCCCACCCCCATCCTTATTGTCTTTCCTGGTGTCTTTTTTGTTTACTGAAGCTTAGTTGTACTTAATGACAGTGAGAATAGTTCTCATTCACATCAGCTTTTGTGGAAGTGCTATCCTCCCTATCAAGTTGTGAAGGAGATTTACTTATTTATTACTATTTTTATCAAAATTCTACTATGCCTACCTGATTGTTGAAAATAGCTAAATAGATTCAATTATTTATCTAAGATCAAGAAGCTAGGACCTTAAAAAATTTCAGAGCCAGTCTTGGCACTCTGAACTTCTGACCCCTCACCAACACTTTCCTGTTGCCTGATGCCAGGATTGCTGTAGGTTGTCCATCATGTCCTTATAGATCTCTCTGATCTTCAGACCCACTCTGTTCTTAATCTTACCTATGGTAGCCCTGGCTGAAGAACAAAACATGATTTCTATAAATACTCCTAATATATATTTTCCATCAAATATTAATGTTATATTACTTTGTGTAGCGAGAACATAGATTTGTTTGGAGTCAAGAAAACTGGTTTTAAGGACCACTCCCACTTATTTAGCCATGTGACATCTGACATTATCTAGACTTAGTTTTCTCATCTATAAAATGCAGATTATAATATCCACCTCATTGAGTTGCTGTGAGGCTCAAATTAAGTATTCTATATGAAAATATATGGCAAACTATAAAGTTTTATGAAGTATAAATTAGTACTACAGAGAAAACATGAATTCTGTGTGCTGATTTAGAAAGAGAAAGTTATGGTTCCCATCCTGGATTTAGATGAGCAGCTCAATTTTATCATCTGTAAAATGGTACTAATGATATTTGTACTGCCTACTTCATGGGGTTGTAAAGATGAAATAACAAAATAATGCATATAAAGTTGACTGATTACAATTTAAATATATTTATTATCACTGTTTTGTGTCACTTCCTGTCATAGGTTTATTTATTAACCATTATTCACTATCTATGTAATTCTAATGGAATAGCCACTTTGGGGTACATAGTGGTACCTGATAATGTATCCAAAAAAGTTTGGTCTGACTTAGAAAAGGATCACAGAAAAAGGCAAGACAAAATACATCTGGTTAACATTGCTTTTTCTATAAAAATAAAAGTCATTGTTCAAATGACAGCATAAATTCATTAACCATCATTTATTCTTACTATGTGTAACACATTATACTAGGATCTGAGGGAAATATAAAGTCAACAAGTAAATTCAATAAGCATTTATTAAACCTGTATTTTGTGCCAGGCTCTATGATAAGCACAGTGAAGATATGAAGAAAAGTAAAAATGGTCCTTGGTTTCAAAGAGCTCAGACTAATAGGAAAGACAACATTCAAATAACTACGTACAAACAGGATACCAATAACATAAATTGGAGACAATCTCAGAGGGAAGGCACGATCATTAAAGAGATTTGGGTCAGTAAATAAGTCAATAAACATTTATTAAGTGTCTACTATATTCCAATAATTGGTATAGCAATAGAACATTATGTGAAATGCTGAAACTCCTTCTTCCTCTTCCTCTTCTTCTTCTTCTACTTACTCTTCCTTCTCCTCCTCCTTCTCCTCCTCCTCCTCCTCCTTTATATATGAGGTCATGAAAAATATATTTCCATATTAGCCATGTCCCACAAAAGGCAGAAAAAGAAAGTGAGAAAATTAAGCTTCAATTTACACTTAGAGTCCATTAGTTCTCTCTTGAGCATAGATAGCATTTTTCATCATGAATTCTTCAAAATTGTCTTAGATCGTAGCTGTCTTTCATAGATGATCATCATGGCAATATTGCTGTTACTGTGTACAATGATCTTCTGGTTTTGCTCATTTCTTTTTCCATTATTTCACATAAGTCCAAGTTATTTTTTTTTCTGAAAGAATCCTCATCATTTCTTAGAACACAATCTTATTTCTTCACAATCATATACCACAACTTGCTCAGTCATTCCCAATTGATGGACATTCCCTCAATATCCATTTCTTTGCCACCACAAAAAGGACTGCTATAATTATTTTTTCTATGTTTAGGATCTTTTCATTTTTTTAATCTCCTTGGGATACAGACTAGACCAAAGGTTATTACTGTGTCAGGGAGTTTGCATCATTTTCGGAACCTTTGGGGAAGTTCCAAATTATTGTCCAGAGTGGTTGAAGGAATTCACAACCCCACCAACAGTTTCTTTGAATACCAATTTTCTCACATTCCCCTCCAGTATTTGTTATTTCGGATAGATATGAAGTGGTATCCCAGGGTTTTTAAATTTAATTTCTTTAATCAATAGTCATTTAGAACATTTCTGTGACTATTGAAAGCTTTGATTTCATCTTCTGAGAGCTTCCTGTTCATATTGTTTGGTCATTTGTCAGGTGGGGAATTTCACTTTTAAAATTTTACTAAGTTCCACACAAATTTGAGAAATGAAGACTTTATCTGAGAAACTTGCTGTAAAATTTTTTGATATCACTTTATTGTCTGTAGTAACTTTTAGAAAAATGTATCTTTATTCTCTCTTTTAATTAGGTCTATTTTTGCTTTTGTATCATCTGAGATGATGATTGCTACCTCTGTCTGTTTTACTTATTCTGAACTATAATAGATTCTGATCCCTTATTTTTAAATCTACGTGTGTCTTTCTGTTGAATGTGTCTCTTGTAAACAGTATGTTGTTACATTCTGGTTTCTAATTCATTCTTTTCCCTTCTGTTTTATGAGTAGGATGAACTCATTCCATTCACATTCATTGTTATGATTACTAATTGTATTTCCCTCTATTCCATTTTCTTCCTTTTATCCCTCTTTCTCTCTTTTACACTGCACTTTCTCAAAAGTCTGTGTTGCTTCTGACCATTGCTTGCTTAATCTGCTCTCCCTTTTATCATCCATCCCTTTTTGTTATCCTGCTAATTTCCTGTTGGATAAGTTAGATTTCTATGCCCTCCTACTTTGCTGTTGGATAAGATAGATTTCTGTACCAAAATGAGTGTACACACACACACACACACACACACACACACACACACACACACACACACACACACACTTGCATTTGTGTGTGGGGGGGATAGATAGATAAAGAGACAAATATTCTTCCCTTTTTGAACTAATTTACATGAAAGCAAGGTTCAAGCATTGTCTGCCACCACCCATTTTCCACTCCACTATAAAAAACTTTTTCTTGTGTACCTATTTTATTTGACAATTTTCCAAATCTTTTCCCTTCCCCCTTATTCCAGTTTACCCCTCTTTCTTATATATCCATCTGTCTAAGATCATCCCAACATAATCAGGTTATACCCATGCCTTTTGTTTAAGCATACTCCTTTCCTAATAATAATAATAAAGCTCTTAGGAGTTGCATAAATCGTTTTCCCATATAGAAATATAAACAATTTAACTTTATTGAGTCGTTTATGACTTTTCTTTCTTGTTTTCTTTTTATACATCTCTTGAGTCTTGTGTTTGAAAGTCAGATTTTTCATTTAGCTCTGGTCTCTGTCAGAGATGCTTGAAAGTCCTTTATTTCAGCAATTGTCCATTTCCCCCCTGAAAGATTATACTTAGTTTTGATGGCTAGGTGATTATTGGTTTTAATTCTAGCTCTTTTGCCTTCCAGAATACCATATTTTAAACCTTGTGCTCCTTCAGCATGGAATTTGCTGAATCATATGTGATTCTGGCTATGCTCCATGGTATTTAAATTGTTTCTTCTCTCAGCTTGTAATATTTTCTCCTTAACCTAGGAGCTCTGAAATTTAGCTCTTATATACCTGGGAGTTTTCATTTTGGCATCTCTTTCTGGAGGTGATTGGTAGACTCTTTCAATTTCTATTTTACCCTCTGTATCTAAAAAAATGAAGAAAGATTACCTTTATAGTTTCTTGAAATGTGATGTCTAGGCTCTTTTTTTTGATCAAGGCTTACAGGTAATTCAGTAATTCTTTAATTATTTTTCCTGAATTTTTCTAATGAGATATTTCACATTTTCTTCATTTTTAAAATTCTTTTGACTTATTATTTATTTATTGTTTCTTGATATTTCATGGAGTCATTGTGTTCCACTAGCCAGATTCTAATTTTTTTGTGAACTTGTTTTTAGTTTATTTTTTTCAGATTCTAATTTTTAAGAAATTATTTTTCTCAGTGAACTTTTATACCTTTTCATCTAGTCAGTTCTGTTTTTTAGAGACTATTTTCTTCAGAAGATTTTTGTACCTCTATTTTACCAATTGATCAAATCATTTTTAAAAGATTTTTTTCAGTATGTTTTGTACTTCTTCTGCCAAGCTGTTAATTCACTGTTCATAATTTTCTTTCATCATTCTCATTTATTTCCCCAATTTTCCTCTACCACTTTTATATGTTTCTTTGATGCTTCCAGGAATTCTTGATTTAGTTTGTGTCCAATTAGCACTTTGCTTTGAGGCTTTGCTCAAAGCTATTTTCACATTGTTGTCTTCTGAATTTGTGTCTTGGTCTTCCCTGACACCCTCATACCTTTTCATGATTAAGTTATTTTTGTTATTGTTATTATTTGCTCATCTTTCCAGCCTGTTTCTTGTCTTTTAACTTAATGAAAAGTTGTTTTCTGTTTACCTAGGAGTGAAGAAACACTGTCTCAAACTTTAAACCTTTTTGTTTTTCTGTTAGAATTTAATTTGTTCTGCTGTTAATTCTGCAGCTAATTCTGGGGGTGTGTGAATTTTTAGTGCTTCCAAAGTGTTGTTGTCCTGGAAAAGGTGTGGTCACCTCTCTTTTGGTTTGTGCACTGTTTTTTTTTCTTTTTAATTAAAAATTAATTAATTAATTTTTAGTTTTCAACCTTCACTTCCACTAAGATTTTGATTTCTGAATTTTTTCACCTTCCATTCCTTCCCCTTCCCCAAGACAGTGTGCAATCTGATATAGACTCTATTTGTGCCTTCATATTAAACATATTTTTATGTTAGTCATTCTGTAAAGAAGAATTAGAAGCAATGGGAGGAACCCTGAGAAAGAAGAAATAAAACAAAGCAAATGGAAAAGAGCAAATAGTATTCTTGCATTTGCATTCAGATTCCAAAGTTCCTTTTCTGAATGTGGATAGCATTTTCCATCATCGCTCTTTTGGAGTTGTCTTAGAGACTTGCATTGCTGAGAAGATGTGTTCTTCTTTTACCTAGATAGTCCCCCATTTTCTTTCAACCACAAGTACTAACATTTCTCTTAGCGATGAACATTGAACAAGTCCCCTGCTATCCTGTAGATACAACAGTGCTCCCTTATGCCTTGAAACTCAGATCATGGCCTCTGCTGCCTTGTGACAGACCACACAAGTGCTCATTTTCACCTTTGCACTAGAGTACGGGAAGGTTGATGAGCAGTATAGTTGCCAAAAAGTACCAGGTCCTACACCCAGTGCCAGCAGTTTCCCCTGTAATCTCTTTCTGATCAGTTGTCTGACCCCTGTATAATACCCCTGAGATGAGAGTTCCAGATGTTGCTGCATTAATGCCTCAAAGGTCCACCACTGATGCCATGGGCACATGTGCTCCAGAATGGCCCTCCCTCCAGTGTTATAGATATCTTCTGCTGACCTCCTAAGTTATCTAAGACTGGTAAAATACTTCACATGTCCTTTTGTTGGCACTTTCTTTCCAGAACTCAACTTAAGGCATAATTTTAAAGTTGTTTGGAGAAGATTCTTAGGACACTTGGCTCCATTGTTTCCTTTCTTCTGCCATCTTGGCCTCACCTCTGT
Source organism: Notamacropus eugenii (assembly GCF_028372415.1). Lineage (NCBI taxonomy): Eukaryota > Metazoa > Chordata > Mammalia > Diprotodontia > Macropodidae > Notamacropus > Notamacropus eugenii. Next base: position 166,732,893 of record NC_092875.1, on the reverse strand, counting down.
AAGTGATAGACTTTTTAAAGAAGGTGAGAATTACTATTGATTAGAGAGATGCAAATCAAAACAACTCTAAGATGCCATATCACACCTGTCAGATTGGCTAACATAACAAAACAGGATGATGATAAATGTTGGAGAAGATGCGGTAGAGTTGGAATACTAATTCATTGTTGGTGGAGCTATGAGCTGATCCAACCATTCTGGAGAGCAATTTGGAACTATGCCCAAAGGGCTGCAAAAATTCCCATACCCTTTGACCCAGCAATAACATTTCTAGGACTGTATCCCCAAGAAATCTTAAAAATGGGAAAGGATCCTACATGTACAAAAATATTTATAGCTGCTCTCTTTGTGGTGGCCAAAAACTGGAAATTGAGGGGATGCCCATCAATTGGGGAATGGTTGAATAAATTGTGATATATGAATGTAATAGAATAGTATTTTGCTATAAGAAATGATGAACAGGAAGACTTCAGATAGGCCTGGAAATACTTATATGAACTGATGCTGAGTGAAAGGAGCAGAAGCAGGAGAACTTTGTACACAGCAATAACCACAGTGTGTGAGGATTTTTTTCTGGTAGACTTAGTACTTCATTGCAATGTGAAGACTTAAAAAATTCCCAATGGTTTCTTGAGGTAAAATGCCTTCCACATCCAGAGTAAGAACTATGGAATTTGATCACAGAACGTAGTAGATCATTTTCTTTTGTATTATATTTTGGTTTGTTTTATGATTTCTCCCATTCATTTTAATTCTTCTATGCAACATGACTAAGGTGAAAATGTATTTAATAGGAATCAATGTGTAGAACCTATATAACATTGTGTGCCATCTCAGAAAGGTAGGGGGGAGGTACGGGGAAGAGGGAAAGGGAGGAGAAAATATCTAAGTTATATGGAAGTAATTGTAGACCACTGAAAACAAATAAAATAATAAAAAGGTGGGAATTTAGCTGAAATTTAGAAGAAGCCAAATAAGATATGATCCTAGCCCTCCAAAAATCTAGTAGGCACAAGTGAAAGTCATTTAAATTAAAACATGTGGAAGATTAAGAGGAATTTAAAAATGCCATAAAAGCATGAGAGACACACCAATAAAATTGCTAAAATATTCTTTCTAGAAATAGAAAAAAAACAATAATAAATTCATCTTCAGAAACAAAAGGTCAAGAATCGTAAGAGAACAAATGAAAAAAATACAAAAAAGGGAGGAGGGTTGGGTCTAGCCATACCAAATCTGTCTCTCTCTCTCTTCTTCTCTCTCTCTCTCTCTCTCTCTCTCTCTCTTCCTCTCTCTCTCTCTCTCTCTCTCTCTCTCTATTTCTCTCTTTCTTTATACACATACATGCATGTATGTATTATGCTTGTATGTATATGAATATATACATTTCTTGGAGGTTCTAGGGAACTACTGAAATTTATTGAATAGGGGTTTGGCATGTTTAAATTTGACAGCTGAGTAGAGGATGATCTGGAATAAGGAGAGAAAATTGAAACAGGGAGATGAATATGCAGGGTACTGTAATAGACTGGACATCAGGTGATAAGGGTCTGAATCAGTATGTTGCAAGTGTCTGAGGAGTTGCAGGTGTTAGAATTTGAAAAGAGATTTGATATGAGTGATAAAAGTGTGGGAGAATTAAGAATGATTCCTCAGTTGTAAGCATGAATTACTAAGAGAGTGACATGAAGGGTAGGAAGGAGGGGTTTGGAGACAATAGTATTGAGTTCAGTTTCAGATATATTCAATTTAAGATATCTAATGGACATCTAGTTCTAGATGTCCAAAAAGCAATTTTAAATGAGAGTCTAGAGTTTAGGAGGGAGGTTAGGGTTGGGTAACTAAATCTAAGAATCATCAACATAGAAATGATAATCAAATTCAGGGAACTGATAAGATCACCAAGTGAAACAGGATAGAGAAAGAGTGACAATGACAGAGTCTGAGGGGATATTGATTTCATGAGGATGATGATCCAAAAAGGAATACTTGAAGAATGGTGAAACTAACAAAAAATAAAAAAAGGAAAACGATAAATGCTGGAAGGGTCATGGGTAAACTACATTAATGAACTGTTGACAGATCTGTGAACTGGTTAGTCATTCTGAAAAGCAACTTGGAATGTGGTCTCATGTATTAATAACCTTTGCATAGCCTCTGATCCATCTATACCACTAGTAGTCTTATAACTTCAAAGAGATTTAAAAAAAAAGAAAGTAAAGAGGGAAAGTACTCATATTTATAGTACCTCAATTTTGTGACAGCAAAGAACTAGGAACTAAGGAAGTGGAATTGTGGAATGACTGAAAAAATTATATTGTATAGATTATTTCTATATTCATTATTCTACTTTAACAAATGATGATGGGGATAGCTTCAGAGAAACCTGGAAAGAGTTGTATGAATTTGTGTGGAATGAAGTGAATGCAGCCAAGAAAGCAACATATCCAGTAACAAAATTATGAAGACAAAAGATTTTGAAATTTTAATGACTGCATGAACAACCATGATTCCAGAAGACTCATGATGAAACATTCTATCCACCTCTTCAATGAGAACTGATGGATTCAGAGTGTTGACTGAAAACACATATTTTTGGATATGCCCAATAGGGAATTTATTTTATTTCTTTATGCATGTTTGCTATAAGGGTCTTGTTTTTTTTTCTTTCTTTTTCAGTGGGAATTGGGTTGAAAGGAAAGAAAATAATTTCCTTGTTAATTGATTGGATGAAATTAAACTTAGAAAAAAATTTGTGAGAAGTAAAACTTATTGGAATTTGATAAAGGTGGCCAGTATTTTTCCTACATTTTAAAAATATTTGAGACTAAACAAAAAAAAATCTTTATCAAGAAATTTATCATATTTCTTTTGATAAAACCCATTTTGACATTAAATTATTTTCTAAATATATTATTCCCCCCAATTCAAGCAGAGAGCCATTCCTTGAATCAAAGATATTTAAAAAGAAAGAAAATAGTTCAACGAAACAAACCAATGCATTAACTGAGCCTGAAAGTACATATAACATGCCAAAATTTTTCAGCTTACCTTTTTACCTCCTGGTAAGAAATAAATTCTTGAGAAGAGCCAAGATGGTGGAGTAGAAAGACACACATATTCTAGCTCCCAACCCACAGCCCATAAAATACCTGTAAAGAAGAACTCCCAACAAATTCTGGAGCAGTAGAAGCCACAGAACAATGGAGAAGAGGAGATTTCTGTTCCACAGAGCCCTGACAAACCGACACCAGAGGTCTGTGGCTCACTGGACCCAGAGCAGAGCCCAGTTCTGCCTTGGCCAAGCAGAAATGGGAGGAGCAGATCCAAGTAGGCTTCAGGGACAGAACCTACAGCAGCAGCACAGGTCCCTTGACCCACAGGCCCCAGAGGTCAGTGAGAGGGTTTTTTCAGCTTGCCGAGAGGGGAACGGGGTGTCTCCATAACCCAGGACCCTTTGGGAGGCAGCAGCAGAGGCAGAAGGGGGCAGGGGCTCCCAAAGCAGGCAGGAACTCGGATCCATTGTTGAAGGTCACCACATAAACCTCCTGAGGGAACTGAGCCCTGAGTGGTGGTCCTGTCCCCACCTGAGCAGCTGAACTTAATCTCAAACTGAATAGCAGCCCTGCCCCCGCTGAAGCCCTAATGGGGTTTCCCTAATGGGAAGCAGCATTTGAATCTCAGACCCCAAGCGCTGGCTGGGCGGATCTGGAGGCAAGGTGGGTGTGGAGAGGAAACTCAGAAGTCGTCATTGACTGGGAAAATGTCCAGAAAAGGGAAAAAAATAAGACCATAGAAGGTTACTTTCTTGGTGAACAGATATCTCCTCCCATCTTTTCAGATGAGGAAGAACAATGCTTGCTATCAGGGAAAGACATGGAAGTCAAGGCTTCTGTATCCCAAACATCCAAAATAAATACTCAATGGGCTCAGGCCATGGAAGAGCTCAAAAAGGATTTTGAAAATCAAGTTAGAGAGGTAGAGGAAAAACTGGGAAGAGAAATGAGAGACATGCAAGCAAAGTATGAACAGCAGGTCAGCACCCTGCTAAAAGCGACCCCAAAAAATGCTGAAGAAAATAACACCTTGAAAAAATAGGCTAACTCCATTGGCAAAAGAGGGTCAAAAAGCCAATGAGGAGAAGAATGCTTTCAAAAGCACAATTAGCCAAATGGAAAAGGAGGTTCAAAATCTCACTGAGGAAAAGAGTTCTTTCGAAATAAGAATGGAACAGATGGAGGCTAATAACTTTATGAGAAACCAAGAAATCACAAAACAAAACCAAAAGAGTGAAAAAATGGAAGATAATGTGAAATATCTCACTGGAAAAAACAACTGACCTGGAAAATAGATCCAGGAGAGACAATTTAAAAATTATGGGACTACCTGAAAGCCATCATGAGAAAAAGAGCCTAGACATCATCTTTCATGAAATTATAAAGGAAAACTGCCCTGAGATTCTAGAACCAGAGGGCAAAATAAGTATTCAAGGAATCCACCAATCACCTCCTGAAAGATATCCAAAAAGAGAAACTCCTAGGAACATTGTAGCCAAATTCCAGAGTTCCCTGGTCAAGGAGAAAATATTGCAAGCAGCTAGAAAGAAACAATTCAAGTATTGTGGAAATACAATCAGGGTAACACAAGATCTAGCAGTTTCTACATTAAGGGATAGAAGGGCGTGGAAGGGCGTGGAAGGGCGTGATATTCCAGAAGTCAAAGGAACTAGGATTAAAACCAAGAATCACCTACTCAGCAAAACTGAGTATAATACTTCAGGGGGGAAAATGGTCTTTCAATGAAATAGAGCACTTTCAAACATTCTTGATGGAAAGACCAGAGCTGAAAAGAAAATTTTACTTTCAAACACAAGAATGAAGAGAAGCATGACAAAGTAAACAGCAAAGAGAAGTCATAAGGGACTTACTAAAGTTGAACTGTTTACATTCCTACATGGAAAGACAATATTTGTAACTCTTGAATCTTTTCAGTATCTGGGTAGTTGGTGAGATTACACACACACACACACAGACACACACACACACACACACACAGAGAAAGAGAGAGAGAGAGAGAGAGAGAGAGAGAGATAGCACAGAGTGAACTGAATAGGATGGGATCATATCTAAAAAGAAATGAAATTAAGGGGTGAGAGAAATATATTGGGAGAAGAAAGGGAGAAATGGAATGGGGCAAATTATCTCTCATAAAAGAGGCAAGCAAAAGACTTTTTAGTGGAGGGAAAAAGTGGGGAGGTGAGAGAAAAAAATGAAATTTACTCTCATTACATTCCACTAAAGGAAGGAATAAAAATGCACACTCATTTTGGTATGAACACCTATCTTACAATACAGGAAAGTGGGGGAGAAGGGCTAAGCAGGGTGGGGGAGATGATGGAAGGGAGAGCAATGGGAGGAGGGAGCAATTTGAAGTCAACACTCTTGGGGAGGGACAGGATCAAAAGAGAGAATAGAAGCAATGGGGGGCAGGACAGGATGGAGGGAAATACAGTTAGTCTTACACAACATGACTATTACGGAAGTCATTTGCAAAACTACACAGATATGGTCTATATTGAATTGCTTGCCTTCCAAAGGGAATGGGTGGGGAGGGAGGGATGAAGAGAAGTTGGAAGTCAAAGTTTTAGGAACAGCTGTCAAGTACTGTTCTTGCTACTAGGAAATAAGAAATACAGGTAATGGGGTATAGAAAGTTATCTGGCCCTACAGGACAAAAGAGAAGATGGGGACAAGGGAAGGGAGGGATGATAGAAGAGAGGGCAGATTGGTGATAGAGGCAATTAGAATGCTCAATGTTTTGGGGTGGAGGGAGGCGACAAATGGCAAGAAAATTTGGAACCCAAAATTTTGTGAAAATGAATGTTAAAAGTTAAATAAATAAGTTAAAAAAATAAATATACAGAAAAAAAGAAATAAATTCTTCTTTGGAGAAGGGCATGAGGTGGGAGAGAGAAAGGTTAGACACTGTTCTCCTTCCTTTTTAGCCACATAATGATACCCTCATGCTCCATGTGGAAGACAGCCTTGTGGCAGATAATAAATTCAGTTTTGGACATGCTGAGTTTAAGAGATCTGCTCCACATTCAGGGTTACATAGGTAGGATATGACTGACACAAATTTATAACAAGAATATTCTGAATTCATATTCATTTTTTTTCTTCTGATCCGTATTGGCTTTTCTACATTTCCCTCTAAAATCAATTATCATATTTTGTGAGTTTAGAGATAGTGAGAACTAATTCCTAAGCATTAAAGTGCTTTGATGACCTTTAAGGTGATTAACACTTAGCGTTTTTATGGCCTTCTAGAAATCTTGTGAACTTTATACCAATTTAGAACAGATATAACCATTTTGCTTAGTTGCAGTAAAAAAAAATCTTTTTTTGACACAAAGACCCTAAAGCTTATTCATCTTTACCAGGATTTATTGTCTCTCATGCACCATATATAAGAACTACTTCTTGCTAAACAATCAAGTTCATAATTGCTGAAGTGATTTTTTTTTTAAGGAGAAAGCAAAAAAGAATGTATATAACATCCAGTTAGCATCTTAAGCTGTATCTATCAGGCTGATTATAACTATGACTCATGTTCATAGTAATTCTGTATTTGGAAATATAATTATAAAATGATTCATAGATAAATTTGACAGACATAATGGCATCAATATTATTCCACCACAGTCAGAGGTTAAGTCTTTCTAACAGTGGGTTGGGGTTGGAGCTCCTAGTCAATTTTGAAAAGGATTCTCCTATGCCTTTCATTGCATTTTCATCCTGCAAATTAAGGGACACAAGTCATACCAGTTACCCATTCCCACAACCTAGATGTCACTTTCTTTCCCGTAGTCTCATATCATATATCCAATTTTTTGCTAAATCCCATTGATTCTACCTTGATAACCTCTCATATGCAAAGTTCTTTTTACTCTGACATTGTCACCACTCTAGTTCACACCCCCATCCCCTCAAAATCATTACTTCAATAGCCTGCTGGTTGAACTCCCTGCCTCAGGTGTCTCCCTACTCTGGTCCATCCTCCATTCAGCTGTCAAATTGGTCTTTCTAAAATACAGATCTGATCATATCACTCATCTAGTCAATAAAATCCAGTAGCTTTTTTTTTAATCTCCAAGGTCAAATATAAAATCTTCTCTTGGGTTTTCAAAGTTCTTTGTAAGCTGATATCTTCCTCTCTTTCTTATATTTGTCCTACCTTTTATATATCTTACGTGTTTTCCACATACTGTAAGATCTAGAGCAATGGCTTTCTTTCTGTTCCTTGTATGAAGTATTGCATTTTCTAATTGCATTTTTATTGGCTGTCTCCTATGCCTGAAAGGCTATTTGTTTTGATCTCTGTCTCTTGGTTTCCTTCAAATCACAACTAAAATTCTACCTTCTCCTAGAAGTTCTTCCCAGTACTCCTTAATGTTAATCCTTTGAGGTTGTGCCCAGTTTCTGCTGTATACGTCTTATCTGTGTATAGTTGTTTGCATGTTATGTTCTCTATTTGATTATGAGTGCTTCAAACACAGTAACTATTTTTGCCTTTCTTTGTGTCTGCAAGGTTGAACCCAGTGTTTGATGAACAATAAGTGCTTAATAAATGTTCAGTGATTCATCCTTCATACTTCAATAAATGATTTCATGAAAGATCAAGGTCTGAATAATTCATCATCTGTTGACCATTTTTCTTGTGATGAGTGTCTCTGAATTTAGCTACGCTGATTCTCAGATAAGAGTTCTGGAGGAGTTACCTAGATCATTTATAACTTAAGTGGCTTCCTTGCTATACATCACATTTTTCAAAAGGCAAGATTTGCACCCATGATTTCAAGTCCAATTTTCTATCCTTCATGCCTGCATCATCTATATTAATTTTTCATATATGTGTATATATATATATACACACACACACATATATACTCACACACATATGTATAAAATTGTACTTTCAATACTTGTTGAAATTTTACACAAGACCATGTCTACATGAATACTTGACCAATGTAATGGAAAGGTGAATGTTCAAAATCTTTCCAGATTGGTAAGATCTGCTCTGTTGGTAAAACCTTCAAAAACCTTGGATCATTTTCAGACTACAATGAGCAAAGCAATATTACTTTTTATACAGGAAAAAAGGACTAATAATGTCCAATTGCCTCTTTAGAGTGAAAAGATATAATAATAAAATATTATACAAAATATTTCTTTATATTTGATATCTTAAACCATACATTCTTAACATTGATTGTGTCATGGATACCTTTGGCAGTCTAGCAAAGCCTATGGATCCCTTCTCATAAGTGTTTCAAAATGCATTTTAAAAAAACATAGGATTACAAAGGGACTCATTATGTTAAAAACAGTTTTCAAAGTGTTCTTTAAAAAAAATGAGTCCATGAACTCCAGGTTAAAAAAATAATTACACATATTATGATTTGTTTTTTTATCTAAAGTCCTAGTCAGATTAACTTTATATTTTTCAACTAGCTCCAAGGGAGAGCATTTATTTTAAGATCATTTATAATCATCAAGTAACGTAGGTAGGAGGAAAGTGTTAAAAGAAAACAGATATAAGATGCATTGCTACAATAATGCAGTATCCTGATTCAGAGAATGATTTCCCAAATTATCATGCTGCATTCAGTATATATTTTCATTTTCTGTCCCCATGTTAGGAAGTAAAACAATGAACTTAATGGAAGTATGCATAGATCGTTTTAAAATGTGTGTAAAGCTGTTAGAAATCTTAGGAACCCTAGTAAGGGTAGATCTTTGCCTTAGGTCAATAAAATGTAACAGTACTTCAATAGTGTGGAACCAATAGAATTTAGACCAAGTAGAAACCAACGGGCTAATATCAAAATAAGTAAAATTATCCATTGAAGATACTCATGGGCTGAGATGTGCAGACAAAGCTGTAAAAGGAAGCCTTTTCTGGGTGGTACACAGTGGGGTACACAGTGAGAGTGATGATGTCGAATTTAAAATTAAGAATTAAAAAAGAAAACTAAATAACAATATTTTAAATTACAAAGCACCACCTAAAGATTTTATCAACCCACAACTAACTGACTTTCAGAATTAGTGGATAGAATTTTTTTTTCTATCAACTGTAAAAGAGAAGTGGATTTCCAGTCCATTTTGTTAAATGTTATCAAATGAATGCAGATTGCTTTGAAATGTAATCATGGATGAATCAATTTTAAATCTAATGATTTTTTAAATCGTGATGCAGAAACTTCCTGATTACAAAGATTATATAGACCTAATGGTCCACATGCTTAAAGGGAAGTAACCAACGAGGCTTCCCCACTATGTCAAATTTATGTCAGCATTGCATGAATACTGTAAAAAAAATGTTTAGAACCAGTAGCACTACTTCCATAATTTAACATTGAATTATGACAGCCATCCTGACTTGGGAAGCCCATTCTGTCTTCCATTTACTATAACTGAATATGAGATTGACTAGAAAGCTGGAATACTACAGTTCTCATACCAGATGGCATTAAATACTGGCTCCAACACTTAACACAATATCTGGCACACAGTAAGGATTTAATAAATGTTTGATAAAGCATTGATTGGTTTATATGGAAGATTGATTTCAGAGGGACATATTTTAGCCACTATTTTAATATATCAGACAAATATAATTATGTCCCAAGGGAGTGAAGTTCATTTATTACTGTTTTCATCTCCAAAAAGGTAATAGGATTCTGCTTTCCAACTAGAGATCTATTTACTTAGATAACCTAGGGATAAGGTCTCTGCCTGTCTAGAAGACTCATCAGCTGGAGTATGAGAAATGAATGCTTCACCAGCAATCAAAAATCCCTGGTAACTGCATACCATGAAAGGGTTTGTAGGAAGCATAATTTCTTATTGCTATCCATTTCAGATAAAGCCACACATAAAAAGAAAATCTGTAGGGTCACTTGGCCCACTACTAATCAATTTATTTGGCTCAGTACCACATATAACAATATGGTTCATACAAAAATGTGCTGGTTTGCATGAGGAGGTGATTTTCATTCTATTATCATTGTACAAAGACTAGACTGGGATAGTTAGTCCACAGTAGAGACAGCTTAATGTTTGAGGTGAGATAAGACTGTCCTCATAGTCCAACAATTTTTACTTGTCATTGGAATTGACAAAATGTATGCTTACAAAGGTACAAATTACATGATAGGAAAATTAGTGTCCCAACAAACACAGATGATTTGGCCATAGTAGATGACACAGTTGGCTCTGTGATCAGAATGTTGGACAGCATAAGTAAGGTTGGCACAGTCAGGATTCTAATGGGAGTAAATGCAGGTCCCAGTTAATCAATGATCAGAAGAAGAAAGTGCCCCCTACTCAATTTCAAATACAAAATCAGGAGACTTCAGTAATGTCTGAAGAAAAACCTGTTCTTGAAATCTCTACGAGGTTCAATACTTCAAATTCTTCCAAGAACGTGATAACTAATCTGACTGCAGACTGAGAGCTCTCAAATGTTAAAACTGGCTCCCTGGCCAAAAATGATACAGTCAGTACTGTCATCTTCTCCTGCGTCTCATTGTACCTCAAGAGTGGTGTGGTCCCAAGAATGACCTCAAATTCTTGACAGAAGTTTAAAAAGATGGCAAGAGATGGCTACATTTTCCCCAAAGAGTCAGTATTGGGTGCCTGTATCTCCCCTATAATATAAGGATGGTATGATGAAGCTACTACAAAAAGCCATTTGAGTTATGGGATGAAGTTTCTGGCATCAAACAATGTAGTCCAACTGTCCCACAGTTCTTTTGGTGATATGATGAGGAACAGAATCAAATCATCCAGAAGACCTTGCTATCTATTTGCATTACTCCATGAAAAGAAATTTTGGAAACAAGGGTGCAATTGCATCTAACATCTGGTTCTGGCTGTGGATAGCCTGCCAGAAATTTTTAGATGAAATTTCAATCAAACAGAGAGCAAATGTGTCTTGACTCTGTGACTGAATGACTGTCTTTTGACCCCAGATAGAGTAAAGGGAAACTTGAAATAAGTGCTGAGATGCTATTTTAAGTAGCAACTAGTCTATAGACTTGATTGGGGTAAAATATATTCTATTACCTCCATGGCTGCAGTCTCAATTAATTTTTTTTTTGAGAAAAATCCTTTACCTGATTTTTAGATTGGCAGTTCATTCATGAAGCCAGACTGTACTGCAATCGACTGAACAGGACCTGGAGTTTTGGCTCCAGAGACAAGTGTTGTCATTGGGTGCGGGGCAGTGAATGAAATGTTCCTACACATCATCTGTAATTGAGGTCCTTCACCGAATGGAGATATCTATCCAAAGGCATAATGCAATTTTAAATAGACTAGTTAAAGCTATCAAAGTACCAGAAATAACAGAGATGGAGTTTAATGCAAATTTGACAGTTCTAGGATAGGGAAAGGCTTTGACTATCTTTAGTAATCTTGGTCAATAGGAACTATATTGCCACTGTTGTAGATATAGTCATTGCCTTTGAAAGTAGATATCCTGCCTTTCAATCAGCCAGAGCTGGAAAAATTAAGAAAAAAAAAAAGATAGTTTGTCAGCATCTGGCACAGGAAGCCTAGGGGGTAAATTGGAACATGCATTTAGTTGTGGATGGCATAGATAGGAGAATGGGATCCCCCGATAACATTGTACTGTCTACATTAAAGATTAATCTGAAGTATGATAGTATGATGAGTAAATTGAAAGTATAACAAGGAGCAGGGACACATATGTGTGTAGGTATATATGTAAGTATGTATACACACATGTACCACACATGTGAGTATAAAAATGTGTATAAACATATATGTGATATATACAGATGTGTGTGTATGTGTGTGTGTGTGTGTATGAGAGACAGAGGGAGATGCAGAGTAAGAGACAGAGAGAGAGGAGGAGGAAGAGGAGAAGGGGGAAGAGAGGGAAGAGAAGGAGAGAACAAAAGAGCACACAACTGTAATAAGTCAGTATACAGAATGAATTCTTGAAATTATATCGATAAATAATTATATTTCCTTATTAATTGATGTACAATGTTCTATGATGTTTTCTTATGATTTATTTTGTGATAAAAATGTACATATGTAATATTTATCTCTTGATTTTATAGTACTCTTTTATTATCAAGTATTTGTTTAATCTTATAAAAATCTGTACTTGTAAGCTTGTTCAGTTAAACGTTAGTTGAATTAAATAAAAATATCTAGTTAGTTAAAAAACTATCAAACTAGAAGTGACACATTCCTTGCTTACCCATCCCACATGAGCTGGCTCATTCCCCCAAGGTGTCCTGTTCAGAGACCTCCAGGTGTCAATTACAGAGGTGTATTTTCTGTCCCTTGTGGGTGGGAGCTGATGGTGCAGTGGATAGAGCACTGGTCCGGAAATCAGGAAGACCTGAGCTCAAAACCAACCTCAGATACTTATAGTTGTGTGACCCTGGGCAAGGCACAATTTGCCCCACTTTCTTCAGCTGTAAAATTGGGATAATAATAATACCTTCTGCTTAAGGTTCTTGTGAGAATTAAATAAAATTACATTTGCAAAAAACATACTTAGCACAGTGCCTGCCATATAGTAAGGGTTATATAAATGGGTTTTGGTTTTTTTTGCATCCTCCCCCTTGTGTCAGACACCAAAATCTCTATTTACTAGTTATGATTCTCGAATTACTCATTGATTTTTCAAGTTCGTCTCCAAGGACTGTGCTAATGTAATCCCTATTACTTCTTCCTCTGTCTCTCCCTCCTTCTCCTTTCTTTCCTTCCTTCCTTCCTTCCTTCCTTCCTTCCTTCCTTCCTTCCTTCCTTCCTTCCTTCCTTCCTTCCTTCCTTCCTTCCTTCTTTCCTCATTTATTAATTATACAGTGATATAACACTGGGGATATCAAATTGAACCCTGGCCCTGCCACTTACCATTGTGTGACCCTGGGCAAGTCACTTGATCTCACTCTCAGTTTCTTTGTCTGTGAGGGAGCTGGATTCAGTCAATGGGTTCTAATGTACCTTCTGACTCTAAATCTATGATCCTCTTAAGTACCTACTTTGTAAAATGGACTTAGGCCTTACAACTTTCCATGAATGCCCAGACTGGAGTTCTCTCTTGAATAAGAATTCTCAGCAAAATCCTAGAACCACAGACTTTTAGAGTTGAAAGGCACCCTAAAGATCAACTCCTCCAGTCAAACAGTGTATTATTGTGAATGCTACCATCCAAGGCACACACAGAATACCAAAATGCACTTAAGAACTCCTTCCCCACAGCATCTTTTTTCCTTTGTTTTCATTTGCTTTTCTCTCTGCTGCTCACCAACTGTTCTTCACTTTTCCAGCTGCATTATTTATTGCACATTCATTATTAATTCTTGAACAATGTAACTATTGCATTTTCTATTATTAACTTTGTAAATCATTTCATGATATACTCCTCTGAAATACACTATTTAAAATAATAATAGTAATTGATATTATGTAGGGATTATTACAGTGGTTTTGCTAAAACAGAAAGAATGATGAAAAATCCTTAAACCAAACAAATTAAAATTTGCCAAAAAACCATCCAGGAATAGCGGATGTCAGAGCCCAGCGCCTTAATCAAAGTCTGAGAGCTGTCAAAAATGGCAATAAGCTAACAAACATAAGAGAGAAGTCAGAATTCACTAAAAAAGATTCTTTATTTATTTCATAAGTAAATCTACATCTGAGAAAAACCAGAATCTCCCAAACATATTCATATAAAAATAAAACAATTAAATATTCTGAATCTTATTACCAATTAATCATGTAACTGGAATTTATTAAGCACTTATTATGCACCAAGTATCTCGATAAGTGCTCCAAATAAAAAGCCAAAACCAAGGTTTTCATTTTCCCAAGGAGCTTGCTTTCTGCTACCCCAATGCCCCCTTATTTCTGGTGCAGGGGCATCAAAGAGATCATGACATATTGCTATGATTGTATATATATATATATATATATATATATATATATATATATATATATATATATGCACATATATACACACATACATATATGTATATATTTAATATATGTATATATGTATGTATGCATCTATATGTCTACATACACACATTTATGCACACACTCACATATACACACATGCATACACATATATGTATACATACATACATACATACATTTATGCTATCATATATATATTCCTTGAGCAAGGGGAAATTTTTTATTTACCACACCAGAACAAGTGTGATTTGAAAATGTTTTCTTAAAAATTTCAGTGAGTGATCTCTGAAGTATTCATCTCCAAGGCATCTAGAGTAGAAAGAATTATATGAAACAACTAAACTTGAACATTCTTCCCCTCCCCAAAATGGCCAGTTATATTGTGGCTCACAGTGATCCTAGGGGGTCATGCCAATTAAAGTGAAACTCTAGAAAAGCCTTTGAAGTAGTTTTGTCCTTGACTTGATGTTTTTTATTACAGTAACATCTGATAAGCCCTTTAATGCAATATGCTTGGCCCCCATGTGATCTGAGACTACAATTTTAAAAATGGAAAACATTTATGAACATAGGCCCTCTGAAAGACTTCAGCAGACAACAAAGAATGAAAGATCGGAATCTAGAATGCTGAGGGGCAGACTCTTTGTTGTATGTTTCTCAAAAATTAATGAAACAGTTTTATACATCTTTGAATTAGAAAAAGTCTAGAAAGGATCAGGGTCATGATCTATAGGTCAGTCAGGGTGAAGTTTGCCCATGAGACATAACTCCAGCTCATATGTTACAGGCATTCAAGTACATTCATATTTCCTGCATTTTCAATAGTGCCAATCAACACTAAACTTTCACTAAGTTTTTACAGGTCATGGTATTTCTCCCTAATTGTAATGACAAGATATATATACATGAGAGAGGTGGTTCCTAGCCCTTAAGCGTGTTCAGTCTTATGAGGGGGAAGGGGAAGCATATCCTGCTCAGTGAAGAGGATTGTGACCAGAATCTTTAAGCATTTCTTTCTGCCAGAGTATTTTCTTTTCATCTTATTCTCCATTTCAGCATGTGTGTGGGTGTATATGTATGTAAATATGGCTAAATCTGATTTCATAAGGGAATTTCAGAATTAAGACTCTTTAATGAGTTACGGTGCCTTTTCATTTTTTAAAGTGCATTGGGTAAAACAAAAGATATTAATGTATAGTAACAGGATGCCTAAACAAATTAAAATTTGTCTTCACTAAGTAGCACAGTCATATGGAGATTTATAAATGGAAGAAAAGTGAATTCTGTTGTAACTTGTATTGTAAAATCTTTAATGAGCTTTAATAATAAAGTCTAATATAATTTTAAGAAAAAATATCTAAACTAGTTTCTGTTCTTCAAAAACTAAGCATTAAATATCACACATATATAACAACCCATACTGATGTTCATCCCCAACCCCCACAGGCATTATTGTGCCGGGTACCCAGCAGTGATCACTCTTACTCCCTCAGGACTCGAGTAACTATGAGAAGGGTCAAGAGTCTTCACTATTTATTATCAACCAGACATAATTTGTTTTGCAAAGGGTATTTGTTAAGCAAGTATGGCAAGAAGAGTTATGAAAGCATTAAACGTTGCGCCAGACCAGGGACACCCTTTCTCCCCCTGCCCCTCCATAACATATGCACTATGCTCTTAGCAAAATGGAATTAAATTTAACACATGGAATCAGGGGAAAAACTCATTGTTCCTGGCTACGAGAAATCCCTTTCTTCCTTCATGGAGAGCTCATAAAATCCTCCTTAGGTGGAGTACTTTTCTAGACTTCAAAGATCAATGCTTTGTAGAATCCTGAACCAGTCTTTCCTTAATATATTTAGTGTATTCTTGGTATGTCTCTCATTTCCCTATACAGGTTTCTATCAGTCATTGCTGCTCTGGGGACATAGCCATCAGTGTTACTAAGAATTCCAGAGCTTCTAAACTTTCAAAGTCAGCAAAGCCAATGGGGAAGGTGATGGGGTTCTCATTATCCCTTATATTCCCCAGGCAATTTTCTATCAGCGTATCTTCACTGCTGGATTTGACAAACACTTCACTGATTTGCTCCTGAAATATTGTATTTCAAACTGACACGCGCACACACACATATAAGTGTGAACACATTCATGTACACACACATATACACATGGCAACTTTTTGGATATGGGGGTGAGGTTTGAGTAGGAATAAAATGTCTGGGATGAAATTTAGGTGAAAAAGTAGGAGAAATAATGATTATAAATTTAAATGCGATATGGAGTAATTCTGGGAAGATGGCAGAGCAGGTCAGAAATTTACAGGTTCTCCAGATTTCCTCCAATGACAGAAAGTCACCATGAAATGAAGGTAGAGCAGTAAAAATAAAGGGGTAGAACAAATGTCCTCCTAAGACAACCTGAGAAGACCTCAGAAAGGATGAGTTTTTCAGGGACTGAAGTTTGGCCTTGGTGAAGTATAGACACATCCAGGCTAACTCCACTGAATTAGCAAACAGCAGGCCCTGAGGGCAGCTACATTGAACAGAGTAGGCCTCAAGAATTTTCACCTCACTTTCACCTCACTCAGAGCCTCAAGAAATTTTACCTCACAAACTTTCATCTAAGGAACAACAGATGTCTGAATGGAGGAAAACTGACACCTCCCACCATATAAAGCCAGACATGGCAGCACAGCTGAGGACTGCTGCTGTGAATGGTTTCAAGGGTCTAATTGCATAGTATAATGAACTGTCCATTTATTCAGCAAAAAACTAAACATTATTCAATAAAGTAAAGCATAGTATTCATAGCAACATCCTTAAGTAAGACATATTATATATATATGTATATATAGATATAGATATCATAACAATTGCAACATCCTTAATCAATATCAAGTATCCAAGTAAAGTCCTTTTTCAAAATACCACATCATTCACTCCTAGGTCATAGTAAGAACAATCTTCTTAATCAATACACAGTGTCCAAAAGTTTTCTCTCATTTTGACTTGAGGCTGACTTTCAAGCACCATGGCTCCTCCATGGGCCCATCACCCCCAGTTCTTGCCTGTGTTCATACACAGGCAGCTCTCTGCTTCTGCTCTTTGTCTCAGGTCACGAGGACTCTTCCACTCCAAACTCTTCCCTGTTTCTAGGAAAACAAAGCTTAACAGGACTATAACAATATTTATAAACATTACCAGAGCTATCGTCTCAATCCATTCAAAAAGACCAACAGACAGGGCTTCTGTCTGAGAAACCAACAGAGATCAACAGACAGGGCTTCTTTTTGAAAAACCAACAGAGATCAACAGACAGGGCTTTATCGTCACAAACACTCTTTCTGTTAGGCCCACCCGCAAGCAAGTTCCCCTAACCCATTCATGTTCCCTTTTCTCTCCTCTCTGCTTCTGTCTCTTCTCTCTCAGCTCTGTTTCTGACTGCTCTCTCTCTACTATATATGTGTATATATTATACAACAAAATATATGTATATATATATGTATGTAGAAACAGTATATATATGTATATATATACTGTTTGTGATCAAAGATTCTTGATTGATTTAATTGAAGGCAAGACTCAATCAAAGGCACTTGACTGGCTAAAGCTTAAACAACAAAAGTTCCTATTTTGCTTGCAGTTACACACCACCACCACCACCACCACCACCACTACCACAGTTGCTTCCAGAAGCTAGGCATAGTAGTGTTGACCAGATGTGACCTCCAGCTGCGGCTGTGGGTGAGGAGGAGTGAGCATAGGTCCAGTGAGTGCAGAAGCAGGACTAAGGATCCTAACTATGGCTTAAGGGAAGAAGATAGAATTCAGAAAATAACAGTAAAGAGAACCTGAGGTGCAGGGCAACGTTACCTAACATCTCAGGATTTAAACCTGATAATAATAAGCTGCTAAAAATAAAATAAAACAAAATTTAAAAAAAGTAAACAAAGAAAAAAAGATCCTGACCACAGATAGCTACTTTGGTACTTAAGAAGATATGAGTATATATTCAGAGAATGACAGCTTATTAAAAAAAAAAAAAAAGCCACTCTTACCCCAAAGAGTAACATCAAATAGTCACAAGCCTGAAAGAAGTTCAAATTCAAAATTCAAAAATCAAATAAGAGAGATAGAAGAAAATTTAGGGAAAAATCAAAGCAATTCAAGAAAATCATTAAGAGAAACTTAACCAATTGGGAGAAAGAGAACCAAGATCTTAAAAAAGGAAATAACTCCTTGAAAACTAGAAATAAGCAAGGGGAATGAAATGATACTATAAGACATAAAGAAATAATAAAATCAGAAAAAGTAGAAATGAATCTGAAACATCTCATTAGAAAAAACAACTGATCTGGAGAACAGATTGAGGAGACACAATAAAAGAATAGTTGGACTACCTGAAAGTTATAATTTTAAAAAAAAGAGTCTATATGCAATATTATAAAAATTATTAAGGAAAATTGTGCCGAAATTCTAGAACAAGAAGGGAAAGTAGAAATACAAAAAATATATACTATGCACCACCTGAAAGACATCCCTAGAGGAAAGTTTAAAGGAATGTCATAACTAAGTTTGAAACTCCCAAGTTAAGGAGAAAATATTCAAGCAACAAGAGAAAAAATAATACTTTGGAAATACAGTCCAGATTTCACAAGACCTAGCAGCTCCTGCTATAAAAGACCATAATGCTGTATCTATATATATATTTGAATTCATATGAATGTCAAGCCTGAAGGGCTTTTGGATTCCCCTTTTGGAGGTTAGTTGTTTCATAGGCTCCATCTATAGCTAAGTAACTTTCAGTTACATTTGAGTGTTCTGACAACATGCCTGTAAGCAGCTCCTATTGTTCAGTGATGTGATATCTGCTTTTTCTAAAAAATATCTATACTGAACATTTTGTTATGTGCTAGAAGAATGTATATTGATACCCTTCCTCCTTTTGGCAAAGAAGTGTTAACCTTTCTATAGCTGCATTAGAGTGATGACTCCAATGTTTTAGTAATGGCTTTGTGCTGGTTCCTCTCAGTATAATTTCTAAATTTGATATGGCTCATTTTATAATTTTAAACTTGTACATTTAGAAATGTTGTTTATGTATTAATTGATAATAATGATGTTGTTTTAAACAATATTATTCCATTCTGCTTTTTACGGCATTCTCCTTATTGGCTTTTTGAACCTCTTTTGCCATTTGGATTAGTCTAATTCTAAAGCTGTTATTTTCTTCAGCATTCTTTTGAAACTCAGTTAGTAAGCTGTTGACTCATTTTTCATGATTTTCTTACACCACTCTCATTTCTCTTCCCAATTTTTCCTCTTCTTCTCTTACTTGATTTTCAAAATTCTTTTTGAACTCTTTCATGGCCAGAGACCAATTCATATTTTACTTGGAGGCTTTGGATGCAGGAGCTTTGACTTTGTTGTCTTCTTCTGGTTGTATGCTTTGATTGTCCTTGTCACCAAGGATGTAAGTAAAAACATTTTCTCCAAGAAAGTAAGATTCCATAGTCCATTTTCACTTCTGTTTGCTCATTTTCACAGCCATTTACTTGATTTTTGAGCTCTTTGTTAAGTAGAGGGTATACTGCCCCAAGCTTCAGAAGTTTTGTGTAGCTGTTTTCAGAAGTATTTCAAGGGACCTATACATTTCCAGTTCTTCTAAAGTTGTATGATCAAAGGAGAGGTGTTTACTACTCTCAAGGCTTGTGCTGTGGTCTGTGAGCAAACACAAGCTCTTTTTTCTGCCTTGGAACCATAAGGGGGATTCCCTCTCCACTCCCACCACAAGTTCCACCATTCCAGTGCTCTTCTTTGCTCCAGGACTGTAACCCAGATGAGCTACTCTAGAAGCAGCCTCTGCTGTGGCAGTGGTGCCACTGTCATGAACCTGGGGCCAGTGAGACAACTCTCCCATTAACATTAAAAGTTGTCTTTGGTGTTTGTGGGTTGAGAAGTCTAGAAACTGCAGCAGCTTCCAGTGATTTAGTCCCCTAAGGTGTGATCCATCTATACCAGCAGAGCCTAAGCTGGACTGTGCTCCACTTCTAGTCCAGTATGATAGACCCTTCCTGCTGGCCTTCTAGATTGTCTTGGACTGGAAATTTGCTTCAGTCTGTCATTTTCTGGTTTCTGCTGCTCTAGAATTTGTTTAGAGTTATTTTTACAGGTATTTTGAGAGATTTGTGGGATAAGTAAGGCAGGTCTCTGCTTCTACTCTGCCATCTTGGCTCCACCTCCCCCAACAATATTATTTAATGGATTTAAGCATTTTCTTGCCATTCAACTTTGTTTTTAGAATCCAGCTACAGTCTTCTCCATAATATTTTTACATTCTCTGAGTTTTGGTTTAAGGGGACCAACAAATTTATGATTATCACCTTTATTCATTGGTAAACTTGATATTTGACTTCGAGGTTCAAGCTCAATGTTTCAATCTCTGTTCCTCCTTGACATAAGCTAAGAATTTTGCATATATCAAGTCCAAAGTATATTTTGATATTGGGGTGAAATTTTTCACAAGATAAAATAGAATTCTTTGTATTTTTATCCCTAATGCTTACTAAACTTCTTGGTACACAAAAGGAAATTAATAAACGCTTATTGTTAATTAATGAAGGAGTTGATCAATTTGTTGTTCTTTGAGCTATACATCTTAAGGACATCCACATACATCAAACTGTAAATAAGATGTTTGGTTCAACTACTTTAATTTAAGTTATGTTAAATTCTATTTAGGAATGATGATAATGGTTTTAGACCTAAACTTAATTAGGCTTACACTATCTCCCTGAAAAAATGTCACATTTTATATGAATTGTACTTGACATTATCATATTGGTGGCAAGATTTAAACAGAAAATAGTTTTCCATGTGGACATCAGATACTCTAATTTTCTCACCATATGTGAATCTGTTGCTTATATTTGTAGTAGATGAATAAGCCATGAATGTAAAATTGAGTCAAAGGCTTTATGATAGTCAATGAAGGCAAATATATTTAAAATAATTTTCTTGAAGCTTTTTCAATAATTAATAAATTAGTGGTAAATTTTCTTTTATGTTTTTGCACATTCTGAAACTCAGAAAATATATATTTTAAGTACTTATAGATTATTTTTCTCATTGTACAAAGTCTGGATGCTTTGTAATACCATATTTCTAATTGGCACATAAATGGATAGTTCACGGATCTTCTCATCCTTTGTAACAAATGTTTTCTGTCAAGAAAGGTGAAATTAGACTTGCCTGAAAGGAAGCTGGTAAAGTGCCTTACTAAGAATTCACAAACAAATGTGAAGTATTTGAGTCAATCATTCTGTATGTTTTCCCATCTCAATAATTTCTAATTTTATGGAGAGACTAGAGTTTCAGTCACTTCCCTTGATTTCATTCATCATATTAATGGTACAGGAACTTTATGCTTCTCATCTGATCCACATTGAGATTCATAGAGTACTTTCATCACACTATTTGGAATACTAAGAACTAGATGGTGCAGTGGAAAGAGGACCAGTGTAGAAGTCAAGAGGACCTGAGTTCAAATCTCACCTCAGACACTTGACACTCACTAGCTGTGTGACTTTGGGCAAGTTATTTAACCCCAATTGCCTCATCTTGGGTCATCTCCAGTCATCCTGATGAATATCTGGTCACTGGATTCAGATGGCTCTGGAGGAGAAGTGAGGCTGGTGACCTGCACATCCCTCCCTCCCTCAAAACAAAGCCAAGTGCAAGTCATGTCATCATTTCTCTGATGGCATGGTCTTCTTCAGCAATGAAGGTCTAACACATACACCTTAGAATACTAAGCCAACATGGTATCACTGGCTCTGTGATGGGCAACATTTCTGGATTATTGCCAGATTTCCACAGTCCCTAGAGTAGTCTTAGGGCACATAAAATCCATCCTCTACATCAAGACTCTCTGGTATCTTCTTTGTCATTGTTGCCCTCTCTTTTCTATTAAAAAAATGGATTTAACTTGAAGATGGTTATTATTATTACTGTCATTACTCCATTGAATTTAAATAATTTATATATTTGTATAATTTATAAAATCCATTTTTGGAGCTTTATATGCTCTACACCAGCCAAAATTAAGACAAATCAAAGCATTTCCCATCCTATACATACATGTCCTCTCTCCTGTAACTTCTTCCCCTTCAAAAGAGAAGCCCTTTCAATTTGTCCTCATTCACTTTTAAGTAGTAGGGGAAAAAAATATATAATTTGTTTAAAGAAAGAACTTTACTCAGTGAAAGGTATACCATTTAGAAAGTGGACCAAGTTAGCATAAGATGAACTGAAACTGATGGAGTATCTATATTTCACTAAAAAAAGTATTCTCAGGCCAAAATATTAAAAAAACACAATCCATTACTTGAAAAACACTTAACTTTCTAAACCTTTAGAAAAATGTTTGTTTTATAGATGACTTCACTTTCTTCATTAAATCTGTGCTCTGAATATATTTGTCTACAGATTAAAATGGAGCTGACCAACTTTTGAAGGATTCTTTCCTCCCAACCCATTAACTGCAATGACTCCCTTTTAATGTCTTTTCCCACTATCTTGAGCCCTTCTCTGCATGTTTTCTCAACATTTTAAAATAATGTAAACAGTCACAGAAGAGGAAATGGCCTAAGTTACATTTAATTTTTATTTTTCTACTAATTATACTTCAAGAAAGACTTTAGGAAAGCAAATAAATAGAAAGCAATTTTATTGAGGATAACTAAGATCCTTTCGGTTTTTTTTTTGTTACTTTGCTGCTTTTTTAAAAAAGTATTCATAAAGTCATTTTAGTTCAGGATGGATCAACCTCAGAAAATTATCAAGTAGGTTCGGTTTGCCCATGGGGAAGTCCCAGTTTTCCATTCTTTAACCTTTTCCCTCTTTCCACTAAATAAATGAATTACTAGGCCCCACTTTTTGTGTAGCTCTGTTGCCTATCAGTTAATCACTAATAAGATCTCAGTTTATGAGATTTAGGTTAGAAGCCCTCACAGAAGTGTTCAGAGTTTAATCAGGGACTAGATTATATTTCCTATACCAATGCCCTTTTCTGTGAAGGTTGGGCAGCAGGGAGGGACAAGTCTGTAACAACTGTAAGAACTGGGTCTTGTCCAACTAGAATTGCTAAAAACAACACAAAAGCAACTAACAATGCAATTTTTCATTAAGAAATAACTGACTTCTCTGATAAGATACTTATCAAATGTAAGCTATTAGGATCACACAACTGCAGATTTTGGAGGCAGAAGCAGTGGAGATGAAGTGGAGATATTAAACCACTAAATTTGAAGTCAGAGGATCTGAGTTAACCCTAGGTCTTCCTGTATGACCTGGATGAGTAATTTAATCTCAGGAAGTTAGAACTTAAACTTGTAAAATGGGAATAATAATAGCTCCCATCTCTCAAAATTGTTATGAGGATCAACTGAGATAATATTTGTAAGATGTCTAACCTGCCCCATAGTAGAGGCTTAGTAAATGCTTGTCCCCTTCCCTGCCATTTAGCTCTTAGTTTTATCCATTATAAAATGCAAGTTGGATGAGAAGGCATCTAAGGTTCAATGAAGCTATGATCCTATGACTTAAGAGGCTAACCTAAATAAAAATATCCTCCATAACATCCCTAACAATTGCTTATCAAGCTTTTATTTAAATATTGTCAAAACATAGTGAATTCATTATCTCCACTATTCAACAGTCCTAATTATTAATATTTTTTTTACCATATATACTCTAATCTTTTTGCAGCCTCTATGTCTTTCTCCTGTTTTGGCCCTCTAGAGCAAAGCAAAATAAATTAGATCAGTCTTCTACAAGACATCTCCTCAAATACTAGGTCTTTTCCTCCAGGCTAAGATACCAATGCTCTTCAATATCTTGGTCACCATTTTCTGGCAGCTCTCAAATCACACCAGAGAGGACAGCCATCTAGAAAAACCAAGGACAGAATAACTGGTTGCTGGAAACATTACACCAGAACTTGCAAATAGCTCTTACCTGCTTATTCCAATTATATCCAATTGAAACTCATTGAAAAATATTACTCTCTATGAACAAAATAGACTTGGAAACTCAACAACTTGCTATGTACTGCCAATATTGAGTTTTTCTTAATTGGCTTGTGTCAATCCTTTTCCTTGTACATTTGATGCCTGTACAATGCACTTTGCCCATCTAATCAACTGTTCCTGATCTACCTATGGTTGCAATGGCAATGGCAGTAGGGATAAGGTGGAGATATTAAATCTGTGGTTACTTCTGTGTCCTTCTCTGCTCCTATACATGGGTCTAGAATTGCTAAACACCTCAGTTTGCCCTATCCCTTCATCCTCCAAACCCTTGACTTTTGACTTATTCTTCCAGGTCAGTCATAAGTGGATTCCTGGGAAAGATGCAGATTTCAGTCTTAACCCCTATCCACTCTTCAGCCAGGGCAATACTTATGGTTGGGCCCATGAAAAATAGTCTCCTTTCATTACTTTCTATTTGAAAGGCAGCTTTTAAACTGGGAAATTATAAACAACAACAAAAGCAAGAAATCTTTTAGGTAATATTGGATGTTTTAAATTTTTAAGTGTATATTACTTTAAACACAATCAGATAAAAAATACAGTTGATATTCCTAGATATCAAGAGTCTAAGGAAATTGCTAAAATAGTATGATATTTGTCTGACCTCCAAGTCAGGAAGTCTTGGGTTCAAGATCTGTCTCTGGTTGTATGAATCTGTTAGGTCTTTTAATTTCTCACTAACCCAGATAGCTCTTCAAAACTGTAAGTTGGATGTCTACAATGGTAGTTTAATTTCCCCCATCAGGATTATTTCACTTCATTGATTAGATCATGAGTCAGGACTTTTCCCTTCCCTCCTCTCCTACTCCTTCACCCAATGAAATTGTTATTCTTTAGCTACTGAGTGAAAAATTATACTCAATTTTTTTTTTATGAACAAAGAAAAGTGTCAACTTGTGAACACTTCCAGATACAGCTGAGCCAGATTAAATGTAATTGGCAAACGTTTATCAAAATACAATGTAATAACATAAATCTGTGATATTGTAAGTCAATATTAACTCTAGAAATAAGTTTCAATCTGAATTTGATACTATTGAACTTTTTGTAAGAGGGATGAGCTGGAATTTAAGCCCTGGTTCTGACATGCACTAGTGGAAGGCAGAGAGGCTCCTTGGCTATCACCTTGCATCTCTAAGCTTTAGTATGAACATCTATGAAACTAGGATGAAAATATGCACTGTATCCATCTCCCATGATTGCTATAAGAAAAGCCTTTCACAGTCCATGTGGATAGATCTATGTTTTTTTGGTATGGGAAATTCCCTCTATAATCTCTAGTCTAAATGAATTGCTTTGGGCACAATAAGAATGTGTCTAGATTAGGATGGAAAGTCAGTGTGTTATCAGAGGAATGATTTGAACCCAGGTCTTCCTGAGTCTCCATCCATTACATACATGCTGCCTCATACAAGCCTTTTGGTACCATGTAAATTTGAGTTTTTATTATTTTATTCTTTAGTGAATGCTAACCATCTCTGCTGGAGACTTCCAGAGTATGTATATTATAGCCAGATTTCTAGACAGTCAGCTAAAGATAACTCTGTTATTTAGAATCACTTTGAAAGCAGCATATGTTTAAAGAAGAAAGAACCTGGAGAATACGTGGGGGGAAAAGCCTGCCTTTGGTTTGTATAAACAAGCAAGGTGTAATTATATTTGTTATGTGTTGTGCTGTTTTGATTTGGACCTGTGCTTTCATGAGTTACCTAAAATTCATAATCTTATGAAGTTGCCTGAAAAAGATGAACATGGATTTAGAGGTAGAACAGCTCTTGAGACTATGAAATCAAAACCTCTTTTTTCAAATGAGGAAACTCAGTCATAGAGAAATTAAAGGGCTTGCCTAGGGTCACACAGGTAGTTAAGTATCTTAGGTGGAATTCAAATTAAGGTCTTTCTAAATCAAAGTCAAGTACCCTAGAAACACACACACACACACACACACACACACACACACACACACACATCTTTAGTATTTATAGTCATTAACCACTTAGGTAACTTTCATTGTTGTTCAGTCTTTTCAATCATGTCCAACTCTTTATGACCCAATTTAAAGCTTTCTTGGCAAAAATACTGGAGTGGTTTGCCATTTCCTTCTCTTATTTTACAGATGAGGAAATGAGGCAAACAGGGTTAAGTGACTTGCCCAGGGTCATATACCTCGTAAGTATCTGAGGCCAGATTTGAACTCAGGAAGATGAGTCTTCCTGACTCTAGGCCTGGCACTCTAATCCAAGGTACTCTCAGCAGTCCATTTAAGCAAATAGTCCCCACTGGATTTTGTAGATATAACAAAATGGCAGTTTTAAATTTTTCAAAGTTTTCAAATAGTCATTAATGATTGCAAAGTGAATAACATATAGTATCTCAATTAGTCTTCACAATATCTCTGTGAAATGGTTACTAGAGGAATTATCATCCCCATTTCACAGATGAGATGGCTGGTTTAAAGGGACCAAAGAGACTTGCTCATGGCAAGGTAGTGTTCCATAGACATTAAGAGTCAAGGCAAAATTTTGAATCTAAATTATTTTGACTCTAAGTACATGTCCAAGCAGATATTTTGATTAGTCAGTGTTTCCAGCATTTCCCTAACCTTATATTCATGGATTTTCATGTCCCATAAAAGAACATTAAAAAGAAGAACAATCCTCTGAGGTAAAGTATCTTATTCATACATAGGAAAAATCATATTCTAGGCATTCCCCAGAGACAAGAGGTCACAATACAAACAGATGGTGATATGGTCATTAGAACAGCCATCAGCTAACACTGGTTTATTTTAGTGAGAAATCTGTCTGGAAATTAGAGAATTCTCAGTCTGTATATGCAGCAGCTGTAGACAATCATAATCTATAGACTTTGAGTATTAATTTAATACTCCTGATCTGTAGGAAATATGCATAATGAACAAAATATTAAATAAAACCTTCCATTGAGAATTCTACTATTCTATAGAGGTTTTTGTGTAGTTTTTATGAGAGTCAAGAAAACCCTGGATATAACACCATTTTGACACATTTTGTTTATGTGATCCTCATCAAGTCATTAACCAACTACATGGTATCCCAACTAAATCTTAATGACTAGGAACTATTGGGAAAGCCAGAATTACATCAACAGAAGGAATTTCCACATTGATAAACCTCAAAGTCCAGAGGGGGAAAAATATTACCACTTCGACTATTAATAAAAACTTGCATTAATACAGCATTTCAAAGTTGATAAAATTATTTCTTTACCATAATTTGGTGAGGCAGGCAGTACAGTACAGATAGTCACTGTAGACTCTAAATCCAGTGTCTCTGCCACCACCGTGTATGGTGCTTGTAAATTACATGCTCACAGTAGTAACTTGTATTTGTGTTATTCATCCACTCCCATTATCCTACTATAGAATGACACAACAGAATAAAACCTGACATACTAAAACGCACAACATCATACCACACAACACACGATAGCACAATAAACAGAATGGAGTACAACATATGTGTTTATTAAATGTCTACTATGTGCTAGCTACTGGGGATACAAAAAAATATCAGTCATTTACCTCAAGGATCTTATAGTCTACCATTTTTCAGTAATGTTCTTTATTTCCTTCTGCATTTTAGTTTTGTCAGGGTTGTTAATATCATTGCAATATGGTGGGTCAGAAAGTTCCAAAGTGTTTTGGAAGGGCTCCAAAAAAGGTATGTGATTGAAATATTGTAGTACTCTGGTTTTCCTTATCTCTTTGAAGAGTGTTTTCTTTTAATGGGCTATCCATTCCCGTTGTATGTATTTTCTGCCTAAAGTAAAGATAAAATTTATACTCTTGACTAAACTGCCTAGACATACACAGCATTGCCTTTATTTTGCCCTTCTTTTCAGATGTTTTAAATGTGATTAGCTCAATGTGCTATACCACTTGGCAGAAGAGCAAAATGAGACCATGGGGGAGGTTGTAATGTGCATTAGAGATCAACTAGTTTTCCTGTCTATATGAGCAATGCAGTCACTGAATATCCACAAGTACCTGGTGAAATTAACAGGCTACCATTTGAATTCAGGTCTAGGATAACATATCAGTTGTATGTTTGTGTTGTTGCTGAAATTTCCAGCTCCCTGGTGAACAAAGCAGAAGTAAAAAACCATTCTAAATAATCTATGTTCTAATATCCTACTTCTCCACAGAGCCAGTTTCCTCAAATAGGAAATCGAGTACAACCACATAAGAGAGACATGAGGAATCACAGATGTTTTCATGGATTGCACAATCTCCTGAATTTTTTCAGACTTCTCGGTGTGTTGGATGACATTTCACAAAGCTTAAAAACTTTCTGAATTATTTTAAGACCAAAACCATGTGAATGTATGCATGACATTAACATAGTGAAATTGTGTGCCCTGCAATGTCTTTGTAAATGTTCCAAATGATGCATTGGGAAAGGGCAGAGACAGTAACACTGCAGTCATTACTGACACGTTATCTCCTGTTTAAAGGTAGATCAATTTGATTAGTAACGGAATAGGAAGACATAGCAGTACCTAAACTACTGCTCTTGACATTTATTTTTGTTTCTTACCTATACCCCTACTCATGCCTTCATCTTCCATCATTTAGACAGTGACATAAGACACTAAGGTATTATTTCTGGGCAATTCTTCATGAAATCTTCAAGCAAAGGTGCCATTTCATGAGCTGTCATAATTTAAAAAAGACACTAACTGCATATTGGTTAGCTGTAGAATCTTAACAATACCTTGCATGAAAGAAGTGGTATAAAAGACAGCAAGGGAATTTTTTATGAGTGCTAGATTCAATATCCAAAGATATGGGTTCAAATCCCGTGACTATCACTGTTTAACTACATGAACTTGAGGAAATTACTTAATTTCTTCAAATACCATGTACTTCAGTGAAATGGGGGTATTGGACAAGATAAATTCCAAGGGCTCTTTCAGATCTAAATCTGCAATCTATGATCTACGAAGTGATGATAGACTGGGTATATAATGAGAGCATGATTTAGTAACGGAGAATTTAAGGGCTATACTTATTTCTGCAAAAAACAGAGGAAAGCTTTGAGTGCAGTGTGCTAATGGCTCTTCTAAGAAGAATTTATGCAAAGACATAGACAAAAATCACATAAGATGAAAAGTCTACACAGATTAGAATTTTCACTTGTGCAGGAAATGACCACACTGGTGAGACCACAGATTTACTGACATTTAAATGTAGCACCAGCCTCTACCCTAACCCTTATATATAAGTGGGGACTGAAGTTTGAAGAATCATAAGACTTAAAACCATATCTTACCAACTCTTAGCATTATTTTTACTTTGCCAATGCCAGATGAGGCAATTCAAAGCAAAAGGCATTTTATCTAGTAGGATAACAAACTAAATGACAAGGAAAGACCATTATGTACACAGGGTATAGACTCTCCTGTAAGCTACCATAGCACCAGGATGCAAAGAAAAACATAGAAAGGAGAAACATAGCCAGTGATCTGATGCAAATGAATAGGAATGAAACACATATGGCTAGTAAATATTCATAAATGAGAACACATGCCAGGAACATGTGAGGCTACACTTAGAGGGCACATACATAGGGAAACTATGACCAGGATAGACAAATGGCTATAGTAATTTACACTGCTGATGCCACAGAGCTGTTGATATCTCTGGTAATGTCATTGCACTGTTCTCTGCTGGGTATAGCATAATCATCAATCTCTCTTACATGTCTTCTGTTCCCATGGCAGAAGAACTATCCACAATTACATTTGCTCTCTAAACTACAGTATTCACACCTATAAAACTTGGATAAAAATATATGCCTTACCCACCTCCCAGGATTGATGTGAGAAGAGTATATTTTGTAAACAATGTGGATGGGGCACAGTGGATCGATAAATATCTGCTAGAGAGAATGGGGTATTGAGAGTAGCTAGCAATGTCTCCCTGGTGAGCCAGAATTAAAGCTGTTTTGGAGCTCAGGCAGACAGCCACCAAAAGGTAAAAGAAGTCCAAGGCACAGATTGCATATGTATGGCTACTGAGAGCCAGAAAGATCAGGAGAGACTAATATAAACAATTAAGATGAACACAAAAGAATCTGTCTAGTGAACCTGAGGAGGAAGTACCACAGAGGCACAGAGGCCAGCTAGTAGTTCAAATGAGCTAGGTATAAAGTGTTAATACGTAAAGGATAGTACCATGAAATAAGGCTGGCAAAGGGAATTGAAGCCAGAATGCTAAGGACTTTAAAAGCCTCATGGAGTGGTCTATATTTCATTCTAAAAGGAATAGGGACCCAATGGATATTTTGCAGTATAGAAGGGACATGACCTGATTTGTGTTTTCATCATGGCCTGATGAAGGCTGGCTGAGTAGCTCTCTGGAGGAAGGATATAGCTTAATGAGCCTAGAGGCAGGAAGGACACCATTAAAATAATCCATATGAGTAAAGATAAGGGCCTGAACTAGAGTGGCTGTTGTGTAAGTGTAGACAAGGGGGTGAATCCAAGAGGTAGTAGGGAGGCAGAATGAGTAAGACTGAGAAATTGATTAGATATGACAGAATAAGGGGATAAGGAAGATTAATTGAGTAAAGGGATTAGGTAAAGGCTACAGTGATTCTAGGATTATGAATTTAAGAGAATAAAAGGATGACTAAAGGACTCAAGAGATATAGAAAAGTAGTGAGAAATATTGGGCTTAGGGGGAGAGATGATGACTCATTTTGAATATGGTAAATTTTAGATGGAGGTGAGAAGCAGAAAAGAATAATAAACTATCCTGGGGTAATACGTAGAGCTATCTACTTAGCGTAAGAAGAACTAGGTTTGAGTTTTTGGTTGTTTAATCTTAGAAAAGCCATTTGATTTCCCTAGGGTTCAACTTCTTCATTTATAAATTGGGGATAAAAGCACTTTTCATATCTATCTTGTGAGTATCAAAAGATATGACATATGTATAACTGCTCTTTAAACTATAAAACACTAAAGCTATATAATGGATTATTAATAGTGGAAAATAAAGGGTGAGAAAATGAAATCCATCTAAAGTCAATGAAAAGTCACCATTGAGCTCAAAGGGGAGATAAAAGAGGTCTCCATGACTGAAGTAGGGGTAGCTAAATGGAACAATGTATAGAGTGCTAGACCTGAAGTCATGAATGTCCTGTGTTCAAATCAAGTCACTTACCCATTTTGCTTCTGTTTTCTCATCTGCAAAATGAGCTAAAGAATGAAATGGCAAATCATTTTCAGTATCTTTGTCAAGACAATAGATCATGAATAGTCAGACACATCTGAAACAACTCAAAAACAACAATAAAAATATAAGTGATATGATTAGTAGGGCAAGGGATTCTAAGGGAGAAGTGCTAAATGGAAGAAAGTCTAGCGAAGTAAAAAGTAACTCACTCCTAGGTGAGTGAAAGCACTAGCCTGACCTAAAATATTGACTTTATGAATAAGATGCTTTAAATGAAAAAAGGCATTGGCTTAAATTCAATTTAAGTTAACAGATATTCATTAAGAATTCCCTATGAGGAAGGCACTGAGCAAGAATCCAAGGAGAAAGAAATTTACCTCAAGGAGTTTGCTTTCTATTGACCAAATCTAACATGTACTCACACAGACACAGACACAGACACACACACACACACACACACACACACACTAAATGATATGCAAGATTGGAGAAGAAGGATCTGGATAATGAAATAGAAATGAGTCTTAGGAGGAATTAATAACTCCATCTGAGATCTTGTTATAGAGGAAAAGCTAGACTAAAAATATAGGAATGATAGTTTCCTGGCCAGGGATCAAGTGAATCTAAACTGGATTAATAAGAATTTATTTGCCTGGAGACTTGCAAACATAATGAAAAGTTCTTTAAATTGAAAAGGAAAGAGGGGAGAAGAAACTAGCTAATTGCCCACAAAGCTAGATTCCAATGATAGCTTAGCTCTAACAAAATCAGTAAAAAAAAAAAAAAAAATCTACAGTTCACAGGAGACAAACTCAAAAGATAGTTGAACAACAAATCCCATGGTTCTGATGTATATATGAAAATACAAATATATATATATATATATACATATATATATTTACAGATAGATAGATAGATGATAATGTGAATTAAAGAGTCTCATAAAAATTTGTACCCATAAGTATCACTTAGAGAAATGGAGACCACTATACTCTTTAAAATATAACATTGACCTATGAAAGAAGGTAGTATAAGATTATGACCAGTATCACCTCATAAAACACCACGAAGTAGTGGAAGGAAAGCGATGTACATAAAAATCTTGGTGAGAGAACCTATTAAGTAACATCATTCCAAGAACACTGCAAGATGAAACTGGAAAGAAATGGGGCAAAGTTTGTCAAGATAAGAAAAAACTTGATTCTATCCATCAATTACAGTGAAGTCACATCATTTTGACTCTTACATCAACCCACATGTGATGAATGGCAACTTTAAAACACCACACATGCTCTCTCTCTCTCTCTCTCTTTTCTCTCTCTTTCTCTCTCTCTTTCTTTCTTTCTCTGTCTCTCTCTCACACACACACATACAACTAAAAAAAGTGTGTACAAAGAAAATTCATGCTAGGAAAAGAATAAAGGCATCAATTCTCAATTTATCTGGTGAAAAGGGAAAATGACAAATATTTGGAAAAATCACAGATATGATTACTATCAAAAATGAAAGAGAAAAAATTGTTGAGAGTTACATACAAACCTTCCAACTCTCTCTCTATGTATGAAAATGTTCTAATTGCATAGAGGTCATCCTTGATGAAGTCATCAGAAGAGAAAGAATAGACAGTCTCTCAAACATGTTATAATAGTGTGGTATCTCTTTACAGTAACAATAGATTGAAATTTATAGGGAGCAGGAAAATCCAATGTGTTTATTTTTTGTTGACTTTATATAGAGAACCATTTGATTTGGTAGAGAAAAATATTCTTCTAAAGGCTCTTTTCCAACAAGGTATCTCCAATCCATATATCAAGATCATTCAAAATTACATCCCCCTATTATAAATAGCAAATGAACCATAATACAAAGAATGGTAACCTAGTTGAAGATGCTAGCCACCATCATGATGTCCTATGCATAATCCAAATGGAATGGATATTCTTTGATACATTCCTATTTGTGGATGATAATATACTGATTGAATTAAGGCATAGAATGTTTCAGAGCCTGCTCAATGAGCTCCATAAACACCCAAAAGAATTCAAAATATAAAGGAAATAAAGCAAGTGAATAAAGATTTCTAATATTGCAGACTAGGACATGCAGTTGGGTGGATGACCCATAATGCTGATCCATTGGTACATGTACCCCTGTAGAAATACACCTTAACTGCTGCTCTGACCTAGGAAAGAAAGTGCTTGCTGCCAAAGTTCATGGCACTTAAAATGGTTCCACATCAGAAACTGATATCATTTTATCAGCGGAAATGGCATTCAAAAAGAAGCATTAACATGGATTTTACCCCATAACCCTACAACTTTTCCATCTGACTTACAGCTGAAACATTCTATATGTATCATCTCTTCTATTAGTGAACTTATTGAGAGTAGGGACTGTCATGCTTTTCTTTTTGAATCCCTGCCATTTAGCAAAGTACTTTGTACATAGTAAGCACTTGATAAATGCTTCCTTCCTTCCTTCCTTCCTTCCTTCATTCATTCATTCATATATCTTTGGCAGAGATTACCCATCTAATGCCAGAAGCCAGAAAATCACAGAATCATAAAAATTAAGAATCTGAAAGGACCTCTGCTCCAACTCATACACAAAGGAATCCCCATTTTAGCATGTCCAGCTGGTGATCCAGACTTCAAGACAGCTTTAATTGTTAGGAAATTTTTTCCTGATATCAAGCTTATTTTTATTTATTTACTTTTTGGGGCAGGGGGCAGCTTTCACTCATTGTGCCTGGTATATTCTATGATGAACAGGAAGGGGTGAACAGATTAGATTATATTTGGGAAATTGAATTATATTGTACTTTTAATGACATTAAATAGTCCATGAAACTAAGCTTCATTTCTTAAAATCAATAATGTTGGATGACTGTGAAGCATAGAATATAACAGTCTCCTAAGAATTAAATATGCATATCACCCAAAGGGCAAATGAGAGGCCCATGGTATTTGTGAATAGCTATAGCTTATTAGTATGAAAAATAATGAACCAAAAATGGCATAGAAAATACTATCAAAAAATGTGGAAAAAGTAATAGTGTTTTTTAAAAAAATAACTGAATATCTTCATGAGCAAAATATGTTGATCTTGAAGGCAGATACATCAAGATAAACAATCCTTGGTCCCCAGAAGAGTAAGAAAAACAAAAAAAAATAAACATCACAATGCAAACACACACACACACACACACACACACACACACACACACACCTACTATCTGGGAGAGGTTGGTTACTTAATTTCTCTAGGCTTTAATTTCATCATCTGTAAAATGCAATAGTTGTACTACATGACCAAAAAGATTTCTTCTAGTTCCAACTACATGATCCTATGAAGGATGCCTTACCATATCTTTTTAAGGCATGGTGCTTATACTGGATGAATTAATCCTTTGGACTCCCTTGGTTCACTTTTAAACAGGCAGCTGCAATCTTTACCACCTTCAGCTTCTCAACTGAAGTGTTATAGTCACTTTTTCACCTAGAGTTTCACAGTGTTCTTTTCAGCAATGGTAGTAATACTTAGCCTAGGACTGACTAAAGGTTCTTTTGGATTATCTCATAGTCACAACTCAGATATTCGTCATCCCAGACAGGAGGTAAGAAAGGTCTTGCCTCTCTTACTCAAGAATTCTTTCTGGATTATAGCAAATTTCTTCCTTTATTTAAGATGATCCAGATATATTTTCTGTGTTCTTTTGGGGGCTCTCATGCAGACAACGGTTGTTGTTACAGTTGAGTTGTTTCACTGTGTCTGACTCTTCAAGACCCCATTTGGGATTTTCTTTGCAAAGATACTATACCAGTTTTCCATTCCCTTCTCTAACTCATTTTACAGAGGGGAAAACTGAAGCAAACAGGGTTAAGTGACTTGCCCAGGGTTACACAGCTAATAAGTGTCTGAAGCTAGATTTGACCTCATGAAGATGAATGTTCCTGTGGTTTCTTTTGTGCCCACTATGAGGATAAGTGCTGGTGGACAAAGGCAATCTACACTGCTTCAGATTTCAATTTCCTTGTCTTTGATGACTTTTCATATGCATATTTTAGCTCTTCAAGTTCAAGTTCTTTCATTTACATCTGAAAGGGCTTCCTTTTAATGTTTTTGATTGTTTTTGTGACTTCTCACCTTTAACTTTTCTGAAGCCTAAAGAGGGAAGATAATGTCGTACATTCAAGAAAATGTGTATGTGATTTTTGACCAGGTATCATTGATGTTGGAAAGATTATGGAGAAAGGGACTAACAAAGGGCAAATGTCTTGATCTCCTAGGTAAGAGAATAGAATCTATAACCAAAAGATCATTTTCTCACTACAATTCCTGGAAAGATTCTAGAACAGATCATCAGAATGATAATTAGTAAACACCTAGCAAAAAAGAAGCAATGATCATAAAGCACCAACATAGCATTATCACCAACAATTCATTCCAAAATAAATTAATTTCCATTTTTGGCAGAGTTGCTGAACTGATGGATTTGAGGAATGCTATAGATAAACTTTGAATTTTAAGAAGGCATTTGACAAAATCCCTCATGTTGTTCATTAGAACAAAATGGAGAGATGAAAGCTAGGTTGACAAGAAGATTCTACAAATTGTTGTTCCATGTGCTGGTCAAGTTATCTCTAGATGATCACGTTCAGTTTTGGGTTCTATAGTTTGAGAAGGAAATTGAGAAACAAAGTAGCATCCAGAAGAGAAAAAATTAAATGATGAAGGGACTGAATATTACGCCATGTGAGGACTGATGGAAAGAGTTGAGGATGTCTAGGTTGAAAAGAAAATACTTAGAGTTTCATGATAGTTATCAAGTGTAGGAAGGATTACCTAATGGGAGAGGAAGTACTCTGATT
Source organism: Notamacropus eugenii (assembly GCF_028372415.1). NCBI lineage: Eukaryota > Metazoa > Chordata > Mammalia > Diprotodontia > Macropodidae > Notamacropus > Notamacropus eugenii. The sequence goes on along the minus strand of NC_092875.1, from coordinate 166,696,681 downwards.
CTGGTTGGCCTCAGATCTCAGAAGTAGATCTAATGACTGGAGGATGCAGAGAAGATGCAAAGTACATGACCACTTGAATGGCTATATTGTAGAGAAGAGTCATATTCATCTATGGACTGGTCTAATTCATTAAAAAATTCTACTATTATATGATAATCATTCTCCAGAGGACCATACTTCATTCTTTTGAAAATCATTGTCTTTAACATAGACCCTATTTTCCAATATTTTGTCTTTATTACTTTCTTTTGATAATCACCTATGCCATATTTTTCAAACTTTCTCAAAGTTGTAAAGCTCATATCTTTCTTCTAAAAAAGATATCACTGGTTTTAAAGAAAATTGGAACACCCCTTCACTATACGTTTTATTTTTGCATCCTAATATCATATTCACTTGTGTGTTAAGCAAGAGCTATCTTCACCAATTCATGCTCAGCTAATTAAGAAATACCTTCCATTCTATCCATTAGAAAATGAAACTTAATAGTTCAGGAGAAAAGATGACAATTGAAGGAAAAGTATGAAAACATATTTAGTATAGAAAAAAATAAGATAGGACAAAACATAGTTGTAGTCAAAAGTAGACTAAAAATTATTCATGAGTAAATGCTGAATCAGGAAAAAGCATGTGGGTAGAACAGCTATTAGTAGAAATTCTTGTCCAAGTCAGAACAGAGATTTATTTAATTATGTAGATTTTAAGAGAACATCACTTTCCCACACTTTTCCAATTGGGAAATAACTTCATTTGGTGATTATCTTCCCACAGATAAGAATTTTCATCAAAATCTTTTTAGGGCTTGTAACAATATTAGACATATTCTTTCTTTTCATATCCTCTAAATTGTAAGTTTCTCTAGGGTATTTTGTCTGTTGTTGTTGTTAAAAAATTTGGGCCAATTTATTTTTAGGATTTTTTTCTTAAATCATAGCTTAATTCTCTATATTATCAACTGTCACATTGTGTTAGCTTACAGGGTAAAAAACTGTGACCAAAATTAAAATAGGAAGTATGGGAAAACCATGAACTCAGGGGCTGGAGTCAAGATGGTAGAGTAAAGATAGGGAATCCCCTGAGCTGTCCCCCAAAGCCCCTTCAAGCACCTGTAAAAAATGACTCTAAAGAAATTCTAGAGAAGCAGAACCCACAAAAAGACAGAGCGAAACAAATGTCTAGCCCAAGACAACCTAAAAGGTTGGCAGGAAATATCTGTTGCACCTGGCTGAGAAAGTCACGCCAGAACAGACTGGGCCCTAGCCAACCTAGAGCAGGCCTCCAAGGACTAAATCACAGGCAGCTGTGGTGGTTTTTAGACTTCTCAACCCGCAAATGCCAATGAGAGCTTAGAAGGTCAGGATGAAAGGTCACCTAGATGAGAGAGGAGGGCAGTTCATTCCCAGACTTGCTGTGGAAGCAATAGAGGCTGTTTTAGGAGCTTTCAGACCACAGAGAGTAAAATAATCAAGCAATTGGATGATTAGGAGATGACATAGGGTCTCTTTGCTGGCACTGAAGCAGGATTCTGTTGCCCATACTTGTAGCTGGGTCACAGTCCTAGATGACGGTCCTGAGGCAAGAAGGAGGACTGACACAGCAGAGCTTGTGACAGCAGTGGAAAGGAAACCCTCCTCACAGTTTTGAGGCAGAAAACAGTGCTTATGGTCACTTACAGGCCAGAGCACAGACCAGGAATAAATACCTTTTCTTAGATCATACCATCTTGGAAGAACTGAAAACTTATAGGTACCTAGAAGTATCTGGGAAAAGAGTATCACAAAACCCCTGAAGCTTGGGACTGTTTTCCTTCCACACTGGAAGCAGAGCTCTACCTTAACAGAGTTTAAGGGTCAAACAATTGACTGGGAAAATGAACAAACAGCAGAAAAAAAAACTCAGAATATAGAAACTTATTTTGGTAACAAGGAAGATCAAAACATAAACTCAAAGGACAACAAAATCAAAGTTCCTACATCCAAAGCCTCCAAGAAAAAATATGGCTATGGAAGAGTCAAAAAGGATTTTGAAAATGAAGTTAGATAAATAGAGCAAAAATTGGGAAGACAAATGAGAGTGATGTAAGAAAATCATGAAAAGTGAGTCAGTAGCTTGCTAAAGGAAACCCAAAAAGATACTGAAGAAAATAACACCTTAAAAAAATTAACCTAAATGCAAAAGAGGTTCAAAAAGCCAATGAGTAGAATAATGCCTTGAAAAGCAGAATTGGCCAAATGGAAAAGGAGGTCCAAAAGCTCACTGAAGAAAACATTCCTTAAAAATTATAATGGAACAAATGAAAGCTAATGACTAGGAGAAATTAGAAAAAAGTATAAAACAAACCCAAAAGCATGAAAAAAATAGAAGACCACATGAAATATCTCATTGGAAAAACAGGTGACCTGGAATATAGATCCAGGAGAGATAATTTTAAAATTATTGGACAACTTTAAAACCATGATCCAAAAAGATCCTGGAAATCAACTTTCAAGAAATTATCAAGGAAAACTACCCTGATAATCTTGAACCAGGGGGTAAAATAGAAATTGAAAGAATCCACCAATCACCTCCTAGAAGAAATCCCAAAATGAAAATTTCCAGGATTATTATAGTTAAATTCCAGAGTTTCTAGGTCAATGACAAAATATTTCAAGTAGCCAGAAAGAAACAATTTAAGTATTGTAGATATGCAATTAGGATAACACCAGATCTAGCAACTTCTACATTAAGGGACTGGAAGACTTGGAATATGATACTCCAGAGGTCAAAGGAGCTAGGATTGAAACTAAAAATCACCTACCAGCAAAACTGAGTTCAATCACTTTTGAGGGGGAGAAATTGAAAATCAATGATGTAGAGGAATTTAATGCATTCTTGAGAAAAAAAATGAAAACAAAGAGAGAAAAATTGACTTCCAAATACAAGACTCAAAAGAAGCATGAAAAGATAAATAGAAAGAAAGATCATAAGGGCCTTATTAAAGTTGAACTGTTTATATTCCTGTCTGGAACAATAATATTTGTAATTCACGAAACCTTTTTCATTATTAGGGTAGTTGGAGGGAATATATATATATATATATACACATACATACATACATGCATACACATACACTCACACACACATACACACACACACACACACACACACACACACACACACACACATATATATATATATATATATATATATATATATAGTTAGAGGGAGAAAAATATGGAAACACCTGCTGATTCCATTAAATCTTTGACAAATGATCATTCAGTCTCTCCTTGACAACCTCCAGAAAGGGAAACATTACATTTTTAGATAGTCCTGTCTACTTTGTGGCAGTTCTAATTATTTAAACCCTAAGATAATAGAAATCACCTATAGTAAATAAGAGATTCTCCTGGTTGTAGAGAAAAAAAAATTCTTGTTCAATCACTTTGTCTCCTGTGTTAGTTTCATAATCACTTCCACTCTCAATTTCATGGTGGTAGAGAATGCCTAACCTAACTATACATGATGCCAGTCTAGAAGCTTCAAGTCATTTCAACTGAATAGCAATTTATTAAGCATGGCTTCAGGTTATGCCAGGCAATGTGCTAGGTACAGTGGTATATAAACCTCAGAGAGAGAATGCAAGAGGCAGAAATTGAATTCAGGACTTTTTGACTAAAAAAACCAAATAGCTCACTATCCACTATAAGTCACAGATAATGGATGTTCAAAAAATATGAAGTAAGTTTTGGGAAGAGATGATACCACATCCCATATACAAATATTTATAAACTATATATTGAATCCTAACTATACCAAAATAAACATTTTTGGATATGCCATTATGATCATTTATTTTGCTTGTCTATGTATACTTGCTATAAGATATTTTTTTCTTCTCTTCCTCTTCCCAAGGCTGAGGCAAAAAGGAGGGAGTAAAAATGAATGTTTCTTAATTGAAATATCTATATATACATATACATTTAAAAAGTACAAGGTAATTTATGTGAGTGAGTGAGACCATGTCATAACTCTAATCAAAAACTGTCATTGACATCACATTGCTGATAGAATAAAGTAGCAATTTCTCAGTGTAGCATACAAGACCGTACTGGACACATTAACTCCAACTACCCTTCCTGGTGCCCCTTAATGCTAACATGTTCCATATGAGACTACTTCTAATTTATCTTGTATATATTTTGTTTGTACCTTGTTGTTTGTATATTGTCTCCCCTATTAGACCGCAAGCAACTCAAGGTCAGTGATAACTATTATCTTTCTTTGTATCCCTAGTGCCTATCATAGTGCCTGACACACAGTAAGTACTTACAACATGCTTTTTGACTGATTCTTTCCTTATTTTCCTATATTCCCCTTGACATAGTCTACATTCCCATCAAATTGTATCACTAGCCATTTGTGGATATATTTCATCTTGTCCTGTCCTAGCTGACGCCTTACTCTCCAGGATTTCCTGTGTCTTGTCCTATATATGGAAAGACAAAGAGGAAGATTGTCCCTTTGGAATCTGCTAAGTAGGCCCATGGATGGAATGCTGGATCTGGAGGCGGGAGGACATGATTTCAAATCCAGGATTTGGTACTTCCTAGCTGTGTGACCATGGACAAGTCACTTAACAACTGCCTTCCTCAGTTTCCTTATCTGTAAAATAAGGGTAATTAGATCTACCTCTTGGAGTTGTTGCAACTCCAAGATATAATAAAAATATAATAAAACAATGGTAAATTGCTTTGCAAAACTTAAAGCTCAATATAAATGCTGTTACTGTCACTGTTATTATTATTAAGATTATTCACTTAAAGGTATATAGGAAGCACATCACAGAGAGGCAGCTTGGTGCAGTGGAAGAACTGGCTCCATTAAGCTTTTTCTATCTTTCCTGGAGACACTCCTCCCCGCCAGCCCAAATTGATCTCTTTCATTTTCTTCATAATTTTTTTCCACAACACAGTCTATATTGTATGATTCTTTTTTAAAATAAATTAATTTATTTTTAGTTTTCAACATTCACTTTCACAATTTTAAAAATTTTCTCCACCTTCCTTCCTTTCCCCCTCCCCAAGATAGCATACAATCCGATACAGGCTCTACATATACATTCTTATTAAACATATTTTCACATTAGTTATGTTATATAGAAGAATTAGAACAAATGGGAGAAACCATGAGAAAGAAAAAATAAAACAAAACAAAGAGAGTAAATAGAATGCTTTGATCCTGCATTCATACTCCATAGTTCTTTCTCTGGATGTGGATATATGTTTTATGATTCTTGAGAGGCAGTTCGGGGTAGTAGCTGGAGTGAGATACTTAGAATTAGAGTTAGCAGTGTGTGATTCACTTATTACCTCTATGAACCTGGACAGACCACTTAATCTCATTGGACATCAGAGGAGGAATCATATGCAAAATGGGGATGATCATATCAGTAATACCTTCCTCCTGAGACTGTTACAAGACTCAGTGAAGATCAAATGAGATGTGTGTAAAGTACTTCATAAACCTTATAATATTTTAAAATGGTATTTTAAAGATTCTTGATGGCAGTTGGCCCTGATTCATTTTTCTACTTGTGTCCCAGTCCATAACAAAGTACCATGGACATTGTAGGTAGTTAATAAATGCTCATTGAATTGGATTAAAAGTATAAATTACTTGGGGAACAAGAGCTGGTGATGCCTTCTGTTTAATCCTCATTATGCTCCTTCCCCTTTGTACCAGAAAGAAGAGGCAAAGAGGGCTGGTTGCTCACTTGCTCTCATTACAGAAGTGGAGACAGGAATTTCATCCAACTTCATTCGCCTCCAGCCTTTTCTTATTAACCACCCCAATATATAGCAGCTGGCCTTTTCATCCTCAAAGGCTCCCCTTCCTGTTCACTCAGGGCTATGTGATCGGAGCAAAGGCATCAGGTGCATATACTATCTTATAAATTGGGAATAAAATGCCATCTGAATACCTAAATTTCTCTTTTCTAGAAAGGAAACCATCACTTTCCACCCTGAGTGCCTGTTTCATTCATATGCAGGAGTGATAACCAAAGAGTGTGAAGCTAATTCTGTTCCTTGCCAAGTGATGTTGGTAAACAAAGGGAAGCATTTAAGGTAATCACCAAGGAATTTCCTTTTCACTTAAGGAATAAGTCTTTGGCTCTATAACTTTTGTGGTCTAGTTCTTGGAGCAATAGCTCATTACAGTTTTGTAATTACCTGCGTCTATTTCCTTGAGTCTAGCAGTGGTCAGAAGTCTCTTTAAAAAATACTGCCAGAATGCAAACTACAGATCTTTGTAAAATAGATCACTGAGATGCACTGTCCTTGAGTATAGTGGCTTATGTGTTTGAAGTCTTCTATTAAATACATCACCAAATCCTACTGCTGAAAGTGACCTTCAGATCTTGTTTAGTTCATTCTCTCTCCTTCAGGAAGGATTATACTTAAACTACCCAGACAGAGAAGCATTTATCTCATTTTTAAAGGCCTCAAACAAAGGACATTTAAAGTCTCCCTCAGTAACTTATTCCAGTGCGTAACAACCTATCAGGAAACTCTTCTCTACATTTAATCTAAATCTTTCATGGTATTTTTTTCCTTCTTCAGTGATAGGGTGTAACAGTTAGTCTTCTTCCCATACTTGAAAAATCATTAGAAAGCTCCCTCTCTTTTTTCTAAAGTAAATAATCCCCATTTCTGTCCCCTCCTAATAAGTTCTAATTTCCAAGTCTTTAATTACCTCATTCCTCTCTTTTTTCCTTATTATTTTAGTTGTGAAGTTCCAAAGTAACCCTTAGTGAAGAGTGTATATGTGTGTGTGTATGTATACATGTATATAATATGATTTTAGCCTATTTTGATCTCAATCAGTTATCAGTCATGGTCATTCAGTTTTTGATGACTATGTTGGATGTTGGAAAGACTGTTAGGTTTGGAAGCAGTAGCTTAGGTTTTCAAACCCAGTGTGGCTACTTACTACTTCGACAAGTGACAACTTCTCTGACCCTCAATTTATAAGACCATAGCCCTAGTATTAAAAGAGAACTTAGAGGTTATTTGGTTTTCTCTTCTTTTTTTGCAGAGGGAATACATATCAGACCCAAAGAGGTCCATTGATTCAGTAACATGAGTATTACATGTCCTCATTTAGAAAATGAGTCATTGGTTGAGAGAATTTCTAAGGCTCATTCAGTTCTATGACTATCATTCTGATATAGTACATCGTTTTTTCCTCCTTTAGTTCAGCACCACAATCCTAGCTCTCCAATATCTTGGTCATATCTCCCAAGTTAATATTTTATTAAAGGACTGTCTTCTTCTAAATTAATAGCTTATACATGAATGGCTTCTCCTCTAAAGTCCCACTCCAATGCTCACCCTGGCATAAAGGTTACTCTGTGTTGCTCAAAGTTACACATACGTGTACACGAACACACATAGATAAATGTATGCGTACATAGACATATATAAATGTATGTGCACATATACATATATGTCTATACATCTATCTATCAATCATCTATCTATCATCTATCTGTCTATCTATCTATCTATCTATCTATCTTTCTATCTATCACCATTACCAATCTTCTCTGTAAGCAGTGATAATTGGTAATGGAAGCAACATAATTCTGAGGGAATTGAGGGATTAATTTTCAAGATATTTGAAAGAGAAGAGAATACCTATGATTTGTTGGGAGGGGTCAAAGCCAATTCTTTTACCAAAAAATTACTACTAAAATGATAATTGATAAATTAACAATCACCCAAATACTAGTTTACCTTTTCATTTCTACAGAAAGTTTAAGAGAATAATTCATACACATATAGTAGGTATTCTTAAAGAAAATGTGAAGGATAAAATGGGGATTTCAAAAATGACATTCTATTGTAGACCACATATTTAGCTACACAAAGATGGAAAGGTTCAGAGAATATGAAATTCTACTGTTCTTAGCATTAAGGTCTGGAGAGTAAAAGGATCTTCTCTCACAATTTCATTAACATCTAGGAAGGATTTGAAACTAGGTCCTCCTGATTCCAGGTCCAGAACTTTATCCACTATGCATGCTGCCTCACTTAGCCTGCTTACCTCAGTTTCCTTATCTGTAAAATAACCTGGAGAAGGAAATGGCTAGCCCCTCCAGAATCTTTGCCAAAGAAACCCCAAATGGAGTCATGAGGAGTCAGAAGTGATTAAAAACCATTGAACAACTATAAGGCTGAGAACATGTGGGAGAGGGGAGGGAAGAAAAACAAATAAATTTAGATGATAACTTTATTATATATTTAAAAGGAATAGTAAGTTGTACAAAACAGATTTTCAGTTTCTGTGCAATCATTTTTTAAAAAGTATACTATGTTATGGAAATGCTTGTTTTATTCCACAAATTAAAAATAAAAGATTTTTTTAAAAAGAAAAAAGTCTCTAAAGACCCTAAATCACAAGAGTGATGTGCCAGGTCTAAAAGGGATGGAGCATATTACTATGATACAAAGCATTTAGGAACAAACCAAGTTGCAATCTTGGGGACTCCAAAATTAATTTCTACTTTATATAAACTCCTTCCTTTCCACCACCATTTATCTCAGAATAGTTGTTCAGGACAATAAAGATCAAAGCAAATTCACTTCAAGATATGCACAGAGCAGAGATGGAGTTGGTGTCTTATCCCTGTATAATGAATGCCTTAAGAATTGTTGTAATGAGTGTCATTCCTTTCCTTCTTTTTTTTCCTTTCTTCCTTAGAAGGATCTCCATTCCCAGGGATAAATATGCTTTACCTCTTTCCTTTTCTTTAGAGTTACAGACAGATCTAGTTACTGGCAGCCTACTCTAACCCAGCTATGTCTATGGGACCAGTTGTCCCGGTAGCATGGAACATCACTGTATTCATCTATGCCACTCTTGGTCCCACAAGGTATGTTATCTCATATAGCTCTAAGTCAGCTGTGTCCTTCCTATGACAGAAAGTCTTTGGCTCACTTGGCCCTTGAACACACGAACCTTGATCTGACTCCAAAGTGCAACAACTGATTATGACTTACATTTTTTCTCTTCCTTCTTCCTGCTTTGAGTAGCCTCTTCTCAGTATCTTTTTTCCATGTGCTTTTGTCCTAGAACATCCTGTGAGATAGTCTTTTTTTTTTTTTTTTTTTTTACTTTTGCCCTTTTGCTTCCTACACATTTCCAGATAAAGGGACCTGGGGAAGGAACAACAAGGGAAGTTCTGTTAATATGCCAGCTCTCAACCATACCAATGACAAATTCAATGTAAGACTGGTGTCAAGTGAAATCTCAAAAAGAGGGAGCTAGGACTTGAAAAGTCAGAGCAAGAGTAGGAGAGCACTAACAAATTTTTGAGAAATCCTAAAGAAAGGACCTCTGATCCTCTGGACTTGTGGGAAACCAGGGACAAGAAGAATGCAAGAGGGAAAGACATGAGTGGGTGGCAAACTATACCTTTGGAAGGAGATCGTAGTGTTAAATTCATAGACCTGTGTTGAAAAAAAATATATTTATTTGACAGAATCTCTGAGTCATCCTCATGGGTTTTTATGAAAAGGTTAAGGATACACTTTGTTTTCTTGTAATGGAAGAGTTAGAGAAATTCGAACAAAACCTCTCAATTCTATTTGAAAAATAAAATAAAATGACTCTTATCTGGGGCATATTTAGCCATTTGTTTTGTTTTTTTGTTGTTTTATTTTTTGGGGTGTGTGTGTGTGTGTGTGTGTGTGTGTGTGTGTGATTTCATTGCTTTGAAGGGGAATGATGTTAGCTTCTCTTTTCCTGTCATTACATACTATATCAGGAACTATATCAGGAACAGCCAAATTGCTTGCATAAAGTTCAGTCTAAATATAAAAATCATTTTGTTCAGAACATGCCTTTACTCAGCAGTTAGGTGGCATTTTCTAAATGAGCCCTAAACAGTGCTAAAGAAATTTCCTTCAAAAGGTCATCTCCTAAAACTTGAAAGTACATTTTTTTCCTTGAGCATGTTTCCACGTCAAACTTCTAAAGCAAATTGTTTGGCTTTTTGTAAGCCTTCAGTATCTCTACTTTAAAGAAGTTACAGCAGTATTTTTTGCTGTCATTTTTCGCCAGTTATCTTTACTAAGGAAAATTCCTTTACTCCAAAGCTGTAATATATCCCAATGAGTTTATAAGTTGTTTTTGGTGTTCAAACTGTATCTGTGATTTTATTCGTGCAAGAAATTCCCAGTGAGGAAATTATATCAATTCAGATCAAAGTCTTAGAGAGTTGCCTAGGGTTGGTGAGAGGTTGAATGACTAACCCAGTGACAGGCAGACAAAATGATGTCAGAAGCAGGACACAGGTCTTCCTGACCACAAGGTCAACTCTCTCTAGACCATGATTTCTTACATATATAATTTGACAATTCGGTGCTTTCTACATACTTAGCAAGAGCATTTCTGGGTCACTAATAAGAAAAGAACATGAAAAGAATGACACATCTTGAATATGTCCTCCATAAAATGATGATGAGAGTGTTAATGAGAAATAGAATTATAGGGACATGACCTGAAATGAGAAGGGTCAGAAAGTTGTGAGCTACCTGTGACTTTTTAGTAATAAATTTGAGGTCCTTTCAATCAAAATATATTAATGCTTCAATATTTATATAATGAACTTTATGTAACTTTATATAATGAACTTTATATAATGAACAATATTTATATAATGGCTCTTTTCAGTGATTTATAAATATACGCTTTTGGTATGAACAGCGAAGTAATCCCTTGGCAATAAGTAGATTTCTCCTGCTAACCTTCTCCTCCTCATTAATGGAGGAGTACATCGACCCATTTGGCAATATATCTCTCTCTCACCCCACTCTCTGCTCCCAAAGTTTGTGACTATCAATAGTTACTTCACTGTGATAGGCAGATTTGGAGATTTTAAGGAATACAAAGTCCTACTACAGTCAACTGATTGAAGTGCAATATTTTTTGATAACATACAAATCAATATTTAAATCCTTATTCAACTAAAAGAAAAAGACAAGTTATATATACAAGTTTCCAGATTCACTCAGTTCTGGGAAATGAAATGTATGTATAGCTAAGTCTCAAGCTACCAGCTCCGTCCAGGAAACTCTTTGTCCTACAGATGTTAAGAGGGTTATGAGGTTTTATACTAAGATACATAGAGAAAGGGAGCTTGACATTTCAATATAAGGAAAATAAACAGCAGCTACCTTTGACTTCTCCAAGTATGTCATTTCAATCTAAATACAGCTGATGGAGGGACTGAGGAGAAGATGGGTAGAATTCTTTTGTAATCTGGGCCTAACCTCTTAGATATTCATTTTGGTCTTTAACTATATCACTCCCTAGTTCCTTTGGATTAAGAATGTTATTCATCTATATATTACTGGAGAATCCATTGGTATATGGAACTATGAAATAGGGGAGGGAGAGAGAGACAGAGACAGAGTACTAGTCTCCTAGCTGTTCCACAAACATGAGACTCTTCTCAGCCTAGGCATTTTTTTCTGCATATATACCATGCCTAGAATGCTCTGCCTCCTCATCTCTGCCTGCTAACTTTCATGGAGTCCTTTAAATTCCCAATAAAATCCTATCTTCTATAGGAAGCCTTTTCTAAGTCTTCTTAATTCTAGTGTCTTCCCTCTCTTGACTATTTCCTATGCATCTCTGTATATTGCTTGCTTTGTCAATAATCGCTTGTTTTCTTACCTGTCAGATTGTGAGTCCTACATGGCAGGGACTGTCTTGTTCCCTTTTTAGTATCCCCAGAGGTTAGCATAGTGAGGTCTGAACTCAGATAGTCCTGACTCTGGGCCTGGTGCTCTAAGTATTGTACCACCTAGCTTTCCCATCTATTCCACCCTACAGAGTAAAACAACCCCTACTTTAACACATCTCACAAGTAGTTGTCTAGTTTCTGCTCAAAGAGTCTAAGGAGAATAACCTTGCCCCCTCTCAAGTCAGTCCTTTCCAATATTGGGTAAATCTAGTTAGAGGTTTTCTCTAACATCAGGTCTAAATTAGATCTGTCTATAGCCTCTGTCTCTGTTCTCTGATGACAAGTCTAAAGCCTCTTCCTCATGACAACCCTTCTAGTAGTTAAACATTGCTATTATGGTAAAGGGGTGTACTGGAGCCAGCTCAAATGAGCTAGATACAGCCAATTGTTAAATTTTCATTTTGACCATTTATATCTTGTACATGAGCAAATGCTGCAGATCAACGACTGATTTATTGTTGTGTTGATTTCCTAGACTGAAGAAAGTGATGGAGAAACATTGGTAATGGAGATTAAACTTAAAAGTGTCACCTATACACATTTCCTCCTCACCCCTACTCCCATCTGGGAAGCAGATTGTTAAATATTTACTAGGACACCATAACATATACCTCCACCTTGCCCCGTAAAACATGCCCAATTCTTTCAGTTAATACAAATATGACATACAGTCAAGGCCTTTCACCAGCCTGACTACCTTTTTCTGGACCCTCTTCAGTTTATTAATGTTCCTAAACCATGTTAGCCAGTTCTGGACACAATATGACAGATGAGTACTGATGAATGAAAAGTACTGAGTGACCCCTGATCTTCCTCTCCCAGGAAGCTACATTTCTCTTTCTGCAGGTCAAGACATCATTGGCTATTTGAATGTGTGTCTGTGTGAGGTGGGCAGGAATCAGGGGGCTGCCACTTTATATTGCTAATATATTGAGCCGGAAGGACAATAAAAACCCCGGATCCTTTTCAGACACATTCTTTTCTGAATGTGCTTCCACAATCCTGTATTTATGGTGTTGGTTTTTTGCATCCAAGAGTAAGGTTTTATATTTATCAAAGCCAATTTAAGCTTATTAGATACATACAATGTTTCCATCTGTCAAGATGCTTTTGTATCCTGACTTCACTATCTAATATATTAATTATCTTTTTTGGATTTTTATTGTCTGCAAATCTGATGAGTCTACCACCTTTGCCTTTATCCTCATCACAGGCAAAAATGTTAAAGGTAATATTTACATAGCACTTCCGATGTATCAGGCACTGTGTTAATAACTTTTCAAATATCTTATTTCATCTTCCCAGCAACACTGGGAGGTAGGTGCTAATATTATCTCCATTTTACAGATGAAGAAACCGAGGCAAACCAAGGTTAATGATCACATAGGTAGTAAGTGTCTAAGATTTGCTTTGAATTCAGGTCTTCCTGGTGCCAAGTGCTCTGTCCACTGCACCAACTACCTGTTAAATAGCATAGAGACAATTACAAATCCCTGGGGTACTCTAATGGAGACCACTTACCATACTGATTGATATTGAGCAATTAATATATTTTTTAAGTATTGCCATCCAACAAGTGAGAAGAGACTATAAAGATGATTAGTTATAGGAGAACCTTGTTCTATCAAGTTCCAGGTCAGTCCTCTTTACCGTGCTCCATTTCACTTCTTGTTAAGTAGATGGCTATTTTGCCGACGTGTATGAATGAGCAACTACAGAAATTCCAGAGCAAAATTAGACAGAACAGCATTGAAATGCCATTTCCAGATCTGCACTGAAATAATCCATTTGTCTCCACCTTAGTTTCAGGTTCTTCCCTTGTTTCAGTCGCACCATCTACATGTTGTTAGAGTTGACAAATGCTTGTGTCAAGGGCTGACTTTCAATAGATCGCAGCGAGGAGCTGCTCTGCACGAAACTCCAACCCAGAAGCACGTCATCTAGATATAGCACAACAGGTGCCCGGGGAACAAGCGCTGCGCTCCAGGTGAGAGGTGGTCCTGCTTCGAGGCAGGGTCAGTTCCTAAAGCTCTCCCTTCATCACAGTCATAATAATGACTTAATGCTTGGTGCCCCACAACTTAAGATAGCTAAGAAAAGGAGACTCTGGCCCAACAAAGAGAAAACTGACTTCAAACATAAAAAGGAGAGAAAATGTTACTAGAACTTAGGTGGTATTTTAGGTCATGAGATGAAGGGTAGTGATGAAAGAGAAAATGGTGATCGTGTAGTCTGAGAGATGAAAGAGACCACCAATACTGAAAACGATGGTGAATAAGGATATTTGGAAGTTATGTGTTCTTCATCAGAATAAAATGGCAAGAGCTAAAACAACAATAACTTGGGTTTGTGTAGCACTTCGAGGTTTGCTAAGTAATTTACATATATTATTTCATTTTATTCTAACAACTTTGAAAAGTAGATATTATTATTACCCCCATTTACAGATGAGGAAACTGAGACAGAGGTTAAGTGTTTTGCCCAGGGCTACAGAGCTAATAAATGTCTGAGATTGAATTTGAACTTGGGTCTTCCTGATTCCAGGTCCAACAGTATGTTCATAATGCCACCTAACTTCCTCATAAAGTAGGTTTCTCCTGATCTTACTCCTTTGATATTAATATTCAAAAAGTCATCAAATAAGTTTGGCCTTACTATTATAATCTTTCAGGGAATCATGTGTCATATTTATTTATGCAAGAGGAATAAATAACTTGTTGGAGGGGAGCCTTTAGGGTAGAATTTTGCTCTACTCAATCAGGAGGTCAAGAAGTATTTATTTAGTACTTGCCTTATGCCAGACACTGTGAAAAATACTGAGGATGCAAAGAAAGTTAAAAAGAACAAAGAAAAAATGAAAAAAATATTGTACCTTCCCTCAAGAATCTCACATTCTAGTGGGAAAGATTACGTGCAAAAAAAATTATTCATGCAACATATGCACAGTGTAATTGGAAGGCCATTTCACATGGAAGGTACTATATTTGGTGGAGTGAAATGGAGAAAGGCCCCTTGGGGAAAATGAGATTTGATTTCAGTCTTGAAGAAAGCAGAGAAGCCATCTTAGGTGAGTTGAAGAAGGAGAATGTTCCAGGAAAAAAAAAAGTACAGAATCACTGAATGGAGAGTTATGAGTAAAGAAGAGGAAAAAGGTTAGTGTTATTGGACCAAATGATACATTGATGGGAGTAAAGATTAAAAAAATTAAAATGATAAGAAAAATCAAAGTTATAAGAGGCATTAAAAATCAAATAAAGATTTTGTGCTTTATATAGGAGATCAAGGAAGTCATTGGAATTTAATGAGCAAAAGCTGACATGGTAAGATCTATTTTTTAAGAAAATCACTTAGAGGCACATAGATTTACACTTCAGGAAAATTAACTTGATAGCTGAGATAGATTGTAGTGGGAAGAGACTTGTGGCAGGAGACTAATCAGAAGGCTACTGCAATAGTCACAGTGTGAAGAGAGGAGGTCCTGCATCTCAGTCTTGAAAGAAGAGAGAAGGTTTGGTAAATGGGAGATAGTATGAAGGTAAAATCAATGGCACTTGGCAACTGATTGGATATGAGGGGGATGAGACAGAGTGGAGTTGAGGATGACCCCTCGGTAACAAGCCTGAGTGACTGGGATGATGGTGGTACCTTTCACAATAATAAAAAAAAAATTATGAAATGGGGAGCATTTGGGATGCTTTGTCTTCCTTTGGTTTTTCAGTCACAGTTTGGACTCGATATTTTTGTAAGTCCTTCTAACTCTGTCACCGATTCCATGAATCAACTACTTCTTCCTGTTAGCTATCAGCCTGCAGCCATTTTAAAGTAGTAAATGTACTACAAAAGAGGTCCTTACATAGTTTTCTATAGAAGAGGGAAGTGTTTATGTCTAAATGTACTGCAGAAGTAAGGATGGATAGGCCTGGATTAATGAGGCAAACTCCTGGGAACAAGTACCTTCTTCTGTTTGATTTCATGCCCTCATATTGTTGATGGCTTATAAAAATATTTATATATGTGTGTGTAGATATGTGTGTACATTTGCACATATGTGTTTATGTATTCATATATTTATTTTGTATGTATAGTGTCATTGAAAAATATAGATAAAATTTAATTATAAAAGTATATATAAATCATTTCCCATGATTTTTAAATATTTTCTAGCACTAATTTTTTCAAAGCTAACCACATACACACACACACAAATATATTTTGGCATATGCTTACTATCATATAGTCTTCATTTCTAAAAGCTTGACACTTTACTCAAAAATGTGAACCTTCCCTTTAGTATTTAATAAGATAGTCCATGTTTTTCACTTAGATTTTGATAATTCAGTTCTTCTTAATGAAACTTAAAGAGATTTGGCTTCCATAGGAAAATGGTGCTTATTACGAAAAAAAAGTATAGAGTTTCATAATCTCTACATGGAGAGAGAAAACCAGGCTTCCTGGAAGCAGCTGAAGAAAGCCCTCTGTTGTATTGATCCTGGAACTTGGGAATCTTGAAGATGATGCCAGCAGATTACATGATCCTTCCAAAGTATCATAGCTTCCACTTCAAAATAACTGTTAAAACTATTATTCAGACACTAGTTTCACTAAATGAAAAATGTTACTGAAAAGGTTGGTCATCACATAATGGGTTTTTTTTTAACCCAATAAAGCATGAAATTATGTCCAGAGGTGAAGGGAGAGAGCCATTGAATTGATAGAGGAAGAGTCCACACTAATAAATTTACAGGTATTTTGAAATATTTGAAGTATTGTAGAAAATGCCATTTGTTACCCAACATTCTTTATAGACAAGTTATTATTTCTCAATTGCAAGGCAGGTTTATTTATTGATGCCTTAAAAACACATAAATTGAAGAATATCTATCAAGGGACAATGGGGAAAAAAGAACATCATAATTGAAAACTAGATCTATTCACTGTAAAAAAATAGAAAAGTGAAAGGAGTTGCACATTTAATAGTCTATAATTTGAAACAAAATCTTAACATAACTCGAGTCACTAGCTGAAAGGTCATGTTCTAAGAAGTACAATCTGGTTTCCGAATTCTATGGAGTTATTTCTCTGTTAAATTAGATAGGCAATTAGTTGATGCTCAGATTTAACTCATTGAATTAGATTAGACATCATATTTTGATAAAGAAAAAATTGCTATAATATATGAAATTCCAAATATTTTGCTCAGAATAAATGTCTCCCTCCATAGAATGAAAAATTTTATTTTGTGTTCCAACTAAGGGAAAAATAAAGTCTACAATAACAAGACTTCCTGAAGGTGTTTCTATTCTGGATGAAGCCAGACCTGGGAAATGGTAGTGATCATCAAACCTACTCCCCCCTTTTAAAAGGGAAATCAGTCAACCAAGAAGCAGTGATTAGACACTTATTATGTACGAGGCACTGTGATAGATACTGGGGATAGAGAGACAAAAAGAAGAATTCTTTTTCTTTTTTTCCCTCAAGGGACGGGGGCATTATTTTCAGGGCAAATAACATGAACATTCTTGTAGATACAAACTATATATGAAATACACAATTAGATAAAAGGTAAAGTTTCTTCTAGAAGGTGGTACTTGAATTGAGTCTTGAAGTGAATTTAGGATATGGACAATAATAACTTTATATAGCACTTTATGGTCCCTGTAAGGTAAGGGCTACTATCATCTCAATTTTATAGATAAGGAAATTGAGGCAGAGAGAGATTTAGTGACTTTCCCAGAATTACGAAGTTAGTAAGTAGGTATCTGAGGCATGATCTGAACTCATCTTTTTAACTCTTATCCAACACATTGTCAATTTCACCACCTAACTGCCTCTTATTTTGAAGATTTGAAGAAGGGAGAATGGGGAGGAAATGCATAATAGCCCTGGGAGCCATTCAGTGTAAAGATTTGGAGACAGAAGGTGCATCACTTTCCAGGAGGAAGGGCAAGACAGCCAAATGTGTTGGACTATAGTGTAAGTGAAGAGATATATCGTGCTCTAAGTCGTGAGAGGTAGGGGGGAGTCAGGTTGTGAAAGCAACTTGGATTTGTAGCTAAAAAATAAGATGCTTCAGATGGATGCCTATGTTTGTTTGTTTTGTAAGATTTTTCTTGGCTTTCTTTCAGCCAGGAGTTTAGTAACAAATGACATTTAAAATCCCTTCCAGCAATATGATTCCACCTGAAGAGTTTTATATAAAAGTTCTTATTGAGGATTGAAATGAGAGATAGAGGACAACAATGGGAATTCAGACTAGTTCCTCCTTGCTCCTAACTTGTCTGCTGCTTGGGTGAAGTATTGGAAAAGATCAGAGAGGAGAAAAAAGGAAAAGGGCCAGGGGGATGAAAGGCAGAAAAGCACCTTGAAGGAATTGAAGCCTCTTCAATATGAGCTACCTAGATTTCAAGCTCCCAAACAAAAAAGAAGCCAGGAATTCAGAAAATCTGACTTCAAATCTTTCCTTAAATGCATTCAATCTTTGTGACTCTAGCCAAGGCACTTAGCCTTTCTCAGTCTCAGCTTCCTCATGTATAAATTGGGGACGATAGCACTCAATTCATAGGATTTTTTATGAGGATCAAATGGTGTAATATATGTGAAGCACTCTGCAAACTTTAAAGCCCTATCTATATAAATATTAGCTACTATTATCTTACTGGCTACCAATTTTTCCCAAGGCCAGCAAGAATATTATTACCCAACAACTCTCAAACTTTGTATTTCTAGGTTGTGCCCTATACATGGGCAAAGGGTGTTTTGCTCTGACACTGTTAATGACCTTGAAAAAGGGACCTAAAATTCTATTAATCTCCTTTGAATTAACAACCCATTCCATAATGCTTATTTTCCCCTTGGGTTATGAGGCACAGCAATGGGAAAATGGAAAAAAATGATTTTTTTTTTCTATTAAGAGCTAACAATGCATCTAGTATGAGAATCTGGAATTAGCAGTCAACCAGAGGGATGTAGCCACATGAATGCGGTGATTATGAATTATCTCAAACACACAGCTGAGCTGAACTAGCATTTCTATAATTAATGATAACTTAACAAGTATATTGACGGTTCCACTCTCTTTCTGACAATGTTAATGCAAATCAAATGTATGAAGCCAAGATCTTGACTCGTCACACAGTACAACATTTTTCCATTTTCTCTCTCTCTCTCTTTTTTTTTTTTTGCCAGTTTGCTCAAGAGAATTGTCTGCTCTTCCCAAGAACAGAAAGGGAAAAGAACACAGCTCTTTAATGAATGCCATTTGCAACAAGAACCAATCTTTGCTTAAGAAAGAAGTAAAAAGTTCAATAAGGTAATTAGGCAGCTAAAAAATGCTCTTTAAATTGTGCCTTTTGGAACTCTGATGATGCACTTTGTATCCAAAGTTGACCATTTATATACTAAGCATATGGGGTCATTATCAAGATTTGGGAAATGCATGTAAGTACCTATTTGTCCCTGACAAGATTGTTCATATACAGGGTTAGGCTGACAAAAAAAAAAAAAAAAAGCTTCAGAGTGTAATTCAATCATCCCACCCTCAACTGCAAGTGGTCTATTTTCCAGCAGCATATTTATAATCAAAGAATTGTACCTCACTTAACCTCCCATTGCTTTAAGGCAATTCTATAACACTGTAAATTACAAACAAGTTGGCCTGCATAACAAATTCTCTTTTGATTGTTTATTATATAATGTGCTTGGTATGTTTTTTTAAGATACAGTACTTGTTACAATCAGTATCTTAAGTGAATTTTAAATTTGTTTTCAAAATTCATCATTTTCAAATTAGTAAATTTAAATTAACAATTAACTTTTGGTTTTTATATTCTGGACAAGGGTTTCAAAAACTTGGGAAGGAAAATTCAATCTTCATACATAAGTTTGAGGATATTATCACACTGATCAAAAGTTTCCAAGCGGCTCCCTGTTGCTTTTAGGGTAAAATGTCAGCTCTTTAGTATTGTTTTTAAAGCCTCTGCTATCCAGTTCCTACCAAACATATTGGATTTTGTCAACGTTATTCTCCTTCATAGGGCGGTTGGGTGCCTCAGTAGATAGAGTGCTGGACCTGAATGTCAGGAAAACTTACCTTCCTGAGTTCAAATCTGGCCTCAGATGCTTACTAACTGTGTGACTCCAGGCAAGTTGCTTAACACTGTTTGCCTCAGTTTCCTCATCTGTAAACAAATTGGAGAAGGAAATGGAAAACCATTCTAGTATCTTTAAGAAAAAAAAAAAAACCTCAAATGTGGTCACAAAGAGTGAGGCATGTCCGAAACAACTGAACAACAGTAACCATTCCCATTCATGTTTTCTTCTTAGCAGTTAAACCAGCATGTTAGCTTCTCCTGTATACAGAATCCTACCATACCTGTTTTTTAGAATTAGGTAACCATCACACCTAGAATATTTAACCACTTAGAGTCCTAAATTTCCTTTGAAGTTCATTTCAGGTGGGACTTTTAATTTTAATCTCTGTCTCATCACTGCAGTTATTCTCCCTTTTTTCCCATATCTTCAAATAACAGGGAATATCATCCTTTCAATGGAATGTAAGCTTCTCAAGGGTAGAACTTGCTTTGTTTTCTAGTTACTAGTAATGATTTCCACATAGTGGATACTTCATTCCAGTTTTTTGAATCTGCAGAAGTCTGATTTAACAATTGTAACACTGAAGTCTCTTCTTTCCTCAGATTGCAGAATAATCAGGGACTTAGCCTTTGCCTAGGCCTAGAGTCAGAGGCAAGTTTGTTTTGTTTTGTTCTATTTTGTGGGGATTTAGTGAGACTGTACTGGTCCATCTCCTATCATCCCATTAGGAGGTGAGAGCAGTGTAACATGATATGTAGAAAGCTGAAGGCAGGTCAGGAAGATGTTGAATTAAAGTCAACATTCTGACATATTCTGTCTATGTGATCCTAGGTTAAGTCACATAACCTCTCAGTCCTCCCAGGGAGTTGTTTAAAGTTACATATCACATCATGGAAATAGATACCAATCTGCATTAGTCAAAAGAGTTTTCTCACTAGGAGTTCTGTAGTCCAAGTAACCCCTTACCCCCAAGTGGGAGATACTGTCCTCATATGTGCTAGGGATTATGAAGATCAATGAGGTCCAAGGTAAAAACCCTTCTGGTAAAGAGAGTGCTGGTAATGACCTGAGACAGTAAACAGAATGTCAGGCAAATTTAAGATGGAGTTGAAAAGCGTAACCCAGTCTTAGAAGTGGATCAGGAGATCTAAGAGTTCTAAGCAATGATTAAAAGTCAAATATGTTAACATAAAGCTAAGGAGAACAAGATGAAGAGACATACAATAGTAGCGAGTCTGCTACAATATTTTATCCTGAAACAGTTTTCTTCTATGGGATTGTTATTGTAAAATTTGAGTTTATATTACATAATTTTATGCATTTCTGAACTGTTAAACTTTTTCCGTGTCATCTGCTAGCCTTCATGTGCCATCTATGGCTTTTGCAAAATTCCCCCAAAATTCTCATTTGACTTCTTATGCAAACCTGTGATATACTGAAACCTTGATGGGAAAGTCATGACGTGGAAGGGATAACTAAAGAAAGACAAAAGACAGTGCTTGTCAAGGCTATGTTGATAAATGTTTAATAGATGAGACTCTCAGAGAAAGTACTCATGACACACTTGTAAATTTAATGTGCATTAGCAATACATTCTCTACCACTTTCTTAGGTCTAGACAACAAACAAAGCCATTCTAGGCATACATGAGCACAGAAAATTTAGCAATCACAGTCTAATGGAAGAGATAATATGAAACCAGCTAAGTACAAAGAAGATACATACAAGGTAAACTGAGATAAATGACAGTTACATGAGGAAGTTTGAATATTGAGTCTGGGGGACGGTAGCTAGCTAGGGGCAGTGGCTAGATTCCGTCACATGAGGTCCAGAGTCAGAATACAGAGTTGATTGCCTTTGGGGAGTAGCAAATGGTACTCATTAAGGTGTACTTGGAAATTGGGAGGGGCCAAAATCTGAATGACTTTGAATGCAGAACAGAGAATTTTAAATTTGATCCTGGAGGTGATAGGGAGACATTGAAACTGAATTGCAGGAGGGTGGAGAGTGTTGCATGATTATATATGTGCGCTATCTACCTCTAGACGGGGAACTGATGGACTTGGAGGGCAGAATGAAGCACATTTTTTTCTCTTTCCTTTTCTTGCTTGTTTTTTTTCTTTTTCCCAGAATATGGCTAACTTGGAACTATGTTTTACATGACTTCTTATGTACAAGTAATACCACATTTCTTGCTTTCTGAAGAGGGGTGGGGGAGGGGTGAAGGGAAGAAGAGAATTTGAAACTACAATAAAAATATTTTAAAAATTGAAAAAAAAAAAAAAGAAAATCATTAGAAAATTGAGTAGACAATGGAGTCAAGTTGACAGACACTTGAGGCAGGGAGACCAACCAGCACGCTATTGCAATAGTACATGGGAATGAGAGGGAATGAGAGCCTATGCCAGCATGGTGGCATTCTCAGAAGACAGAAGAAGAAACATACAGATGGTGTCACAAAGGCAACACTGACAAAACTTTGCACCAGATTGAACATAAGGTGGTGTAAGGGGTGCTGACCGCCACGCCATCTGGGAGGCCACGCTCATGGACATCAGGTAAACTGAGTCCGGTGCAGGGAAGGGTGAACAAGATGGCGTTGGAAGGGACAGCCCCATCCCTGGTTTGTGTTTGTTACTATAGTTCCAGCTTGTGTTCATTACTATAGTTTCAGGTTTGTTTGTGTGTGTTACCATGGTTCATTGGGCTGGCTGGCAGAGACTATATAATCAGAGGGCTTGCTTGAATAAATTAGAGTTGCTTCATGATCTACTCTCCTACCTCATTCTTTTACTCCCGAGCTCCACAGGAGGACGAGCAGCCTGCTGGTCAGGCATAAGACTTGTTCCTCTCGGTGTGCTATGCCGATACCATAGCAAGGTGGGAAAAAAATTGAGAAATAGAGGATGATACCTAGATTGGGAACCTGGGCTACTGAGAGATAGTGGTTCCCCCAGCAGTAACAAAAATTCTCTCTGATGTCATGGTCTTCTTTGAAAACAAAGGACTAATGCAACCTGTAAGTAGACTGAGCAGCCTGAATGGGCACCCAGCTAATCGTCTCTCTCAGCCTAGCCCTCTCCCCCTTCTTTTTCCTCTCCAAAAGAAGGTAAATTTTGATTACCAGAAGCTACCTAGCTAACTTGGGGTACACTGGCTAGATTTCTTCTTCCTTCCTTCCTTCCTTCTTTCTTTCAAGCCCATGGATTAAACAATGTGTCCCTGCCCAACCTCCACTCAATGGCTGTTTTTGGACCCTCCTGACTTAGAGTGAATGACAATAGTAACAGTCTCTCTTCCACACAACAACACTGAGGCTCCTGCCCCCCACCCCCAGCATGATTTACCTATTTAACTACTTTTTTCTTTTGTTTTAAAAGGGCCATCCTGTGACTACTTTTTAAAGAGGCCTATTCACTGAATGAGCTAATGCCCTCACTTTAGGTGAGTACCTGAAAAGGCCTTAGCCTTTGCATCCTAGACCATCTCCAGTCATCCTGATGAATATCTGGTCATTGGATCCAGATGGCTCAGGAGGAAAAAGTGAGGCTGGTGACCTTGCACAGCCTTCCTTTGCTCAAAACAAAGTCATGTGCAAGTCATGTCATCATTTGTCTGATGTCATGGTCTCCTTGAAAAACGAAGGATGAACACAACAACATGCAAATCCAGAAGTGGGGAGAGTTTTGAAGGAGGAAGTGATAATTAGTTCATTTTGAAATGTCTAAAAAAGGTTGGAGTGGTGAGTCTGAAGCTTAGGAGAGATGCTTCACCTGCTTAAGTACATGTTTTCCCTTCTTCACCCTTCAACCTGCTCTATCAACGCACCTCTGCCATTCCATCTTCATGAGGGAGCACAGATGGAAAGTCTCTATCAAATCAGGGGCCCAAGAGCTGCTCAATGTCAGCTACTGCGGCAGTCAGTCTAAGTGCCTCTATGACCTTTAAACTTGGGATACTTGCACAATCTGCAGGAGATGGTAGTCAAGTAAATGTTGCAGGCATGCACACTAATTCCACCTTAGGGAGGACCGTATAATACTGCATAAAACTGTAGCAGGGGAGGACCTGAGGTGGTACTAACATCTCACGTGGACCTATCGCAATTGTCTTTCCCTTATCTTGAAACTGTTTATTTTATAAAAATAGCTCTTAGTTTGAAATTCTGACCAGTCTACTAATTCATGCTGCTTGGTATGTTAATTAAATTCCTTTTGCCTTTTTAGAGTTTGCCTTAATTGCCCTGGGGAAGGCAATAATCAAGATTTCTTCTAATACCTCTATGATCTATAATCCTGATCCCTTAATTAATTTTAATTTTATAATTGATAAATAAAATTAATAAGTAATCCACTACTTTGTCAGTGGGTAGCTAGGTAGTACAGTGGATAAAGTATTGAGCCTGGAGTCAGGAAGACATGTCTCTTCAAGAAAACTCTAAATAGGGTTATGAAGGGTCAGATACCAAATATGGAAGACAAATTCTTCCATCCTAAAGTTTATATTCTATTTGAACATGTAATATGTACATAGACATTTACAAGGGGGTTTGAGAAAGCTTCCCTATGAGGTAGCACCAAATAGAGATATATAGGACATGGGGAAAAAATTGTGCAAATGAAGTGAGGCAGTAAAGGGAACATTTGATTAACCAAAACCCTTCCCCACAATCTTATTTCAATTCATTGCAAATATATTATATAATTACTCCACTTACTACTTGCAAAGCACAATACCCTCATATGCATCTTGCCCTTAAAGCTCTCACATTGCACTATAATGAGAGAAAGAATGGTTATTAGAATTTGTTTGGCTAACAACATAAAGGATGCCCACCTACTTTATTGTCCAGTTGATAGGTGATCAATCTAATGGCTGTGGGTCTGCAATCAACAGACTTCTAAGTTTTAATTTATATTATTGATGTCATCTCAGGCAAATTGTTTCACCCCTTGGTTCTGTTTTCTTAACCATATAATAGGAATAATGACAATTATCCAACCCACCTCATGGGATGGTGGGAGAGATAGTTGGGTGTTAATAGTACCTTATGTATCCCAAAACCTTATGTCGAGACCATAGTAAACTCGTCTTGTCTCTGTTCCACAATAGCATAGATTGAATTTTATTGTCTTGTATGTCTTTTGGGCAGCTAGGTGGCACAGTGCATAGAAAGTCCAGCCTAGAGTCAAGAAGATACCTCTTCACGAGTTCAAATCTGGCCTCAGTTATTTACTAGCTGTGTAATCCTAGACAAGTCACTCGGTCTGCCTCAGTTCCCATCTGTAAAATGAGCTGCATAAGGAAATGGCAAACCACCCCAGTATCTTTGCCAACAAAACCCAAAATGGGTCACAGGAGTCAGACATGACTGAAGCAGCACAACCAATATTTAAACTATTTCAGTACTCAACACGCTAGGAAACCAGTGATATTTTGTAAAAGAATGTTTTAAAAAAAGTGGAATTTGCTCTTGCTAAACAGTGTAAAACAATGGAATGTCAGTATGCAAATGAGCTCATTATTCTCCCTAATCATCACCAGATTAATTTTAGTGCTTACAGCATTTCTCCTCCCTAGACTTGACCACCTTAGAGTGTTCTTGGTCTTGGTAATTGTTCTGATAACCTCTCCCTCATACTAATCAGGATGATTCAACAATAGCTTCCATTAACAAACAATCAAACACTCCAACTGAAAGCCTTTGGGAGCCCCTAGAAAGATGTTCTGATGTTATTACATGCAACTGGCCAATTGCTTAATGTAAAACAACTGATGATTTCTGAAGTGGATCTAAAATGAGATGAAAATCAAATCAAGCACCTATAAGAGAAAGAGAATAGGCACATCAGGAAAAATGTCCAAGTTTCTTTTAGAACTGATGAAATTTTCAATATAATTATGAGACTAATTTAATTCTGTTTAAAACAGCCTGCTCTCTGGTTTTATCTGTGCTGGGCAAAACAGCAATCTAGTGACTATAAAATCTGTAGAGCTCTTGTTTATGGGACCTATGGAAAGGATAAGAGTCTTACTTCAATATCCGCTCTCACTGGAGAACAGTCACACTGTTGTTGCTAGGCCTTCTGTGTAATGAAAACATTCTTAAACAGCAGGCTCTTACCAGGTGCCACTATAATAGACAAATCTGATCTCCTTTGTATAGTCTGCCATGTTGCACTTCCTATTAGTCCTTCCCTCAGTCGACTGAGAATACTTACAAGCAGCATGGCAAAGGATCCCAGCAAACTTACTCCAACTACTTTGTACAGTTTTGTGAAGATGAAGGCCTGGAGAATAATCACAGACATGCTGTAGGAACATGAAGAAAATTGAGTGTTGGCTTTATCATTGTATAATTAGTAAAAGGAGAGAGGAACTTGCATCTGGAATCATAAGACTTGTTTTCAAATTCCATCTCAGCTACTAAATTATTGTATGACCATCTATACTTTCATAAATTAAATTAAAATTTAAGGAAATTGAATATTAGTTCCAACCATTCCCTTAACTAGACATACAACATTGAGCTGTCACTTTTCAAAACACTCTGAGCTTTAGTTTCCTCATATGTAAACTGTTCTAGCAGGAGAAGTCTTCACATACCTGGAGGAGACACCCCCTCCCCCCCCAATTCACAGATAGTGTTGCCTGTTAACCTCAACTTGACTTAGCTCTTCTGCTGAAGGGCCCTCTTCAGGTTTCCCTGCACGTGTTCTAGCTTCTTGGAACTACAAGTGAGAGTTAGGTGACAGGTAAATACCAAATACCAAAGGTGAATGAGCAGTCCTTCCACTGGACTTCAATAACTCTGGAAGAGATAGTAAAGGTGATGACTGTACACAACTCTGCCTCACTTAAATACAGCTGACACTTTAAGTTAATTGGTCCTCTTCAAACAGGGATTAACAATGCAACCTATGTACTACTTAGGTAATTATCACATGTAATCTCTAAAGTCCCTTCACAATGTGGTCCACCTAATATTATAGCTCTTGACTACTCTAGGGGCAATTCATTTGGGGCAGGAAGAAAAAAAATATGGTTGTAACTAGGGCTCATGGCTTTGGTACATGCCAATAACAGGAGAAAAGAGAACTATGAAAGCAAAGTTAGACTGTTTCTGTTATATTGAAGCATGAGGAATCCTAGCATTCTTTACTTAAAGAAAAGTCTACATGGATTTTAACAAGTTAAAAGTCTCTCCGCATTTTAAAATAATACTTTATAGATCTAGAATTGGAAGGAACCTCAGAAGTTAAAATTCTAGTCCAATAACCTTATTTTACAGATGAGGAAATTGAGTCCCACGGAAGTTCAGTGACTTACTCAAGACAAGTCAGTGCCAGAAGCATAGGTAGGATTTAAACTCATATCTTCTGATTCCAGACTCAGTATGATTTCTATTGTATAGCACATTTCTTCTAAAGTGCCAGTGTCTGCCACTGCCCAGGGACTTAGTTTGATTGCTGTTATTTTCCTCTTCTCCCAGTATAATTACCAGATCATCATGTGTCACTTTGAATGATTCAAAAGAAAATGGCACTGGCACAGTCAATTCTCTCAAAGTTCTTACTATTGGTATAGATAACCCCACAGCAGAAACATGGACAAAGGAAAAACATCTTACAGAAATACAGAGTTGCAAGGAACTTCAGCATCTACCTAAGTCCTCAAGTTTGGCCCTTTGACTGAACCCAACCTTTACAGAATAAATCCCCTTAATAAATGGATTTGTTCTGTGAAACTTGAACTATCAAAAGTCCGCACCCAAGGAGAGAGAGCCACATGTGGCCTTGAGGCTGCAGGTTCCCTATCCCAGGTCTACTCATAAATAAGTGGATGAGTAGATATTACTTCTACAAAATATCTGACAATGGCTTATCCAGACTTCCCTTAAAGATTTCCAGTAAGTATGAGCCTTTGAATGAGACAACCTATTCCACTTTTGGTCTAATTGTTAATTAGTAAATTAATTATTTTGCATTTACTAATTAGTAAATAATGATTGGGTGGCACACAGGAAAAAGTGCTGGACCTGAAGTCAGGAAGACTCATTTTCCTTTGTTTAAATCTAGCCTCAGATACTGACAAGCTATGTGACCCTGGGCAAGTCACTTAACCTTGTTTGCCTCAGTTTCCTCTTCTGTAAAATGAGCTGGAGAAAGAAATAGGAAACTAACCCAGTCTTATCCCAAGGAAGCCCCAAATGGGGTCATGAAGAGTTGGACACTACCGAAAGGACTGAACAACAAATTGTTAGGAAGTTTTTACTAATATTCATCTTAAAGCTACTCCTTGCTTCCCACCCCCACCCCTGTCTATATTATCCTTAGATCAAGCAAAAAATCTATGATTCCTTTTGTAGATGATAATTCTTAAAATAAAATATATTTTTAAAATGTACATTGTATGTCTTTTGATTTTAAACCAATATTTCATGTTCTTTCAATCATTCCTCACATGCCATAATCTCAAATCCTCTCAAATTCCTAGTTGTTTTGTGCTAGATAAAGCTGAGTTTTTCAATGTGTGGGCTCTGACCCTACCATCATATTGCCTGCTAATGCTGCCTCCCTCTCCTGACCTGCTTCTAACTTGAAGTAGCAGCATCCAAGAACATATAATACAAAACTAGATAGTCAACTAGCCTTTATTAGGTAGCTATTCTATGCTGAATATGTTAAGTGTGCAATGTGTTAAATACTGGGGATATAAAAAGGGCAAAACAAACAAATAGGCAAAAATAATAAAATAATGATAATAAATAATAACACAATTCCTACTCAGGGAAGTCAAAGTTTAGCAGGAGAGACAATATTCAAGTAACAAAGTACAGTCAAGATATAAGCAATTTAAATCAAGGATAATTTCAGAGGGCAGCTATGGTGATTAAGGAATTCTGGAAAAGCTTCTTATAGAAGGTAAGACCCTAAGATTTGAAGGAAATTAAGGAAGCTAGGAGGCAGTGATGATTAGCAGAGAATTCTAGGTATAAGAGACAGACAGTGAAAATGTCCAGAACTGAGTGATGGAGTCTGTCAAAAAGGCCAACATCAAAAGAAAAAACAATGGCCAATGTCATTGGATGGCAGAGTATGTGGAGGGGAGTAATATGAATATCAGAAAGTATCACTGTCAGAGGCTGTAGAGGGATCGAGAAGGTTGTGCATTGATAAAAAGCCATTAGATTCAGTTACTGAAAGATCATTAGTAACTCTGAAGAGAAAAATTTTAGTTGAATGATGAGGTCAGAAACCAGATCCCAGAGTTAAAAAGAGAGTGAAGAAAAAAAATGAAGGTCCTTATTGTAGACAGTCCTCTCAAAGAGTTTAACCACACAAAGGAGGAAAGATAATAGGATGGTATCTAGTACAGATGAATGAATGGATCGAGTAAGAGTTCTTTGAGGTTGGAGGAGCTATGGACATACTTGTAGACAGTAGGGAAGTAGCAAGTAGAGAGGGAATAATTGATAATTACTGAGAAAGTTAGAGAAGGAAATAATTTTGAGAAGATGGAATGGTATTAGTTGTATTTGTAGAAAGGTTGCTTGTCTAAAAGAAGTAGCCCATATTCATGTGAAACAGGAGTGAAGGTGGAGATAGTGGGGGGTGGGGTGGAAAATCAGTGAGAAAAGCCAAAAGGGAAAAAATAGATGCTCTCAGTCAATGGTCTCAATTTTTTTCTTCAATGAAATAAAAGGCAAGGTCCTTAACTAAGTGTATGGGGGAGAAGAGCCATGGGGAATTTGAGGAGTGAAAATGTTTTAAAAAGCTGCTCTAGTGAAAGGGATAGTGAATTGATTAGAGAGTTGTGAATGGAATACTTTTCTACAGTGAGGGCCCAGTTGAGATTACTTAACATAACATAACATTAATTTGTGTTGTATCCAGTTAGCATGATCTAATTATTTAATTACTTTATTTTCTCCAAATTCATTTAATTGTACAACTGCATAGAAAGAATACACTGCAGTTTGGACTTGAGAAAAAAATTGAGTATTGAATTATTTTTTGTAACATTGATCAATAGACACTAAAAATAGAGACCAAATCAAGAGTTACCCTTGAATGAGGAAGACCTCATCAAGAGTTTCCTTCAATATGTATTGCCTGAGAAAGTTACTTAAGCTTTGAGCTCACCAGAAACTCCAACACTCTAAAATGCAGAAAAATTCCTGAGCAGAAATTGTTGAAGGGAGTTTTTTCACTGAAAGTTTCCTACATCAATGAAATTCCAGGTGCAGTCAAAAAAACAAAAGTGCATGCACATGCATGTGTATATGTGAGAATTTATGTTTGTCTGTATATCTGTGAGGTGAGGAGGAGAGGCTTCCAACTATTACAGAGAAATTTCAAGAAATAAAGGATGCACAAAACAAGTCAAATTATTTGATCACAACATTACTAATGATAAGTATTTTCAAGAAGAACACAGTGAAACAACTGTAGCTCAAGTGACAGCTGCTGCTGCTGCTGAAATGGTAGAGAAATTGTCCAGAGAAATTGATCAGCTCATCTATCAAATCAACATGCATTATGACACCTGGTAATTTTAACGCAAAGGTTGGAAAAGGTAAAAATAGTAAAAACTATGTAGGAAAATATGATTCACAAAGGAAGAACAAGAGATACTAATGACTTACAGATTATAGAGAAACTTCACACCTCTATATCATGAGTACTTTCTTCAAAGAACTGGATGGAATGGGATAAAATGAGCATGAAGTAACACTTTAAAAATGAAATAAATTCTGTAGTAACAGAAAATACCTGTTATTGATGTGATTGATTATTGAGTCAGTTCTTGCTGCCCACTCAGACAATCAAATAAGATTATATTACACACATACACACACACACACACACTCACAAATGGCTTTGAAAAATCTTAAATCATACGTATTAGCTAGGATTATTACTATTACTCATCCAAATTAAGATAAAAATTAATTTCAAAATAATGAGAAAAAAGGACATGTAAACTTGAAAGAACTTAACATGGAAATATTTAAACAAGGAATTAGAAAACAAAAATAAGAAATGGATAGCAGGAATAACATTAACACCAACAATAATTTTACCTAGAAGTTTAATCCACCAAAGCAGAATAAATATAGCAGTAAGACAACTAAAAGAGTTCAAATAGTACCGATGTCAGAAAACATCTGGAGGCCTGACCAAAGTAGAGAAATGGTCACCAAACATAACATCAGGAAAGAATAAACTCAATTATGAAAATCTACTGAATTAGCAAAATCTAAGGGTGATGTGTGCCTTTGGGCAGTACCTTCTCATAGAAGCACAGAAAATGGTAGAGAATAAAACCTGTTAAAATAAGTATGGCAAGGTATAAAATTAAGCAAAGTCATCCAAGTATGTCTTTTCAATGAAAAGACTTGAAAAAATTAAAAGGGTGTCTAGGGTGATTACATTCTAACCTTATAAGTATAGGTAGATATAGAGATGTAGATATATACAAGAATATATTTTGTACACATATATACATATATACACACACAGACACATACATATATAATACACACACACACACACACACACACACACACACACACACACATATATATATGGCTATTGTTTGTCCTTTGTTTTTGAAGTAGGCCAATGACATCCTTGGTGATGACTTGTGCATGGATTGAATTTAAGGGAGGTAGGGTTGCATAAAGTCATCAGTCTCACTCTCTATTGTAGAGTCTTCAAAGGCCAGGAGCATGACAAAAGCCAAACCAATTGGAGATGGCCCAGGATATAATAGATAACCTTGGAGTCTAACCAAGTTCTATGCTCTCCAAAGCACCTGCTTCAGCTACCTTTATGGCCACTGGAACAAATTGTTCACATCTACTCATTCCACTGAGGAAAGTCTTCATGTGTTTGGGGTGGATAGCTCATTAATTCCCCAGTGATTTGAGGCCTGTCAGTTACCCCCAATCTGATTTAACAACTGCTGTATATGCTAGAGTTCCTTAGAGTCGCAGTGGATATATCCATATCTATACCCATCTGTCTATCTGTCTGTCTGTCTATCTGTTTATCTCACTCTTTCTATCCATCTAAACCATTTTAGTACTATAAAAGTTTTAATATTTTTTCTGATAGAAAGAACATGGAGTCTGGGAAGGAGCCATAGACTTGTGAATCAGGAGATTTGATTTGGCTTCCAGCTCTATTTATTATATATGTTACCATAAGAAAGTCAGTTTTGCCACTCATAAAATGGGAATGATAATATTTGTATTATAGCCATACATATGTGTGTGTATGTATGTGTGAGAGAACAAAAATTTGCCTTTCTCAAAGGTTCTTTTCCAATGAAGTATATATCATCCATATATCAGGAATATTCAAAAATCTTTGGAAGTTTCAACAGCACATTGCCTTATAATATCCTGATAATAAACATCAGGTGAGGAATAAAATAAGATATATGCTTACTGAAGGTATTCACTCCTGTGATGCTCAGATTCAAAGTTCAGACCAAAAGGAAATTAATTGTGGGTGGTTTGTTTGGAGGATGATATTATATCATTCCTAGAGTAGGAGTAGGGAATCAGTGACCTCAAGGCCACATCTTTTTTTTAGTACTAAAATTCTGCTAGTGTTCTTATATCGGTAAACAGGCAGGGTACATGACTACCTCGAAATAGTTTTTAAAAGGGTATTATACATAGGGCAATGGAGAGACACTCTTCATGTGAGTAGGATGCAATGTATAATGGATGAGAGCCTAAAAAATAGGATTAACAACATTATCCAGAAGTTATATTATAGAAGGAAAAGATGGTCCTGCCATGTGTCAAAAACAAGAAACAACAGCTGAAAAGCCAAAGGGCTCTTCTGGTACCTTGTGATGGCAAGTAGAAGTAAAGAAAGCCCGCAAAAATGTTAGGTGGATCTTCTAAAACTCCAGCCCTCAATTCTCATCCTATAATCGAAGAGACTTCTTGGGAAAAGTGAGCATCATTACTCATAATGAAGTTTTAAAAACACCTTAATGACTGAGGCCCCAAGAACAGTTGGAGAACAGTCTTCTTTTGTAGAGATGGGATCATAAATGAGTGAAAAGAAAAGAGATGGTTAATTCTGCTATTGATTCATTTGATCCCCAAGCTTTTAACTCTATCAAGACATGACATTGATGGCAATATCTGGATAAGGCTCTCTTCATATGCTAGCAGGCTCACTGGACAGCCTCCTCTGGATAGTAGTCTCCTTGCCTGTGCTTCTGAAAGTTGTACTAAAATGATGACTTCATTGATTTCCCAAACTCTTCCACAGAACATGCAGGCACACCCTGAAGAACACTGAAGCCTTTTGTAATGAAACCAAAGGGAAATGAGTTAGTGGGAAAGCGAGCTCCCCAGACTGTAATCCGTTTCTGATTTTTTTCTCTCACAATTCATTTTGAGAAAAACTTCTAGCACATAATGTAGGGAAGGGGGAAAACAGAATGGATTATGGAAGCTTTCTAATAATACTACTCTCTGTTTGGAATCACTCTTGAATTCACACCATTTCCTGTGAAGAATAAACTATTATTTTCATTCCCTTTTTATGGATGAGAGGCCTACATATGTGGTATGAGGCCACACAGAAAGTTAGGGACACTGCCTCAGATGAGGTAGAAATGAGAAGCATGGGAACAGGATGAGATTCTGGGCTGTAAGGGAGCAAAATTAAACCTTAGAATCCGCTTGACAATTTTGGCTACCAAAATCACATCTTTCTTTCAGTCTTGCCTTATTTCTTATAAGATGCTCTGAGATGGACAACTTTGCATCTAGGCACTGGATATTGTAGCCACTGAAAACCAGAATGTAGAAGCAAATGAATTTGAAAATGATAATTAATTTTTTTTATGAACCAAGCTGACCAAGGACAGACATGCTTTTTTCCCTCCCAGTCCTTTGCTCAGCAATGTGTCAAACAAAAAAAAATTAAGTGTAAAATATCATTAGGGCAGGTGCAGACTAATTTCTTTGCAGATGAACGTGGTCAACAGAAGGTTATGCCAATCCAAGAATACCTTTGGTGAGAACCAGAATCCCCTTGATTAACCTTTTTTTCACCTAATATTGAGTAATTGGATGCCTGATTCTCCTAAAACACAACGTTCATTTAGCAAACTATGAATTTCATAATGCTCTGATTATGGCAGGGAATTTGTATTGTAGAGTCAATGAGGATACAAATAGAAACCACCTGGAACATCACCTAATTTATGCCAAAGAACTGTCTTTAGTTTACAAGCTAGTGATTTAGGAGAAGGGATGTTAATTCTTATATGAAACAACACATTTGGTAGAGAATTAGACCTTTCGTTTGTACTTGGCAGGACAAGACAGGTTTCATGTTTGTAAAAGACATTTGAATGTGCTTATTGCGAATCAGATTGCTTTAAATAGGGCATCTTGCTCCAATCCAGATTTATTAGCTTTTACCTTTGTCCTCTCCCCCTAATTATAGTTCAGACTCACTGGGTAGATTTTTTTCCTCTCATAAAATATATTCCACAGTATTTTTTTAACCTCTTCTCATATAACACACATTTGGGAATTTGGTTTGTCTCCTTCTTTCTCTGCGAGCAGAAGGCCTGGGCCAAGGACTTTTACTAGTGGCATTTTGTGCAAGAGGGTTGGGTCATCATTCATCATTTTTATTGATGTATTTTATACACCTATAAATATCTCTGACCCAGGTCAGTTCTTCAAAATAAAGCAAATTAAAAACAAGTAAACAAGTATCTTGAAACATGAATTAGATGAAGATATAATATGTGTATGTTATACTCACATTATACATATGCCAATGTATTCCACTCTATTCATAGAAATCATTAGCCAATACAGAGAGGAAATATCCACTGAATATCAAAATTAGTATCTTCTATTATTATTGTTTTTATCATGTTAACAGTTCATAGTTTATAATTCAAGCTTCAGACAGTCAGTAATTCTCTAATAAACTGGAGTCCAATGAGAGCTTCTGGCTAGTCCTGCAGATAAATTTATCCAGCTTAGCTCAACTTGCCATCCTTCTATGCTCCTCTGGGAAACATTATTACATAGTTCCTGTGCTAGCTTGGTTAAAGGGTAGTCACTTAGGCAGACTGACAGATAGACAGTTAGATAGACAAACAGACATCAGAGGGACATAACAGTAGCCACAGGTTTTATGGTAATATTTGACTTTTTAGTATAAAATTTATACTTTTACCAGGACAGGTTGAATTTCCCTGTTCTAGATAAATAGCAGTAAAATACATTTATTTATATTTGCTTTTTATGTATTTTATCCCAAACTTAAGAAATAAAACACGCATTACCATAACATAGTAGAATAGAAAAAAAAAGATGATTGCATATAAAACTGCAAGTGTATTACGTATAACTTGCTATTCCTTTGAGATATGTTATAAAGCTACCATGTAAATTTCTTTTTTTCCTTTTTTCTTCTCTCTCTGTCTCCCACCCTAGAGATGACTATCATTAGACACAAATATGTATATGTGTATATGTGTATGTATGTATACTTCTGCTTATTAGTTCTTCCTTTGGATGCAGATAGCATCTCCCTTCATTGGTATTTTGTAGTTGACTTGGGTATTTATAATAGTTAAAATGACTTAGTCACTCAAAGTTGTTCTGAAGAAACAAGATTGTTCTTACTATATGCAACATTCTCTTGATTCTGTTCATTTCACTCTTCGTTATGTCATGCAAGTCTATTCATGTTTTCTTCTAAAATTATCTAGCTCATCATTTCATAGAAATAGTGGTATTCCATCAAGATCAACTTGTTCAGTCATTTCCTGACAGGAATCTCTGTGATTTCCAGTTCTTTGCCATCATAAAAGGACTTGTTATAGATATTTTAAAACATATAGTCTCTTTTCCTTTTCCCCTAATTATCTTTGGAAACAGACCTAGTAGTTGTATTGCTGGGTCAAAAGGTATAGGTAGTTTAATAACTCTTTGGGAATAATTTGATATTGCTCTATAAATGGTTGGATCAATTCACAATTCCACCAACAATGATTTAGTGTCCTACTTTTTCCATATCCCCTCCCACATTTGTCACTTTCCTCTTCGAAAGTTTAAGCCAATCTAATAGGTGTGAGATGATATCTCAAGGTTGTTTTAGTTTGCATTTCTCTAATCAATAATGATTTAGAGTATTTATATATGATTATAAATTGTTTTGATTTCTTCTTCAGAAAACTACCTCCTGTTCATATACTTTGACAGTGATGTCCTAGACCTAATGTATGAGTTTGAGGAGACAGATCAGCAAATGTATTTCTTGAATACTAGAAGGTGGTATAGTAGATTGCATTAAGTGTCTACCTTGGTGCCAGGAAAAGTTTGGATCAATTTTTGCCTGACTCAACTATCTGTGTGAACCTAGAAAAGTCATTGGATCTTTTAGTGTACCATAGAACTCTTAAATGCAATGAGTTACAAATTAAGTGACAGATAAAAGTACAGGTTGGATACCTATAAAAATTGTCATCCTACTTATTTTACAGAACTCTTTTTTTCCATTCTAGTAAAGACATTGGTACTTGAATTTATATTTGATAAGTATTGGTAAATCACAAACTTTTTGCAATTCCCCGGAAGGGATCTTTGACCAGTGAATATTTTTATGAATTAAGAAAAACAGCAATAATAAGTACAACAATTGACTTTTATGAAACATTTTAACTTATTTCAGGAAGTCAGGTAGTATCAAGTGCTCCCACGAGACTGGCATTGTTTCAAGCACTGGAAATACAAAAAAAAAAAAAAGGCAAAAAAGATTATCTTCTCTCAAGGACCTCTAGTGTAATGGAGACTGTGTACATACATTTATGTGCCAACCATGTATATAGACAGTCTATATTGAGCATAATCTCTGAAGGAAGGCAATGGTATTAAAGTGATCCAAGAAAGTGTTTTTGTAGAAGGTAAGATTTTAGTTAAGACTTGAAGTCAGCCAGGGAAGTCAGGAGGCTGAGATGATGAGATCTCATTTAAGCTTCACAATCTTAGGGGATAGGTACTTCAGGTATTCTCCTTCCACTTTAGGAAACTGAGACTCAGAGAAACCCTATTTGGCCTCCAGCAGTGCTCAATACATAGCATGAAGAAGTGGAAACAGAACTAAAGAAAACAAAGACTTCTCCAGACCAAGTCCACACAGAGGAAATCTATGCTAGAGGCAACACAATTTTGGGGGCATTGAGGGATCTCTGCTCAAAAATACTGAAAGAAATATCAAGTGATTAGGAAAAACAAAACCCTAAGCATCAATACTACCAAGCTCAAAAAGTTAATGGAAAAGAGAGCAATAATCCTGCTTAATTTCTTATTTCTACAAACTTTAAAAATGAATTTTATTTAATTTTTTTCATTTCCTTACCTCCTTATATTTTTCAATGTCCTTCCTCCTTCCAGAGGACATTTTTTATAACAAAGAATAAAAAAAAATAAATGGAGGGGGGTGGAAAGTAGTTCAGAAAAGCTGACCAACACACCAAAAAGATCAACTATGTCTTCTGTACCCAGCAAAGATAGGCCCTAACAATCTTAATGAAAGTAGGCTATGTGCATTGAAGGGACATGCAGGAGGGAACAAGCATTTATTAAGTGCCTATTGTATGTAAAGCACTATATTAAGAACCTTACAAATGCTATGGAACCAATAATGAAAATATGAGAAAAGAAAGCCTGGCCTTTCACGAGCAATAAATTACAGGGGACTATGTCACTTATAAAACATGACTAAAAGATGCAGAGTCCTAATGGAAAAGGGATTCTGTCCTGAAGGCATGGCCCTCAAAGTGATCTCATTCAGTTCTTGCTGAATGCATAATATTCTAAGACATGACACAACCAAAATCAATGAAATGAGTATGATCTATGTACAGGAAAACACACACATACACACACACACACACACACACACACACAGATAATTCTTATTATCCAGACTGTGGGATTGATGGTCAGCTGTCAGGCCTAGAGGCCTAAGGGCTACCCGAGTCTTACCTTACCTGTCGCAGGTCTTCGGCTGGCCAAACCGGATAAACATATGAGAGAAGAGACTTTCCAGAGTCGAACAAGGGTTAGGCTTTATTCAGGGTCTTGGTTACATGTGCAGGGGGAATTCTTCCTGAGGAGAGAGGAATCTCCCAAGGAGGCAAAGATCTTACAGTAAGAGAATGGAAGCGGGAGAGGGAGAGAGGAGAAGGAAGAGAGAAGAGGGGAGAGAGGGAAGATGGGCCTTCTGTCCTCTAAGGGCCCCTCAGCTCTAAGAGCGCCTTCAGGCTTTCCTGACCCTACTTTAGCTCTTCCACCCCATAGTTTACCGGGCGTGCTCTCACACTTTTGTTAGTCAACAACAGGTGTGCTCAGACCCTGGGCCAATCTCGAGGGCGGGATGCTCTCCCCAGCACTTATCCCACAGAGAAGAGGCTGAGATGCACGAGATAGACCGGGTCTCACACCTCAATTGCCAGCTGTTCCCTGGGGGGCCTCATGAGAACTCTAAGGTTTAGAAGTCCTTACTTTTACCTGCCCGAGACTGTCCACATGGAACTGAGCTTACACCCCCAACAGTCAGCCTATAAGAGTAGTAAAGCAATGTTTGTGTCTAAGACAGGTTCTGTAAATAATCAATGAACTGGATTAAGAATTAAATAAGAGGAAGAAAGAAAAGTGGATTGAATTTGGGAAATTGTGGTGTTCTTTTAACTGTAGGCTTCTCCTTTCCAAAGCTTAAAGTACTATATAAATTCTTCTCCTTCTCCTTCTCCTTCTCCTTCTTGTTCTTCTTGTTCTTCTTGTTCTTGTTCTTCCTCCTCCTCCTCCTCCTCCTCCTCCTCCTCCTCTTTTTCTTCTTCTTCTTCTTCTTCTTCTTCATCTTCTTCTTCTTCTTCTTCATCTTCTTCTTCTTCTTCATCTTCTTCTTCTTCTCCTTCTTCTTCTTCTTCTTCATCTTCTTCTTCTTCTCCTTCTTCTTCTTCTTCTTCATCTTCTTCATCTTCTTCATCATCATCATCTTCTTCTTCTTCTTCTTCATCTTCTTCTTCTTCTTCATCTTCTTCTTCTTCTTCTTCTCCTTCTTCTTCTTCTTCTTCATCTTCTTCTTCTTCTTCTTCTTCTTCTCCTTCTTCTCCTTCTTCTTCTTCATCTTCTTCTTCTTCTTCTTCATCTTCTTCTTGTCCTTCTTCTTCTTCTTCTTCTTCATCTTCTTCTTCTTCTTCTCCTTCTTCTTCTTCTTCTTCATCTTCTTCATCTTCTTCATCATCATCATCTTCTTCTTCTTCTTCTTCATCTTCTTCTTCTTCTTCTTCTTCTTCTTCTTCTTCTTCTTCTTCTTCTTCTTCTTCTCTGTTACCACTATTAGTACTACTATCCCAATCCCCACCTGCTATTACTACTGCTGAAACTTGTAATTAAAACTTTGTGTTCAATTCTTCTCAGCACCCAAGGCCATTTAGGACACTGAAGCAGTAATGCATGCAAAATTTCAGAATCACAAAATCTTAGAACTGGAATGGTCTTCAGTGGACATCTAATCAAAATCATACCTCAAAAGGAGACCAAACTATACCATTCCCAACAGTAGTCATTTTGTTCTGGGCCGGAAGACCTCTAAAGGTTACAAAAAGTGTGTGTATGCACACACACACACATATACACAGTACATTTTTTATTATGTATATATCTGTGTACTCACATGTATGTGTATATGTATATATATGTATATATATATACATATACAGACACCCACACCCACAATGCACACTCCCCCATATATATGTATATGTGTGGGTATGTGTGTGTATTTTTTCCAGGCTAAACATTCCCATTTCCTTCAATCTATGTATACCCTTCAATGTATACCCCAGATCCTTTACCAGCATAGTTTTTATCCATTGGATAATCTGAGTTTATATTGATGGTCATTTCTAAACTGTATAAATTTCTTAGCCTGATATTCAAGTGTCTTCATTTTCTGGCTCTAGAATCCAGTCAAAATAAACTACTCTTTGACTATTTGCCTAATAGCCTAAAGTTTTCTTAGTTCTTTCTGTATCTTTGTTCATGCTGTTTTCCACATATCTTCTGCCCCAGTTGGTCTGTCCATATCCTTCAAGACAAAGTTTTAATTTCAGCTATTACCTTAATATTGTCTTGGTCATCCCATACTAAAGCCATCCTTTCTATATTCCAGGGTCCAAATACATTTTGTTCATAAAGCAAAATAAACTTTTGCTCTATTCAAGAAATAAGTGCAATTGGTACCTAAATGTACCATAGACATAGAGTTGGAAGGAATTTTTGAGGCTATTTCATACAGTCTTATATTACATATTTATTATATATCTTTATTATATGATGTATTATATTTAATATATGTATATACTTTTATTTCAGTTATCCATTTATGTCATCTTCCATATAGAACATCTCAGTAGAACATGCTGTCCCAAAACCCATGCCCAGCTCTGTCCCTAGACTACTCTATATGTGTATATATAGTGTATGTACATATATACACAAAGATATTATATATAGTGTATATATATAATGTATATATATACATATATAGATGTATATATGTATATATAGTTATACACACCATCAGACAGACAGACAGATAGATATATAGGTAGACACAGATAGAAGTATTCATCATTCCATCTATTCATTAAATTAATATTTATCAGCCAGTTCTTGAGTAGCTACTAGCTAAGGTAGAGAACAGAATGATACAACTAGAGCTCCACTGACACCTATCCTATTACTTACCATTGTTGACACGTTATCAGTGCAGTTCATACTTTCACAATTCATTAAGAAGCCATGAAAAGAAGTATTTAGTAAGAGAAAGAGGAGGAAAAGGATATGAGGAAGGAGAAGAAGAAGAAGAAGAAGAAGAAGAAGAAGAAGAAGAAGAAGAAGGAGAAGGAGAAGGAGAAGAAGAAGAAGAAGAAGAAGAAGAAGAAGAAGAAGGAGAAGGAGAAGGAGAAGAAGAAGAAGAAGAAGAAGAAGAAGAAGAAGAAGAAGAAGAAGAAGAAGAAGGAGAAGGAGAAGGAGAAGGAGAAAAATAATCCAAAATATCCTTCCATAGAGAATTCTAGCACAAGGCATAAGAAAGTATCTCACTGAAACTGAGCTGCTGCCTTCACCCTGTGTAGAAACTGCTACATATGGATAAGTATGAGATGCATCAAGGCACTGAGAACAAAGGAAATGGACATCATTTAATCAACTTTACTGTTATTTCTTATAAATTACTCTGTGAGCTTGACCTATTAAACTTCGTGAGTTTCTGATGAAAGTTCTAATCAGAAACATTTTGAATTATTATAAAGTAGAAATAGTAAAATCCTCCCAACAGAGATTTTGCAAAGATATTATTTTAGTTAAATATTACTTACAGAAGCAGTTAGGTTTACACTGTCACCTCACACATTATACCAAAACAAGCTACAAACAGATATGTGCCCTGGATATAAAAGATCACACTATAAAAAAATAGATGATCAAGAAAGAAATTGTTTTTTTCAGTTCTATGGATAGGGGAAGAATTTATAAAGAATGGAAAGAACCGAATACTTTTTCAACATCTACTATGAGTCTGGCAATATGTCAAGTACTACAAATATTTTCCTTGATTTTCCCAACCTTGGGAGGTAAGTGCAATTATTATTCCCATCCTACAGATGAAGGAATTGAGACAAGCACAGATCAAGTGACTTTCCAAGGGTCACATAATTGGCAAGTATCTGAGGACAGATTTGAACTCAAGTCTACCTGATTACAAGTCTGGTTCCAGTACCATCCAATTGCCCAAACAGTGGATGGAGAGGACAATAGAAGGCAAAATTGCAACTTTGATTAAATAAAATTTAAGTTTTAGAAAGAACAAATCCAAATCTGCTAAGATTAGAAGGAAAACAATTAACGGAGGCAAATGGTCCAGGGAGTTCTCAGAGAAAGAAACCAAGCTATTTATAACCAGTTTTAAGAAAGCATCAAATCATTAATAATTGGAGAAATATATAATAAAGCAATTCTGAGGCTCTGCCTCACATGTATCAAATTGGTAAAGATTTTTTTTAAAAAAAGGAAAGGCAATTGCAAGTGTTTAAGGGCCTGCAGGAAAACAGGCACTTGATACACTTTTGGTAGGGTTGTAAATGGGTTCAACAATACTGGAGACAGATTTGAAGGGATAATGTTGATATTAAGTTATAATTACATATTAACATTATAATCAATAACAATTATATTAATAATTAATAATATATTAAGTGATAATAAATGACATTTATTAAGCTCCTAATATGGTCCAGG
Source organism: Notamacropus eugenii (assembly GCF_028372415.1). Lineage (NCBI taxonomy): Eukaryota > Metazoa > Chordata > Mammalia > Diprotodontia > Macropodidae > Notamacropus > Notamacropus eugenii. Next base: position 166,654,421 of record NC_092875.1, on the reverse strand, counting down.
CACTGTGTTATGATCTGGAAATACAAAAATAGAAAAAAGACAGTCCCTGCCCTCAAAAGAGCTCACAGTCTAATGCACCAAATAAGAGCATGCGTAGCTGGACTGTGCTAATGTGATCCAAAGGTTCTTCCTCCTTTTCTTCATTCCTTTCTTCCTTTCTTTCTTCTTTCCTTCTTGTCTTCTTTTTTTTTTTTGAGTGGATGGAAGGTGGAAGGAAGGAAAAAAAAATGAATGCTTGATAATAAAAAACATTTTGAAAACTACCAAAGAAGAAAAAAATATTTTATACAAATAAAAATCTTTGCAGAAGCTTTTTGCTTTTTCCCTCCCTTCTTTTAAAGAAGAAAAAATGTTTTGCCAGGTTCTTTTGTACATATTCAAGCACCTTTTTAAAAAAAACTAACATATTCTGTGATAAAAGATTGCTTACAATTTATAAAATTGGTTCAAAAAGATGAGAGAAAAAAACTAGACCTCATTTAGTGGTGTCCCACCCCCATCTCCCTCTGGCAAACTGCTTTTAAAAGACTGTCACAATTTCTTTTTTTCAGGTCACAGATAAAGGTCAGTTCTAGTTTTTCAGACTAGTTTAAGAAAATTCTACCACCTGGAGGAGTTTTAACAGAAAAGGCAGAACTGTGAATTTTCAAATAAAGCCTTTTTTTTCTTTTTTTTTTTCCTAGGCACCTAGCACTTTGTCAGATGTTTACACTGACTATCCCCAGAGAAAATCCTGAGGACTAGGAGCATTGTTTTTTTTCAGAATTTGTCTTCTTGAAAACATATGTCTCAGATTCTTTTCAATAACCACTATGTTGATCATTTGAATTTCTCTTAGAAAAATTAGGTTTTAAAAAATTTCTTCTTAATCATCTCTTTTAGACTTCCATCTATTAAGTATTATATGGCATGACCTCTGGAAAGTTTTATCAATTTATTTTTGCTTATCATAGATCTTACCCCAATCCTTCCTTTCAAGGGCCACATCCATACTAGCTACTGCTTCCAAAACTACTAAGGTTGAAACTGATCTGAACTTCTCCTGAACCCTCCAAATATTTATCGCTGGCATCACCTATTTGCCACTTGCTCACATCTAGGTAGAGTTAATAACTAATATTTACATAGCACTTCAGTGCTTGCAAAGTGCTTTAAAAACATGTCACTTTATTCTCACAGCACACCTGGGAGGTAGTTGTTACATGTTATCCTCACTTTTCAGATGAGGAAATTGAGGCAGACAAAGGTTAAGCAGTCATATCACTGGTAAACGTCTGAGGCAGGATTTTGAGTCCAGTTCTTTCTGATGCCAGATCCACCACACTGTGCCACCCTGCTATCTTTTTGCCTGACAATCACTTTGCAACCAATCCATTCCAAAAACTGCTATGTAATTTTATAGATGAGTAAACTGAGGCTCAGAGTTACAAACAAACTGACTGCTAATGATAAAATTTTGGGGGCACTGCAGGCAGAAGTAATAGTAAAGGGACTACATAGTGGCAAAGTGGATATAGACTTGTAAGGGGAAAAAAGAAAACAGCTTTCTCCCAATTAGAAGTATCAGAAGTAGAATAGTTTGCCCCCAGGAGATGATGAATTTTCCCTCACTAAAATTCTTTAAGAAAAGACTGAATGACTACTTGTCAGATATATTGTGCAGAGTTTTTCCTTCTCTACTCTAGATGGGTTGGCCGGGATAAGTCTTCCAGTTCCTCACCTCTGGGGACTTTTGACATTGCCATACACATCAGAGTTGAGATTGGAGCATCAGGTTTGTCATGGCTTCTCTCCACACTGGCTCTTAAGATAGCATTAACAGTGTCTTCTAATGTGAGTTACTGTTCATGAGCAGGTGTCTTATCTCCTCAACTGTACTGTGAACTTCTTGGAAGCCAGCAGAGTTTCCTTTATTTCTTTGTATCCATAGATTCATTCAATCAACAAATACCCAGTGTTGCAAAATATTAGTACAGTTTTAAGCTATTAAAGCTTAATGCTGTGTGGGAAGTTCACAATGTGTCTACCACTCAGTTAAACTCTAGGAGAGGGAGGCAGACATAAAAAAATAACAACGTATAAGGTCTCTATTCTAGTGTGTGATACAGGAGAGAAATAGGACATATGCACAAAGAGCCAGAATGCATAATATATATCGTCACACTATGAGAAGCAGTATGTGTAAGTGAACAGAAAGCTGGCCTTGGAGTCAGGAAGACCTAGATTCTCTGGCTATGTGACGAAGTAAGGAACATAACTTTTCAGTGCCCCAGACAAGTTTATAAACTAACTTTTGGAGCAGGAGCTGTTATATTGGTAGGTGGAGTAAAGGTAGATCGTGATGTAGAACAATGAAATAATGGATCCAGTAAACAAACAAATAACCATCAAATCTATAAAAAATGATGGTACGTGATGTGTCATATCCATAGGTAGTATTCATCACCCAAACACATTTGATGGTCTCCGAGTTTGACACTGTTTTATAGCAGTGGAAACCTTAATGTATATTCTTTCTTTTCTCTTCCTTTCAGCCTCTACCAACAAGTAAATATTTTGGAAGATAGTGCTGTCCTCAGTGTCTTTACATGACTTTATTATATTCATATGTTCCTCTTAGCCTATGAGAGGTATTTGGAATCAGTGTGTCTCCTTTATTACAAAGTCTGTCCCATGAAGCTTATCATCTTCAACAATTGTCAATTGGTATTTTCACCTTTTCTCACTATAGTAAAATAATAATGTTGAGAATCCTAAGAAATGCATCTTAAAATGGCTCTTCAGACCAATTGAAATTGCTGAATGGAGCAGTTAAGAGAAGAGGGGAGTGTATCTAAAGAGATTAGAAATATCTTTGTGACCACCAGTATTTCATTGTTATGTCTACAAAATTTTCCCCCTTTTTATACGGTAATAAAAACGAGGTAGGTTTCCATAGCCTAAACAAATTCAGTTTTAATGCTGAGAATGACATTTTGGTTCTTAGAATATTTTTTCATTCTATTTTTGGGGTCCTCATTCTAAATGTCTTGTTAAGTAAGAAAGAGTCCAAGTTTGTAGTCTACCAAGGAAAATCTCATGCCAATATATTATGAAAACTTTCCTGAAGAAGAGAATGTTTGAGGTGTTTATGTTGAACACAGAATGATATCACAAAAAAGGTAACATTTGTAGCAGATGGGAAATGACTAGTTACCAATGGGGAATAATTTTTGAATCCGCTATCTATACACAGTCAGCTTACTAACTTGTTAGAATAAAGATTAAAATTAATCTTAAATAGAAAGTAAGACTATAGTGAAAGGTGGAAAGCAATAAACACTTATTAAGCACCAACTAGGTGTCAGGAATTGTGCTAAATATTTTACAAATACCATCTCATTTGATTCTCACAAAACTCTGTAAAGTAGGTGCTCTTATTATCCCCATTTTACAGTTGAGGAAACTGAGGCATACAGAGGTTTGCCATGATCATATTGATTTTTACTCTTCATTTTCAAAGAGGACAAATGCTATCATATGTTATGTCTTGACTTGCACATGAATTAGATTTAAGTGAGGCAGAGTTGCACAAAGTCATTTGCTTCACTCTCTCTTCCTGACTCATTGAAGGCCAGTGGCAGGACAAAAGTCAAAATGATGACCTTGGTGTCTTTGATGTCTGACTGAGCTCTGTAGCATCTACTCCAGCTGGCTTCATGTCCGTTGCAACAAATTGTTCTCATTTATCCATTTTCCCAGGAAAAGTATTCATATCTTTGGGGCAGACATCCTCCTAACTCTCCAATGGATTTGAGTTCAGTTGGTTACCCTCAACCTGATTTAGTCCACCTGCCAAGATGGTAGCTCATGCTACAACTTCTTGGAGCTAACAAGGAGAGTTGGATGACAGGTGGACACCAAAGGTGGATGAGTAGCCCTGAAAAGAACTTGGCAACCTCTCAAACCAGATGTACTAGTCCTCTCTGAACAACTCCATACACCTGTTAACAGTCATATATCTGTTAAGTGTCTAAGGATGTTCCAGGCCCAGCACTCTCTGTACTGTATCACCTGCAGAGGATAGGATACATAAGTGAGAGGATTCCAACCTTACTTTCTAAAACAAGCTATTGATACCTAAAACATTGGGAAAAACTAAAAGAACAGACACTGATACCCTGACATGGCTTAAAGACATTTAACCGACACAAAACAATCACCCCAACAAAGAAGTTAAAAGAGCTTAGAAATTGACTCATACAGCATGGACTTAAATTTCCTTCCTAATTAGAGAGATACGATGAACAAGGGTGACATGGGTTTAAAATTTTAAAAAATGCCATTTGGAAAACATTACAGACTAGATTGGTAGAACATTATGAATAATATTGATCTAATAATATAGCCAGATGCAATGGGGGGAAAATGCATGTTTATAATAAACAGCAAAAGACTTAAATAAAGCCAGACCAATCTAAGGCTAGAAAGAGAACAGCAGAGACAAAAAGGAGAGAAAACAACTGTAGGGCTTTAGAGAACAAAGTATTTTCTTCCTAAATGACAGCTTCCACATTTTAGATTCTAACATCAAAGTCCCTGACATGTTTCATGAAGAAGTAGAAAAGGTACTAAAAAAAATAAGATTAGGAAAATGTGGCTAGAGGAGAACAAAAGAACACATTGAGGAGATCTTCACTGGCTTGTCCTGCCATTGTGATACTGATGGATAGATTCTCAAGATGTATAACAGAGGAGAGGATACCAAAGACTCAGGGGGAAAAATGTAAGCTTAATTATTACCACCAAAAATGACTGAAAAATACATAAATAATGACCTTTATGTATTTCTGATGATGGGAAAATATTTGTATTTACATACACATGTATCCACATAAATATGAACAAGCATACACACATGTGTATATATATACATATATGTATACATATATATATATATACATAAGAAACTTTTCTACATTATAAAAATTTTTTGGAGTAATTCAAAGACAAATTGAAGATATCCTTGATCAAGATACAAATCAGGCTTTCACAGGCAATATTCATCAGCCAATCACATACTCAGAGTTGCAATTAAAATGCATATGTAACAGATTATCCCGGTTTTGTTACATTTCCAGGACTCTCCAGGATTTTCAGGTGCCTAGGATCTCTGTCATTGGCTCCAGCTTCCACCAATTGTAATTCTGAAATGGTAGAATGGAGTCCTCTAAATCCTACTTCCATTTAACTAGTTACTTAATCATCAAACTAGCTTTTACTAAGATATATTTACCTCAAAGGTATAATAGCAAATTTGCAAACATATTCCACTAAATATGGAATATAATCCTCCCCCCCCCCCATTCCCCCTCTTACCACCTTATACTCTGCAGAGAAGGGAGATAAGTTCACCGCTTAGCTCACTTATATATAGTTCAGTCTGAAGGTCCAAGACCAAAGTCTCCCATGATCTCCAGTCCCAGACACCCTGGCTTCTTAGGTCTTCCCTGCCAGGCTGATTAGCTGCAATATCCAGTCTGAAATCTTGGCTCTCATGGCTCAGCTCCTAGTTCAATGGGGATTTCTCCACTCCCTGACTAAAGCTGAGAACAGAATAAGACAAACAACCCAAACACATTTCTTGAGGCCACATAGTATAAAGGGAGAGCAGAGGGAAGTTACCCTTTCTTTCTCACTATCTCAGTTTAGGGTACTCATACAACATAATTTTAGTTAAGTCTGCATTATCAATTTTTTCCCATGACTTCAATTTGGACAATCAACAAAACAATAAATCAAACCCTGATTTACAGCATTTGCCAGTTCCTGAGATGTATATCCTCACAGTGAAAATTTAACAACCAGCTCTCTCAAGCTCATACTAGCTGGCCAAAGCACACCACTGATTATGGATCTTATTGGAAATTATGCTCTCTAAGACTCGATACAAACTGCACAATATCATTTGTAAATAGGAGCAAAGAGATGTTCTATTCAATTTTTCTGGAGAACTGGTTGCTAAGCATTTATCAGAACACTCCTATCAATCAATCAATCAAATAAAATATAAGTGTTTATTATATGGTAGGGACTATTCCATGTGCTGAGGATACAAAGAAATATAAAAACAGCTCCTCTCCTCAAGGAGATCATATTTTAATGGAGGAGATGTCATGTAAATAGTTAGACACATATAACTTTTTAGTCATAGACCCTTTTGGCAGTTGGCTGAAATTTATGGATCTTGACTCAGAATAATGCTTTTAAATGGGTAAAATAAAATACACAGGATTACAAAAATAAGGTTAAAAAATAGAGAGGATTACTCAGGAAACCAATAATAAAAAAATTCAGTTTGTGGACAGAAAGACTGATAATAACAAGAGTAAATTTCAAATAAGTTAAAAAATCATTTTGAAATATCTATTAGAACTTGCATATGACATGAAAAGATTTGTGATTTCTATTGGTGATAAACCCCTAGATTCTGCAAATACTACTCTGATTTGTTACATACTTTCATAATTTAAGAAAATACTAAACTTCAGTTAGAGGTATATGGAAATAAAGATATAAAATTTCATTTTCTATTTATGACATGTATAAGATGTAGACACATATAGCGTAAAGGGGATAATCTCAGAGGGAAAGAAGTTAGTAGCTGGGGAACTAGGGAAGACTTCTTCCAGAAAGTAGAATTTAACATGAGGAAGCCAGGGAGAGTTAGAGGCACTGGTGAAAAGGGAGAGTATTCCAGGCATGAGGGACCTCCAATACAAGGGCATGGAGATGAGAAGTTCAGTGCTATTTCTTTTCTTTTCTTTTTTTTTTTTTTTACTTTATTTTCAGTTTTCAACAATCACTTCTATATGCTTTAAATTTTCTTCCTCTCTCTCCCCTCTCCCTCCCCAAGATGACGTGCTATCTTATATAGGCTCTACACATACGTTCTTATTAAACACATTAGATGCTGTTTCTAAGGAATAACAAATAGGACAGCATAGCTAAATCACGGAGTGTGAGTTAGGGTATATAGTGTAAACTGAAGACTTGCTGAATAATGGGGTTATATGGTTAGACCTGCACTTCAGGAAAATCACTTTGGGAGCTGAGAGGAGGTTGGGTTAGAATGGGGAGGGAACTGAGACAGGGAAACCGACAGTTCTAGTCCAGGTAAGAAGTGATGAGGACTTGAATTGCAGTATTGGCTTTGTGAATGGAGAGATGGGGATTCATCCAAGAGGTGTTCTGAATGTAGAAACTAAAACTTTAGAGGGGTTTGATATAGAGTGAGTGTGAGTGAAGAGTCAAAGATAAAATCAAGGTCGCAAGCCTGAGTAACTATGGTATGTTGTGAAGTGTTTATGTGCAGCAAGGAAAGAGCCAGGAAATAGTTACAGATTGAAGATTAGAGAGATAGCAGGAATGATAAGTAGGGCAATCTACTGGAAAATATAGAAGGGAAGGGGGTCAAGGTTGGCCTTTGCAAGAAGAGCCATCTTTTCATCTGAGACCAGAGAGAAGAAGGAACTAACGTGAGAAGTCTGAGTAAATGTGCAAGGAGGAGGAAAGAAGCTGCGCTCTCAGTGAATGGCCTCAATTTTTTTTTTCAGAGATTTATGATGCAAGATTCTCAGCAGAGAGGGTATTGTAAAGGATCCCTGTGGGAGTTCAAAATCTATAGAAGCTATGGGTTATGGGGTAGGAGATCATGTGGAAAAGAATAAAAAATGATTGTGTTCATGCATAGAGGGAACTATTGAGATTATGTAACATAAACTTGTAATAGATCAATTCAGCATGCTTTTGTGCTTTTCTCTAAATTCATTCTTTAGCAGTGGAATAGGAGCAAAGGCAATACATGGTGGGAATAATCCAAAGCTGGGGTTTGGCTAGGCATGCTTAGTTGATAGGACAAGGAGAAAAGGAATTAGAGAGTAAATGACTGGTTCAATAAAGAGATGAGAAAGTCAAAGAAGATGATAGCTTGAGGAGAGGTGATGAACTGAGTGGGGAAACTAAATCATAGAGGTAATATAGGTGAAGGTAAGGAAGAAAAACAAGATTAGGGGTCACGAGGCATAGGGAATCATGGAATAATAAAATATTATAATCAAATAAAGGAATTTTGGAATTCATCAATGTCAAAGTGGAACACTTATGGATAATGGAAAAATGAAAGGTGTAACTACCTATGTCATCCAGTTAATAAACAAAGACAGGCAAAAGAAGGATGGAGATTTTAAAAAAGAGAAGGACAGTCCCTTCCCTCAAGGAACATGCATTCTAGTGGAGGAAAGCAATGGATAAATAACTACATGCATACTAGTAGAATAGAAGCAGATTATCTGAGAGAAAGTGCTAACAATAAAGGAATGCAGGAAAGGCCTCCTACAGAAGATGGCACTTGAGCTAAGAATTAATTGAAGCCAGAAAAGCCAAATGGCATAGCAGAGTAGGGCGGAGTGTAGAACATTTTAGGCATGGGGAATGCTCAACACCAACTCACAGAAATGGTAGATGGACTCTCATCTTCCAGAAACTACAAGTAGGCCAAAGTAGCTAGAGGAGGAAGAGATGTGGAGGACAATAAAGTGTACAAGATACTTGTTGGACATACAGTTCTAGATGGACACGAATTAGTTGATTCATGTATAAATTAGATTTAAGTTAGGCAGAGTTACACAAAGTCATCAGCCTCACTTTCTTTTCCCGAGTCATCACAGTCCAGTGGCAGAACAGAGTCAAGATGACTGGCAGTGGCTTGAAATGCAGTGGATAACCTTGGTATCTCTGTCCAACCAAACTCTAAGTCCTCCACAGATTCTGCTGAAGCTGCCTTCATGGCCATTGGAAGAAATTGTTCTCAATCATTCATTCCACCAGAGGAAGTCTTCACATGCTTTGGGTAGACACTCGCCTACCTCAAGGATGGGTTTGAGACCCTAAAGCTATCCTCAACCTCAAGCCCACCTACCAAAACAATTTACCAGGGTGTGGCCACTGTGTATGCTGTGACTTCTTGGAGACACAAGTGAGAGTTAGGTGGATCAGGTGGACACGGAAGGTGGAAAACAGCACTCACACCAGAGGTACTGGTCTTCACTGAACACACCCTACACCCCTTAGGAAACTGACCACCATGCAGAATGACAGGAGTCTTGTACCATTGTTGGAGGTCTGACACAGGAGATGGCCATAGGTAAGGGCTCAAGGCTGAAGTACAACCATGCAACTTATTGAGCAAGGAAGCTTTCCATGTGGGAGAGAGGAATGTCAATTTTTGAGCTGTGTATGGGATGAGTAATAAAATGGAAAGACTTGAGGAAGAGTGACCTATTGCAACAGTACAGACAATAAGTGATAATGACCTAAATAGTCACACATTTCTCTGGTGTCATCTCGATGTGGTTTCTCTTATGTAATTCTGTATTGGTAATACATTGCAGCTTGAGCATGCCCATAGTGCACATCTCCACTACCCTTTGAATGACTTGCATTTTTAATATATTTTTTTAGAAAACACCTTTTCACATGTTTCACAGCCTTATGTCATCAAAAGAAAAACACTAATGTTAAAAGATAGGCCTGTGTTTCCAGAGGGAACCTGGAGTCATCTATAGAATTTTTCAAAGATAATTCCATCTTTTCTCCTCCTCCCAATTAAGACTAAGTTTTGCCTGTTCTGAGGTCCTTGTAAGTAGGGATTGTTTTGTCTTTCTTTGTATCATCAACATTTAGCATAGTGCCCAACACATATTAAGCATTTAATAAATGCATGGACTTGTTGATTTATTGTCCTCTTCAGTATCTGGAAAATTAGTCATATAAACAGACCAACTATCTGAGTTGTCTATCAGTTGTATATCTTACTCTGGACAAAAACGGATATTTCATTCACATATTTAGAGGCTAGGAGATGTCAAAGTGGATAGATACAAGACCTTAGTTCAAAACCAGTGTTAGTTATTTATGAGCTAAATGAACCTCAACAATTTACTTTACCTCCACCTCACTTTCCTCATCTTCAAGGTGAGGATGATAATAAGACTTAAAGATAAAAAGAGATAACATTTGTAAAATATTTTGCAAACCTCAAAGCATCAAGTAAATGCTGGGTTTTTTTTTTTAAACTGTATACATACTTAGGACAAACACTAGCTTCCAGGACAAGACCTTGCCACTTTCCTCCTGATTTGCATTGTAGGTCCTCCCTCAGGTTCTTCTCCAGTTTGGTCCAAGTAGCCAGGCCAGGTCAATACTAAATCACCTACCTCTCAGTGTCTGTGGCCTCCAAGACCTTTCACAAGACTTCCCAGGACATGTTCCTGAGGAAAAAACCCCTCCAACTCCTTCATCCCAAGGCCCAGTACTACTTCCTCATAACCTGAATCCATATCTGTAATGTAAATTGGACTTTCAGAGGCTGTATAGCGCCTATCATCCCCACATGCCATAAAGTTGTACCATGTAGAAGGACTTTGAAAGATCTAAACAAATCTTTTCTTGAGTAGATCTCTCTCTAAATATTGATATTTTACCTAATGTGACTTCTTAATTGTTAGCATATTCTCACATCCTTATACATTCCATCCCAGTGATTCTGAACCCCTAGCTGTAGTCTTTAAATGTCTACTCGTTTAGTCCTGTCTAACTCAATTCTAGCCCCTCACAATAAACCACTCTAGATTTGCTCATTCTTTCCATGGAGATCTCTGGAAAGTTTCATACTTTCCTCTTAAACCTTTTCCTTTCTTACTTTTTTCCATCTTTTGACTTCCATTGATACCTGGCTCTCCCAATGACACTGCTTCCCTCATAGAACCAGCTCAGTGACTGTAGTGGGAATTTGGAATATCCTTAGTTTCCTACTGCTACTTCCAGTCCATTCCCCTACTGTCATCACTCAGTAAACTTTGATCTTATTAGGTTCCACACATCTAAATTTATCACCCAATACAGATGCTAGGGGTTCTCGGCCAGGAGTTCCCCATCCCTGTTCTAAGACATTCTCCCTTCTGCAGTGACTTTAGTGTCTGCCTTATTCTCTTTGTGATCCAATTCTTTTCCTCATGTGAGGGAATTTCAATAACATGGTGATGATCCCCAAATTCTCCAACTTCCCAATTCCTGAAATAGTATGGATATGAAATCACAGATGTATTGCCACATTGAAACTTTTGTCCTTTATTTTATTTATACTGGTTATGAGCCAGTACTTATTTGCACAGGCTAAATACACACACACGTATATGAAGACATGTATGCTGCGCATGAACATGTAAACATGTAGAACATTAGGTCCTGAAAGGGACTTGAGATCTTAGTTCATTCTCCCTCATTTCACAGAAGAAGGAATGTGGCCAAGAAAGGTCAAGATCATATAACCCGGTATTGGGGGAACCAAAAGAATTACTCAAGTTGTCCCAATATATTAGATCCATGCTCTTTTTTTTAAGTATATTTCAGCTGCTTCTTAAATAAGTTGTGTAAGAAGAAGAGTCTTCACGCATATTTTCCTCTTTTCTTACCATGATTACTACAGTTAGTAACTAAAAATATTCTTAAAGTTTATTTTCTAAGATGCTGTTTATTGATTACCTCCTGCATTCAGTATTCCAAAAATACCAATGTATTTCCATTTTATGATATGCTGTAAAGAGTTACAAAATGTGTCTAAAATGTCCAAGAAGCTATTTTTTTCCACCAGCATTTCTCTGGCCAAATGCTGAGGGAATAATAATTTTATAAAAGAAATAGATACCCAATGAGAGAAAAACTAAATTAAGCAGAGAACTAATGTTGCCATATTCCTTTGGGTTAAGTAATATTGCTTGATGTTCCTTGGCTAAAGAGCTTTTAGAATATCGGAAATATGGTTTATTTCCTAGCTATATTCAATTGTTGCAATTCATTCAGTAACTTAATCCCAAATCACTATCTTGTACACGTCCTTGTTGAAGAATTCAATTGTGTGGTAAATTATGCAGAAAACATACCTCCCACAATGCCTTATCAACCTAAAAAACCTGAGCATCTCTTATTATCCAAATACTAGTCTAATGAATGAGTCATCAGGACTAGTCTCAACATTATACTTCATGGATAGAACATCAGTATAACACTAATTGCAAAGCCTGGTTTTTCTCTTCATTAAAACATTCTGTGATGGCATTAAGAGCCCTTCCTTTTCTCTTGAGTCCCCTGCCTATTCATGAAATCAAACTATCATGTTTCTGCATATATGCATACATACATATATAGGTATATAAATATAAAATATATATATATGGATCATGTGATTCATGTATATGTAATATATATATATAGATATATAGATCATGTGAAACAATTGTATTTTCCTGAAATATTCCTTATGATCATGTTATAGATACATGAAGGACTCGTTCTGCAACTCTCATTCATAGATGATAACATGACTCCACATCTCTGAAAAGCCTCTAAATTTTACGTCTGCTATTAAATATTGATTTTTAGTGTTGTCATTTTAAACCTGTATGTGGAATTCTCTTTGACTTCTCATCCACTTCTCTGAATACTGAAGTCCTGAGACCCAAGGCTTAATTTATTTTGGTTCTGCAGTATTTTACTGCCCATGATCAAGCCATCACACATCCTCTGCACCATCTGCTGTGGCACATCCTCCCTATAGCTGTTTTCATCTAAGAGGGAATGTATCCAAATGAGAATTCTTTGTTTCCTTGAAAAATTCATTATCCTGGCTTATAGAAGGTGGCCTGGGAGCTAGTATTCATTTGATGGAGATACTATGATCACATTTTAACAGTTAGTTGCTAGTGTCAAGTGGTATTGTTTAAAAATAGAAAATCAACTGGTATAACTGTGTTTGTCCTATATATATTTTAAATATTTCTAAAAATAAACCATTGAAATGCTGAAGAATTTTCATTATTTTCCCCTTGATAAAATATATGTAGGAATCACTTCAAATTCTTAGGAATATTTTAAGTTACATATGTATGATGATAAGGGTCAAACAAACATCCCCAGACTTTATAGTGCAAAAAGGTATTTGTTAAGTTTATTAAGTATGTCATTGCTACAGTAAATCAACAAGCATTTATTAAGCACCTAATATAGGAGAGGCAACCAGGTGACCTAGTGTCAGGAGGACATGATTTTAAATCTGGTTTCAGAAACTTACTAGTTATGTGACCCCAGAAAAGTCACTTCATCCCATTTGCTTCAGTTTTTTTCATCTGTAAAATGAGCTGGAGAAGGAAATGGCAAAACACTCTAGTATTTCTGTCAAGAAAAAACCCCAAATAGGGAGAGTCAGATGCTGCTAAAATTATTCAACACAAATTATATGTCAGAGTCATTGTACAAAATGCAAATTTATTATAGCATAAGCTTAGAACTATTTAGTAAATCTTGGTTCAATGTGACAAGCCATTTGATCATCTGATCTCTGAGCATGTTAAACTCATAGGATATAGAGAATCACTTTACTGCTACCACCATTCATGGATGACTGGATGTCTAGATAAAGCACTTCTAGGATACAAGGGTATCCTCCCCATGCCAGCACCCCATTCCAAGGATTAATTTGCAAGTGCTTTCCATAATTGGGTAACAAATCATCAAAACTATGGAAAAAAGAAGAAATCCATCCACTGCAAATGGGAGCATGTAAATCCATAGTTAATTATTTAAAGTTTCTGGTCTGAGTCCTTCATTATCTTCCATTATCTTTCTGGCCCTAGAGTCTCACAAATGGGCGTTCTAATCTGTATCATGTCCCAAGTAATACTATCTTAAGACATTACGTTCTAGAAGATAAATAGATGTATCAAACTCAGTGTGTGTAGTGCCTAATATCACATTCATTCAGACAATAAGGATTTATTAAGAACCCATTTGTGATTAACATATAACCAATCAATCAATAAGCATTGATTAAGCACCTATTAAATGATGAGCATTGTTTTAAGTTCTAGCATTCACACCAAAAATGATACATAATAAATGCTTTGAATGACTGGTGGTGGTGATGTGTACAACTTCCTAGAATTGTATAATAGGGAAGGGTGCTTTCATCACTATTAACGTTTCTGAGCAGAAGCACAGTGACTGCTGTTTCTTAAATAGTACCAAATAGATATGAGCTCCCTGAGGTAGAGAGAAGTCAAATAGTTTGGATGGAGTCACAGAGCCAGACAATCAGAAGGTGGTTTTGAATCTAGACCTTCTAGTTCAAACCCAATTCTCTGTCTTCTAAACTGTTCTGTCTCTCAAATGTTTCTAAAGCATGAAAATCAAATGAAATCTTAGCCTTCACTCCCAGTATTGTGAGGAAAGTACTTTCTAACATGGAAATGCTTTGTAAAGGCATATGTTTCTTTTAAATTTACAATAGCATTAGCCTAATTGATTCACAAAAGAAATCTACTTCTGAGAACTGAGAAAAGATGGAAAGACAAATGTATTTTCTGTTCAGAGCCTATTTGATTACCGTCTGGATAACTTTAGTGGCTCATTAAATTCAATTAACGTTTATTAAGCTCCTTTTGTGTGCCATTCACTGTGCTAAGCTCTGGGCATAAAAAATCAAGCAAAAGTCAATTTTTCCCTTCAAGGGACTTACAGTCTAATGAGGGAGACAACATGCGAACAAAGCAAGCTAAATAAAGGATCAATAGGAAATAATTATGAGTGATAGCACTGTAATTAAGATGGGTTAAGAAAGGCTTCCTGTGGAAGGTGACATTTAAATTGTGACTTCAAGAAAGTCAGGGAGGTCAGTAGTCAGAGCAGAGGAGGGAAAGCATTCCAGGAATGATGGATGGTTACAAAGTAGACCCAGAACCAAGAGATTGTGTTTCTTATTCTTAGAACAGCCAGGCCTGTGTTGCTGAATGGAAGAGTACATGTTGAGGAGTAAGGTGAAGGAGGCTGGCTAAGAAGGGGCTAGATTATGAAGGCTTTTGAATGCTTAACATGATGGTGTATTTGTTTCTGGAGGCAACAGGAAGATGCTGGAGTTTATTGACCAGACCTTCACTTTAGGAAAACTGCTTTAGTAACTGAACTAAGAATGAATTTCAATGAATAGAGACTTGAGGCAGGCAGACCCACTAGTGGGTTATTGGACTAACGAAGACTTGAGGTGATGAGAGTCTTCACCATGGTGATGACAGTGTCAGAGCAAAGAAGGAGATGTAGGGGAGAGATATTGCAAAGGTAAATTTGGTAAGCAACTTGAATGTAGTGAAAGGGAGATAGTGAGGAATACAAAATGACTCCTAGGTTGTGAGCCTGCAGGACCAGAAGGATAATGTTGCCTTCTGCAGTAATAGGGATGGTAACGGGGTGAAGGGTTTAGGGAGAAAAACAGAGTTCTGTTTTGGACATATTAAGTTTAAGATATCCTTTTCCTATTAATTTTTATGACTTTTCATTAGAATTGAGAGGCTCTTGTATAGTAGATAACATGGGGAAGTGAGAATCTGGAAAATGTGAGTCAAATCCTATCCTCGATGGTAGCTGCTGGACCTTCTAGCAAGTCACTAAACCTTTCTGTGCCTCAGTTTCCTTATCTATAAATATTAGATTCAATGCTATCTACATCAATGATCATTTTGTTGTTCTTCAGTTGTTTCAATCACTTCTCACTCTTCGTGATCCCATTTAGGGTTTTCTTGGCTAAGATGCTGGAGTGTTGTGTCATTTCCTACTTTAGTTCATTTTTATAGATGAGCAAACTGAGGCAAACAGGGTTAAGTAATTGCATAGAGTCACACAGTGTCTGAGGCCAGATTTGAACTCAGGTCTTTCTGACTATCTGTTGTGCTACTACAACAAACAAAAACAACTCATAGAATGAGCTATAAAGGCCCTCTGAAGTCATCTAGTCCAACCTCTTTATTTAATACACAAGGGATTACATGAGATATAATATACAAGATATAATACACAAGAATAGTTTGAAAAATAAACTACCCATGGGTGAAAAGGCAATTTAGTGGTAAAGAGAATTAACATAATTTTGCTATGTGGCAAAAGTTAGTAAATGACAATGTTCTCTTTTAATGTTTTCCCAAATGGGCCAAATATCAATAGTTTAAATCTTTTGAAAATGTATTAAACACCTTTCATACTTTTTCTGGAAATTGAATAAGTGTTACCAGGAAGTAACAGTTGACAACAATAAATACATTCACCAGGCTCAGGTTGCTGTATTGTAATGTTGGCTGTAATTATCCAACACAATTCAGGCACTGTGTAGGAAGTAACTACAATAGATTTTCCTTATCTTGGTTGAACTAGAAATTGGATATGTGGGGGAGGTCTATCTACTCCTTCCTTCCTGCTGGATCAGTTATCATCCCCACTAAACTCCAAAGGGGTTATTGACTATAATTGGGAATTTTTGTCTCTGCTGGGGGTACGCCAACAATGCCAAATTTGGGTTAGGGACTCATTAGAAAGTTGTGTAGGTGGCTCTGTGTGTTTCTTGGAGTTACTTTCACAGGAAATTGTGGGAATATTTAGCAGGTATTTCTGAAAAATGAATGCCAGTTGACAAAAATACCATGTGAATGGCAGGAACTCCATTTACTTGAAGATAGAAAACTGAAATAGGAGCCAGTAGCAGCATAAGTATAAACTAGAAATTTTGTAAATTTAAAATTGCACAATCTTTCCAGATATTTTTAACGGAGAGTTTTTGCTACCAGCTCTTGCTAGTTCTTATCATTAGGTACTTTGGGGGTCTTTTCCTATTTTGTAAGAATTTAGAGAGTTTCCACCTTCTTGGTTCCTACTTTTAGGCCATTTATATGTCTGGTCATTAGGCCCCAATTTCTCAAGCATATTAGGGACAGATACATCCAGCTGAAGTAACAATAATTTTACTTTCAATCAGATTTCTCGCCAAGAAGTTGTTAATAATAACAACTCTCTCCTCCTGGATCTCTCCTTATCTCCATACCTGTAATTCTCTAAGAAATTTCCATAGTTAGACTGCTACATGCTTGCAATGATTGATTTTCTTTCTGTAATCTTATATTTCCCTGACATTCAGTCAATATATAAGAACCATCATCTTGTCATCATGCAGACTCTGTCATCTTACTGTGGATTTTAGCTTAAAGTTCCACCACAGGCATTCCCATCCACACTTCAAATGCCTTGGCTATCTTTCTTCTCTCTGATCTCTCATTAATTGAACAAAATAGGATTTTGCAACTTCTCGCTTTTAGTTGGATTAATAAGATGTTGTCTCCTTTTTAATCAGTGTACATCTTAAAATGTTTCTGATATCCTGTGAGCTATCTAAATGTACAGTATGTACTCCTTTTGCATTGACTATCATAATTAGCTTCCTTACATGCTAAAAATAATAAGTACTTTCCACCCTTTTCAGCTGGATGAGTGGACAAATCTCCCAGTCTCTTGTTGTTCCTGAACCATTTCTCTTAACTAATATGCTGTATTATCAAAATTCTTTTATCAAGTCTCTGTCAAGGTCAAAAACAATCTCAATTCCTTAGCAATAGTATGTCTACATTTATAAGACTATTTCATAAATTTCAGGCTAATTTGTGAGAATATTGATCATATTTCTCACTTGTCCCATCTCTGTTCAAGGATAAAAGAAATAGGAGAGAATGTGCTGTCAGGTGTAGACAACCGAAGGCAGTTTTAACATTTATATTATGTTTGCTCAAGGTGATTGATACGTTGCCCTTCCTTCAGGCACTACTTAATATGAAGCATTATCTTCCTTCTCCCCTAGAATAACCTAAAACAAGAGGGAAATATTCGGTGAAGGGAAAACCTGCAAAGCTTGAATCACATGGCAGCAGGTTGGATCATTAGAAGTTGTTTTGCCTCTTGGGTCTTAATATCCCAAAGGAATTTATGATTTCTCTGCATTTCAGATAATACTATTCTGTATCTGTATCAGAAAATGGACAAATTATCCTAAAACAAAATTTGAGGGATAAAAATGCCATGTGCCCTGAGATGGAAATGTTTTTATTGTCATATGCTAAAGGAGATAACAAAAAGCTGGGAGTTAGGCCATATAACTCATTCTATCCATATAGTATTGCACTCTTCCTGAAAACTCACTTCGTCTGTTCAGACTTCATTTTCATCTTTCAGATGAAGAAGTTGGATTCCCAGCTGTTTAAGGGGCTTTCTCATTCTATAATTCTGCAATACTAATATTAAAGAGCATTATTGATATTTCAATTATCTGTGATCTTTTCAATGCAGGTCTTTCTTCTACTGAAACAGAGGGTAATTCCTCTATAGTTTGGTATATAATATTCAGACTATCCCATGGTAAAAAAAAAAAAAAATTATCTGGCAAGTCAAGTCAACACGTATTTATTAAGTGCTTACTATGTGTCCAGCGGTATGCTAAGCACTGGAGATAGCAATACAAGCGAAAGAAAAACCTTCTATTCTAATTGTGAAACACAATGTCAGTGGGAGCTGATAAGCAGTGGGGGTAGGAAGAACCCACATGGGGGCATGATGAAGTATGGAGAGTCGGAAATACAGCTGAGAAAGGAATGAAGGTTGGCTGGCCTGGGCTCTTCCTCAAAATGAGAGTTTCAGGGGAAACTCAGTAATGGCAGAAGGGGACAAATATAGTGGGTGGGATTTTTCAGGAAGAGAAGGCAAGTAAAGAATCAGGCTGAAGTAAGAAAAGTCAGTCACTATCCTGTGGTTGTTATTTTGATTTCTTCTTTCCAAAGTTAGCTATAATAATCTTCAAATGACAGACTCACAGTCTTTCCTTACAAAGTAAATTATAATCATCTTGGATTTGATATTTAGAATATTTTATTACAGTAAAACCTTTGCAAAATTAGTTATGCCATGAAGAAACCCACTATTAACCAGAATATTTCATTTGTCACCATACTCCTATTTTTTTAGAGGCAATGTTGCTTGGTGACTAGAGCATTGAACTTGGAGGCAATTGAGACACGAATTCAAATTCTGCTATTGCTAGTTATTTCATAGGAGTCCCAGCACTTAACACTGCCTAGCACATATAGACGCTTAATAAATATTGACTGAGTTATTGAAAGCTTTATAAAGAATTAGTTTAGCCTTTTGATTTTTCAGTCCATAGAAGTAAAATGACTTGAGCAAAGACAATCAAGTAATAGGAAATCAGGAAAATATATAAATATGTAAAACAAAAAATATATACACAACAAGCAACATATAGGGTAAATAGGACATAATTAACAGAAGGAAGGTACTAGAATTAGGAAGGATTGTAAAAGACTTCTTCTAGAAGGAGAAATTTTTGTTGGGATTTAAAGGAATCTAAGGAGGTCAGTAGGCAGAGATGAGAAAGAAGAGAGTTCCAGACATGGGGGACAGTCAGAGAAAATGCCCAAAGCAGAGAAATGGAAAGTATTGTTTTTGGAACACTTATGAAGCCAATGTCACTGGAGTACGTGGCCAGGAATAAGGTGTAAGAAGACTATGAGATGAGGGAGAATCTCAAGAGATAGAGTTTCTCAATAATTAATTATGCTACCCAACAATCAATAAATTGATGGTCAGTGGTGTCTCCTGGTAACCAAAGATGCCAAGGGAGACCCTGAAATTCCTTAAATATCATTTCAAAGGGAATTCCCTAGACAAATAAAAATAAACCTCGGTGGTGAACATTGAAGAGGTGGGCTAAAAGTTTTCAGTTCCTCCTGCTAAGAACATAACTTGATAATAAGACTCAGTAGCCTAGAGTAATCAGGGTAGATGAAGCCATTTCCATCCAGACCTCTTGGCTGGTTTTCTCCTTCATGAGATGGGTCACCCTAAACTGTAATGGAGGGAACCAAGGACAGGGATTCCTTTCCTCAGGGTAAGGGCGCACTGAAATTGGATTCTGCTTAAACTCTAAGCAGAAAATAGGTCTCCTAATTGGTTGGGTTCCCACCCAAAATTGGCACAGCATGTGCCTTGAGGACAAGGAACAATTTCAGTAATCAACCATGCCCTTCAGAGAATGACTAACCTTAACAAGAATAGGGTCTTTACAGAAAATAGGAGAAAAAATGGTAGATCAAAATTCATAATTAACTTGTGCAGTAAAAGACCATAGGTCTTGCAACTTTATATTTTGTAGAGCAAAGGAGTTAGGATTGCATCCAAGAATAACTTATCTGGCAAAGTTGAGTACAATTCTGAATCAAAAAAATGAACATTTGATGACCTGAAAAACTTTCAGTTGTTTGTAAGAAAAAGAAAAGAGCTCAATGGAAAATTCAATATAAAAGATTAGAAAATTATTAAAGACTAATTATCAGATAACCGATAAAGTTTAAACTGCTTACTTATAACATATAAAAATGTTATCAGTATTCTTAAAACTGTTATTATTAAGGTAGTTTGAAAGAAAGGTTGTAGCTGAGTTGTGTATGATAGGGTGATTCTAAAAAACAAAATTGGGTAGCAAAAGGTAAAAAAGTAGTAATTATAAAAATGGGGTGGAAAAGGAAGAACTAATACAAAGGAAAAGGTGGGAGGGAAGGGCTGGTAATGTTGGAACCTTATTCTCATCTGCATTGAAGAGAAAACAAAGTGCACATTTGAAAAGGTTTAGAAGTCTTTTGAAGTTTTAGAGGTGAGAAAACTGAGGGCTAGGGCATGGGAGGGACTGTTAAAATGGAATAAGACTGGGAGGATAGTGGGAGAAGATAAGGGAGGGAATTTTAGAGGAAAGAGTAAAATAAGGAATAAGAGGATGGGGAGAGGATAAGGTAAGATACAGTAAAAAGAAAGGCTGAGATGGAAAATAATCAGGAAACATAAGGTGAAGGGAAACTCACAAATAGTAATTAGCTTTGTAAAATCTATAAGAATATGAGTCATTCCCTAACTGATAAATGGGCAAAAGATATGAACAGGAAGTTTTCCTATGAAGAAATCAAAACAATTTATAGTCATTTAAAATTGTTCTAAATCATTATAGATTAGAGAAACGAAAATTAAAGGAACCTTGAGATACTGTTTTATACCTACCAGATTGGCTAAAATGATAGAGGGGAAAATGACAAATGTTGAAGAGGATATGGAAAAATTTGACACTAATTAATTGTTGGTGGAATTGTGAATTGTTCCAACCATTTTGAAAAGCAATGTGGAATTATGTCCAAAGAATTTTTAAGTTGTCTAGTTTCTTTGATCCAGAAATACCACTGCTTGGTCTATTTCCAATGATAATTAGGGGAAATGAAAAAAAAGTGTATGTTCTAGAATATTTATAGCAGCTCTC
Organism: Notamacropus eugenii; assembly: GCF_028372415.1. Classification (NCBI taxonomy): domain Eukaryota; kingdom Metazoa; phylum Chordata; class Mammalia; order Diprotodontia; family Macropodidae; genus Notamacropus; species Notamacropus eugenii. The sequence goes on along the minus strand of NC_092875.1, from coordinate 166,633,144 downwards.
TTTGTGGTAGCAAAGAACTGGAAATTGCAGGGATTCCCATTAATTAAGGAATGGCTAAACAAATTGTAATATATAATTGTGATAGGATTCTATTGTGCTATAAGATGAGCTCAATGATTTTAGAAATACATGGAAAGGCTTATACAAAATAATGGAGAGTGAAATGGGCAGAAGCAAGAGAACATTGTACACAGAAACAACAATATTGTTTTTAGAATGACTTTGAGGAAATAAGTTATTTTGTCTATTATAAATTCCCAAATTAACTATGAAGGTCACATGAAGGACACTATATACAGAAAAAGAACTGACAAATAGAAGTATACACACACACATACACACACATATATGTACATGTATATGTATCAATTTATGTCTAATCGTAGCCATCTCTTGGGTGGGGGATGGGAGGAAAGGAAGAAAAGAAATTTCCATGAAAATTTTGTTGCATATTTTAAAGGAATAACAAGTTGTGCATAGTGGATTTGTGGTTTCACGTACAATAATTTTATTCATTGTACTACGTTCTAATCATACTTATTTTATTCCATAAATAAAAATAAAAATCATAATTTCTCTCAGCTACAAGCAGGTTTGGGGGTAGAATGTGGTTAGGTTTTCAAGGACCTTGAATGCCAAGCAAAGCCTGTTCATTATCTTTGATCATTTATCAATTGGGAAATGACTCATAGTTTTATAAACTTGACAAAGTTCTCCATACATCTGAGATATGAAATCTTTATCTAAGAAACTCTCTTTACAAAATTCTCCCCTTTTCTTTGCTTTCCTTCTGTAGCAGCAACCACACTGACATACCCAGGATGTCTTGCTAGTAGAAGTTCTTACATCTGCTCTCTAAAAGGAAAGCAACTTTTGAGGGGTCAACAATCTTCTTTAATCACATATACCAACAGAGAAAATACAAACAGAGAGATAAAGATCAACAAACAGGGCTTCTAACTGAATGATTTTAAGTAATACATACATCAACAGATCAACAGTGATCCAACTATCTGACCTTACATACAAAGTTACCAGAGAGAAAATCACCAACATCTGGGTTTTCAAAGCTGGGGGGCTTCTTACTGGCTACCCAGAGTCGCGTCTGGCACACAAATCTTCTTTCAAAGGAATAGGCCCCCAAAACAAAACCACACTTCAGAGTATATAATCACTTTTCAAAGCTGGAAGACATTATGACCCCTGGTGATGCAGTGCCTCCTTAACACATGGTGTGGGTCTTTCTACAGAACAAACCTCCTCTAATCAACCACCCCTTAATGGGCTTCACCTGGAGCCTGTTAATGGCCTGGGGAAGATCTTTAACTCACATTACGCCTTCTAATCTTGGCTACATTGTTTTCATTTATATAAACCCTTTTTAATTTAATGTAATCAAAATCATCCACTTTATTTCTCACAGTGTTCTCTGTCTCATGTTTATTCATAAATTCTTCTCTTTATCCATACATCTAATAGGTAATATGTTCCAAGTTTTTCTAATTTACTTACGATATCCAAATAGTGAATTCTTATCCTCAAAGCTTAAATATTTACTTTAGTCAAACACAAAGTTACTATAATCATTTACTACTGCATATTGCATGTCTACTTTGTTCCATTTTATGATCCAAGAAGTACAAAAAGAAAATGCATTATTATAAAAAGTATCATTCTTAAATAATGTATATTCTAGCAGGCAGATAAGGTAGGTGGATTTCCTGTCCTAAATAGATTGGGCTAGAAATTATGCTAAGAATTAGAGAATCTTCAATATTTCTTTTTTAGAGAGTGATTTTGTTATAAAAATATGATTCTGATATGATTTTGCAAGGACAAAATAATTTGAAATACCTTCCTTCCTCCCTTCCCTGACCCCATTAGAATAGAAGATGCCAGTTCTCTCTGGCACACAGTGCAAGAGAAAGAGATGCCACTTCAAAAGATCCATATTAATACACAGTGTTGGCTTGTATGGATGGTATCATAAGATTTAGGGCTGGAAAATGACCTTAATCAAACTTTCTCATTTTACCAGAACTTAGTATAGTGCCTGGCATATACTAAGTTCTTAATAGCTGTTTATTGGTGGGTTGATTTTATAGATATGGAATCTGAGGCCAAGAGATGTTAAATGACTTCTTTGAGGTTATTTAGGTTGCACATAGCACAACCTTCAGTCTTCTGCTTAAACATTCAGAACTCTATGGTGCATGATCCTGGTTATTAAGTATTGAATACTGCAAAGGGCATTTGTTGGCTGGGATTATGTAATCTGACTTTCATTTTTTTTTTTAAAACAAATGAACAATATATTTATATAAATACGAATTCATTTATTATTTAGACAAAATATTCAAGAAAGAAAGGGGATGAGAATAAGCATTTAAGAACTTTGTGCCAGGCATTATGCTGATTGCTTTTCAAATATTATCTTATCTGATTATCACAACAGTCCTGCAGGGGAGGTGTTATTATCCTCATTGAACAGTTGAGAAAACTGAGGTCAACACAGGGTAACTTGCTCAGAATCACAGAGCGAGTTAAGTGTCTGAGGTCAGCTATGAAAACAGATCTTTCAAACTCCAGACCCAATACTCTATCCACTAGGCTACCTCTGTGTCTCAAGAAAGAACTAATTTAATTGTACTATAAAAAAGTAAAGCAGATCAGATTTAAAACTGCATGTAGAAAATATGAACGAATTTCTTCCAATAGGAAGAATTCCTCATAGATTTCTCATAGGCTCAGAATTTAACTCCAGTTCACTTTGGAAAAGTATCCCAGAATGATACCACCTCTCTGAACTTCTAACATCTGAAGCCTAGATGGAAAAATCTGAAGATAGTTTGGTTTGCCCATGAACTGACTGCCTCTGTAACTTGCATCTGTACTTAGCACAAGGGAAATAATGAACTCCTAGCATTTTGCTGCTATGAAGTCCCATCCCTACAAGAATACAGAAGTTTATGAGGAGAGGAAAAAACTTGGAGGCAATGAAATTAATTCAGCAGTGATTTAAGTGACAAAGGGGAAATAGTCACTTAACTTCTCAAAGGTGGTAAGCTTGGATATTAGGTGAGGTTTAAATCATCATAACACCACTTACCTTGCATGACTACAAGTCATGTTAATGGCCCTTTTAAAAACCCACTTCTGAAATCACAGATGTCTCTGTACTGTCTGTCGTTGGAATGACTTACACAAATGCCTGAAATAAATAATAACAATAATTTCTTTGCTTCTTCCAAATTTACTATCCCTTTCATTTTATAGTGGCTTCTTCTACCTTTCTTCTATAGAAAAGCAGAAAATAGTGGTATCAGTAGTGTCCAGAGATTCCATAAAATTAGCTTACATTTTGGCATCCTAGTAGAAGTTTCAATCAGGACCTGACAAGTAGTTTTCTTCAAGACTCTTCAAAATCCCTCACTTCTCTGTTTCTTTTGTAAATTTCCTATTTACTCCTTACTTACCACACCCATGGAATCAGTGCAACATGGGTTTTCTGGCTCTTGTAAAGGATGTTTTTGCATCAGAAATACAGGATTAACTACTTGGTTTAATGATTATTTTATATGCATCCATATCTCCCACAGTACCAGCATACAACATGGTCCATTGCATATAGCACCCAGGAAGGAGGGCAGGCAGGAAGATAGGAAAGGGAAGAGACGGGAGAAGGAGAGAGAGCGAAAGGAAGGAGGAAGGAAAGAAGGGAGGAAGGAAGGAAGGAAGGAAGGAAGGAAGGAAGGAAGGAAGGAAGGAAGGAAGGAAGGAAGGAAGGAAGGAAGGAAGGAAGGAGGGAGGGAGGCAAGGAAAGAGGGAGGGAGGGAGGTAAGAAGGAAGGAAAAAGAAGGACTAGAAGGAAGAAAAAAGAAAATTCTAGGGCAACAAAGAAAGTTTGGGCCTCTAATTCTGGAAAAGCACTACAACTATTAGACAGATGAAAACATCTCATTGTAGCAATACTCTCTTTTTCATGTGTAAATTTAAAAAATCCCTGCATTATCTCAAGCAAAGAGTCTTATGTAAAAATGGGTATTAAGCAATTTGAATTTCACCTAAGTTTGAGGTATCCCTTTCTGTCTTCCAACAACAGTATTTTGGTGATAAAAAGTCAAGAGTCTCTAGCTGCAGACCAAGACTGTTATCCTGGAGAACGATAGCACAGTTTTCAAGATTGTACTATTCATCCCAAATTAACACTTTCTTTTCATTGCTATTCTAATTCTTTCTCCCAAAGTATAATCCATTAATTCATTTCTACTCATCCAGTGGAACATGGTTGCTTCCTTTAAGAAATTAAAAATAATAACTGGTAAAATAGGACATACCCACTCATTCAAATATTATAAATTATGGTGATATGTGGAAAAGTAGCATATGAACAAGAAAAAAGTGCAAAATGAATGCAGAGAAAGGGGAAATCACTTTTAATTTTGGTGAAAAATAAAAATGCCACTGTGGCCTTTGAAGAATTTTAAACTTTTTGAAATATAATAGATTCCACTGATATGGAATTTGTTGATTTTTTGTCTATGGGAGGTTGCTGCCTCCATATAGAATGGGGATATAATTGTGTGTCCTTGAAGGAAGGTAGAGCAATCTCTGACTTCTTCTGTCATCATACTACTCAATAAACTTCAGTGACTCCCTGTTACCTCCTGTGTCAAAATCAAAGTCCTCTGTATGGCTTTGAAAGCCCTTCATGACCTGACCCCTTCCTACTTTTCCATTATTCTTATACATTATTCCCCTTCAAAAACTCTCTATTCTATCTACACTGGCTTAGTTGATATTCTTTGCACATAAAACTCCATCTGCCAGCTCCATGCCTTTGAACTCATTGTCTTCCATGACTAAAATAATCTGTTATTTTACTTCTGCTTCTTAACACCCCTTAATGTTAGGGCTTAGCTCCGAGTCCACATTTTATAGGAGATTTTTCCCACCCCACTCTTTACATTCAGGACTTCTCTCTAGGATTACTTTCAACCATGTACATACCTAGTTATTTTAATGTTGTCTCCCCCATTAGAATATGGACCCTTAGAGAGTAGGGGTTAGGTTTTTGCTTTTCTTTGTATACCTCGTGCTTAGCACAGTGCCTGGAATATATTAAACTTTTAATAGACGTTTGTTGGCTGACCAAAAAAAAAACACAAGCAAACAATAAAGCAGCTAATCATCCTCCAATAAAAAGGTAATTTGGATCCCAAATGCAATCAAGTAACAAATCATCTAATAAGGATCAGAGCCAATTGAAAATACCTTTTAAAAAAATCTACTTTGTGTTTCTCCCTAAAGCATGAAAACAGGATATGGAAATCATTTGGTGATTGTGAGACCTCATGAATACTACCAATCTCTTATGATTCAGCTACATACAAATTATTGTATCAGAGAAGCTGAGGAAGAATTATTTATGATTATAAAATCCTGAACAAGAAGATGAGGGCCTTAGGAATTCAAGTGAAGTTATCCTCACTTTGTTGATGTGAGAAGTGTGTGACTATTTAAGAAAACAGTGTTTGAGAACAGCGTTTAGATTGTTAGACCACAACTAAAAACAGGAGTGGCATATTCTTGGCTAAGGATGTTGTTTAGTCATTCAGCTATGTCCAAATCTCTATGACCCCATGGACCATAGTAAGCCAGTCCTATCTATCCTCCATTATCTCCTGAAGTCTGTTCAAATTCACATTCATTACTTCCATGACACTATCTGTTCTCTCATCCCCTTCCATTCCCTTCTCCTTTTTCCTTCCATCTTTCCCAAAATGAGGGTCTTTTCCAGTGAATCCTGTCTCCTCATTATGTGGCCAAAGTATTTCAGCGTCAGCTTTAGTCTTTGTCCTTCCAATGAATAGTATGAATTAATTTCTTTAAGTATTGACTGATTTGATGTCCTTGTTTTCAAAGAGGCTCTCAAAAACACTTCTCCAGCACCACAATTCAAAGCATCAGTTCTGTGGTGACAAGCATTCTTTACAATCTAACTCTCACTGTCATACATTGCTACTGGAAAAAAACAAAACAGAACATAATTTTGATTATATAGACCTTGTCAGCAAGGTGATGTCTCTGATTTTTAATATGTTGTCCATAATTGTCATAACTTTCCTTCCAGGGATCAAGTGTCTTTTAATTTCATAGTTGCAGTCACCACCATCTGCAGTGATCTTTGAGCCCGAGATTATAAAATCTGACACTGCTTTCATTTCTTCTCCCTCTATTTGCCAAGAACTGATGAGACAATGGCTGTGATCTCAGTTTTTTAATGTTGAGCTTCAAACCAGCTTTTACACTCTTGTCTTTCACCCTTATCAAGAGGTTTCTTCTTCATTTTCTGTCATGAGTGGCATCATCTGTATATCTGAGACTGTTGATATTTCTTCCAGCAACCTTTATTTCGAATTTTGATTTGTCTAGTCTGGCATTTGAATGAAGTACCCTGCATATAAGTTAAATAAATAACTTCTCATACTCCTTTCTTAATCTTCAACTGATCAGTTGTTCTATATTGAGTTCTAACATTTGCTTCTTGACCTGCATACAGGTTCCTCAGGAGAGAAGTAATATGATCTGGTACACTCATCTCTTCAAGGACTTGCCACATTTTGTTGTGACTCATACAGTTAAAGACTTTAGTGTAGTCAATCAAGCCAAAATAGATTTTCCTCTGGAATTCTCTTGCTTTCTCCATAGTTCAACGAATGTTGGCAATTTGGTCTTCAGTTCCTCTAACTCTTTGAAAACCAGACTGAACTTCTGGTAAGTCTTGATTCATATATTGCTGAGTCCTTGCTTACAGAATCTTTACCATAACCTTTTTATAGTGTGAAACGAGTGCACTTGTTTGGTAATGTGAACATTCTTTGGCATTGTCCTTAGTTAGGATTGGGATGTGAACTGATTTTTTCCAATCCAGAGGCCACTGTTGAGTTTTCCAAATTTACTGGCATATTGACTACAGCACTTTAACAGAATCATCTTTTAGGATTTTAAATGGTTCAGCTAGAATTCTGTTATTCAGTTGGGTATCTTTCCCTTTTTCCTGTCAACTAGACAAAAGCCAGTTTCTAACTGGTGAGTGGCTAGAGCTGAACAAAACAGACCAGAGACAGGAGAGTCAGGAATCAAACAGAAGTTTAATTTAAAAGTGAGGAAAACAGGTTTGAAAACCAACGTCTTCCTGAGAAGGAGGGCTTGTAGCGGGGATAGGGATTGCAAGCATGAAAAACACAAAAAAAGCAGGATCCGAACATTCATTCTTAGGTCTTGAGCAAACAGTTCCCACAGCAGGCCCACATGTGTAGGCATTTTGGGGACAATGCAGGTGCTCTTGGGTCTGTGGGGAACAGTTCCCAAGTTATCAGAATCATTGAGCCTTGTGATTGTGATTGTCTCAAGTCTCAAGCATTATTGAACCTTATGATCATTCACTGGGGCACAGAAGCAGAGTTAGCATGGAAGGAACAGGAGTGCAGCACCTGGTTCATTTCACTTAGCAGTTACAATCATGGGAATTGTTCAGTGTCAGGAGATAGGACTGATCACTTTCTATTGTAGTGCTTCAGCTATATCTCCAGACTTCAGGTCAGAATCCCCTGGAAAGTAATGGAACTCAACAAATCTAAATAGTTATTGATTGATATGAAAATCATAAATCCCTCAGTGAACACTTGACGCTAGTGAAAGCAATGCATTTTGCCAGAATGAGATCATTCAGAAGGTGAGGTCAAAGGATTACTGTTATACCAAGCTCAGGGCATGGCTTGCTTGTTAGGCCTTAGCTCTGGAAAACAGTGTGTCTCCTAATATCTTGACACTCCTTTCCCTTTTCCCCTCCTTCTTTTCTCAGTTATTTGTAAAGCTTTATCAGACAGTCATTTGCTTTCTTGCTCTTTTGGATTTGTTGTTATTGCTGCTGCCTTATGTATAATGGCTAAGGACAGAGGATGCTTAACATGAGCTGATAAAATATATTTGCCTAGAATCTTGCCAATCTCATTAAAAGAGCTATAAACTGGAAAGAGATGCAGAGAACACTCTTTTTTAATGAACTCTTTTTATTATTTTCAACATTCACTTTTATAAGATTTTGAGTTCCATATTTTTTCTCCCTCTCTCCTTCTCTCCCTCCTCTCCCTCTCCCCAAGATGGCAAACAATTTGATAAAGGCTATACATATACAATCATACTGAACATATTTCCACATTAGCCATGTTGTAAAAGAATCACAGTAAAAGGGAAATACCATGAGAAAGAATAAAAAGAGAAAATTGTGTACTTTGATCTGCCTTCAGACTCCATAGTTCTTTCTCTGCATGTGGATAGCATTTTCCACGATGAGTCTTTTGAATTATCTTAGATCATTGTATTGCTGAGAAGAGTTAAGTCTATCAAAGTTGATCATCGCACAGGGTTGCGGTTACTATGTACAATGTTCTCCTCATTCTGTTCACTTTACTCAGCATCAGTTCATGTAAGTCTTTCAAGGTTCTTCCAAAATCTGCCTGCTCATCATTTCTTTTTGCATCATAGTATTCCATTATGTTCATATATCACAACTTGGAGAAAACTCAATGTAAAGCTATGAAAATAGATACCATAGAGAGAAGCCATAATGTAGGAAGAAAGAAGCAGTATAAATGCTCTTAAGTTAATATCAGGCAAAAATCCAAGGAAGGAAACAATAAAGATCCATGACTTCATGTGTAGACTCTAGTAATAAAATATAAGTTATAAGAAGGCTAAATTGTGTTCATAGATTTCATGAGATTTGACAGGATGAGAGAAAAACCTAGAATGTGTCTTTGGAAAGATATGCATAGGATAGTCTGGCTTTTGATTTCATTGATTCAGCTTAAACAACTCTCTCCAAAGTTATTGTCAATCTCTTAATAGCAAATCATATAACCTTTTCTCTGTCCAAATCCTTCTTGACTTCTCTGCAGCTGACCCTGTTGGTCACCTTTCTTCCTTGATGCTCTCTATAGTGTTTTTTATTATTATTCATTTATTCATTCATTTACTCATTTATTTGTTTGTTAGTTTTATGGCACTGCTCACTTCTGGTTCTCCTAATGCTTGTGAAACTTATCAGTCTCCTTTGTTACATCTTCATACACATCATGCCTGATAAATGAGGTTGTTCCACAGGGCTCAATCTCTTCTTCTCTCTTTATTCTATTTTGTATACTGTAGAGTTAAAGTAGAGGGAGCTTCAGCTGAGACTAGAAACTTTGGATTCACCACTGAGACTTTAATAGGCAAGAAAAAAGGATAATCTTATTGCAATCAATATACTTTATATACATATATATGCATTTACACATGTGTATATGTCTATATATGTATATATGCATGTAAACACATATGTATGTATGTGTTTGTGTGTGTGTGTGTGTGTGTGTACACACACACACGTTGTTTTGCTGATTAGAATTTGAGTTTCTTGAGGGCAGGGTCTATTTTAATTTTAAGAAAAAAGCCTGACATGAATTAAGTGCCTAATAAATGCTTATTGAGTTAATCTCATAGATTTGGGTATTTACTCCAAATATGCAAATTACTGTCTATACATATGTTCTAAACCTCTATGACACTTTTCCATACCTGCCCATCAATCTAGATGGTCCACTCAGTTTATAGAAAATCTTCCTCTCACTCTCTTACCAATAGAACAGGTGGCTGTTGATGAGTTATGTATCCTTTTGACTACATGACTGGCCAATTTTGTTTTTCAATCACAAACTTTTTCATGATATCTTCTGCCTGACTTGCCAGGTACAATTTCCCATTATTGTCGTGTCACAGGCTACTTACTTAATTTTAAATCATCAAAGACAATGGTAATCCATGCTTCACAATAATATCGCTGGAATATTTTTTTAATTAAAAATATGGACTTTCTTTTCATGGAGAAAAGTGTTGCTGTCTACTCTTCCCATCTTTATTTTCTTTAGTGGTATTTTATTTTCATTGGAAATTATGTACCTTGGAAATTGTGTTAGAGTCCCACTGTTGCAGCTATGATCTGGTTGATATCAGAATTATAGAAATTTTTTGAAATATTTTCCATTTTCCATCTATTCATTGTCCTTCCAGTTTTTATCCTTAAAATATTCTCATGATGCTTTTGCTTGTATTCCATTACCAAGATTTCTGTAAATTTATTTTCCTCACCTCTATTTCTCCCTCTTTTATGAGTGATACTTCTCATTATCTTCAGCAGCCTCCTATCAATTTGGAAAATTGATCAAAACACTGTTGGGTGCTTTGGCTGCATGTCTCTTTGAATGAATGAAAAATCATTTAGATGCTTACTATATGCAAGGCACTATGGTAATAGTTGAGATACAATGAAGAAAAAAAGATAATCTGTGCTCTTCAGGACTTTATTTTCTAATTAAGGAGACTAAACAGAGGAGGTTTTAGGTCTAAGTCAGAGGGGTCATCTCCAGTCATCCTTAGCTATATCTTGCCACTAGACCCAGACGACTCCAGAGGAGAAAGTGAGGCTGGTGACTTTGCACAGCCCTCCCTCCTTTAAATCCAACTCATATGCAAGTCATGGCATCACCTTACTTATGCCATGGTTCTCTTTGAGAACAGAAGACAAACAATAACAAGAACAACAAATCTAAGTTAAATAGAAATAACCTATGGTCCTCAAGGTATTCCAGTAAAGCAGAAGGCAATGTATCTTCTTTCATGTCACTTCCATTAATAAAACTATATTGATTTCTGATGAATAATTTGATAGTTTGATTTAAAGATTTTGGTGACCTTTAATATCCTTGGAGCACAGGCCTTTCAGCTGGTTGCTACCCATGCCTAGAATGCCCTACCTCTTCATTTTTACCCCATAGGAGTCCTTGATTACCTTTAATGTTTAAGCTGGGCATGACTTTTTTGCACAGGTCTTTTCGTGGTTCCCTCAGCTACTAGTGCACTTCTTCTCAAATTACTTTGTTTTCATTTTGTGTGTTTCATATATAATGCTTATATGTGTATAATGTATCCTCCATTACAATTTAAGCCCCTTAAGGGCAGAAATAATTTATATATTTTTTTTGTATCCCAAGCTCAGTGCCTGATATTTAGTAGAAATTTAATAAATCCCTATAGATTTACTGATCATTTGATTTATCAGTTCATAGTACATGTTGATGTCTATTCCATTAGTATTTTTATGTTTTTCATTATCATCCACATGGTTAAGAATGTCAAGTTGGAGTATTTCCAAATCAATGTTCTTTAGTCTCTACTTTCAAGTTTATTTTTTAAGGAAGAAGAAATGATATGCGAAGCAATATAGGAACTAGGTAGAAGGATAATGAAAAATATTTGAAGATTTGATATCAGTGCAAGCAATATTGTATATTCCCATCAGAGTACAAAACAGGCAATCTGCATATAAAATGGAAACTGGTGAGTTTGAAAAATATATGGCATATTTTTTTAGGGAGTCGTAAGATACTTGTGACAAAGACAATTTCAATTGTCTTTCTCCTAACACCAGAGGAATCCATAAATTATTTGGTTGCCTTAATGATAGTTACATACATCAAAATGTTGAGAAAACCATAAGGAAAATTGTTATTTTCTATATGATTTTGAACCCAAAGAAGAAACATCTTGTGGAAGTAGAACTAATGGTGATTTTGGGAGAAAGGGACGACTCCATTTCTTTTTCATAAAGAGGAAGAACAATATAGACTGACATATACCAATGTTACGAATTTTGAATTCAGGAATAGTACAAGTAGGATTTCACAACCTAAAATTCTATAAACAAAACCAGACTACTTACAGATAAGAAGTTCCTTTTAATAAAATTCAAAAAACCCTAAAAGAATAAATTCTGATGATGAAAAGGAGTTCTCTAAAATGAGAAATGTGTATGTGGAGAGAATTCATCTAATATCCTATGTTTCATTTGGTTTTTAATTTTTTGCTGTTGTTGATGCTTTTTAATTTATTTTTTAAAATTTATTTTGTTATTTTCCAATCACATTCCTTTTCAAACATATCCTTCCACTATGACTACCTACTAGGTCTTTATTGTAGTAAAGATTAAAATAAGAAAAAAATAGCTAAAGAAAACAAACACGCACAAATATATGAATATACATACACATATGTACATATATACATGTAAGTGTACACATATGTACATGTGTATACATGTGTGTGTATGAATAAACAAATAATGATAAACAACATATGAAACATTCTATACTCATTGTCTTCTACTTCTACAAAACGGAAGGAAGGTGCATTGTCTGAATTCTTTTCTGGTGTCAACCTTGATTATAATTTTACTGTGTTCAGTATCCCTTGACTACTCTTTCTATTTCCACTGTTATGTTCCTTTCAGACATAGTTTGCTAGTTTTGCTTATTACCTGGTGCGTCATCAATTTGCTATAAATCTACTATGTCTGAAAATTTTTTGATGTTTAATATGATTCATAAATATTTTATTGCATTCATATATCACAACTTATATAGTTTTTTCTGCAGTCAATGGGGAAATACTTGGTTAATATTCCTGTGTTACTTGCCATAAAAATGCTGAAATAAATATTTTGGTATATACAAAATCTTTCTGTATTTAATTTCTTTGAAACATATGTCTAGCAGTTAAATCTCTGCATCAGAGAGAATGGGCATTTTAGTCACCTTTTCATCATAATTCCAAATTTCTTTCCAGAATAATTGGCCTAAATTACAGCTCTATGAATGGCATATTAATGTGTCCTTCTCCAACATTAACTATTTCCATATTTTGTTATTTTTGGCAAATTCCTGGGTATCCAGTGAAACACTAGTGTTTGTTTGACTTGCATTTTTATTATTTTTGATTTGCTTCTATATAGCTGTTACAACTCACAATTCTATTGACAACTGTTTGCTTACATCCTATAATTTTTTTCTTATCTTTTTCTTCATAATCTTTGGGAAATGGTTCTTGGTCTTAAATATTTCTGTTAACCCTCTAATTTCTTTAATAGTAGAACTTTATCTGATGGCTGATGGGAAAAATTCCCAGTCACTAATATCCCTTCTTATTCTAGATACATTGATTTTATTTGTGAAAACATTTACAATATCATGAAAACAAAATTAACTACTTTATTGTTTGAAATTGCCTTTATTTGGTTTGATTAATGATTCTTCTTTTAGTCCTGTTGAGAAAGAAATCAACATAATTTTACTTATATTTTTATAATATTACTTTTTATACTTAAGTCATGTATACATGAGAAATTTTTCATAGAGTATAACTTTGGTATTTTGGGGAGCATCATACTAATTTATAATTCCTGAGGACTGATAATGAAAAATTCTAGAGAGAGAATTCCAGGAAGATAGCAGAGTAGGTCAGAAAACCTCAACCTCTCATCAGAAATGGGTTTAAGAGGGGAAAATATATATATATATACACATATATGTACATTATATATAATGTAAGAATATAAAAGTCTTCTAAATTAAAAATAAAGAAATAAAACTCTAAGGGAATAAAGAGTGGGGAGAGAATAAAGGAGGGATCCTTAGAGGGGAAGAGGAGGGAATAGGTTAAAAGAGGGGTATAGAAGGATGTTTAGATTTAGGAAAATGGGAGGATAAGGGAGGGCTTGCTGGAATGTGGGTAGGTTAAGTAATAGGAAAGAAAGGAAGAAGGTTGAAGTAAAGTAGAGGAGTTAGGAGAGATAGGAAAAAAAGAAATACACAAACATAAGGAGTAGAATCTCTTATGAAAAGTATATGCTCATATATGTATCTATGTGTGTATATATGTATGTTATGTGTATATATGTGTATGTGTATATTTATACCTATACACAAATATATGTGTGCTCAATTGTAGCTTTGGGGTGGTGAGTAGGGGGGAGGAAGGGAGAAAAGAGACCAAAGTAAAAAGTGGACAGCAGAGAGCAAAAGAAAGCTTACAAGGAAGCAAAGAAAAATAACAATGCACGGTATTTAATATAGAGGCTTTCTTGAAATGATAAGTTACTGCTATATATTTTGAATCCTCTCTTATGTTGTACTGTTCATATGACCATTTTTGTCTTTTCTTATTTTATATTTAAGTTTAACATTTAAGTATGTTTCTTTTTCTTTCCTTATTATGTATCTAAATATTAGTATTTGTCTAAGAAAAAAAAGCTAATACCTACCAGTAAGGTAATACAATAAATATGCAGAAGGAGATGCATTGTGAGAATTTGATTTTCTTCCATTTGTTTTACAAAGTTTTTAAATTTTTTTTCCCCCAAATGCATGGGAAGATGGTAAAGTGAAAAAATGAATGTGATGTTAATTAAAAAAAAATGAAATTTAATTTAAAAACTGATGCAAGAAGCATTTGGTATCAGATGTTGGCAGAAAACTTTTTTTTTATGATCAAGTTACTCTCCATTTTATCTATAGCTCCCAAAGTATAGTATATTCTCAGTCTTATGATATGCTCGTTTATTAAATTAGACTGTTTCTAATTCTTTCATGTATAGTTTGTTTCAGTGATCTCTTTTTCTTCTTTATTATTCAGTACCAAATAGTTTTGGTTTATAATACAATAGTTTATAACACAATTTGAGGCTGGAAAGAATTATTTTTCCCCTTAATTCCTACACACATATTCATTGAGTTTCTATACTTTGTCCTTCAGATGAGTTTTATTCTTATTTTCTCTTGCTGTATAAAGCATTCCCGTAGTAGTTTAATTAGGATAGCACTAAATCTGTAAATTAATTTAGGTAGTATTGTCATTCATATTATATTTCTGCAGATCAATCAGGAACAGTGAATATATCTACAATTATTTAAATTACTCTCCCTTTTAAAAAGAGTGTTCTGTGATTGTATTTATGTAAGGATTAAATGAGACTTGGTTGGAATGACAAAATATTATTCATTTTGTTAATATTTTAAATTGTTTTCCTTTCTATTTTCTCTTCATATGCTTTACTGTTCCTTAGCAATAAGATAGTACACTCCTTAGCACAATGCCTGGCACCTAGGGCTTAATGAATGCTTATTGACTGATTATTA
This sequence comes from Notamacropus eugenii, assembly GCF_028372415.1. Taxonomy (NCBI): domain Eukaryota; kingdom Metazoa; phylum Chordata; class Mammalia; order Diprotodontia; family Macropodidae; genus Notamacropus; species Notamacropus eugenii. Next base: position 166,618,070 of record NC_092875.1, on the reverse strand, counting down.
TGTAGAAATGATGATGATTTTTTTTATGGATTCATTTCCTACATTATTTAAGCTATTAAATGTATCAATTTGTTTATTTATTGATTCTATGGAAGTTTCTAAGTCACTATGTTAAGTAAATAGAGATAATTTTGTTCCTTCTTTACCAATATTCATATTCTAATAAATATCTCTTGTGTTTTTAATTAAGATTATTTAACATTGAGCCAATTGTGCTCATCCTTCGTTGACAAAGAAGACCATGCCATCAGAAGAATGATGACATGACTTGCACTTGACTTTGTTGTGAGTGAGGGAGGGCTGTGCAGGTTGCCAGCCTCACTTCTCCTCCAGAGCCACCTGAATCCAATGACCTGATATTCATCAGAATGACTGGTGATGGCCCAGGATGCACTGAGAGATCTTGACCCCTTTAGGCCAAGGTCTTTGCAGGTACTCACTTAGGGTGAGGCAACGCCCATTCATTGAATAAGACTGTTTAAGGGATAGCCAGGGCATGGCCCCTTTAAAGAGGTCAAGAAAAAGAAAGACTTCTGGCTGGGAGGGAAACAGAAACAATTACTATTGATAATCACTCTAAAGCTAGGAGGGTCCGGAATAGCCCTTAGGCAGGGCCCCATTGGTGTCTCAGCTTTAGAGTGCAAGGTTTAAGGTTTTGGGAGAGCAGAGAAGAGGAGAGAAGAAGGGAGGGGAGGGGAATAGAGGGTGGGAGAGGAGAGGGAGGGGAGGAGAGGAGAGGGCATTGGAGGAGGGGTGAGGGCAGGGGGAGAGAGGAAAGAGGAGGGGAGGGGAGAAATTAGACAGAAAACCCCAGTTAACTGGGCATCTTTTGGCCATCCAAATTACCTTCCTTTGGAGAGGAGAAGGAAGGGGTGGGGGAGGAAGACAGGAGAGGAGGAGCTGAGTTACTCTGCTAGCTGGGTCCCTGTTCAGCCAGCTGTGTCTGCTCACAGCATTGTGTTTGTCCTTCGTTGCTGAAAAAGACCATGCCATCAGAGAAATGATGACATGAATTGCACTTGACTTTGTTTTGAATGAGGGAAGGCTGCGCAGGTCACCAGCCTCACTTCTCCTCCAGAGCCATCCGTTGAACTAATAAAGATAACTAGGAGGTAGCATTATTTAAAAAGCAAAAAAATAATCAAATGGATAAACCATGGATTAATTTGATTAAAAATGAGAAAGAAGAAAACCAAATTACCAATATCGAAAATGATAAGCATGAATGAACCACCAATAAGATAATTTTAAGTCAAGTATCAGGGTCGATTTTGCTCAATTATATGGATTCAAAAGTTAATTAAAGAAAATGAATTCTAATACTTTGTAAACTATTTGGATAAATAGGCAAAGAAAGAGTCTTACCAGATTCCTTTAACGACACAAACAGGTGCTGATACTTAAACTAGGGAGAACAAAAACAGAGAGAAAGTTGTAGATCAATTTCCTTGATGAATATCGATGCAAAAATTTTAAATAAATTACAGTCAAGGAGATGATTGCAATGTCAAGACAAAGATCACGGGTATCATAATCACTTACCATGAGCAGGGGAGATTTATACCAGGAATGTAGAGCTGGTTCACCATTTGGAAAATTGTCAGCATAATTAACCATATCAATAACAAATGCAAAAACAAATCGTATGATTGAATCAATAGATGCCGAAAAGGCTTTTTACAAATTACAACACTCATTCCTATTAAGAACACCTGGGAAGAATAATAATGAATGGAGCTTTTCTTAAAATGACAAATAGTATCTATCTAAAACCATCAGCAACGTTATCTGTAATGGGGATAAGCTCACAACCTGCAGGATAAGATCAGGGTGAAGCAAAGACTCCCATTATCTCCATCTTTGTTCAATATTGTATTAGAAATTCTAGCTATAATAATAAGTAAAGAAAAAAGAAATTGAAGGAATTATAGCAGGCAATGAGGAAACAAAACTATCATTCTTTGAATGTGATAGGATGGAGTACTCAGAGAATCATAAAGAATCAACTAAAAAATTAGTTGAAATAATTAACTACTTCAGCAAAGTTTCAGGATACAAAATAAACCCCCACTCCCCCATAAAACATCAACATTTCTATGTGCTATCAACAAAGTCCAGCAGGAAATGTTAGAAAGAGAAATTCTATTTAAAATAAGTGGAGGTAACATACAATACTTGGGGGTCTACCTGCTGAGACAAACACAGGAATTGTATGAACACAATTATAAGATACTTTTCACATGAAGGAAGACACATCTAAACATCTGAAGAAATTATAATTGTTTATAGATAAGTTTAACCAATTAAATTAAAAAAATGATAATTCTATCTAAATTAATTTAGTAATTCAGAGCCATACCAATGAAACTAGTAATTAATTATTTTATAGATCTAGAAAAAGTCATAACAAAATGTATCTTGAACAAACAAAACATCCAAGAATATCAAAGGAATCAATGAAAAAAATGTGAAGGAAGGCATTCTAGCAGTTCCAGATGTTAAACTTTATTACAAAACAAAAATCATCAAAAGAAACTGATACTGGCTAAGAAAGCAAAGCGTAGTTAAATGGAATAGATGAGGTGCATAATACACAATGGTAAATGGCTATAGGAGTTGAGTGACTGATAAATCTAAAGATCCAAACTTCGGGGTAAGAAATCAGCATTTGGCAAAAATTGCTAGGGGAAAAATGTAAAGTAATTTGGCAGAAGCTAGGCATCTCACATCTCACAACATCTCACATCATGTGCCAAGATAAGGTCAAAATGGATAAATGACTTAGCCACAAAGCGAACTATCTTAAGCAAATTACGGGAGCTTGGAAAAATGTACCTGTAAGATGTATGAATAAGGAAAGAGTTTATTGCCAAACAAAAGTTAGAGGGAGAATTCTAGGAAGTTAAATGGATACTTTTGATTAAATTTTTTTATACAGCTTTTGCATAAAGAAAATTAACACAGTAAAATTAGTAGGAAAACACTGAATTGGGGAAAAAACTCTTACAAGTTTCTCTGAGAAAGAACTCATTTCTTAACTATATAAAAAATGAAACAAATTTACAAAAATAAGAGCCATTCCCCAATTGATAAATGGTCAAAGGAAAAGAACAGATCATTTTCAGAAGAAATTGAAACTAAATGCCCTAAATCATAATTGGCTAGAGAAATGCAGATTAAAACCACTCTGAGGTACCACCTTGCACCCATCAGATTGGTTAACATGACAGAAAAGGAACATGACAAATGTTAGAAGAGATGTGGAAAAATTGGGATGCTAATGCATTTTGTTGAGTTGAGAACTGATCCAATAATTTCGGGGTGCAATTTGGCTATGCGTCCAAAGGCTGTAAAATTGTGAATATCTTTGGACCAGCCATACCACTACTAAGTTTGTATCCCAAAGACCATCAAAGGAAAAGAAAAAGGACCCATATGTTCCAAAATTATTTATTGTAACAGAATACCATTGTGCAATATATATGAAATGAAGAGCAGAATGGTTTTTGAAAGACCTGCAAAGAATTATATAAACTGTTGCAAAGGGAAGTGAGCAGAAACAGAAGAACACTGTAGACAGTAACAGCAATGTTTTATGAAGATCAAGTGTGAGTGACTTACCTATTCTGAGCAATGCAAGGATCCAAGACAATTTCAAAAGAGTTATGATAATTGCTATCCATCTCCAGAGAAAGTGCCAATGGAGGCTGAATTCAGATCAAAGCTTCCTTTTCTTTAAATTAATTTTCTTTCCCTTTCTTTGTTTCTTTCTTCCTTTCTTTCTCTTTCTCTCTTTCAGTCTGTTTTGTTTTTTGTAACGCGGTTAATATAGAAATATGTTTTGCATGACCATATGTATAATCTATAAAAAAAATTCTTGCCTTCTCAAGTTGGGGGGGGGAGAAACAGGAGAGAGGAACAGAATTTGGAACTCCAAATTAAAAAATATATATAACTTTTTAAGTTTTTTATATAATTGAAATAATAAAACAGGTTTAGAAAAAACATTATCTATCCCTGAGAGATAAATGTTAAATTCTTTCTAAAATTATTGTGTTGTTATTTATAGCATTTTATCATTCAGTTAACTTTTACTTTATGAATTTAAATGCCATATTATTTGCTGCATATATGCTCAGCATTAATATTATTTCTTACATATAGTACCTTTAAGCATAATGTAATTTTCCTTTATAGCTCTCTTGAAATTGAAATGTATTTTTATCATTTCTGATATGACTTAAACTCCTACTTTTTATGGAATCACCTAATACATAATAAATTTTTATTCATCTTCTAATTTTTATTCCATATATATGTTTATGGTGAGGTGCATGCAGCATATTTTAGGGTTTTATTTTCTTATCAATTCTTCCACTTTCCTTCATTTTACTGGATTTTAAAAAATCTATTCAATTTTAAAGTTGTGATGGCTAAGGTTGTATTCTGCTCCATTTATTTCTCTTGTATTGATTTTTATCCCTTTCTTCTTTTAAATCAGCCTTTTGTCCTTGCATAGACTACTTGATGTTAGTTTATTCTTATACACTCTTCCTCTTGTCTGATTACTTGTGCACATACCAAGTTTCTAAATTTGAAACAGAAATCCTGTGCAACAAAAATGTTTTGTTTTCTTTCTTTTTATGCTGCCTTTCTTTGTATTTTTATTTCACTGTCCATTTAGGCTTATGATTCTCCACCCCATCTTCCAAGTTTAAGAAATATTCCTTTACAAGCTCTTTCCCAAAGTTTTCATTTGTTTTTCTCTCATATATTTGTTTCTCCTTAAAATCTATCCCAAATGCTCATATTTATGGCCCATGCCCTTACATGTTCCATTTTTTATCTATGTTTTTAGTTATAGCTGATCTTTTACTACCAAATTTGAATTCCTTTTCTTATTCTATTTTACTGCATCTATAGATATTATTTATATCCCCTCCTTTCTTCTATTAATGATTTATTATTGTTCCTCACTCTTAAAATATCAATTCATAAAGTAAGTATTATCAAATAAAAACAATGTTATATGGTGGGAGGTATTCTGTGTCATGAGTCATGGGTTTCAGTCCTGCCTATTTCCCTCACCATGATTATTCATTCTTCTAAGGCCAAGCTGTCTTGTCATGGGTTCTATGTCTCTTCTACTACCCTAGGTCATGGTTATAAATTGAAATTTATAGCTTCACTCACTCGGAATGGGATTAAGTCCAAGAAGATGCAAACTTTTGCTGAGTAAGGTGGTATCCAAATGAACAAATTCTCCTAAGATGAAATCCACTAGAATTCTACTCACTTTCCTTTAGAACAAGTATAGAACAAGGTTTAAAAGTAATCCAGAAAGAGGTGGAATCAAGATGATGGATTAGGGGTAGCCACCCAGCTAAATTCTCCAAACAACTTTGAAATACATACCTTAAATCAGATTTTGGAGTAGTAAACATTTTTCTGTCCTAAGAGAACTTGGGAGCTTAGCAGGAGAAGTCTGTGGCATCCAGGTAGAGGTTTTGTCTAGACTTTACACTCTGGGCAACAGCAGCAGCAGCAGCACCTTGAAAAACCCTTAAAATAAAATGGTAAGGGTGTTGGACAACTGATCAGAGGGAGATTGTTGAACAAATTGTGGCAAATAATTGTGATGGAGTACTACCGTGCGGTAGAAAATGATGAGGCTGGGAAGGGGGTTTACCATTAACGTGAACTGATGCAAAGTAAAGGGAGAGGAATCAGGAAATCACTGCGTACAGCAACAGAAATACTGCAGTGATGATCAATGTGAAAGACTTGGCTACTCTGAACAATACAATGATTTAAAACAGGGCTCATGATGACAAAATGCTGTAAGAGAACTGATGAACTCTGAGCACACAAATTGAAGTATAGTTTTGTCACTTTATTTTTATTCTGGCTTAAAAAATTGCTAATGTGGAAATGTATTTTGCATAATTTCACATATATAACTGATATCATATTACTTGCCTTTTCAATGAGTGTAGGAGGGGGCAGTAGAGATAAAATTTTAAAAGTAATATTAAAAAAAAGAATAATAAATTAAAGTGTTAAAAAAAGAGCAAGTGTGTAATTTGTTCCTCTCCTTACTTGTATGCATATTCTTCAGTGATAGCCTTTGTTTCCTTTTAGGGGAGAAATGGAGTTCTCTCTCTCACATCCTTTTTTTTTCCCTATTGGTTTTACCTTATTTTCACCCTTCTATTCAAGAAAGTTAGAAAAAATAGCAACACTTCTCTGTTTCTCCTTGGACTAGATAATAGTATACCTTCATCTCCTCTCTGTCTCTTATTTCCTCTCTCCTCTTCTATACTTCTCATCACTATGTTGTTTCTAGTACAAAACACATCACTTTACTTTTGGAGGTAATTGTCATTAATCTATGGAATGGTAAATTAGCTTTCCCCCTTCCCTGTTTCTGATTTAAGTATCCTTGAATCTTAAGTCATTTAAAAGCTCTTTGTCCCTTGCTGATTCCTTTTTATTCTTTCTTTTACTCCTTTATTCGATCTATTTTCTTTTCATTTTAACAATAATCAATAAACATGAGTCAATTGACTTAAGTACTTAAGCTTCATTGATAACTATGTTTATTTACATTTCTTGGGTTTCTCTTATTTACAGTGTTCAAAATTTGAATATTCTATTTACTTCTTATGTTTTTTTTTTTTTGTTTCCTTACTCGTAAGAATGTTCCAAATCAGTTGCTCATTTGTTTTTCAGTAGTGTCTAATTCTTTCTTGGCAAAGATACTGAAGTGGTTTGCCACTTCCTTCTCCAGCTCATTTTGTAGATATGAAATAGAAGCAAACAGGACTAAGTAATTTGCCCAAGCTAGTAAGTGTCTGAGGTCAGACTTGAATTCATGAAAATGATTTTTCCTGAATCACTATATCCTGTGCCACCTAGCTGAATAAATGTCCCAAATATTTCCATTTAATTGAAAATACATTATTTTACTAGTGAAAATGGTTTAATTTTTTCAGAATAGCTAATTCTAGATCATAGATTGGGTTTCTTTGATATTTGAAATAAATTATTATATTCCTTCTAAAAGGAAATTCACAGCATCTAGGTAGAGTTATTTGAATTAGGTCCCTTCATAGCTGAAAGTCTTTACCCTGATTGATTGTAAAATTTGTTGTTGTTGAAATTGTGAAATTTAATTAATCTGTGCTTTTGGGTTTAGAAGCATGAGATTTTTCTCTGACTTTGATTCATGAATTCAATCAATCAATATTTTGTTTTCTATATTCAAATTTTCTGGAAAATTTTCTTGTATTATTTTCTTAATATTCTATTCAAATTAATAATATGTAGATATACTGATATTTATTTCAGTATTTGTAGCCATTTTGATTTTTTCCTGAGATTAGTTTGTTTTATAAGCAACTTATTTATTTTATATTTAGTTATTTGGAGATTTAGAAGTCTATTGTTTGGTTATCTTTCTGCACGCAGCTTACTTGTAATTCTTGATGTATAATCTCTTCTATTTTCACTATGATTCAGTTAAAAAAATCTCAGAATTTGAGAGTCAAAAGGGTCCTCAGTGGCCATCTACTCTAACTTACGTCCAAAGAAATCCTTGGTAAGAACTACCTAACAAGTAGTCATCCAGTCCCTGCCTAAAGGCATCTGCACAGAGAGAGCCCACTGCTCTCCAAGTCATGCCATTCCACTTTCAGACAGCTCTAATTGATAGATTTTTCCTAATATCAAGCAATCATCTCCTTCACTTCTACTGATTCTACTCTTTTGGGATAAAATGAGTAAATATAATCCCTTCCTCATATGGCACCCTTAAAATACTTAAGTAACCTTTCTTTCTTTCTTTCTTTCTTTCTTTCTTTCTTTCTTTCTTTCTTTCTTTCTTTCTTTCTTTCTTTCTTTCTTTCTCTCTCTCTCTCTCTCTCTCTCTCTCTCTCTCTCTCTCTCTCTCTCTCTCTCTCTCTCTCTCTCTCTCTCTCCCTGATCCCTATATGACACAGACTCAAGCCATCACCTATCTGGTTGTCCCATGCTATATGCTTTCCAGTTTATCATTATCTTTCTTCAATTGTGGTGTCTAGAAATGAATCATACTCCAGTTAAGGTATTACAATAGCAGAGTACAATGGAACCTTCATTTTCTTACTGCTTCTCTTAATGTGACCCAAAACTCACTTTTTGGTTGCCTCATCAGATTACTGACATGTAACCTTTCAGTCCATTCAAACTCCCAGATCTATTTTTAATAAACAATTGCTGTCTAAACACTCAATATTCTAGTTTTAAAGTTGAATTTTGTGCCCAAATTCAAGATATTTCATTTATCTCTATTGAATTTCAAGCATGATATTGGATCCCAACTCTGGCCTCTGAAATGTTAATTATCATTCCCAATTTTATGTCAGCTACATTCTCTAAGCCTTTTCCCAATTACTTGGTTTAAAAAAAGATAAATAGGAACAAGCATAAATCCCTGGGACATTCCATTGGGGACCTCTAGTTGATCTTCAATGGTTAGCAACTACTTTTTCATCTAATCAAGCAACCAATTTTGAATCTCTTTATTTGCAGTCATCTACTCCACATCCACCTATTTTCTCTAAAAAAGGAGCAGGAGACATATTTTTAAGAAAGCCCTTGCTAAAATCTAGGTAAATTTATAAATTTTTATCTTCCTAAAACCTAAGTAAGCCATATGTTCCTCAACCAGGGTAACGTTTGGATGTTAGTAAAAGCATAACAAGGGAAAGAAGTGAGAAGTGTGGCACACTGGAAAAAAAAAATCAACCCCGAGTCAGATTATTAGGTTTCAGAATAAAACGCTGGCACTTATATGTGTATGACACTGGGAAAGTCATTTAAATACTTTAGGCCTTCATTAACTCACACACACACATATGTATGTGCATATATGTGTGTGTATATAATATACATATACATGCATACTTATACATATACACACATGCACACATATATATACATATACATCCACATACATACATGTATACATACATATGGAATTAGGCTAGATAATCTGAAACATCCCTTTCAGATGAAAATCTATACATATATTATGCATTTCAAGTATTATTCAAGTATTACCCTTTTAAGGTATCCCTTTCCGCAGTGATCTCTGTCCTAACCCTACTCTCTCAGTATATGACAACATACTCTCTGGATAGGATTCTTTATGAGAAGAAGCAATGTTTTGTTTTGTTTTGTTTTCCCAAAGAATAAAGAATTTCCCTCTCTGACAAATCCTAACTTAATGGCATAAAGTATGAACACATATAATTCTTGTCACTTCTAGACTAGTTAATATTGTAGCAAATGCCTACTTTATTTATATAAATATATAATCCCTTTTAAACCTTCAAATATGTCTCATTGATTTCCTGCAGAGATGAACTATACAGTTTAATTGTATGCATACAATACTTAACATTTGGCTTTCCAATTTTTTGAAGCAAGTTTATGCCATAGCTACTTCCCAGTGAACCATATTTCTGAATTCAAATTTATTGAATTTATTGAACAAGCTTATTATTGTTGTAGATCTTTACAGTCTTTTCCCTTTTAAAAAAAGAAAGAAAAGAAAAACTCAAGGAACATTTGGAAATTTGATGATCATTTTGTTTTAAATTTTATTAATCACTTTTTTATGTGCATTTGTAGATATAAACCTCCCCTCCATACATATTCAAAAACATTAAATCCTCTCCTTAGGACAAATGAAAGAGAACTCATTCTACAAAGTATATGCATATCATGGTCTATTATATATTCTACATGTATAATTTCTTGTGTCTCTGAGAAAGGTGGAAAATTCACCTCATTTTCTATTCTTCAGGACCAAGATTGACCGTTACAATTTTAAAAATACATACTTTTATTTCAGTGTGTTTTTTCCCATTTCCATTAGCCATACCATGGCTAGATTACTAAACCAGAAGTCAGGAAGACTTGGGTTCAAATATGGACTCAGATAGTTTCTATCTATGTAACCCTGGGCAAGGCACTTAACTCATCTGTCTCAGTTTTCTTAACAGGAAAATTGGGATAATAATAGCATCACTATCCCAGGATTATCATGAGGATCAAATGACTGAACATTTGTAAAGTGTTTTGCAGATCTTAAAGTCCTACATAAATGATAATTATATTAACGATAATAAGAATGATAGTACTTTCTTGACTTTCATTTGTTCTACATAAATTCATACAAGTCTTTCTACATTTCTCTGAATTCCTAATACTTATTATTTCTTATGGTAATATTCCTTTCTCTGTACATACCACATTTGTTTTTCAGCAAATCTACTACTGATGGACACCCGTTATGTTGAAAATATTTTTTTTTTGAAAGGAAAGTCCAGCAATAGAGCCAGAAAACAATTCACTATAGTATAATTATATTCAAACCAATGATGCCAGAATCTCTCAGAACTCAGAAACTCTTAGTAATATGATTATTTTTATCAAAATAAAGATAGGGAAAATAATAATGATTTAAATGGTTACATAAAAGCTATAAACAACAGAGAGCTCTCATTTATTTAAATGCTAGCCCCACAGTCGAAGAGATCAATGGCCAACCTTGGAAACGATAAATGAAGTACTACAAGTCTGGCTTCTTACACATTCTGGCTGTGTGATCTTAATCAAGTCTTTACAACTTTTAGTGAGCCCAGTAATCCTCTAAAACTACACATTATAAATGAGTTGATGAAACGCATTAATAAAGGGATTATCTCCATTAAATTTTTGCTAATAGCATGAATTCCCATATGTTGAGAACAAACATTTTAAAAATTTTTTAAAAGATGTTCAATGCTGTTCTTTAGCATGATCAAAAAGGTATTTTGAAACAGAGGTTTTTTTTAAAGAGAAATATTAGGAGCTTTATCAGAAGAAAAGAAGGTAAGACAGAAATACTTGACAAAGTCCTAGAAGTGTTATCCATAACATTTACACAAAAGTTTAAAATTACATATGTAAACAATAGCAAAAAAGAAATAAAATCATCCCTACTTTTTTTATCGTATGATGGTATACTCAGAATCCCCTCCCCTAATCGAAATGAAACTAATTGAGATTAATAGCTTCAGTAAAGTACCTAGAGACAAAAAATGAATCCACAAAGTTAATTAGCATTTTATGTGTTAATAACAAAAGGAAGAAAAGAGATCATAAATATAGATCATTTTAATTTAATAAAGTTTAGAAATAAATAGATGCATAAAATCATTGAAATTAGAATAGGAAAAATTATAGTAGTAAACTCTGTTATGCTGAGTTTGTACTAAACATTGCTGAAAACAATCTGATACCTGATTTAGATAGATAGATAGAGATAGATCTTGTATATAGTGTATGAACACATTCATATTTTATCACATATAGTTACAAATATGTGTATATATGAATGTTTTTACATATATATGTGTGTATGCACATAAACATACATATTATCACTAAATATATTGAGTGTCACTAGTAATATTTGATGCAAATGATACAATATATATGTGTGCATGTATATGTGTATATATGCACATACGTATGACTCACTAAGAATCACTCCCTAGTATTTAAGTAATTAAAGGATATGACTATGCAGTTTTTTAAAAAAAGAATTTCAAACAAAAACAACAATTTAAAAACATTCTCCAAATCACTAATTGTATGACAAATTAAAATTAAAGCACGACAAATGAAGATTAATTTATTCAACATTCAACAAGCATTTGTTGTGTCTATGATACACCAATCATGGTATTCGGTGTACATATAAACACAAAAATATGATAATTTTCTTAAGGGAGCTAATGTTCTGTTCACTAAGGTAAAGAATGTATTGGAGTGCCTATGAGAAGGAGGTACAATGTTATACTTTGACAGCTTTGTTACCAGGTTAAACCGAGTTTGAATTTCATATTGGAATTTCTTTCAAGCAAAATGTCTAATATTTGAATCAGTAATCCCACTACTGCATATGTTTTTGATGTCATGGAATCCAAAGACAAAAACAAAAATCTGATATATATCAAAATATTTATAGCAAATCCATTTATATAAACAAACTTGGTGTCCATCACTTAGGTACTAGATAAAAAAAAATCCTTGTAATTTATCAATACAAGAGTATATTAATGTGAAGAAAGACATGGTTAATATGATAAATTTAAAAAAAAGAATGGGTAGATTTCTTGTGGAGTGATGTGTATTAATTATAGAATCAAATGCAAAACATACACAATGCCAAAATATGAAAAGTACATCCTGTCAGAACAATTGGGAAGCCACTGGTTGTTACAGAGAACGTATACTCAAATATAGCTCCTCCTTCATGAGAGAGACACTGAACACCACAGAATTCTGAGATATGTTTCATTGTGCTCTGGTGTTTTTGATTGTTTTACCTCTGTTAAAACAGTATTTTGTTCCAGAGGATCCTTTGACTTTTGTCCCAGAAATGACCACCATGTATCACCACATACCACCAAAATCCCCAACATATTGTATTTTAAAGCCAGATAAATCTCTCATGATTGTGAAAGTGAAAAATAGAAACATTTTGCTTTTAAATAGACCCATAGACATCTGAAATGGCAATGTGATCTGGGAGCCAATCAGATTGGGGATCTATAAAGCAAAGTAAGTGAAAGAATATTCAAGACAAACATTGGCAATACTGGGAACAAAATTCTATTTGACATTTAAAAGGAATTTAAAATAACCATCTTATGTCTTAGGTAACTAGACAACTTTGTGTGATCAGTTTTCAAAACTCCTTGAATGTGCTTTAGCAAACAAAACAAATAATGCCTTGTCCTTGACTTGTCCCATCCACTTTTTAACTAATCTAAATCTATAGTGACTTTTGTCTTTATTTATTTGTAAAATAATACCTATTTATACAGTTTCAACCATATTAACATATTCTTGCATGATCACTCTCTGGTTGTCCTCATCACATGCCTTTGTCCGAGACTTGCCTCTGATCTACTCCAGATCTACCCTAAACCCCGGATCAGTGAGAATTCTCCACATCCAGACCAGACCCAAACTTTTCACCTTGCTCTCTGGACATTTTCATGCTGTCTTTCTTTGTGTCCAGCCTCTGACTAATTATTCCAACTCCCATCATGGGAGCCTGGATTTTTGATTGGCTAAATTTCTTCTCATTTAGCTCAAATCCAGACCCACTATGTTCTCCAACCATCTCTATGACCCCTTGCTTCAGCCTCTATCTCCAATCAAGAATGCCATCTCTCACCCTTCAGCCCTAGGCTCCTGCTTAGTGAGAATTCTCTATATTTAATGTACGTCAAGACCAACATTGATGCTCCCCATCCACCTTCATTCCATGACACTATGCCTATAATCTGCTCCAGTCCCCTGCTTTCTGCCTCCAACTCTAAAAAGTGTAATTAAATCAATGATGCTCTTCCTGGAAAGAATGGGTCAATTAGTTGCCTTATGGATCCACTTATTTTTCCTGTGATTTTCCATACTAAAGCACCTAACCTTGTTACCACCTGGATATACTTCTTGTCTTCCTTGTTAGAATATAAGTTCCAGGAGGGCAGGAAATAATTACATTTTTATATTAGTAGTCCAGGACTTTATCATGGAGTCTGACACATAAATGCTTTTTCATTCTTTTTTTAGTTATCATTGTATTTTAAAGATGTGCATATTAGGGCTGCTGGTTTTGTTTGCTTGTTTTGTTTTTGTTTTTTACTCCAAGGGAACTTTAAAATTATCTAGTCCAATCAGGCATTAAGAAATCACTTTCCAAAGTTGAAAGAGCTGAGGAACAGCACAGGGACCTAAATTCAGATCTGGCTCCAAATCCAAGTTTCCTTCCTCTACATCTTGTCAACCAAATTGCTCTTGTGCTTTATTTCCTTCGTGCATCTTTCCATAATACATAATCTAATAGCTGTTCTTTAAGGGTCCATTATTAGCACGCACACACACACAAATGCATATGCATACGCATACTCACACACACATACCATATGTTTATTTAAATGAAATAACTTTGCAATAACTTATTTTCATGAACGTGCCTTGTGTTTAGTATAAACATATGTATCTAGAGATGGAACACCAGTCTTGGAATTAGGAGAACTATATTTGTATCATCAGCTTACTAGCTGTCATTATGAGGTCGGTGACTTGATTTCCTGGATCCTTAGTCTTTCCTTTTATCACATGAAGCAATGACATTTATACTACATTTCTAACAAAGTTGGTACATGGAAAAAGTATGCAAATCATGTATATGTATGTATACAAGTATGCATACTTAATCATATATATATGTAACATAAGACCCTTTACAAAGGAATATTTACTTCAAAATGTAATAGAATATCAAATTTATTCCCCTAACAAGTGGGAGACATAGTGCTCCTTCTTCCTTGTATTTCTTCATTTTAGGGGGAAGGGGAAGGTTTTAGATTCATAGCCTAACTTGGTTCTCATAGATTACAATGCCTTTTACAATTTCAAAATTCCTCTTAGGCTCAAGTTCAAGAGATTCTCAAGACTTCCATGCTGAGCTGGCTGTCTGCTGCACCACCACCCTGCAGTCCTGGCTTCAAGGTGACCATTGTTCAAGCTTCCAATCCTTTAAGGATCACCTACAGCACCTGAAACTGAGCACAAACAACACAGAACAGATACAAACACCACCAGGCCAATTTCTTGGATGCACACACAAACATGAACATACACACACACACACAAAGAGGTACATGTATGTGTGCATATATATGTTTGTGTATGTATATATACAAGATGTATATATACATACATAAACCCGTATACACACATAATACACAAATTCTGGTGCCAGTTTATCATGTACCATATGGTATATATCTTTGTATACACAAATACATTATATACATACATACACACATATATACATACAGACCCACACATAGGAGTGTGTTGGAGTCAGATCATGCTGTCTTCTAAAAGCTGGTCATTAACTTTATGAAAACAAATGCTCATATGTACATTAGAAATCAGAAAATGTTAGAAATCACGGCTTGATTTATTGTTTTATTGATTGTCTAGAGAAAGAGTTGGAAATATGTTAATAATGAAGATTAAACTTAAAAGTATGTCACACATACATTTTTCTAGAGCTGGTTGTCAAGCAATTACCAGCACATCCTTGCATACATACATGTATCTCTACATGAAGACATATAGATGTGCAAGTCTAGAAAAATTTAACTTAACATTATTTCATATTTTACCACTTTCTCTTACTTTATGGGTAATATAAATGAAACCTTGTCACTGTTCTCTCCATTTTCAGAGTAAATAATGGAGACACTGAGCCTTTCAATGTCTTATCCTTCATCCCATAGTGAATATATGTGAGGGATATTAATACAAAAAACAGGGCAGGGAAGATACCCCCTATTTTCTCAGAATAGAGCTATTTCCACAAATAAGTACTATTTTCTTTGAAACATTTTACTCATCTAAGTTGGTGATATGCAACATTCACATATGGAACAATGTGAAACACAAACATAAATAGATTATATGAAGGCTAAATATCAGTAGAGAAAGAAATACTTCTTTGCATATATTGTTTCAATCAGATATCCTAACAACATTATTTCTGCAGAGGAATACCATTACTCTAATGCCTTTCTGGGAGATATAATGCATATGTTATTAGTGTGTCGAGCTAAATGTATGTACTAGGAGAAAAGTACCATGTGTAAGAAAGAAAATAATAGAAGCAGGACTAAAAATTGACATGTCATTGATAATACTACTTCCTCCCTGGCACCCATCCCCCAGTACAACCAGTAAGTCTTCCTAGTAGATTATAAAGTTATCAGCTCTTCCCTCAGAACTGCCTTTGAAAATCTGTTCTACCTTCCTGAAAAGATGATCCATGTTTTTCTGTTATTATTTTTACTTTATCTAATATATCAATTTCTGAAAAACAATATTCTGGAACCTCAGTCTGACCTGCCTTCTAAAATGATAAAAAGCAAGGTTTCCAGATTAATCACCTTTTGGATTCTTGACTTTTAGGTCCTTGATAATTTTTTTTATCAGTTAAGGGTGAGTGGAGTTCTGGGAGACACTGAGGTAACAAAGAACTTTTTCAGAAAGGCAGCAGAGTATAATGGATAGAAGGTTAGCCTTGAAAGAAGAAAGACTTTGATTTGGATCTTGTTTAGGACACTTACTATGTGTGTCCATGGCGAATCTCTTATGCTGTCAGTGCTCCAAGTATAGAACTATCATTGTCTGTAAATTACAGATGAATTACAGATCTGCACTGGTAGAGGGAATTTCCATGGTGGGCATTCTTCATAACTATGAAATCAATACATTCTGATTCTTCAACTTGTTATCCCTAAAAAAAATCAGGATACTTCATATATATTTCTCATTGCCCTAGTACTCCAATATCTAAATCCATTTGAAGTGTAATATCTGTTTACAAAATAATAGAATTTCAGAGTTGTGTGAGTTCTCAGAAGCCATCTTATATCCCATACCTTATTAAGGATCCACTTTACTTTCTACTTGGTAAGTCAACATCCAACTTTTGCTTGAAGGCCTTCAATAAAGATAAACCCTCTCCCTCCTGAGATAGTCCTTTCCACTTTAGAATAGCTCTAATTGTTGGGGAGTTTTATTACAAATTCCAGAATATGATTTTTAAAAACTCATTCCAGTTTTGAGTGTAATACAGGCGGGTCACTATGACCGCATTTCACTCCTCCTCAGAGTCCTCTCCTGTATGTTCAAATCAAAAGAAGCAGTACCACACCCATCATTCCACAGGATGTGGTCGCTGCACCCACACATGCAACTCCTCCCTGACATTCCAAAGAACATTCATTCATTCAACATCCATTCAACATCCAAAAAACATTTATTAGGTGCCAACTATGCAAAAATCTGCCAACTGGGCATAACGCTTGAAAGTTTGCTGACCTGTATTTTAGAAGCATTTTGCCTTTTAAAAGGGAATTAGTCTTAGAAGAAAAGGGTGGGCATGAGAATCTGTATTCCCATAAATTCAGTAGAGAATTTATGTTTGAATGTATTAGAGAAGATTTTGTCTTTGGAATTTGGAGATTTAATCAATTTATTTGAAATATATGTGTTTATCTATACTGTTTAGCAAATATGGTACTTGGAAACTTCTCAAGTTATAATTTCAAAATATATGCATCTATACCTCTACCGTGCAGAATCCTTAATTTCCTTTACAAGTCAGAAGATGACACCTCCTACACAAGATCCCCTTTGATCCCTTCAATTTTTAACATTCACTCCATCTTGAAATTACTTTGTATGTTATTTGAGGGTCAGCATGACATAATGTAATGGATAGAAAGGTGGATTTGTATACATCAAAATTCAAGTCTTTTCTTATTTCTATGAGTTGTATAACCATACATAACTGTTTCAGGTGAAAACCAAAAGTTACAGATGTATTTTTAAAATCTCCCATACTAAGAAAGTGCTAGGCATAGTGTAGGAGATTAATAAATACTCATTGAAAGTATAATGAAAGAATAGATAATAATGAACGAATGTTGTTGTCTATGTTGTTGGATAGTATTTCTAAGCTGGGAATTGCCAAACTATTAGAAATAATTGGTCCAAGTCAAAAGATAGGGGAGGGGGAACATTTCGTATTTATTCCCTTAGACATGATTTGTATTCCACTACTATAATGGAATCATGTTGAGGATATGGACTGTTTCTCAGTCAACAAGCATTTATTCAAGTGTTTGCTTTGTGCTGGTCACTGTATCTTTATTTTCTCTAGTGGACTACTTTGAATGTGTGATAAATTGAGTTAAATCTTAATTTTCAAAAGGAAAAAAGCATATATCAAGTTGGAAATAATGCCAGTGTTTGACAAAGGGGAGAAACTATGAATTTGTTGACATGATAACAGAATACTCAGAGCAACAGCTAAAGCAGCCAAAAAAAGTGTTTTTGCCTAGCACTCCCTTCACTCAGTACATTCAGATGAGAAAGGAAAAGACTCACTGGGGAGAGCTTGACCAAAACCAAACCAAAGCTACAATGGAAAAAAAAATCATTTGTTTGACTCTACACCAGAGAAAATGTCAATTTGCTGTGTCAATAATGTTTATCTGTTTTTCATGCATCCTATCAGTGCTATTACACTGTAGCATTTTTAATTGATTTTGGTTTTTAAAGGATTGGGCCTCATTCTTTATTTACAGCATTGTTTCTAGGCAGATGCTCTGTGAAGCATAAGACCACTCTAAGCAGCCAAGATAAAAATCAGGAGCTTCATTGACCTAAAGATGCCTTTAGCCTACAGATTCACAGTGTACACCTTGACCTATATTATCCCATCCTCCAAGAAAGCAAGATGGGTTAGAAAGCCTGCTGGAGAACTGGGTTTCAGTTATGGGTTTTATTATAATCTATGGGAGCATAGATGAGTCTCTTACTCCCTGAGTCTCTTTCCTTATCTGTGAAATGGAGATAATATTTGCATTCCCTAATTCACAGGGTTGTTCAGAGCACATTTTTTTATAGATATTAAGCTACTAAACAAACATTATTTATTATTATTATTAGTGGTAATTCTCTATTACAGAGAAATGGAATCTGATTGCTCAATACTTAAAAAAAATAAATTTGATTGATCTTATGGTTTTTACAAAGTTTTATTTTCCCCTGTATCTCTACTTTATCCATACCATTCTAATCATGATGGATGCTGCCCTCAGTAACTCTAGTGTAGACGTTGCTGAAGAATTTTGTGGAGCATTACCAGAGTATATAGGAAGGGACAGGTGAAGACTCTATAAGTAGATGTTGTAAGGCCTTTGTTTCTTATCCATTTTCCAATAAAATGTGGTTTAATTTTAGTTTTGGAAGAGAATTCCATTTCACAATGTGTCTCCTATTCTTTTCTTATTCACATTAATCCCTTTCACTTAACTTTCTAGTTCCATCAAATTGACTGGCCAGCTGTTCCACACCCAATAAATTCCATCCTTTGCCCAAGTGGGTCCCCATGTCAGGAATGTACTTTTCCCCATTTCTAACTCAGAAAATACCAAGATTAATTTAAAACACACTCAAAGGGATGACTCCTACCAAGGTAATTTCTACTATCCCCAGTTCTTAATATTCTTGAAATCATTTTATATTTCTTTGTATTTACTTAATTTCTATACATGTTGGTCACTCTCCCTTTCTATTAATGGA
The DNA here is from genome assembly GCF_028372415.1 of Notamacropus eugenii. Lineage (NCBI taxonomy): Eukaryota > Metazoa > Chordata > Mammalia > Diprotodontia > Macropodidae > Notamacropus > Notamacropus eugenii. The sequence goes on along the minus strand of NC_092875.1, from coordinate 166,598,804 downwards.
ATATATGCACCTTTAAATGTTGCACTCTGTACTTTGTATCCTTGAAACTTAGGAGACTACCTTGCACATTATAGGAGTTTAATAAATATTTGTTTAACTGAATTAAATTTTCATTGCAAAAAATACTATTTTAGTTACTAACCTATTTTTAGTATCTGTAGTTCCCTTAATATCAGTATCCCTTTGTATAATATAATGTCAGGCTCTCAACAGCCAAACCCACTCCACCAAATGTACCAATTCAAATGTACTAATAATTAGAGAAATGCAAATTAAAGCAATTCTGTGATTTTACACCTATAAAATTCTCAAAGTTTACACAAAAGGATAATGGCAAATATTGAGAGGGTTGTGGAATACTGGCAAATTAATGCATTGTTTTTTGGCACCGAATTGGTCCAAACATTCCAGAAAACAATTTTGAATGTTATTAACAAAGTTATTAAATTATGTTTACTTTTTGGTTCAGATATACTATTGGCAAATCTTTCTATACCTCAAAGATATAAAGAAAGACAAAAAAGACACATAGATATGCACAATGCACAGATATTATGTATATATAGAGAAAATATGTATCTATCTTTATCTCTGTCTCTATATAATATTTACGGTATCTTTTGTGGTAGCAAAGAACTATAATGGTGAATATCAATTGTAGAATAGTTGAACAAATTATGACTTATGAATATTATGAAAAGTATTGTGCCATTAGAAATGATGGAAGGGATGATTTCAGAGAAACTAGGAAGACTTTTATAAAGTGATGCAAAGTGCTGTCAGTGAAACATGAACTTTGTGAAAGAGTCATGATAACCAAATCTAGTGAGGTTTTATGGGGGCGGGGGGGGAAAGCACTGGCTTTTCTTAGTTTAAAAACATACCTCTGCCTCTGCTTACCTGTGTGATCCTTAAGAAGTCATTATACCTTTCTGAAACTCAAATTTCTAATTTTTAGAAGGTCAGGATTGGGCAAGATGATCTCTAGCTCCCTTCTTTTCCTTTGGTTACTTTGCTGCTTTCATATGGGATGCCAGGCTTTCTAATCCTTTAAGCTGTAATCAGCTTTTGCATCCCAATGCCAGTTCCCTTCTTTATATCTTTGATCCTGTCCCCTACTATGTTTTCTAGGAGCCTGCCCTTTTTATTACACCCCCCTTTTTTCTGAATTTCAAACTTCTCTTCATTCATTGACTTCTTCCATAATACTTTCAAACATGCCCAAATCTCATCTATAAACCAAACAAAAATTTAATTCTGATACCTGTCCCCTGCCATGTAATTGGCCTATTTTCCTCTCTCATTTATAGTCAAGTTCCTAGAAATGATGTCTATACCCTTTACTCCTGCTTTCCTGCAACCTACCCCAATAACCTTGTTTTTCATTTCACTCATGTGCTCACTCCAAGTTCACCAAAGACCAAATGTCCTTCTCTCAATATTCATTCTGCTTAACATCTGCAGATTTGGACACTATGGACCATCCCATCCTTGTGGTTACTTTCTCCTCTGTGAGTTTTCATACTTCTAGTTTTCTACTTCTTACAAGAGCACACATAGAAGGGTTAATATTAGCAAGGAAAGGGACCACTTCATTCTCTGAGACTGGATCAAAGAAAAAGTAGTTGGGATGCTGAAGACATAGCATGAAGTATGGAAATGGAGTAGAAAGAGAGCTTCTTTTCATTACCATTAGGTGAAGTCTTCTGCTAAAAGAGAGAAAGGTGGTGGGGGTATAGCTAATTTGAGAAGGAATGAGAAAGTTTGTAATTTCTATTGTGAGTAGTAGAATTTTGGCATACAACAGTAAGGGCCAAGGTGAGACTGAATAACAAATTTATAATGGCATGAATCACACTCATAACCACTTATGTGATTCATAATAGTATACAGCAACATAAATGCCTCAGCAAAAAAAAAGGCAAATCATGGGAGTAATTCAGAACTGGAGTCTGGCAAAGTTTCTAAAGTCTTTCCAAGTTTTAAAGCTCTTTAGATACAACTTTTCATTTGATCTTCCCAAAAGGTCTATGAATTTTTTTCAATCACCATTCAATCAACAGGAATTTATTAAGTACCTACTATTCACCAGCCATTTTAATAGGTGCTGAGAGTACAAGTACAAAAACAAAAATAAAGCACATACTGTAAGTTGGAATACTCCCTATGTCTAGTTCGGAAAAAAAAAGAGTCTAAAGACCCAGGCCTATTTCTCAGGGCTGTGTGGTCTTGTCAGTGGGGAGGGGGAAAAGGACAGAAATCCTTTCCCTTTATGGAATATTTTTCCCCACAGAAACCCTTCAGTGAAAGAATACTGATTACTTAGGTATCCTAGGGAGTTGTCTGAGGCATTCACTGGTTAAGTGACTTGTTCAGAGTCAAATAGCTAGCAAGTATCAGAGGTGGGATATGAAGCCAGGACATTCTGACTCTGTCTAATCCCTGTTCACTTAGTCTTGCTTCCTCTGAGACAAATACTCTTCCTATTCCCTTATCATGACTCCTTTTCCACTAAAAACAATCCTATTACCAGCTAGATGGCATTGTGGATAAGGAATCAGGAAGATATGATGCTAAATCCTGCCTTAAACACTTTTACTAGTTCTGTGACAGTAAGCAAGTTACTTGATCTCTTTCTGCCTTGATTTCTCCATTTGTCAAATGGGGATAATAACAGTACATATCTATCAGAGTCATTGTGAGGATCAAATGAGATGATATCTGTCAAGTGTTTTGTAAATCTTAATTCTTGGTGTTTAGTCATTTCAGTTGTGTCCAATTCTGCGGCCCCGTTGGGACTTTTCATGGTAAAGATACTGGAGTGGTTTGCAGTTTCCTTCCGCAGCTCATTTTAAAGATGAGGACAATGATTAGGATTAGACAATGACAGGATTAGATGACCTGCCTAATGTCACATAGCTAGCAAGTGTCTGAGTTCAGATTTGAACTCAGGAAGAGGAGTCTTCCTGACTACAAGACTAGCACTTTATCCTTTTACCACCTACCTGCCAGTAAACTTTAAAGCACTGTTAGTACTAGTATTTTGCTCTTGAAAAAGGTTCTTGGTATAATACTGGCATAACCTGAGAAATGTTGTGGAGGACCATAGAGTTGAAGCTCTATTTAAACTGTGCTCATGAGTACTACATAAATAAAATGCAGTGTAAAATTGGGTTATTTATCTGTTAATGCAAAGCAAAATGTTATTTTTGGCCTATTTATCAGGATCTTTCATAAGACATCATTTTTGAATGTTAAAATATTCAGGAAAAAAGAAAGCCATGTTTCTTTCCTTGGGCTTCTATGTACTTGACACAGCTTTACTATTTTTTCCCTAACTCTGTCTCAAAATGATTGAAAGATAGAGGGTCTGTCCTTGTTACCATAGCAATGTAATGGCATTTCCCTTTCCATTTTAGTGGGAGAGACAGTATTAGTTTGAAGTTTAAGACTCACTACTTCACATAAATCCTTACTTCCCTTCCATGTAGTTGTTCGATGTAGGAGTTGCCTCAGCATTTCAAATAATATCAATGGCTATTTGATAATAATAGAGTAACCTATATTATTGGAACTTAGAGTTCCGTGAAGGTAAAAATGAAAGTATCCAGACACTACTCTGGAGAACTTGTACATTTCCTATCCCTCCTCCCTTCACCCTCTCAAAAAAGTAAGTTTTCCTCAATACAGAGACTTTTCTCGGCAGATGCAGAGAGAATAACATAATATGTATACTGAATTTCACTTCTACTTTTTACTTGTAATTTTATACTGTGGTTACAAGGGTAGCTGAATTAAAACATACACACTCACACACACGCACACACACACGCACACACACTCTTCAACTCAGTCAATATTGGCAAGTTTAAGCAGTTTAGCTAGTACAGAGGAACTGGAAAGCCAGGAGTTCAAGCATTATGACTGTTAAGGGATATAGAGAGTCGCAGATAAGATCCTGGAAAATAGCCAGTCAGGAAAAGACTGCTAAAGAAACAGAGAAAGGTCAGTGGCTAGGAGGCAGTCTAATGTATACAGAGAACTTTTGAGAATTGAAGGGAAGATGCAAAAGCTTTCAAAAGAACTTTGAGAGGAAATAGGATATAAATTAAAAACAAACAAACAAAAAGGAATCCATTAACCTATGAACAGGAGTTTTTTCAGCTGTTTTTCCAAAAGGAGTTGAAATGAAGAAAAGGGGGTACATCAAAGGTTATCTGAGAGTAAACTGGCATTGAAATTTGAGAAATTTGTCATCAATAAGACAATTTGAAGTGAGGAAAAAAGCTATTAGTTCATTTGATTTACCTACTAGACAGTAGGTTAGGACCTCAAAGTCCTCCCCTCCTCCTTTCTTCTCATGAAGCAAATGAGTTCAGAAAGAGAAGAGGATTATTTCTGAGAGTAGAGCAATTATGGTTACACCACTCATTTTGAGAATTAAACATTTGTTGCCTTACAGGACATCTGAATTTTTTTCATGACTTCAATAATCACAGATTTTTAACTAGTGTGTGAATACTGAAAGAATACCTCATTGTCTAATTAACTGGGTCATGTGCGTAAATCATGTCTCCAGAAGGAGATTGTAAAGAAAAAGAGAATAGTTGCTTATCCTTACCCAAGTGCTCCTGTGTGGCATCTATCCCAATGATGAGAGAATAACAGGTTGATTGGAAATATCCAGAAAGTATCTCTGATTCTATCAGTACTGGAAACTCCCATGTGGGAATTGTCTTCACCAATAAGCTTTCTAATTTCTTTATGACTTAACAGGAACTTTTGATTTCCAACTTCTCAGTTGACTTAATAAGAAGTTGCCTAAGGAGCACAGAGATTAAGTGATTTATTCAGAGGGAAACTAGTATATATTATCAATGTGGGGGGAGGCATCATGATATAGTAGAAAGGGTATTGGTTCTGAAGTCAGAGTGCCTAGAATCCATTACCTTTCCCTGTAACTATTACTTGTGTAGCATTAGGGAAGTCACTTAACCTCTCTTGGCCTTAGTTTCCCCATTTGTAAAATGAGGAGGTTAACCTAGGTGCCTTCCTAGTTCTAAATTTATAATATTGTGCAAGTTTTGAACCCAATTCTGCCTAAACCCAAACTCATGATTCTATGCACTAGATCATATACCTTTTAATTAAAAGTACTACTTGAAAATAACATATTCAGTTAAGTTACCTGAAACAAAGAATGGGAAAAATTATGATGACTTAATTTATTCCAGACATGCAGACAAACTGGAAAATTGAAGACTTCTCTTTGGAGTCCAACTCATTAAAACTACATTCTTCATTGGCTAGCAACCTGGAAAATCACCAGATTTCGCCTATCACTTGAGTTGTGAATGGTCAGCATTAAGAGAACCCAAAGAATAATGTTAAACTGCAGGCAGAACCAAAAATTCTATCTGTCCTAATTGGTTGTGCTCATGATAATATAAGATAAGTGAGCAAATTTCTTACTTCAGAATCATTGGCATTTTTTTTTTCTGTTGCATCAATAACTATGCCAAAATGGGCTCACCACATGTTATGGATCAAGTCTGCCAAGTATCTCCTTCCTTACCGCATTCAAAGTTTCAATTCCTTTATAATGTGAAATTTCATTAAAATCCTATATACACTGGGTCTTCAGTGGCAGATTTTGTCAGTCTACAAGCCTGGTTTGCCATGTGCTAAACAAAGTCTTAAGTGACAGGGATACAAAAAAGAGGGGGAAAATAGTCTCTGATCTCTAGAAGTTTATATGCTAAAAGAGATAAAACAAAAATCACATGTTAAATATAAAATCGATGGAAAGACAACATGTTGAACAACTTAAGCAGGTTAAAGAGGATCTATAAAGGCATGTATAGAAGATGGAAATAAGGGTATGTGGAAGAGAATAAATATAGAATCATATCATAAATCTCTAAAATAGAGTCAGGAAGGGCAAAGATTAAAATAGCCTGGCAACAGGGGTAGAACCCACATGGCAGAGTGAAAGTGGGAATGAACCTGAACTTCTCTAAAAACTCCTTCAGATTCATCTAAAAAGTGAATCTGAATAAATTTTAGAGTGGTAGAATCCACTTTCAAAAGAAGTAAAGGCTCTGTTACATGGAGCCGGAGGAGCACTGCACAAGGTCTGCACCAGCTCAGACTCTGCCACAACAGAGCAGGAATGGCCTAGGACAGACTGAATCTGAAGCGACAATGAGGATTCTCAAATCTCTAAGCACAGGACAAGAGTCCAGCAGAACTGAGTGGGAGAGAAGCACAGAGCCCATGGTAGCAGCATAAGTCACTCCTAAGACTATCAGCCCACAGACTAAATGTTTGAAAGTCACCTACTTGATTTTCCAGGAACTAAGATGATGGAGTAAATGGTAAGTGGTCTCACCCTCCACTTGTTGACCTTAAAAAACTCAGTGAATATTTCCCCAGGAAAAGTCCCAGAATAGTGGAGCCAGCAGAAGGGGAACAGCAGTCTTTCAGACCAGGAATCTAGGGAGATCAACAGGAAGAGTACCTCTTGCCATGGCTAAAGGGGACACGAGCAGGACTGGAGGCATCCCATCAAGCCTAAACTCAGCAGACCAGGAGGAGTTCCTGAGCCCCAGGGAAGTCAAGCTGGTAAGTGCCAACACCAGGATCCCACGTATGTTTTAGCAGAGACAGGAGAATTGGGCAGACACCAAAACAGTCGGGGGTTCACCAGCTGTTGAGCCTGCCTGTACTCTAGCTGAATCCTAGGATAGGAGGAGAACTCCTGAGGCCACACCACCCTTCACCCACACTTCACACCCTGAGCTTCAGTGGAACTTGGGGGAAACTCAGAAAGACTTCACCTTGCCTTGGCCTTAGAACAAACCAGCCAGCTCATCACCAGGTAAGCTACAGCATTATATATCTTCTAGCTGAAAGAACTGGAGGATGCAACACACAAAGCCGGTAAACAGGCTTCAAGCTCCCAGCATAAGAAATGTGGGACAGAGTCCTCTGTGGTCCAGAAGCAAAGATCCACTTGAAAAGCCAGGAAAAACGCAATCACCATGAGCAAGAAGCAAATCAGAAAAGTAAAGACCATAGAATCTTACTAGGGGGAAGGGAAGATCAAAATACAAATTCAGAAGACGATAGTGTTAACAATATACCCACATCTGGAACCTCTAAAGGGAATATGAATTTGTCTCAAACCAAAAAAACATTCTTTGGAAGAGCTCAAGAAAGATTTTAAAAGTCAAATTAGAGAGGCAGAAGAAAAGCTGACCAATAATTTTAAAAATACAATAGACAAAATGAAAAAAAGAATTCACTGAAGAGAACAGCTCCTTAAAGAGTAAAACTGGACAAATGGATAAGGAGGTACAAAAATGAACTTGGAAAATTGGACAGAAGAAAAAGAAGGGGCGGAGCCAAGATGGCGGAGTGAAAGCAACGACTCACCTAAGCTCCTGGAAAAACTCCTTTGGATATTTCTGGGGGGAGAGTCTGACCAGACTTTGGAGGTGTAGAATCCAGTGGGAGACGGACTTTGACAGATTCGGAGCCCAGGCTGGACTGGAAGGTCCACGGGAGGGATCTGTTCCGCGGGGGTAAGAGCCCGGCGCACAGCGCAGCGCGGTCGGCGCGGCAGGGCGGAGGCGACCCGAGGGGCCCGAGAGTGGCGGGTGAGACCAGCAGAGCAGGAGATAAGCCAGGCCGAGCCAACGATATCAGCGCAACAGCCTTTGAAATCTTCAGCCTAAAGACGGGACTTCAGTGGGTCACTACTTGAACATCCAGAAGCTGGGATGCCGGAGTGATCAGTAAGTGCTCTCCCCTCCCCCCCGATGACCGTGAGGGAACCATAAAATTCTTCCCCAGATTGATCCTGGATCAGTGGGAGCAGCAGAAAGGGGCGAGTGGTCTCGTAACACCAGAGGCTGGAGAGGTGGCAAAGGGGGATTCTTCCTACCGTGGTGGAGGCTATCTGGAGGGACAGACGACCCAGGGCAGAGAAAAATTCGCACTGAGACCCAAGCAAGCCTCAGCCCGGGAGACGAGCCCCAGGAGGGGCGGGAACACGCATTAGCCTCTAGGCGTGCCCCAGCCCTCCAGGGGAAAAGGGAAGACAATAGGGAAGCTGGGATCACCATCCCCCTGGACCTTGCCTTTGCCTCAGGCCAGCTGAGGAGATATCCTGAGACCAGACCACACCTCCCACACACCTATCAAGCTAAACCCAGGGTTGATCTGGGAAACAACAACAACAACAAAAAAAAAAAAAAGCCTGCTTTTAGCCTAGACAAACATCAACTCAACTTAAAAGATCTGTATCTTCTGACTGAAAGAACCAAAAGCTACAACACTCAGCCAACATCATGAATCGGAAAAAGCAGACGAAAAGTGAAAAAACCATAGAATCTTTCTATGGGGATAAGGACCAAAACACAAACACCAAAGAGGTCAGAGCTGAGACTGTACTTCCATCTGAAACCTCAGATGGGACTATGAATTTCTCGCAAGCACAACTAGATTACCTGGAACGTCTGAAGAAGGATATAAAAGAAAAACTGGCCAATGATTTTAAAACCATAAAAAAAGAATTCACTGATGAGAACATCAATCTGAAAAAGAAAATTGAAGAAATGGAAAAGGAAGTTCAAAAATTAACTGGAGAGAATAATTCCCTAAAAGGAAGAGTTAATCAAACGGAAAAGGAAACTCAAAACCTAATAGGGAAAATTGATCAGATGGAAAAGGAAACCCAAAACCTAACTGGGAAAATTGGTCGAATGGAAAAAGAAGTACAAAAATTAAATGGAGAAAATAGCTCCTTAAAGGGAAAAATTGGCCAGATGGAAAAGGAGATGCGAAAGCTAACTGAAGAAAACAATACGATCAAGATTAGAATTGGGCAAGTAGAAACTAATGACTCAATGAGGCAACAAGAGTCAGTCAAACAAAATCTAAAGAATGAAAAGATGGAAGAAAATCTAAAATATTTAATTGGAAAAACAACTGACCTGGAAAATAGATCCAGGAGAGAAAATCTAAGAATTATTGGCCTGCCAGAAACCCATGATGAAGAAAAGAGTCTGGACAATATCTTCCAGGAAATCATCAAGGAAAATTGCCCAGAAGTACTAGACTCAGAGGGCAAAATAGTCATCGAAAGAATCCACCGTTCCCCACCGGAAAGGGATCCCAAACTCAAAACCCCAAGAAATATAGTTGCCAAATTCCAGAGCTATCAAGTGAAGGAGAAAATACTACAAGCAGCCAGAAAGAAACAATTTAAATATCAAGGTCACACAGTCAGGATCACACAGGACCTTGCAGCTTCTACATTAAAAGATCGAAAGAATTGGAACCCAATATTCCGTAAGGCAAAGGAGTTGGGACTCCAACCGAGGATCAACTACCCAGCAAAGTTCAGCATAACATTTCAGGCAAGGAGAAAGTCATTCAACGAAATAAGGGATTTCCAGAGCTTCCTGACCAAAACACCAGAACTCAATAGACAATTTGATCTTCAAATGCAGGTCTCCAGAGAATCATAAAAAGGTAAACAGAGGGGAAAAAACAAAAACAAAAACTTGCAACTCAATTAGGGCAATCTGTTTACCTCCCTGTAAGGGAAGATGATACCTGTTAATCTTGAGAACTGTGCAGCTATTATGATAAAAGGGATATATGTAGAGGGAACGGGCATAAAGTAAATGATGTCATGGCAAAAATATGATTTAAGTATGAGAAGGGAATGTAATAGGAGGTGTGGAAAGGGGGAAGCAGAAAATGGCAAATTATATCACAGGAAGAAGTACAAAACCATAGTAGAGGGAAGGAGGGGAGGGAGATGAGCATTGTTTGAGAGGTACTCTCATCTGATTTGTTCAAAGGAGGGAACAATAACCTTAAGCAGATAATCCTAACTAGCTCTATAGGTAGTAGGAGGGGAAGGGGGAAGAAAGGGGAGGGTGGCTAAAAGGGAGGAAAGAAGCAATAAGAGTAAAGGGGACTAAAAGGGAGGGGGGCTAAAAGAAGGAGGGGAAGGCTGCAGGAGGAGGGGGAGAAAAGTGAATACTATTGAGGAGGGGAAGGGAGACGGGAGAGTTAAAAGCACAAATGGTGGGAAAGAGGGTGGAGGGAAATACACAGATTGTAATCATAACTGTGAATGTGAATGGGATGAACTCTCCCATAAAACGGAGACGGATAGCAGAATGGATTAAAAGCCATAATCCAACAATATGCTGCTTACAAGAAACACATTTGAAACGGGGGGATACACATAGGATAAAGGTCAAAGGATGGAGCAGAATATATTGTGCTTCAGCTCATGTAAGAAAGGCAGGAGTAGCAATCCTAATCTCAGACAAAGCAAAAGCAGAAATAGATCTAATCAAAAGGGATAAGGATGGAAACTATATCCTACTAAAAGGCACCATAGACAATGAAGCAATATCATTACTAAACATGTATGCTCCAAGTGGTATAGCATCCAGATTCTTAGAGGAGAGGTTGGGGGAGTTGAAGGAAGAAATTGATAGCAAAACTATACTAGTGGGGGACCTCAACCTCCCCCTCTCTGAACTAGATAAATCCAACCTTAAAATAAACAAGAAAGAGGTTAAGGAGGTAAATAAAACTCTGGATAAGGTAGATATGATAGATCTTTGGAGAAAATTAAATGGGAATAGAAAGGAATATACCTTTTTCTCAGCGGTACATGGAACATTTACAAAAATTGACCATGTACTAGGACATAAAAATCTCACAATCCAGTGCAGAAAGGTAGAGATAATCAATGCATCCTTTTCAGATCATAATGCATTAAAAATTACATGTAATAAAAGGCCATGGAAAGAGAAACCAAAAATCAATTGGAAACTAAATAATCTAATTCTAAAGAAGGATTGGGTTAAAGAAGAAATCATAGAAACAATCAACAACTTCATTCAAGAGAATGACAATAGTGAGACAACGTACCAAAACTTATGGGACACTGCAAAAGCAGTTATTAGGGGAAGTTTTATATCTCTGAATGCTTACATAAATAAAATAGAGAAAGAGGAGATCAATGACTTAGGCTTGCAGTTGAAAAAGCTAGAAAAAGAACAAATTGAAAATCCCCAAGTAAATACCAAATTAGAAATACTGAAAACCAAAGGAGAGATTAATAAAATTGAAATAAAGAAAACTATTGAATTAATAAATAAAACCAATAGTTGGTTTTATGAAAAAACTAATAAAATTGATAAACCTTTGGTTAATCTGATCAAAAAAAAGAAAGAAGAAAACCAAATTACTAACATTAAAAATGAAAGGGGTGAACTCACCTCCAATGAGGAGGAAATTAAAACAATAATTAGAAACTACTTTGCCCAACTTTATGCCCACAAATTCGATAATCTAAATGAGATGGATGAATATTTTAAAAAATACAAATTGCCCAGATTAACAGAAGAGGAAGTTGAATACTTAAACAACCCCATCTCAGAAAAAGAAATTGAACAAGCCATCAATGAACTCCCTAGGAAAAAATCTCCAGGGCCAGATGGATTCACAAGTGAATTCTATCAAACATTTAAAGAACAGTTAATTCCAATACTACATACACTATTCTTGAAAATTGGGGAAGAAGGAGTCCTCCCAAATTCTTTCTATGATACAAATATGGTTTTGATACCCAAACCAGGAAGAGACAAAACAGAGAAAGAAAATTATAGACCAATTTCCCTAATGAATATAGATGCAAAAATTTTAAATAAGATTTTAGCAAAACGAATACAGCATCTAATCACGAGATTAATACATTATGATCAGGTGGGATTCATACCAGGACTACAGGGCTGGTTCAATATTAGGAAAACTATTAGCATTATCGACCACATCAACAACAAAGCTAACAAAAACCACATGATTATCTCAATAGATGCAGAAAAAGCTTTTGACAAAATACAACATCCATTCCTACTAAAAACATTGGAGAACGTAGGAATAAAGGGAACTTTCCATAAAATAATAAGCAGTATCTATCTAAAACCTTCAGCAAGCATTATATGCAATGGGGATAAGCTAGATGCATTCCCAATAAGATCAGGGGTGAAACAAGGTTGTCCATTATCACCACTATTATTCAATATGGTACTAGAAATGTTAGCTGTAGCAATTAGACAAGATAAAGATATTCAAGGAATTAGAATAGCCAAAGAAGAAACTAAGTTATCACTCTTTGCAGATGATATGATGATTTACCTAGAGAATCCCAGAGATTCAAGTAAAAAATTACTTGAATTAATAAACAACTTTGGCAAAGTTGCAGGGTACAAAATAAACCCACACAAATCCTCTGCATTCCTATATATTAGCAACAAAGTTCAACAGCAAGAGATAGAAAGAGAAATCCCATTTAAAGTTAGGGTAGACAGTATAAAATACTTAGGAGTCTACCTGCCAAAACAAACCCAGGGATTATATGAACACAATTACAAGACACTTTTTGCACAAATAAAGTCAGATTTAAGTAAGTGGAAAAACATTAGTTGCTCATGGGTAGGCCGTGCTAATATAATAAAAATGACAATTCTACCCAAATTAATATACTTATTTAGTGCCATACCAATTAAACTATCAGACAATTACTTTCTAGAGCTGGATAAAATAATATCAAAATTCATTTGGAAAAACAAAAGGTCCAGAATATCAAAGGGACTAATGAAAAGAAATGCTTGGGAAGGTGGCCTAGCGCTACCAGACCCTAAACTGTACTATAAAGCAGCAATTATCAAAACCACTTGGTATTGGCTAAGAAACAGAGAGGTAGACAAGTGGAATAGACTTGGCACTCAAGATGCAGTAGGCAAGGAATATAGCAACCTTCTGTTTGATAAACCCAAGGACCCCAGCTTCTGGGATAAGAACTCATTGTTTGACAAAAATTGCTGGGAAAACTGGATAACAGTGTGGCGGAAATTAGGCATAGACCCATACCTGACACCGTACACAAGAATAAAGTCCAAATGGGTACATGATTTAGGTATAAAGATTGATACCATGAATAAACTGGAGAAGCAAGGAATAGTGTATTTATCAGATCTATGGAGAAGGGAAGAATTCTTTACTAAAGAAGAGATAGAATGCATTATGAAATGCAAAATGGATAACTTTGAGTACATTAAACTGAGAAGTTTTTGCACAACCAAACCCAATGCAACCAAAATCCGGAGGGATGTAGTAAATTGGGAAAAAATTTTTACAGCTAAGCTCGGGGATAAAGGCCTCATTTCTAGAATATATAGAGAACTGACCCAAATGTATAATCATACAAGTCATTCCCCAATTGATAAATGGTCAAAGGATATGAACAGGCAATTTTCAGAGGAAGAAATTAAAGCTATCTATAATCATATGAAAAAATGCTCTAAATCACTATTGGTTAGAGAGATGCAAATCAAAACAACTCTGAGGTACCACATCACACCTATAAGATTGGCAAACATGACAGAACAAGAAAATGATAAATGCTGGAGAGGATGTGGGAGAGTTGGAACACTAATTCATTGTTGGTGGAGCTGTGAGCGCATCCAACCATTCTGGAGAGCAATTTGGAACTATGCCCAAAGGGCTACAAAAATGTGCATACCCTTTGACCCAGCAATATCGCTACTAGGACTATATCCCCAAGAGATCATAAAAATGGGAAAGGGTCCCACATGTACAAAAATATTTATAGCAGCACTCTATGTAGTTGCCAAAAACTGGAAGTCAAGGGGATGTCCATCAATTGGGGAATGGCTGAATAAATTATGGTATATGAATGTAATGGAGTACTATTGTGCCATAAGAAATGATGAACAAGAAGACTTCAGAGAGGCCTGGAAGGACTTATATGACCTGATGCTGAGTGAAAGGAGCAGAACCAGGAGAACTTTATGCACAGCAACAACCACAGTGTGTGAGAGTTTTTTCTGGTAGACTTAGATTTTTGTAATAACACAAAAACTTCTGAAAAAAAAAAAAAATCCCAATGGTGGACCTCAAGGCAAAAAGCCTTCCACACTCAGAGAGAGAAATATGGAAGTCACTCACATAATGTAGCAGATCATGTTTGTGTATGTGTATCTGTTTGTGTATCATGTTCTGATTTGTTATACGGATTCTTTCATTTATCTTAGTCTGACTACACAGCATGACGATAGTGAAAATATACTCAATAGGAAAGTATATGTAGAATCTATACAGAATTGTATGCAGTCGTGGGGAGGGAGGGAGGAAGTGGGGGGTGGGTGGGGAGGGATAAAATCGCAATTGTATGGCAGTGATTGTTAAACATTAAAAAAAAATAAAAAAATAAAAAAAAAAAAAAAGAAAAAAAAAAAAAAGAAAAAGAAGGCATAAAAGTCAACTAAAAAAACAATTTCTAAAAAATTAAAATTTGGCAAGTAGAAGCTAATGACTCTAGGAGACATCAAGAATTTGTCAAACAAAGTCTAAAAATTGATAAAATATTAAAAAAATATAAAATATCTCACTGGAAAAGTAACTGACCTGGAAAATAGATCCAGGAAAGAAAATCTAAGAATTATTGGTCTCCTGGAAAGCCATGATGTAAAAAAGAGGCTGGACAACATCTTCCAAGAAATCATCAAGAAAAGCTGCTCTGAGGTCCTAGATCCAGAGGGCAAAATAGTAATTGAAAGAATCCATTGATCAGCTCTTGAAAGAAAAACCAAATTGAAAACACTAAGCAATATTGTTGTCAAATTTCAGGATTATCAAATCAAGGAGAAAATACTGCAAGCGGACAAAAAGAAACAAGTCAAATATCGAGGAACTATAGTCAGGATCACACAGGACTTTGCAGTTTCTAAATTTAAAGATCACAGAGATTGGGATTATAATATTCTGTAAAGTAAAGGAGCTTGGACTACAACCAAGGATCAATTACCTAGCAAAACTGAGCCTAATCTTTCAGGCAAGGAGATGGCATTCAGTGATATAAGGGATTTTCAGACCTTCCTGATGAAAGGGCCAGAGCTCAATAGAAAATTTGATCTTCAAATACAAGACTCAAGGGACCTTGAGGCAAAATGTCATCTACATTCAGGGAAAGAACTATAGAATTGGAACACAGAATGAAGTAGATTGTATTCTCTTGTGTTGTGCTGTGTTTTGTCTTGGTTTTTCTCAAGTTTCTCCCATTCATTTTAATTCTTCTATGCAACACGAATAATGCGAAAATATGTCTAATAAGAATGTCTGTGTAGAACCCATATAAGATTGCAAGCCATCTCAGGGAGGGATGTAAGAGGGTGGGGAAGAAAATTTAAGATATATGAAAGTCATTGTTGAAAAATGAAAACAAATAAATTAAATTTTCAAAAAAGAAAAAGAAAAATTGAAGTAACAAAAATATCTTGGTAATAGAAAAAAAAAAAAGAAATGACAAATAGGTGGACTTCAGAAAAACCTGGAAAGTCTTATACGAACTGATGCTTGAGTGAAATGAGCAGAACCAGTGTGCGAGGACTGTTTTTAATAGACTAAGCTCTTCACAGCAATGCAAGGACCTACAACTTTTCCACAGCTTTTCGATGCAAAATGCCATCTACATCCAGAGAAACAACTATAGAGTTGGAACACAGAATGAAGTAGATTATTTTCTATTTTGTTATGTTTTGTTTTATTTGTTCTCATGATTTCTCCCATTCATTTTAATTCTTCTTTGCAACATGATTAATGTGAAAATATATTTAATAGGAATGTATTGTAGAACCCATATAAGACTGCATGCCATCTTGGGGAGGAAGGTAGGAGGAAGGGGATAAAATTTTAAATTTATGGAGTGATTATGAAAACTGAAAACAAATTAGTTTTTTTTTTAAAAACAGCCAGGCAAAGAAATCTAAGGACAAAATTAGAAGAAAAAAAGAATATCAAAGAAAGGAAGAGTTCACTGCACAGTGTGGATGGGCCAACTATAATGGAGAGAAGGTAAAGGAAGAACATTTTATTTTAATTTTCCAAATATTCACAGAAAAATCTTTGGATTAGAAAAGAACAAAATAAGTAATTAGGAGTTGAAATCAGAAATGAATAAGAATATAAATACGTGGCAAGGATTTCTTGATAAAGTAAAGTTTCCTGATTTAAATGAACACAACCATGAATATTAAGAAAATGGGGAGGTAGCATAGAACAGGCTAGGAAAGTGTAGTTAATGATGTGGAAGCCTTGAAAATATTTGAAGGCAATAGGAAAGGTAAAAATAGATAAGAAAGAATGAATAATAGAGGAAAACAATGGCACTGACAATTAAAAGAATCTGAAGGAGAAAAAAGGAGAAAATAGAATCAAGGAAATGTGTTGAGGGGTTGGTGTTAGCTAGAAGGGCCATATTAGTATCAGAGAATGGAGAAAAAAAGGAGACTGAGATGATAGGAAATAAATTTAGGAAAAATAAAAAAGGAAAAGATAGGCGTATGTCATGAATATTCTCTATCTCTAAGTAATGTTAAAAAAAATGTTCTCAACTGAAGTGAGAGAAAATGGAAGGGATGATGTGAGAACCTGGATGGGCAAGAAGGTACAAAGGGAGAGCCTGGGAGCAGCAACCTCACATCTAACTTAGAACTTTTGCAGCCTGACCAGCAACCCTACTATCCCCCCAGATATGCTCCAAAATGGCATCAACTGTCAAGGATCAGCTGATCTTGAATGTCTTAAAGGAAAACCAGGTTCCCCAAAACAAGACCACTCTTGCTGGGGTTGGTGCAGTTGGCATGGCATGTGCCATAACTATCTTAACAATTGGCTGATGAACTTGCCCTAGTTGATGTAATAGAAGACAAACTAAAGGAAACGATGATTAATCTCCAACATGGCAACCTTTTCCTTAAAATTCCAAAGATTGTTTCTGGCAAAGACTACTGTGTGACTGCAAACTCAAAAGTGGTCATGGTTATGACTGGGGCATGTCAACAGGAGGGAGAAAGTTGTCTTAATTTGTTCTAGCATAATGTGAATATCTTTAAATTCATCATTCCCAATATTGTTAAATACAGCCCTAATTGCAAGCAGCTTATTGTTTCCAATCCAGTGGATATCTTGACATATGTGGCCTGGAAGCTAAATGGCTTTCCTAAAAACCATGTTATTGGAAGTAGTTGCAATCTGGTTTCTGTCCATTTCCGTTAACTAATGGGGGAGAGACCAGGTATCCATTCTTCAAGTTGTCATGGATGGCACCTTGGGGAGCATGGAGACTCTAGTGTTCCTGTGTGGAGTGGTGTGAATCTTGCTGGTGTGTCTCTAAAGAACCTTTATTCTCCTTTAGGAACTGATGCTGATGCAGAGAATTGGAAAGATGTTCATAAATAGGTAGTTGAAAGTGCTTATGTGGTAATCAAGCTGAAGGGCTACACTTCCTGGGCCACTGGCTTATCTGTGGCAGATGTAGCAGAAAGCATTATGAAGGAGAATGCATCCAATTTTCACCATGATTAAGGGCCTGTATGGCATTAATGAGGATGTCCTCCTTAGTGTCCCATGTGTGTTGCAGCAGAATGGCATTTCATATGTGGTGAAGGTAAGCCTGAATCCAGAGGAGGAGAGCCCTTTAAAGAAGAGCACAGATACTCTTTGGGGAATCCAGATGGAGCTGTAATTCTAAAACCTTTTAAAGTGCTGCCATCAAGAGAATATGACAAGGGTTGAGGGGTTATGTACGATGTGTTTTTCAAATAGGTCAAATTCTTCCTCTGATTAGTGACTAGACACCAGAAATTTAAAACCTGTGAAAACATTCTAGCTTCTTCCTAAGATTAGAAATGAGGGAGAGGACAGCGTGACAACTATTTGTTAGACCCTATCGTAGTTTGTATATGATGCTGAATATGACTTTCATAGTCTCAGTGGTTGGTGTCAAGCAGAGCCGGTGTCAAGCAGAGCCAGCACCTGACAGGTATGTAAACTACTTGTTCTGTATGTGGGTGCTATAGGTTCTCTTAGGTTCAGAAGACAACACTCTTGACACAAAACACCATAAAGTAGTAATTCTTTATTGATTGCCTTTGTGCTCCCCTCTATTAGGGCACTACAGCATGGCCCCCATGTGCCATCTTTCCAGAGGACCTAATTTTGTCTGTCCACACACACACACACAAACATATGGTGTGTGTGTGTGTGTATATGTGTGTATATATGTATATCTCAACAGTTGTAAATTTCTATATTATATAACAAGATCTGTATAAGTACAACAATGCAACCAATTCCTCAAGAGTCATACTAACCCCACATACTGAATAAAAAACAAATACCTGATTAAAAAAGAAAATATAAAGAATGAAATATGGAATCAATTAAAGAGGAATAAAATGATTGTTTTGGTTCAATAAAGTCATAGTTGAGATTAGAGAAAATAAACACATAGGATACCCAGTCATTTTGATAGCTTGACTTCTTCAGTTCAGTCCAGACAGTATATAAGTGTCAGAAAAGGAGCAAAATGATGGATAAAATTAGGGACTTGAGTTTGGCAAGGGGCTCAAGAGAAGAGGACAGTGTGGAGTTGCACTGAATTTGTTAGTGTCAAACCTTCATAATTTCATGTAACTGAAATTAGATTTGTGATCTATTCTTTTACTTTTTTGTTAAAAACTTTCCGTGTAAAAGCTTTGAAAGACACTTAATCTTGTTCTCTGTCTCTCTTTCTCTGTGTGTGATTCTCAAATGGTTTGATCTTTTATCTCTAGATCACATACCCATTTTGAGTTTGTTATTGAATGAATTATTGCTTTAAATTCAATTTCTATCAATCTTGAATTTTATTACTAGTTCCTTTCAAATAGAAAGCTTTTTCCCCGAATAATTTGTGCACTTATTTTTATTGAATGTTATTTTAAAATTCATTTTCCAAGTTGCTCCGTATGTAGTGTACCACACTAATATGCTCTTCTATATTTTAGATAGTGAATCTTCACTTTCAGTTTTTGGAGAACATGATGTTCCATGGTGCACATATAACAGAACAATGCCATGAGTAAGGACAACAATAATGAAGTAAGAACTGAGCTGCTCTTCTTTCCCTCAGTCATTTATCTTTGACCCATCCTTCCTAAGTGCTGATTCTGTGCCTTACTTCATATTCCTCGTTTTTATGGATTGTACCTAATATTTTGTTGATACAGGTAACTCCTGGTAAAGAAACATCCATCATAAATGCAGAAAAGGAAAGCTTCTGCAATTTATAATCTTATCAATTGGCCTGGTCCACTTTGACATTATGTGACTAGCCCTGGGTCGCGCAGCCAATAAGTGTGAGAGGCTAGACTTAAATCTAAATCTTCTTGACACCAGAGGTGTTCTCTCTATTTTAAAATCATTGTTTCTCTCTTAGCTTTAAAGCAAAACTGATCAAACAAACCCAACAAACAACAACAAGAGGCTGTATTTATGTGATGCATAAATTAAGAATAGTAAAAAAGAGAAAATAAGACTACAGACTATTATTCTTGATTAACTTTGATGTAAAAAGTGTTGGGGAGAGGACCTCTGTAGAGGCCCACATGATGTGACCTCTCCTTGTGTGTTTCTTAAAGGGATGTAGAATAGACATCTTTAACCTCTTCTCCCTGCAGTCTTCTCCTGCCAAGTTGTGAAGCAGGTAGTATAGGCCAGAGTCTACCACTCTGCTCTCCTCAGAGAACGGGGGTATTATGCAAGGAGTATATCTGTCTGGTCCCTTCAATATTGTTTGTTTAAAGTTTAATAACAAGTTTGAACTAACTTTTTTTTGCCCTGTTATTTTTTTTGAGTTACTTGACATACTGCCCACCAAATATCACTTACACAATATATACAAATAGTAAGTAACAAAGAAACCTATTTAGCATAGTGTAGCATAGCATAGCAAAACATAAATCAGAAAAGGTAAACATAGAAGGATATATACCAGACAACAAAGAATGAAGGAAGTTCCCCATTGGGAGTGAGGTACTTTAGTTCAACCAAGAGAGAGGGTTATAGATTGACCAAAGGGAAAACTCCCGCAACAGTCTTTAGAGCAGCTGGATGGAGACTATTAGCTCCTCTCATGTCTTCTCAGAATCCTTTTCTTCAGCAGTCTATAGTACACTTGACCTCTTCCGTCTTTTCTCTTGACATTGGAAGCCAGGACACCTAAAGCAACTGAACCCCAGAAGAAGACTTGAAACTTGACCAGTCACAAAGGACAGTCTAAGAATCAAAAATCTCTGTCTCTTGCCAATTTTGTCTTGGACTTCATTTAGGGCAGGGCCTTCATCTCCACAAAAAAGGAGAGTTCCATACTAATGAACTCTGGGCTAAATGGAATAAAATTTTAGCCAGAAATAAATACATAGGCAAGCAAACAAATAAAAAAACAAACAAATAAATAAAAAACATATCACAAATAGAATCACTATGACCAGATTAGATTTATACCAGGAAGACTGGGTTGGTTTAATATTAAAAATTATCAATTTAACCATATTTATAACAAAATGGGCAAAAATTATTATTGGATCAATAGTTCCAACAAAGCTTTTTACAAAATTCAACATCCATTTCTGATAAATACAAGAGTAGAAAAATCATGAATAAATTATCATTTCTTTATCAAGATAAGTAATATATATCTAAAATTAGCAACATTATATGTAAAAGAGATAAACAAATGTCCTTTCCAACAAAATCAGGAAACAAGAATGTCAATTGTTACTCTTCTTTGGTGTGTGTATGTGTGTGTGTGTGTGTGTGTGTGTGTGTGTGTGTGTGTGTGTGTACCTATGTGCCTACATATGTTTATAACTATATATGCTGTCCTTAAATTTACCCATCAGGATCACGTCATTCTGAACTTTAGCACTAGTGACTATTCTTATAAAATTGTGCCCCATTTCCATTGTCTTACTCTGTTCCCTACTCTGGCTTCCATCTTTTAAAAATCTAAGATAGTGGATGAATTTCATTTGCATCCACATTGGTCTCCTCAGACTACAGTACTTTTTATTCCACATTGGAAGGGTTTCTCGTTGCTTTTTCAGAATTTTGTTCTTGATAATTTTCCATCTCTTCTGGGCCATCTTGCCCTGGAGAATTTTAATTGACTGAAAAATCACAGCTTCATGTCTTCTTGAATCCAAGTCCAGTGCTCTATCCTCACAATTACTTAGCTCTCCACTGTTAGCATCAGGGGGTATTCTTGTGCAGGATAGAAGAGACCCTCTGGTATGCGATTCTTTCTGCTATCTACCTCCCTGTTGGGTAGGGGCAGAAGTGAATCTTTTCCAGGCTTTATTTGTCTCCACTCTCCAAAGGTAGTTTAGAATATGATCTTCTCTCCAACCAGTTTTCTCTTCTTTCATCTCCTTTCTCTCTGCAAGTGTAATCAACCATATCTATTATAATAAGTAGATAAATTTTTAACCTAAGGACTAAATGACCCTCAGATCTATATGGTCCCTTCTTGGTCATTTGGTAGAGATTATTACTATAAAAACATGAGTTTTGACTTGATGCCCTCTGAGTTATCCCAACTCATTTTCTATGATTGTGCCATTTTATGAAATTGTAACAAGGCAGATTTTGGTTCAGTATAAGAAATAATTTTCCAGTGACTGTTGTTGTCCAACAATACAATAAACTAACTGATGAAACGGTGAGCTTCTTATCAATTATATTCTTCAAGTAGAGATTGGGTAACTGCTCAACTGTCAGGGATGTTATAGAAGGTATCATCACATTAATAGAAGACTGGAAGAGGTGACTGTTAGGTCCTTTCCAAGTCTAAGATTCTGAGATTCCTTTCTATGTATAAATGAACATGAATAGGAGAAAATCTAGTATGGCCATATCCTGTAGACCTGATTTCTCTTTCTTTCACTGTCACAAATTCTTTCATTCAACCTTTGTTAATTGCTTTCCTGTTTTTCCAGTCTGGCTGGCTCTGTTTTTCCTGCCTTTTTCCTAATCTTCACCTATACACAGGGCATCTGAAACATTTTCCTGACACTAACTTAGTCTTTACAGCATCATTCTTAAGTAGCTAAATAGAAAACATTGTTTATCCTATTTCACAGAGACATAGGGAACAGAATCTCATAATATACAATATGAGATAACATATCTCATAATGTAATATGCAATCTCATAATATTCCTGGTTCCTAATTTTTATCCTTCACACTATAACTTTCACAGAGGAAAGCAAAAATAAACAAATCTTAGCCTCCTGAAAGGCCATTTCAGATATCCATGTCAAATCTATCCTTGACCATTTTATTTTTTTATTTAAATTTTATCTGAACCACTTTTGAAAAGATATAATTAGGACTGTAGATTTAGAATTGGATAGGGCTAAGGCCAACTAAGGCAGCCTCCTCCGTTCACAGATGAGAAAATGGAGAACCCAAAATGTTGTTTCCCCAAGGTCACGCAAGTACATAGAGGCAGAGTCAGAATTTGAATCCAGGTTCTCTAACTCCTATTCTAGTGCTCTTTCCACCTTAAATTACTGACCCTGTAATGGTGATGCAAAAGGTATGCCTTGGAGTCCCAAGATTTGGTTTCCTTGCCCTACTCTGTCACTTAGCATCTTTGCTTTGAAACGATGGAGAACTTCTTTCATTTCTCAACTTTGTCCTACTCATTTCTAATACAGAGGTGGTAATATTTGTTCTACCCACTTCCCCAGGCTGTTGTGAGAAAAGCACTTTGTACAGCTTCAAGCACTGCAGAAAATAGGAATTAGTGTTAGTACTGTAATTGAGTAAAGAGTATCCTTGCCATTCCCACTAATTCATCATTTATTGGCCATTCAACATTCATTGTCTTTAAAAATATGTATTATATTACATTTCCCACTGATCTAATTAATTAATTATGTGCCAGGAATTATATGAGTGCTTAGTATACAAATATAAGAATAAAATAACCCTTGCTCTCAAGTAGCTTAAATTCTAAAGAGGAAGAAAATATGTATTTATGTACATATATGCATAATATATGAAAATATATGAATATATGAAAAATTAGTACAAGGTAATTTGGGGAGAGAGTACAGTGGCAGCCAAGGGTGGAGGTAAGGATCAGAAAAGGCTCAATATACAAGGTATTCTTTGAGCTGTGATGAGACAGACTAAAGATTGCAAGGAGTTTAGGTGAAGGAATATGTTCTGGGCATACAGGACATTTGTTACAAATGCATGGAGAAGGGAGAAGGGTTCTTGTTACAGAAGAACAAGTAATACAATAGAATCACATTGAATTCAAGTTTGATGAAGGAAGTAATATCTAAGAAGACTGGAAAGGTAGGAAGGGACCAGATGATGAAGGTATTTGATCCTAGAGGCAATGTGGAGCTATTAGAGCTTATTGAGTAGGACAGGGGATATGTTATGGAGAAGAGGTGATGTGGTCAGAGCTGTGCTTTGAAAAAAATACTTTGGCAGCTATTTGTAGGATAGATTCAATTGGGGACAGGATTGAGGCAGGGAGATCAAATTAGGCAGCTGTTACATTAGCTTAGGCAATAGGTAAGAAAGACTGAAACAAGAATAGCTGTATGAGAGGACAGGAGATATTAAAGGGATAAAAATTATAAGATATGATAACTGATTAGGTAAGTGCAGTAAGAATGAGCGTACCAAATTAGTAAACTTGGATAACTGGAAAGAAGGTGGCATCCTCCATAAAAATAAGGAAGCTCATCTAGAGTTTGGGGAAAAGTTATAATGAATTCTGTATTACACATGTTGAATTTGAGATATCTGTGGGATATCTGGCTTAAAATGACCTAAAAGAATTAGGTGAGACAACTGCAGCTCATAAGTCTAGGGATGAATATATAGATCTCGGAGTCATCAACGGAGAGATGATAAGTGATGTCATGGGAGCTGAGGAGTTTATAAGATGAGATAGTTGGAAAAAAGAAGAGATCTTCTGATAAAACCTGGGACATTCATTGTCACTTAGCAAACATGATGAGTCAGTAAAGGAGATTATAGGTGGCCAAATAGGTAGGAAAATGAGCAGGAGAGAGTAATGAAACAAAGAGAGGAGAGAGTATTATGTTAAAGATGGTGGTCATTAGTGTCAAACGTTTCAGAGGGATCAAGGAGTATGTGAACTGAGAAGAGGTCATCATAATTGGCATTTAAGATATTATTGGTAACTTTGGAGGGAACAGTTTCAATTGAGTAATGAGGTTGGACGCTAGATTTCAGGAGAATAAGAAAAGCTCACAAAAGTGGAAATATACTCACAGAATGTGCTTGACTTGTTTTCCCCCTTATCATGCCAGTTTGGCCATTCTTGTTGATTCTTTTTAAAAAAAAATCATTTTAATTTATGGAATAAAACAAGCATTTCCTTAAAATAGCACAATAAAATGATGATTGTATATGACACTGTAAATCTCTTATGTACAGCTTGCTATTCTTTTCTGTTGATTTCTCCTCTCAGTTACCTCCCCTTCCAGCCATGTCTACCATCAGACACAAATAAGCGTATACATGTAAAATCACTCTGTACATACTTTTATTTATCAGCTCTCTTTCTGGATGGAGATAGCACCTTTCTTCATATGTCCTTTATAATTAACTTGCGTATTTATAATAGTCAAAAACATTATTCACTCAAAGTCATTCTTAAAATAATATTTCTGTTACTATACACAATCTTCTCTTGGTTCTGCCCATTTCATTCTTCACTATTTTGTGCAAATCTTTCCATATATTTTTTCTAAAATTATTGAGTTCATAATTTCTTTTAGCAAAGTAGTATTCCATCACTATCACATACCATAACTTGCGCAGTCATTCCTCAATTAATAGGCATCCCCACAATTGCCAGTTCTTTGACACCATAAACAGCTGCTGTAAACATTCTAGAACATCATCTTTGGAAATGGGCCAATTAGTGGTGTTGCTAGGTCAAAGGGTATAGATAGTTTAATAACTCTTTGGGCATAATTCCAGCCCTCCAAAACAGTTAGGTCATTTTACAATTCTACCAACAATGAATTAGTGTCCCAATTTTTCCACATGCCCTCCAACATTTGTCGGTTTCTCCCACTCCTTTTTTATCTTTTTATCCAATCTGGTAAGTATAAAATGATATTTCAAGGATGTTTTAATTTTCATTTCTCTAATCAGTGAAATTTAGAATATTGTTATATTAATTAGTACAAATTGTTTTAATTTCTTCATTGGAAAGCTTACTGTTTATATCTTTTGACCATTTATCAATTGGGAAATGATTCATATTCTTATAGATTTGACAAAGTTCTTTATACATTTTAAATATGAGGCTTTTGTGTGATAAATCTATTAAAAAATTCCCAATTTTCTGCTTTGCTTCCAATCTTGAGTATATTTGCTTCATTTGTACAAAAACTTTAAATTTAATGTAGTTAAAAATTACCCGTTTTACACCTAATTATGCTCTCTACCTCTTGTTTATGAATATATTTCTCAGCAATTAATAAGTCTGATAAGCAATATGTTCATGTTCTAATAATTTTTTTTTTTGGAGGGAGAAAGGCCAGGCAATTGGTATTAAGTGACTTGCCCAAGATCATACAGCTAATAAGTGTCAAGTGCCTAAGGTTGGATTTGAGCTCAAGTCCTCCTGACTCCAGGGACACTGCTCTATTCACTGTGCCATCTAGCTGCCACCTATGTTCAAATTTTCTTATAAAATCACTCTGTACATCTAGCTCATTTATCTATTTTTACATTATCTGGGTAAATGGTGTAAGATATTGGTCCACGCCCTGTTTCTGCCATACTGCTTTCAAGTTTTCCCAACAATTTTTACCAAATAATGAATTCTTATCCCAAATGCTGAAGTCTTTACACTTGTCAAATACAATTGGGAATCCTAAATATTAAAGGTGAGATTAATAAAATTTAAATTGAATTAATAAAGAAGACAAGGAGTTAGTTTTGTGAAAAAAAAACAATTAAAATAAGCAATGGGTTAATTTGATTTTAAAAATGCAAAATAAATAAATCACTAGCATAAAAAAGAAAAGGGTGAATATACCACTACCCAAGGTGAAATTAAAACAATTATATGAAATTATTTTGCCTAATTATATGCTAATAAATTTAACAGCTTAAGTGAAATGAAAGAATATTTACAAAAAGTATAAATTTACCTACATTAGGAGAAGAGGAAAGAGAACATCTAAACAGACCTATTTGAGGAAAAGAAATTAAATAGACCATAAATGAGATTCCTAAGAGAAAAAAGCAATAGAACCAGATATATTTACAAGTGAATTCTATCAAGGCTTTAAAGATCAACTAATTTCAGTTTTAAATAAATTATTTGGAATACTAAGTAAAAAAAGGCATCCTACTAAATTACTTTTATGAAAGAAATATGATACTGATACCAAAACCAAAAAGAGTAAAAACAGAAAAAGAAAATCTCATTAATCAGTATGGATGCAAAAATACTAAAGAAAATACTAACTAAAAATTATAGCCTGGCTATGCATGCGCCTGATTTTACTGCTGATCAGGAAGGAAGCTTTGATCTGCTCCATTCCAATTTGATCCCGTTATTAGGTAACCTGGTGCCCCTTCACTCCCAGGGGCACCCCATATTGATGGGAGACAGTGCAGAAAGTTTATTGTCTTTAATTCTACAGCTCATAATTCCAGAGCACAAACAATTCACCAGTCTTAGTTTCCCTAGTTTCAGGGATTATAGACATAAAGTATCATGCCAGTCATGGATGATTTTTTTAAGGAGTTTAAATGAGAGGGGGAAGATTTGTAATGAGACTTCACTGTTATGTTGGGGACTACTAAATTTTTTTTTAAGGATAGACCATACTTAGCCATGTTGATAGGCAGTAGGGAAGACATTATTAAATTGAGAGAAATTGAAGATGAAAAGAAGAATGATACTGGGAGAAAATCGATGGTATAGACAAGAAAGAGTGGGATAAAGTGTATATGTTGAGGGTGTGACTTTGGTGATGATAAGAGTTAATTCTTCAAAAGAGGCTAGAATAAAGGAGACAAAAGTATGGAATGACCCAAGGATCCCAGCTTCTGGGGTAAGAACTCACTGTTTGACAAAAACTGCTGGGAAAACTGGAAAATAGTGTGGCAAAAACTGGGCATAGACCAACACCTAACACCATATACCTGAATAAAATTCAAGTGAGTACACAATCTAGGTATAAAGGCTGATGCTATAAACAAATTAGGGGAAGAAAAAATAGTTTACTTGCCAAATTTATAGAGAAATTTATGACCAAACAAAAGATGAAGAAAATTATGAAGTACAAAATGGATAATTTTGATTACATTAAATTGAAAAGTTTTTGCACAAAGAAAGTCAATGCAACCAAGATTAGCAGGGAGCAGAACACTGGGAAAGAATTTTTAGAAATAGTGTCTGTGATAAAGTCATCATTTCTAAAATGCATAGAGTCAAATTTATAAGTCATTCCCCAGTTGATAAATGGTCAAAAGATATGAATAGGCAATTTTGAGAGGTAAAAATTAAAGCTATGCACAGTTACATGAAAAATGCTCTAAATCACTATTTATTAGGGAGATGCAAATCAAAACAACTTTGAGGCACCACATCACACCTGTCAGATTGGCTAACATGGCAAAACAGGAAAATGATAAATATTGAAGAAGATGTGGGAGAGTTGGAAAACTAATTCATTGTTGGTGGAGCGGTGAGCTGATCCAACCATTCTGGAGAGCAATTTGGAACTATGCCCATAGGGCTACAAAAATATGCATACTCTTTTACCCAGCAATACTGCTTCTAGAACTCTATCCCAAAGAGATCATAAAAATGGGAAAAAGATCCATATGTACAGAAATATTTATAGCAGTTCTTTTTGTGGATGGTCAAGACCAGGAACTCAGGGGGATGCCCATCAACTGGGAATGGCTGAACAAGTTGTCATATATGAATGTAATGGAATGTTATTTTGCTACAAGAAATGATGAAAGGGCAGGCTTATATGAAATGATACTGAGTCAAGTGAGCAGAATGAGGAGAACATTATATATAGTAAGAGACACGTGTTCACAGACTAAGTTTGATGGACTTACCCCTTCTCAACAATGCAAGGCTCTAAAACATTTACGAAAGACTCACGATGCAAAATGCCATCCACATCCAGAGAAAGAACTATGGAGTTAGGAGGCAGAATGAAGAAGACTGTTTTCTCTTTTGTTATGTTATGCTTTGTATTTCTCATGGTTTTTCCCATTTGCCATAATTCATCTATGCAACATGATTAATGTGAAAGTTTTCATCACATTTAATATGTATATGTAGAGCCCATATAAGATTACATGTCATCTTGGGAATGGAGGAGAGAAAATTTAAAACATGGAAGTGAATGTTTAAAACTGAAAACAAATAAATTCATAAATTTTGGGCAAAAAGACAGAGAAAAAAGTATGGAATGATGTAAAGAGCTGTGAGAAGAGGTGGAAAGTTTATGAAATGAGGAGGAAGAGAGAAGGGGGGGGTCTCTACAAATAGGTTTGTTTTTTTTTATTTTCTTTCTTGTTTTAGTCAAAGTTTGATATGAAGCCTTCAGCAAGTTACACTATATCAGAGAAACCATGGACAGAATGTGTTTTTGCACGTCAGATTTTTTTCTTTGGTTACATATTGATACTTGCAGGAAATGTTACATACCCTAAATCCTTAAACTAAAGAATCATTTCTTCTTTAAAAAGGACTTATTTTTATATATACTAAACTACTAAATTTTCAACCTTTTTCTTTTCTTTGTCCCATTGAGATTCTCAGGTCCTCCTATAATTACAATGACACCTAATTGTTAACCCACTACATGTTAAAACTTATCAGATGTTTCCCAGGACTCTTAGCCTATGATCAGCTAAAGTTCCTCAACCATAAACTGCAAGAGGCAATGGCCTTTTTAATTTAGGAATCTTTTTAAACCTGTAATTTGCCTCATGCTCACAATATCTGTTCCTGAGGTTTTAGGGACAGTAATGGTTAGAATGGCACATGAACTTTTTGTGAACTGGCTGATGTGTCTACTAAAAATCATCTCACATATGAGGGAGTTCTTGTCTACCTTCGACTAAATCACAGAACTTTTCAGGGGTTTTCTTCCTGACCTAAGGAGTTGAGATGAAATAGATAGAAATGTAAATTCCATCCACCTTCCCCCTAAACAGGATACATCTGTCAGAGGAGATATGACTCACCACTATCTTGAAATCTCCCTCCTGAAGACTTGTGGCATGTATACTGATAAGTTTTCCTGGCTTTTTTTTAAACAGTCTCATGAAAATGGAGCCTTCCTTTGCACATTCCCTAAAATTTCACAATTTCACATTGCTTTTTTGCCCAGTCAGTAAATATTATTTTGCTCTGCGCTTAATCTAGTTAAATATGGAGGAAATTTCACAGGGTTTGGTAGCACTTCCAAAAACAACTTTTGTATCTAAGCATAAACTTTGACTTGAACTGCTGTGAGATTCTTCAACTTTGCTGCATTTGAGAGGGTATGAAACTGTCATTTTAATTTGAAATTCCAAATTTTTAAAGGAATGTTAACTTTTTATATGTAACTGGGAAATATTTAATGAAATAAATCAAATATATATTAAAATTTTATAAAAGAAACTGCCATTTATGCATGTTCTTCAGATTTCACATTTGAGAGTTTTTAGTGTCAGTATTACTGGGTATATTAGATAGAATACTGGACTCAGAAAGGGTATGGTTCAAATGAAGTGTCTGAAACTTACAGACTATATGATCCTAAGCAAATAATTTGATTCCTCTGTGACTCAGTTTCTTCACTTGTAAAATGGAGATAATTATGCCACCTGTTTCACCGGGTTGTTGTGAGGTTCAGATGAAATAATGTAATTAAACACATTACAAACCAATCTTAAAATAGACTAGTGGGGATAGAAGCTCCTTTTTATGCAATAATTTAAGGTTTACAAAGGGTGTTAATGTTTCTTCACAAAGCACTTTACCTAGAAAAATATTAAACTGAATCAAATTTTACAATGGTTCCATGTAACCAAAACAGAAATGATATGCTTTAAATTTAGAACACGTAGTATAAATGAACATATATGATCCTACTTCTGCATATATTCTCCCAAGAGGCTCTAGTTTTAGTTGCCTGCAACTAAGTTTAGCTGTATTCTACCTGTAAAAACAGTTCTTATTTCTAAAATGATCATGGCAATGAGATGAGGGAACATATGTAGCCAATGGGACTGAGTGCCACCCATAATCCTCCTTATATTGAGGCTCAGTGGAGACAAGCTGTACAGTTTTTGTTTGCAATGTAAGAGTTGCCCTGTTGTGCCATTTGGTGAGACACAACATTCATTAGCCCTTCTGTTCAAGTGCCTGAAGGCCACAACTCATTCTAGCGCTGCAATTACTAGTGACAATTTTTGTTTGCAGTCAAATTCTCTCCCATCACAGTGGGAAAGTCTGTATAATTTGGAGCCCCTTTTTCCTTCCAAAAATAACTACTACTGAAATAGTTTTTTTAATTTAACATAAATATATAGTATTAAAGATGTACTTTGAAATATATCTAGATATTTACATATTGACTCGCCCCATTAGAGTGTGAGCTCTTTGAGGACAGGGACCATATTTTTTACTTTTTGTTTTATACCCAGATCTTAGCACAGTGTCTGGCACCTAATAGATGTTTAGTGACTGATATAGAATGAATGAAATGCATCAATTTCATATATGCAATTTTTTTTTAAAAAGGAAAATATAGGCGAGGAAATATGAGGAAACAGCAGGTATTAAAAATATAGCTCATATTGAAATGTGCTACACCAAAAACTCAGATAGATATAGATATAGAGTAGATAGATAGATAGATAGATGATAGATAGATAGCCAGATATAACATTTTTCAGAGAGACATTTAAAACTTGAAAATCAATGGAGTTATCATTTATATCTTTAGGTGAATCTGCTTAGGTACATAGCTCAATTAAAGCTGCTCCAGGGAGAAGGAAATGAAGAGGTAACTTCAGGTTAGGAGCTTCCGCCAAGGGCCTAATCTCAAAACTCTTTTACCTTTTTTAGAGATGCTGAGTGAGAGTTGGTCATGTGGAAATTAAATCAACTCTGACCAAAAGCTTGGAGCAAATCCATTAAAAACCTAATGGTATACAAGAGAATCTACTGAGAAGATAGAGAAAGATAGAGCCATTCCCAAGCCAAATATCAAAGGCTGATTTACCAATTTTCTGGAATTGGCTGGATTTTACAAGACAATATGAACCTGTATATTTGAGTGAACAAATGTGAAAACATGGGAAATGGTCATTATTCTTCAGAATGAGCGCACTGAAAGACATTTACTTCAAACCTCACAATTAGGAAGAGATCTCTTTTTCACCAGATAATCAGTTTGGGAATTTGTATAGCTCCTGAACATGAGACTCTCACAGAAATGCCAGAAAACATGAGGTTTATTTGCATGTTCCTACAGATAAGAACTTTGAAAGAAACAAACTAGAGCCATAGCATAAACCCAGATTTCAGAAGCAAACAGCAATATAACTGTAAGAGAGTTTCCCCTGGGATTTGAACTAAACTAGGTTTGAATGAGGCACACAGTTTTAGCCTGGAGGCTTAACTGTATATTAACAGTCCCACATTCTTCTAGAGAGACTATCTTGACCTATAAATTCCAAAGATAAATGGAACTTATTTATGTTAATAAACACTCTAGTCTTGTTCACTATTTAGCACAGACCCATCTATGCCTAGTGTTCATTCTTGACATTTTCCGTATATTTATGATTTCTGTTTTAAGGATTCAAACCTACTGACAGTCTTTTCTTCACTAATAACAAACAACAGCCCCCACAGAGTAAATGTCATCTTCCCTCTTTGGACTGACTGGACCCAACCTGAAGGACGGTTCCTACTACAAATACTAATCTAATTGAATACCTACACTCATAGTCCTCACTAAAGAAAGGTGAGAAGGATTTTATTCCAAGAGATCTCTAAACCCCAGGTTCCACCCATGGTACTTTTTACAGGTGCAAACATTTCCAGTTACAGTTTTTCTCATACCTTTGTTACTAAGGTTTACTAAGTAGGTTGCCCCAATATTGTTGAAAACAACCAGAATTCTCTTTTCTGTGGGTTGTAACTTCAAATTTTCTCATCACTAGTACAGAATTACATATTTATCAGCATGGTGTATGGAAATTGACAACTAGGTCTATCTAATAAGCAGGAGCATTCTTTTACACAAAGACAGATCTCTTCCACAAAGCTAGATGGAAACTTTAGGCATTATTGCAAGTTTGACCTTCCATAATGCCTTGGAACAGTGAACCCTCCCTCAACCACTGAATAAGATATTGTAAACATACAGTAATTTAGAAAAAGGGAGGAAACAGAAGGGTCAGTCTGCATATATAATTTCATGCTATTATCTGTGAAGTAATTCTGCTTACTAGGGAAAAATGTGGAACAATGAACTATTTATTATTAATTATTACAGTTTTGCTCACACTTTTGTTTCTAAGGTTATGGTTAACTTGCCCCAATATCATTGGAATCATCCATCATTCTGCATTTCCTGAGTTTTAACCTCAGACTTTCCCTTCAAGACTGGAGGATTTTGTTTCTCAACATGATTCAAGAAAATTAAAACTAGGCGTAATTGACAAAACAAAGGCAGATCTCTCCCATGATGCAGGACGGGAACGTAAACCTTTGATAGCATATCAGTTTAACCTTCTGTATATGCTTCCCAGTGGTAAACATTCCCTTGACCACTGAATGGGATAGATTATAAACATACAATGTTTGAGAGAAAGGAAGGAAACAGGGAGGTCAGTCTATATTTATAATGTTCATACCATTATCCATGGAGCAATTTTGCTTAAAGGAGGAAAAAACTCAAAGAAATAAGATTAGTGAAAGAATTTCTTTCAGCACAGAAAACATTTACTATTGCTAATTTTTGTACTTGACCCTCAGAATAAATGAACACATATATACTCAAGGCCCCATCTGCCTCCTCTTCCTGGGAAGGAAGAGGGTGGGGTGGGAGCAATGATTGTGTCACCTGGCTCCAAATAAGTGAACCACCTAGCAACATGGAACAAGTTGAAAAAGGTTAGATCACAAACAAAACAGAACTGAAACCTGTAAAGTCCATATCACTTATCTTTCAATATCAGAGAAAACAAGTAAAGTATGAAAGGATCAGGTCCTTTCTATGTTTTGCTATAAAAAAGTCCTCTCCCAGTGAAATCAAACTTTCTTCCAAAACACTATTTGTATGGTAGTTAATATATTAAAGGTTGTTAGTCTTTTTTGTTTGGTCAGTTTGGACTTTAAGCAAGTCATTTTGTATGAAAGAAGCATTATTAGGACAAATTGATCTGTACTGAAGTTGAAGGGAGCACTGGGTTCCCATGGCTTCCAGCTTCAGGATTTGTATATAGACTTTATTATATATTCACAGTAGTGTCAATTCAGTTCAAATGCATGTACATAGTAAAGACTGTACAAACTCAAAAGCTAGATACTATATAAACTGGGCCTTCTATGAAAAAAAAAATCAATGTAGTTCAACAGTAAATCAACAAGTTATTTAATGCTTACTATGTGCCAGGCACAGTGAGGTAGTGTAGTGGGTAAAATACAAAGCCTGAAATCAGGAAGACCTAAGTTCAAATCCGATCTCAGATACTTACTAGCCCTATAATCCCTGGGCAATCAATTTAACACTCTTTGCCTCAGTTTCCTCATCTGTAAAATGAGCTGGAGGAAGAAATGGCAAACCACTGCAGTATCTTTGCTAAGAAAGTAGAGTCATGAAACGTCAGACATAATTGAAAACAAATGAAAGACAACCTATGTCTGGTATTGCATTATGCACCAGAAATATAAATTGCTAAACAAGGTCACTGGTGCTCAGCTTTTGAATTTGAACATGAAAGATTGAATTATTCAAGAGAAATAAGAATATGAAGAAGTATATAGATATAGATGAAGGATTCAATGTTCAAATACAGAATAGGTGTCAGCCTACAGTCCTATGGACAGTGTTGCTACAGTGTTGCTACCTTAGACCTCAGTTCTGTGGCCAGCCACAAGTCCCACACTCCCAATGGCCTGAATGTACAGAGCCCTGCCTCCTAAAAAGGGGATCAGTGAATGATCTACAGCTCCCTTATGGGTCTTATACCACTGAAGAGAGAAAAAATAATAATTAACAACAGTAATAAAAACTCATACTTATATAGTATTTAAGGTTTACAAAGCTTTATAAATAATTATCCCCATTTAGTTTTACAGCAACCAGGGAGGTATATATTATTATCTCCATTTTACAGATGAGAAAACTAAGGTAGACAGATTATCTGATTTGCTTAGGATCATACAGCTACTAAATGTCTGAGGCTGAATTTGAATTCAAGTCTTCCTGACTCCAGATCTAGCACTCTATGCTTTGCAACACTTAGATGTCTATAGAGGTTTATATCAAAATCTTCAGTTGAGGAAGCTGACACATACATCAAACTCATTGACTGTGTCTATGTAGTAAGAAATTTCTAAAATCAGACATCAATTTGAATTGTGAAGAACAAAACGAGATCACATTTCAAGAATTATTTGTAAATATGCTCTAATACTTTATTTGATATATGATCTCATGGATGTGGTTACTCCCTGAGTGGCACAGGTCTCAAATCACTCACACTATCTCATGCAATAAATATATACCTAGAATTCTGGCAAATAGAGAGTGTGGAACATCCCAAGAGAATCCCATGTAATACCAAACTGTTGCTTTTTGCATGTATTATCTGTCCTTTCATAGCAAATAACTTGCTTAAACCATACAATGTCACAATGGAGTTGACTTCTCTTTTATTTATTTTCACAAGAAATGAATGTCAGTAACCATGAAATAAACTGGAGAAGTCTTTCTATATCAAGATCAATAGTAACATAGAAGTCACTGAAGGAATCAAGACCAAAATGATGATCAATGGTACAAAACAAGCAAACAAAATAAAGACCAGTTTACTTACGCAACTGACAAGCTTTGACATAGAAACAAAGCAAGAGGTCTTTTTTCTAATAACTGTAGTCTTTTAGTAATAAATAGTAAGAGCTGTAGCTACAAAAAGTGAAATGACTTTAATCAAAACTCTGCTACTTTGGAACCCAGTTTCATCATCTGTAAAATGGGGATAATAATATTTACCCTGCCTTATATTCTATGAAGTTACAGAAATAATGGATAAGAAAAGTTTGTGAAACCTTACATTACTGTAAACAATTGCTATTCAACTTAAGACCCAGACATGCAAAAACAAAAAGGAATATATACATACATATATACATATATACATATATATGTGTGTACATATATATTTCTGTGTATATACATAGAAATATAGGTATAAATATTTATGTGTATTCCTGACTGTATTGTAAGAGAGAGAAAGAGAGAGACAGCAAAAGAGAGAGAGAGACAGAGAGAGAGAGAGAGAGAGAGACAGAGAGAGAGAGACAGAGAGAGAGGGAGAGAGAGAGAGAGAGAGAGAGAGAGAGAGAGAGAGAGAGAGAGAGAGAGAGAGAGAGAAGGAGGAGGAGGAAGGGAGAGCAAGAGCAGATAGATTTAATCCCTACAGTGAGAGAAATTGTGAAAATACTAAAAATAACATGGAGTGACCCTGACTTATTTGAGGAAAGCATAAAGTAACCTTTGAATAATTCACTTTCCTCCCAGCCCCATAGTCAATTTATTTGAGGTAATTTTTTTAAAGGGAAAAAAGCAGAGAAAAATGGCATGGCGATGGGTACTGCTGTCTCAGTGGTAGATTTAAGATACAAGGTCATAAACAAGTGGAAGGCAGTCTGGGTTAGAGGGCTGGATGGAAAAAAAGTTAAAATGATTGTATTGGCACAGATGATTGAATTGGCTGGAGAAAACCATGTTGATGTCTTGAGACTTTCTCTAGTTTCCAGGATTTTTCAGATTAAGTCTCTGCTGAACTGTTCAGTCTTTCTACTCTTTCTGCCCTTCTTTCTCTAGCTGTACAAAGTCCTGAAACTTCTCATGGCAAGAACATTTAAAGATAGGCATGTTGATGGAGTAAAGCATATTTAAGATGTCAAAATAATCCAATGATGCAGTTTAATGAAATAACCATTTATTAATTGATAAGAACCATTCTACTCTGATCTGAGAGGCAAAGAAAAATAAGATCTGGAGTTTGTCTTCATATAGTTTATAATTTAGTGTATAGAAAAAATGTGACATACTAAGTAAAAGAAATATACTAAGAATCTAGAGACATGAATTCAATCCTACCTCCAACACTAATAACTAGTCTCAGTTTCCTCATTTGTAAAATGAGAACAATATTTTTATACCATTTAGCTTATACCACTATTTTCAGAAAAATGCTTTGTAAATATGAAAATAGCATGTAATCACGAGGTATTGTTAAGAAATTTTAATCCAAATGGAACATGGTAAATATATGAGAAAAGTTCAAAATTATTTTTAAAAGTTCTGGGAATGGGAAGATCATTTCTTCTTAGGCTATCACAGAAAGCTCCATGGAGGGAAGGGACATTTTAGCTATGTTTAGAAGAATGTTTAAAAGTTCCCCATCAGAACTACTGTAGAGTAATGGAAATGGGACACAAACCAAGAATCACACCAAGGCAGGAAAGCATGAAAGGCTAAGAGAGGAGAATGAATAGTATATGTTTTCTGCTACATGGCATGCATGAAAGAGAGCAGTGTATGTTTAGACAGCAAAGTTAGAATAATGCTAGATTGTGAGTCTTTGAATAACAAATAATTGGTTTCAGTGTCCCAGTTTTTCTAGATCAGTCTCTGCTTGAAAATCTCTCCACTCATAATTAAATGCACTATTATCATATAATTAAAAAAAAACAACCAAAGCATTAAATAAAATAATTCTAGTTCACACTGATGTAGCATTTTCAGTTTTGCAAAGCACTTTACATGCCATTTCATTTTATCCATGTAAAACCTGTGTGATAGGTACTATTATTATCCCCATTTTACAGTTCAAGAAACTGAGGTTCACAGACTTTAGGTTACTCTTCCAAGATTATACAGCATATTAGTGTCAGCTCATACCTGATTTGAGATCTGAACCAAGCTGCCCTTGACTTTCAATTCAGTAGTCTTTCTAGCACAACAGATAACCTCCTAAAATAAAGCTCAATAATAATTTTTAGTTAGATATTCCTGTTCACAACTAGCTTTAGGAGATGTGGCTGTAGAATAACACAACTGACTTTATAGAAAAATGAGCAGAACTTGTATGTATAAATAAGTGTTGTCCTTCAAAATAACCACATGGAAGTCTATGTACTTATTCCAATGACACTGCCAGAACCTACTCTAAAAAACTTCCTTCAGAGCTATTTTATGTTTCACATGCAAAAAAAAAAAAAAATCAGTGTCCTCACTTTGTAGTGACTCACTGAATTGGTCTTCCTTAAAATAATGTAATATCAATGTTTTAGTCATGGTCACAGTTGTTAAGGGCTTGTGGAAAACGATCAACCTTTTGGATCAAGACAAAATGCTCTAGAATTTTTTGTAACAAATGCCATGCTAAGACAGAAATAAATTTGTGCTTTTCATAAAGTACAGTGAAGTAGTTAAGGGTTTGCCTCAAGGTAGGGAATTTAGAGGTTGATGACAGCATCCCCAGCACTGCATCCTTCCCAGATAAGAATCACCTGAGCAATGATTTTTCACTTTTTCCCCTTAACAGTTGCAGGATATAAGCCTTGGAATGACTAGAGGCCTCAATCCTTGCCCCTTCCACAAACGAAGTTCACTTTCTCCCTACCCCCAGAGTACACCCTACTCAACCACATTTACCAGCACCAGGTGAAAATATATTGCTACTAACAGCTCTGCTTATGGCCTCAATTGGTTAAAAGGTGAAAAATTCAATCTGTTAGCCAACAAACATTCATTAAATACCCAATATGTGCCATGGGATAATAGATTTAGGGACAGATGGGTCTTTTGAGGTCTTCTCATGAAATCTCTTCTTTTGAGATGAGGGAGGTAAGACCCACTGACTTAACCAATTGTTAAAGAGGCTCAGTTAAATCAATTAAATATAATTGGATTTGGGTCTAACTTTGGAAAAATCTCAATAGATGGATTCCTCAAATAAGCATTAGACCAGTGCCCTTCTGACTGTAATCTTTCAAGGTATATGACCCTAAGCTGTGGCAGCTAGGTGGTGCAGTGGAGAGAGCACTAGTACAGGAGTAAGGAGGACCTGAGTTCAAATCTCACCTTAGACACTTGACACTCACTAGCTGTGTGACCTTGGGCAAGTCACTTAACCCCAATTGCCTCATCCTGGGTCATCTCCAGTCATCTTGATGAATATCTGGTCACTGGATTCAGCTGGCTCTGGAGGAGAAGTGAGGCTGGTGACCTGCACAGCCCTCTCTCACTCAAAACAAAGTCAAGTGCAAGTCATGTCATCATTTCTCTGATGGCATGGCCTTTTAGGCAATGAAGGATGAACACACACCCCTAAGCTGCACATATAGATTCAGCAAAGCCATTCCAGCTCCTTTATCTACCTGGCAAGAGACATTTTTAAACTTCAGTGGCTCTAACATCTTATATAAGTACAATCTTTATTCGAAAAATTAGCTCTCTTTTTCAAAAGTTTAAATGCACAAGCATTTGGGGTCCAATAGTATAAATTGTAGTGTTCATCTTACAGGATTTAAGATAACATGCTCTTTTTATAGCAGCCAGGACTCTATAGGATTGAATGTTAGGGTAAAAGTTTTATGTGAATGAAACCACATAATGTGTACTAGTACTCTGTTATCAGGCATGAAGTTTTGGTCAAAAAGCCTCGAACTGAATATCCTAATATCTCCTCTTTTGACTCAGTGATGGCAAGAGTGAGGATAAAGATAGATGAATCAGAATAACAGCACAGCAGGGAATTGTTATATGGGCACATTTGTCTGAGTCAGATGACATGTGCACTTATTCTGTACGTGTCTGTGGTGTCCACTCATGGAATTCAGGGCCTATCGAGGAAGTTTGTATTTCTGCAAAGAAATACAATTTTTGAACTGCCTTCAGAGGTAAGATAATCCCTCCTTTAAAGTGCATTCTCACATGATGAAAAACAAAGGTGAGAATTTGAAAAGAAATTGAAGACTGAAATCTTACACTCCTCCCAATCGTGTTGACACACAATAATGTGGTCTGAACAATTAAATAGCTTCAGGCTCCAAGGTGATTGTAAAAGAGGTCAGAATTGAGCTGCAACCCATGTGTTCCTCTCAATTGTTCCTCAGCACCTTTTGGGAAACTGATTGACTTTCACTTCTGTTCCGTGAGGATGGGTCTTCTGATATGTGATAGCTCATTTTACTGCCTTGCACTGTTGTCAGAAATGTGAAGTACCCTGAAATGAGAATAACCTCTAAGGATATGTAATGTCAAGGTTTGAATTAGCCTCTACCAGAGGGGAAGAGAGCAATTTTGAGAAGATAAAGAGAGAGAGAAAAAGCTATGAAAAAGGTCTTTTCTTCAACTCACCTCTTTAGGTAATTGCCTGTGGTAGATCAGTCTCTCTCAGAAAACAGGAGAAAAGAGAGAGAAAGCACTTCACCTTTTGAGAACTGGTTACTTAACAAGCATCTGCTGGGTGCCTTCCCCATGCAAAGTACTGCCCTATACTGTAGGGGTGAACAAAAGCCATGAAGCCACAATAACATAATACTACATATGTATGTATACAATACATGTAAACATGTGTATGCAATATGGATTTAATAATTTTGGTCGAGTTTATGGGCCCCTCCCCTTAGAAAGTTTACAATTGAATGGGAAGACAAAACACATCCAAAGAAGACTGCAGTGTGGGAACAATTACAAGGCAGGAGATCAACAAATGCAAGTGATGGAAAGAATGATATCTCTAAAGTCACGTCATATGTCTGATGCTTAGTACTGCTGTAACCTTGAGCAAGTCCGTTTCCCTCCTGGGGTCTCGACTTCTTCATCTGTAAAATGGTGTCAGATGAGACAGCATATATTGTACCGGCCACATCTAGCTTTAGGAAACCATGACAGGCTACAGATCTAACTCTTACACATGAGGTCTACAGCAACATGCTGTCTTATATTGAATGGACCAGTCTGAAAAGGCAGAAATATCCTTTAGATGAAGAGTGGCATTTTTCATTAGGCAGATAGGTAGGGGCCAAATTATGCAGGTCTTTGAATGCCAATCCAAGAAGTTTTGATTTTACTCTATCACCAAAATGCTTTTGATTACCAATTCTTGTTTAACTTTAAAATAGTACATTTGACATATGAAGAAACTGACACACACATATGCATATATACATATTATCATACATATGCATATTATCATACAAGTGAGGAGTTGACTGTGATGTCTAGACTATAAACCTGGGTGACTAGGAGGAGTGCCTTCAATAGCAATAGGAAAGTTGGGAAGATGAAAGGGTAAGGAATAAAGTAAAAGCGTTTTGTTTAAGACATGTTGAGTTTGAGATGCTTGCGGAATATGCAAGCTGAGCTGTCCAAAAGTTAATGGCCAGTATGGGAGAGAAGCTCATGAGAGAAATTAGAACAAGTTATATCGATCTAGGAATTGTCTGCAGAGAGATGATAAATGAACTCATGTGAGATGATGAAATCATCGAGTGAAATGGAACAAAGATTGAAAAGAAGAGAGCAGACCATTGGGAGAAACTCATGCTTTAGAATCAAGAGACATGTATTAAGTGCCTACTATGTTCCAGGCATTGCGCTAAGAGCTCAAAATAAAAAGAAAGGGATAAAACAATCCCTGCTTCTAGGAGCTTACCATCTAATGGGGGAATATGATATATAAAAAGAAACTGAAAGAGGGTGGATGGCACAAGTGCATGATGAAATCTGGCAGTCCGAGTGATAAATGATAACTGGAATTCTCTAGAGATCCTCTTTAAATCGTAGAGGATCTTGGTGAATCTCTCCAATGTTTACCTTTTACCATCTCCAACCAGAGTGACAGAGAGGCCCCAGGGGTTTGATGTCATATTATAGAATGGTGAATTTCCCCAGATTGTGAAGTCCAGGAGAACACCTAAGTGGGAAGTAATGAGGTTAATGTCCTGAGTGCCCTTCTCAAATGGAAGATC
The DNA here is from genome assembly GCF_028372415.1 of Notamacropus eugenii. Classification (NCBI taxonomy): domain Eukaryota; kingdom Metazoa; phylum Chordata; class Mammalia; order Diprotodontia; family Macropodidae; genus Notamacropus; species Notamacropus eugenii. Next base: position 166,557,537 of record NC_092875.1, on the reverse strand, counting down.
CCATCCATTATTCTCTCTAACCAGAAGGAAGGAAGGGACCAGGGACTGGGGCTACTGAGGATGAATTTCAGTTGATGTCATCTTACAAAAATAATAAGATTCTGGAGTTCCAGAAGGCCAGGACAGAAGACATGGTTAATGGATATGTCCTAAATGAACATTCAGTAAAGGAAATTGAAAATGATGGGTCAAATGAATATAAGAAGGAAAGGAGACAGTAATGTCACCAAAATCTAGAGAGAAGAGAACATCTAGGAATAGAGGGTGATCAATAGTATAACTGACTACAGAGGGTTCAAGAAGAATTAGGATTGATTCACTTTGGAGGGAGCAGTTTCAGTTGAAGATAGAGGTTGGAAGACAGATTGCAGGAGATCAGAAATAAATGGGGGGGGAGAAGTGAAAACAATGGGTGGAGAAGAATTTCTCAATAAGTTTAGCCAAGAAGGGAAGGAAAGATAAAATATTAACTAACAAGGATGGTTGGATCAAATGAAGGCTTTTTTAAGAAAAAAGGGAAACAGATGTATTTGCAGATAGCATAGAAGGAGTCCACGGATAAAGAGAAATTAAAGACTAAAGATAAAGAGAGGGATAAGAGAAGGGTGATCTACTAGAAAAGTTGGGAGAGGATGGGATGGAAGGCATATCTCTTTTGCTAGGAGAATTATCACCTCTTCATGTGAAATAAGATGAAAAGAGATCATAGGTGAAGATATCAGAGTGATATGAGATGAGAAGGAAGAAGATGATGTTCTTGACATATAGCCTCTTTCTTTTCTTTCCTTTTTTATTTTTTTCTTTTCTTTTTTCTTTCTTTCTTCTTTTTTTTGCAGTGAATTATAAGGTGAGTCCTTTAGATTAGAAGGTGGGAGAAGTGAGACTGTGGGGGACTTAAAGAGAGATGAAAATATTGGGAGCAGCCATAATGGCGGCTATAACAATACTGAATGGTGGATTCCAGCCTCTGTGCTGGGGGTTGTGAGAGAACCTACCACCTTTCAGAACAGCTCTTTCCTTGTTTGGATAGACTTTATTATTAGTGAATTTTTTTTCTGAAGTCAAGTCTAAATTTGCCTCTTTGCTACATATAGCCATTGACCCTGATTTTTCTCTCCAAGGCCAAATTGAATAAATATAATCTGTACTGTATGTGATAGTTCTTGATATATTTGAAGACATCTCTCATGGTGCCCCAAATCTTCTCTTTTCCATGCTAAATATTCACCATCATAATTCCCCTCCTCTGGAAATTCTCCAAAGGAACACCATCAATGTTCAGAATTGGACAAAATATTCCAGTTGAGATCTGATGAGGGCAGGGTACAGAAGAACTATCATTAATTCCTGGAATTTATCCTTCCATTAACTTAGCCCTATATTTCATTAGGTTTTTTTTGACTACCACATCACATTGTTTACTGATATTGAGGTTTACTATCTGCTAAACCCTCCAGATAGTTTTCAGAACACCTACTACCTAACAATATCTTATACATCTTCTACTTTGCAGCTGATTTGTTTTGTACCTAAGTAGATTTATCCCTCCTGCTTTTCATCTTCATAGATTAGACTCAGACTACTGATTGGTCTATCCTAACAGTTTTCAAAATGTGGTCTAGGGAACCCTAGGGACCCCCAAGATATCTTCAGGGGAGTCTTTAATGTCAAAATTTTTTTCGTAATAAAATTGACATTAATTTCTAGTATGTTAAAAATCACTAGATACATTCTACATAAACAAAATCTCTTTGCAGGTGCTCAAATAATTTCTAATTTTTTTAAGGGATCCTGAGACCAAAAAGTTTGAGAACTACTGCTGTAGCCTTTTGGATCCTGACTTTGTCGTCTAATCTGTTAGATATCCCAATTCCCCCTCCCCCAGAAAATTCAATAAGTTCTCCATCTATTCCTTTATCCATGTCATTGACAATATGTTAAATAGACAGTGCCAGAAACAGACTCGTTTTCTTTCCCATTCTTGCATGGTTCTCTGTCTGACAGTTACTATAGCTGCTATCATATTACTGGATTGCAGACTTTTGTATTCCCAGGGATTGTATGACAAAGTACAGCACATAGTTGACACTAAATGAATCTTGAATCAAAGTGAATGAAAACAACCTTTTCAAAGAATAGTAATTAGTGAGTAGGATAGGTACAGAGAACATGAGAATGTGCCTTTAATGGTAGACTGGTGAATATAAATTTGATTTGAATTACACACTGTATGTTAACAATAAGTTATAGTAATAGTAAAATTTAGCATTTATATTGTACTTCTTTAAAGTTTGAAAAGTGCTATCCATGCATTTTCATTTGATCCTCACAACAGCCTTCTGAGGTAGTTATTATCTCCATTTTGCAGATGAGAAAACCGAGATAGACTGCGTTTAAATGACTTGTCCAAAATTGCATAGCCAGCAAATGTCTGAGCCTGAATTTGAACTTAGGTCTTCCTGAATCCAGGTCCAACACTTTATCTTTCACTGTCCTGAGCAGGGAAATGGAATATACTGTAGAACTAGTTTGGCAACCATATATGGGATGGCTTAGAATAGAAAAATGACCGGAGAGTGGGAGATAGTCGTCATTAGTCTAAGCTAAAACTAATGAGACCCTGAATTACATGGGAAATTGGCATAAAAGGGGAGGGTAGATATAGAGGGAAAAGTTGAAACTGTGAGATATTAAGGAGTATGATAGTCAAAATGTGATAATTGATTGGATGTGTATTAAAGTGAAAATGTCATCACAGATAATTCAAGTTAAGATTTTTGGGGACCAGAGTGATTCAATTATATTCTTCAAATATTTATTGAGGGCTCAAAACTGTGCTAGATACTGGAAACTCAGTTTCAAAGGAAATACACAACATAGTCCCTTGCATTAGAAAGTATGCAGCTGAGTATTTGGGGAATTATCACTAAGGGAACAGAATATGAGCTTAGTTTGGGGTATGGGAAATTTCATGTGTCAGTATGTCATTGGGCCATGTAAGTGGAAATATCCTGTACATGACTGAATATACAGGGCTTTTAAAAAATGAAAGATAAGTTGCAGATGTAGATTTGAGCAATAAGTTATTATTTACCAGAAATATTGTAGCCAAGATGACTCAAAATTGGAGCACATATTTCCTTCCAGCTTTCCAAAGGCTTTTAGCAAAATTTGTTTCTGAATGATGGAGAAACTCAGGAACAAACATCATCTATTTATCCAAAAAAAAGAAAATTGAATCAAATATTCAAAAGCTATAATCACCCCTAAAAAATACATTATTAATGAAGCCAACACCACACCATTCTCCATGCCAAGAAAAGAACAACGAAAAAAGCCTCATATTACTTAAATGAAAAGAAAAACTCAAAGTATTCACAGAGTACAAAAGAGATCCCTAATAATGGTATCAATCAAAATAATGATACATTATTAGATATATAAACTGATGGGGAAGCATACATGCTTAAAATAAGTTTAAGTTCTCCATAGGAAAAAGGAGGAAGGACAAAATTAATGGAGAAAAATGAAAATGAAAATACATCATTTTCCTAGTAACAGAATGAAAGGAATTCATTGTTTTAGAACTGAAAGTGCTAAAAAGAAATTTGAGTTTAAATTAGAAAACATATATATACATATATACATAATATGTATATAACATATATATAATTTAAAAGAACCCATAGAAAATTAAACTCTTAAAACAATTTACAAAGTAATAAACTGGGCCTTGATTGGTAATATCTGATAAATTTACTACATATGCGTGTGTGTGTTTTATAAAATGGAAAGTAGACCTCTGAGACTGATTTGAAAATATGAGTGAAATTCATTGCTCTGTCTCTTTAGAAAAAGATGAATTCAGAAACTTGAATATATTATTTTCATTCCATCTTTTTTTCTTCTCAATAACAGATGAAAAGGTTTTTTGTTGCCTCTCATTATGCCCAACTAAGTACATCAAAGTCCAGTGGCAAGACAGCTACACTGAGGTGAAATGACTGAGAGTCACATTCATATCTGTGTGTCAAAAAGCAAGACTCAGATACAGATCTGCCTGCCTCCAAGGATAGCCTGCTATCTGCTAAGCCATGCTGCTTCTCTAAGTGATGGTAATAATGATAGTAAAAATTGGCATACGCATTTTATAAATTGAAAATACCCATTGGAAAATGAAGATTTTAATCAACTGGTGGTTTTATCTGCATCATTCTTCACCCTCAAAATGGAAAAATAAAGAAAGTTTAACGTATTTTGTTAAAAAAATAAACTGATTTCTGGATTGAAATTTTCAGTATCTTTGCTTTTATACAGCCATAGTCTATGTCTGGTCTCTGTCTCCAGAGAAGAAGATTTTGCAGCCAATTCAGTACCTCATTACAGTGACCAGGAATACTTATTGGCAGGAAATTATTCTTCTTGTTCAACCAACAGCCTGTCTTTTCTATTTCTTCATGTTCTCTTCCCATTGGTGATGAGAAAATATTTGTCAACACTTTTCTGCCTCCTTACCCCAATTCACATGGTTGCCAACTACTAGTTCCCCTCTTCTTTTCTCTTTTGTATGTGGACGCTCAGTAGCTGTGTGACCTTGGGCAAGTCACTTAAGCCCAATTGCCTCATCCTGGGTCATCTCCAGTCATCCTCATGAATATCTGGTCACTGGATTCAGATGGCTCTGGAGGAAAAGTGAGGCTGGTGACCTGCATAGCCTTCTCTCACTCAAAACAAATTCAAGTACAAGTCATGTCATTATTTCTCTGATGGAATGGTCTTCTTTGGCAATGAAGGATGAACACACATATGACTGTACTGTTTCTTGTAGATTTTCTACCAATTTAATGATTTTTGAGACTCCTCTGAAACTCATATTCTCCATGACCTTTTTTTAAATGGATGAGGTCAAAAGAATACACAGAGATCTAGCTATAGCTTTATCAATATGCGATGGACTCATAAGAGGATGATTACATAGTCATTCATAGTGCCTACACCATACTTTTCCTTCTGCATCTTAAGAAAATTTAGTTTTAGGGAAAGGGTGAGGTTGTGAGAGCAATCCAGGCATTGCTACATCCTAAGTTTACATTCAGCTTCTGGTTTATTCAGATATTTGGATTTTCTGAGATTTAACTTAGGTACTTACCTGCCAAGGTATCTTCTATGGGGATGTACAATTACATTTATTTACTGATCTCTGTTTCTCTAGGGCAGTATTTACACTCTAGGATTCTACTTTCTTTAAATCTAAGCCAGGATTTGGCCATGATTGGCATAGCATCAGCACATTATGATTACTGCCTCTTGCAGATTAAAAGCATTTCAAAAATACAATATATAGTCACAATGAAAGGCTAGAATGTTGAAACTGCAAAATGCAGCTGATGTTATTACTGATTTTACGGATTTATCAAACAAAATATATGAAATGCTTTCATTTCATAGAATAATAGTAAAGCAGAAATTCATGTCTATCCTTAATGAAAAGGGAATTTATTATATGCTTCAGATCTGTCTTGACAGTACTATTTAGTGTGCCATTTTCTGGTTGGTGGTGGTTATATTGACTGTATTTCACTGGGGCATAATAATGTCATTCAAAGTTGTGGGTTTTTAATTGGAAAAAAAAGTGACATAAAAGACATAATACCCAAAAGCTCTCCCATGACTCTTAATTCATGTTTGTCAGGCACATTGAAAGAAACAGCTACAGACTGAAAATGGAAGGGATGTTAAATACATAAAATCCAACCACATAATTTCATTGATGAGGAAAATAAATCAACTGAGAGGTCAAGAAACTTACCCAGGGTCACACATTCTAATTTTGGGTTTCACATATTCTCAGTGGCTGTTCCCCTTGTCTAGAACTCCCTCTCTCCCCTCACCTCCACTTCATGTTTGCCAGAGCTTCTTTCTTAAACCTTAAGCGTTGTCTTCTGCAAGAAACCCTTCGCAGTCATCCTTAATCCCTATGCCTTGTATCTGGGATGAGCCTGAACTTATCCTGCATATATTTTGTTTGTGCATAGTTGTTTGCACATTTTCCTTTTCTAGCCAGATGTATTTTATTTGATGGGGCTATCAAGAGTAATTCTTTCTTCTGCAGAAGTTTGAAATGAAAAAAAGAAAACCAAACTACTAAAATGGATGATGAAAGAACTTTCTTCTCTTGTGCTATGGCAGAAAGAGCCTTGTATTTCGAATCAGAGGAATTCATTTCAAATTCTGGCTCCTCCTACTGGTTGGGAGACCTTGTACAACGCTCTTAACCTCAGTTAAGCTTCATTTATTTTTTTCTCTAAAATGAAGGGATTTGGACAAGGTGATTTTCAGGGTCTTTCCAGTTCTAGACCTGTGATCATGTATCTAAGAATGAGATTGTCCAGACATTAGTTATTGTACATGTGGTCATTTGTCCCAGGATAATTTCATTCTTTTCTCAGATGTTGTCTATACTTTTGTGTCAATTACATAAATGTAATTGCATCTTCATAAAGCAGAAACAAAGGACATACAAACTGAGAGACTTCTTGGGGAGTAAAAGAGAAAGCAGAAGAGTAAAGGATGTGAGGATCTGTAAATCTCTGCAGTGGAATACAGAATGTTTTCTCCTATATATAGAAACTGCCCAACTTTTTCCTTTGATTTCTACAGGGAGTAAAGAAAAAGAAGTAAACAAACCAACAAAAAGCCATCATAAACTAAATTTCCAGTTTGATTCCAAGAAGTAGTCAAATTATCCAAAGATAACCAATATATTTAGGAAGATTAATAGAATGGTTTTTTATGAAACATAATGTGCGAAACATATCTTTAAGTCAAATGGTAATTTTTTTCATTGATTCATTCAACCACTGAATATTTATAAAGAGCCTTTTGTATACAAAATGCTATACTATATACCCAAGGAAACACAGATTTTTAAATCTAAACCAGGGGTGGGAAACCTGTGGCCTCAAGGCCACATGAGGCTCTCTAGGTGCTCAAGTATGGATCTTCACAGAACAAATCCTATGAGGGATTTGTTACACACATAAATATGTATGTAAAAGTGTATATAAAATTTGATACATACATAAATGAAAGAATTTGTTCCGTACAACTTACACTCAGTCAAAAGGCTACACCTGTACTAAACTATATAGACTTTAGATTTAAAGTACTTCTTTTCATGGGACATACAATCTATTATGCATCTTATTTATAACAGATAGACTCAATGTACATTACATGATAAATATTGTAGAATGGCACAAAACTAAGTGGGTGCATAAGGCCCAAAGGTTAAACACATGTAGAGATGGATGATGCAGGGAAAAGAGGGGAATGAATACTGGTCACCTGACCATTGCTGTATTAAATGTAGGGGAAGTAGAAATAGGGCCAAATTATATTCACAGACAGATTAGCCCTCTGTGAACAGACAGACTGAGGAGAGAGTTAGAGAAGACATAAAGAAGTTTAGATAATGTTATGGAGTCATGTGCTTACATGATTTGAATTCAATCTTCTCAGAAAAGCAGGAGGCTAGTTTTTCTTCTGTAAGTGTAAAAGTTAGAGTTGTGGGTATTTGTTAGGAGAAGAAAAGTAAAAAATCTGGAAATTGTGTCAAGTGAGCTTCATAGACAGTGACAGCAGAAGAGGAAGACTTGAGCAATAGTGAGGCCTTAACTGAAATTTTGTATCATAAATTTATATCAAGTGAAAACAGTACAATGTCTTTTAAGTTGAATTTTTGTCTTTTTATTTCTATACTTTAATGATTTCCTCTCACCATTCCTCTCCCGTTGAAAACCTCCACTGTAACAAAAATAAATATTTAATCAGAATTAGCTGGTAGAGTAACAATATATGATCACATTCCACAAATGTGCCCTACCCTCTTCCTGAAGAAAGAGATGTATTTCATCTTCCTTCCTTCAGGAACAAAAATATGCATTGCGATGGAATAGAAATTGTTCTTAGTATTGTAATGCTGTTCATTTGGTTCTACTTATTTTATGAAGTATCGTGAGTATGATGTCTTCATACAAACTTTCCCACGTGTCTTTGAATTACTTAGAGTAATCTTTTATACACTGCAAAACATTCCATTCCATTCCCTTTCCACAATTCCTTCAGTTCTTCCCTAGGACTACATCTCATATTGTTTCCAGTTGTTGGTTGCCACAAAAGTACTGTGAGGAAAATCTTGGTATATGTGAAATTTTTTTTCCTATCTTCTTTCCTATCTGTGAGACTCCCGAGTCAAAGGGCTTGAACAACCATGACTTTTATTGTATAATTTAAATAATTTCCCAGAATGATGACAAATCCAAGTTCTATAAAGAGTTAAGGTACCTGTCTTCCCCCAGTCACTACAACTTTCACTATTACCATCTATTATTAGCTTTGCCAATTTGAGAAATGTGAAATGAAAAATCAGCGTTATTCTAATTTGTATTTCTTTTATTTGTGATTTCGAACAATCATTCCTATGGTCGTTGATAGTTTATAATTCTGTTAAAAACTTCATTTCTTTAGATCACTGACTTCTTGTAAATGGTTCCTGATCTTCCACAGATGTGATACCATAGTGGGCACTGAGTTCTCTGTGGTAAGAAGTTAATGTACGTAGCTTTCCATTTAACACTCAGCCCAACCCATTTTGACCATGCATGCCATCTAATAATAGAGGACAATGTGGCATAACTGTCTAAGTTATGCTTCTCTCCAGCCTGTAGAATAACTGGACACTACTTGGCTCCTTTGTGGGTAGAGTCAAGATTCATATTTAATTTAGATGTGGGTTGGTATTCTATAAATCATATCAGATTGCGAATAAAATAGCAGGTTAATACAATGACTGAGTTGTAACCAGGTCACAAATCCAAGAGTAGAGGACTTGGATGCCCAGATCCAAGAGAAAGCAAATGAGCAACTTCTAGCAATGGTAGAAATGAACTGTTTCCCTACAGTGTTCTGTGGGAGTTTGGAGTTTTTGTCAGGCTAAGGCATGCAAATGACCATGCTTCTCTTTTTTTTTTCAAATTTAACAAACATTAAACTTTACCATGTATAGAGCAATGGGCTTTGGGGTAAAGGAGATAAAGAAAGATTTGTTGCTACCATCATAGAGCTTACAACTCAATGATCCCTAGGGCTAATTGGATACAAGTCCCAACCATCAGGTAAACCACAAATTTTCTATCTACCTGGAAAGAATGAAAACCTTGAGGGAAATTAACATGCTGATATTTCACAATATGATAAAATCTCAGTGTTAGAAGGCATCTAAAAGATGTTCTAGTCTAATCTATACCTTCAGAAGAATACACTCTTCAATATAGCCTATGGTCATCTACCCTATATGTAAATATCTCCAAATATGAGAAATGCATAATCTTTTTAAGAAACTCCCATTGTTACTAAATCTTTTCTAATGTCAAGCTCCAATTTACCTCTTTGCTTTTGAATGCAACATTTCTGGCTCTGCTTTCTGGGGTAAAAAAAAAAAAAAGAACAAGTCTCATATGTAAGAAGTTGTCAAATCCTTGATGTCAACTGTCTTGTACTCTGTGTCTTGTTTTTAACTGCCTATACATTTCCATGTCCTTTAAGAGGTCTTAGTGGTATTAATCCAGCCCTCTCACTAATCTTGTTCCCCTCTTTTGGATACTCTCTAACATATTAAAAATGCAGTTTCCAGAATTGAATACTACACTCTAATTAATAGCGTAACGAAGTCAGAGTAGAACAGGACGATTAACTTCATTATCCTGAGCAGATTCCCTCTTAATGCAGAGTAAGATTGTTTTAAAGTCCTTGGTTATTATATCCCAATATGAATCTCCCAATTAACTTCACAAGTATAAAATTATAGACGTATTGCTAAATTGCAATGACTGAAAAAAAGAGCTTTTTAGAGATGAATTTCAGCATTCATTCATTAGTTCATTCATTTATCCATTCCTTCAACTGGGTTGCATCTTCAAACCTAACACACATATTCTATCTTTGCTTCACTTATCCTCAACTTTCTTATTTGTAAAATGGGGAAAACATGTATGTTTTATGTCACGGAGTCATGTGATGAAGCTTTAACCCATAAGCTTTATAGCCCTACCTAAACTAGAACAATTAGTATTCTTTCAAAACAATGACCCTCTAATGATTAATTACAAAGGGACCTGACAATGGTTTAGAATCCAAACTCCTGTGTTAAACACTTGGAAGGAACAAGGCACACAGTATTACTTTTAAAAATAGTGAAAAGCAGTGAGAACCAAAACAAACCTACCACACGGTTGTCATGAGACCCTAAAGAAGCACATTTCATTTGACTCCTTGATGATTGAGGTGCTTCAGAATTTGCATTTGTACAGAGTCCTTCATAGTAGCATTCACAATGAAAAGTTGTTGTTTTGCACCAAAATGTAGCCTGTGATTATTAAAAGCCCTGAAAAGTGAGTGAAGAAGTTCATTTCTGGTGGTCAGGTGACAAATGAAAATGGAGGAAGGAGAAGAAATAGATATAAAATGTGAATGGGGCTGGAGAATGCAATGTTTATGAACTTCCCATTTCCATAATCAACCACAGTGCAACCACCACTTTGGACCTTGAAACTTCATTCCTACTGTGTGTGAAGAAACACCTTCAGGTCCAACCTAAACCACTATTCCCCTACCTCCTTTTTTGTCCTGAGGGCCAGAGAAGTTAAATAACCTGCCCAAGACCATGTAGACCAGATAGAGTCAGAATTAGAAGTCAGCTACTATGACTGCAAATTCAGCAGCCTTTCTATTGCTCCTTGCTACCTTTCCAATCTCTCAAGGATGTACTAAGATCATCTACTACCCACATGTAATATGCAGAGAGTAAACTCCCTACTTCCTTTCTAATGCTTTTAACAGTTTCAACTACCACCTGATTCAAAGATTAATCTTTTCAATGTGAGTCCTACTACTAGTGATTCTGTACCATGTACCATTCTGTACCATTTACATGTACCATGTAAATTTTAGAACATGCCACTCATCAAGGAATCAAAATTATAGGTGATCCAAGAGGCCACAGAATGCTCATTGTAGACCAACAAATAGACTAAAGTGTGTTTCTATTAATGATTTGTGCTCAAGAAGTGATATAAGCAATATTAGAGAAACGTATGATTGGAAATGAGGTTAAGCTGATCATCATCATTAAAATTACAAATATTACCTGGTCATGAAGAGTACTTCACTGGTTCCTATGAGAGTTAAAGAGACCTAAGGGAAAATCTTCAGTACATTGGACAGATCTTCTGCCATGAGGTAGATCTATATAAGAAAAAAAATGAAAATCACATAGTATTAGAAGTCATGGATCATCTGCATTGATGTAAAGAGTACTTACTTTAATAACCCTTCCTTTCCTCCTGCTTCATACATAATCATGCCTTCCTTACTCAAGAGACTCATTATACCACAAAATTAAATTTGTCATAGGACTCGTATCTCATCAGTACCCTATGCCCCTGTGACGGGATCCTCTGACTAGAGTTCAAGCCCAAGTACTCCAGAGCCTGCATTTAAGGAAAGATCTCAGAACAATCCTTCTTATTTCCCACTAGCTGTACTCTTTCATTGCCTTCTCTTCCGCCTTATTTTCTTCTTACTCTTCTTAGTGTGTTGTCTTCCTCACTGGATTGTTTGGGGGACAGGACCATGTTTTTTTGTTTTTCTTTCTGCCTCTATCTGCTTAGCATAGTGTCTAGCATATAGTAGGTACTTAATAAATGTTTATTGACTATTGATTATCTTGTATCCACTGAAGAGAAACATTGAAGCAAAATTCACTCTATTCTTACTTCCATATCTAGGCATTGATTATCTAGGGAGGTAACTCAGGTTTCATATGTCTATGAAAGTAGTATGTAAGTCCTGTCAAAGTTTAAGAAGCTGAAATATTTTTCAGTATTGGTCCAGTTACAGATGATTGTTGAGTTGATCAAGTAAAAGTTAGATAAATTCAAAAGTTTCAGTATGAGAAGGTTGCATTTTTTCTAAGCCATGAGTACTCAAGAATACTGTTTTACTCTTAGGTAAGGAGTGAGTCAGAAGAAAGACCTCAAAATTAAAAAAAAACGACTTCAGATTCTTGAAGTGATAAAGATAGGTGACATGGTGGGTAAGAGGCTGTTTTGGAATCAAGAACACCCAAGTTCAAATCTGTCTTCAGATAGCTATCAGCTATCTAACACTTATCCCTGCTTTAAAAATTGGGACTTTAAAAAAAAAGGAGCTACCTTACAAGGCTATTGTGAGGATCAAATGAGATATGCATAAAGTGCTTTGCAAAATGTAAATTATTATATAAATCTTAGCTATTATTGTGACCAAGAAGGATACCAAGATAAGGAAAGCATGGTCTCTGCCCTTGGAGCAAACACTTTATTCTTGTTGGTTTTACAGTTAGTGTCTAGGAGACATGGTATTGGCAAATAAGAAAAAAAGGAAAAGACCTCATAACAGAAAATCCTATTTGTAGGTGAGCCTTAAATTTTAAGACCAATATTAGGAGTTCAAATGAAGGGGAATGATTTAAATTGATTCTGAGTCAGTTCAGCTTTTTTCTAATATTTATTCAGCAAAATCCTGTACACTGTTTGTCAAAGTCTGAAACAAGAAAATATCCTAAGCAAGAAATCATTTAAGAAGGGAACATTATGTGCTGTCTGAATTTGTCAAAGTAGTTGAAAAATAAATGTTATTTGTGAGGAAACATTGCAAATAAACAGATTAAAGAGAACATATTTTATTCTATTGAACAAGCACATGAGGTGGCCTCTGAGCAAGAACCTTCAATGACAAAGCCAAATTTCATCACAGAAATTCCAAGGAGTAAGCAACCAGGTGGGGCAATGATCTTGGATGGGCAAACCATATAGCAGCATTGAAGGTGGAAGCTTTTTGAAGCCTTTACCCTTTCGCCCATTAACTAATTCATTTATTTATACAGCAAACATTTTTTTAGAGTGAACAGTACCAGGCATTGTCCGAGGAGAAATGTCCAAGGAGAGATAAAACAATGTGTAGCCCTGCCTTCAAGAAGGCTTGGTATCTTCCTGAAGTCTTTCAATTGTAACTTTCTATTCACTTAGAAGACAAAACAGATGCATTGACTGAGGATGAAAAAAATTAAGTTGACTCTGTGTAAGTTTAAGGGACAATGTATTAAAGAAGCAAAACTAAAGCTACTTGAAAAAAATTCATGAATGGAAATAGTTAATGCACTACAAACTCATTTTTCAAAACAAATATTATCATCTTTTCTATGCAACTTTCTTTTTCCTTTTGACTTCTATAATAGCAAGAACCCCAGCATACACAGGAGGGCCTGCTGTTCAGGTTCTTAGATCTGCTTTTCTAAAAGGAAAGCAACTTTTGAAGGGTCAACAGTCTACTTTAATGAAGCACAAATATCATTCACTTCATTCAGAGGGAAAAGTCAGCACCCTGAACTTCAGAGAAAGTACAAACAGAAATTACAAGCAGAGATTACAAATAGAAAGACCAACAGACAGGGCTCCCAACTGTCTGCCCATAGACAATACACACATTGCTACCAGAGAGAGACACCAATATCTGGGTTTTCAAAGCCAGGGGGTTTCTTAGTGGCTGCCCAGAGTCTCATCTGGTACTCAAACCTTCTTCCAAAAAATAAACCCCAAAGTAAAACCTCACCTCAGTATATACACACTTTGCACAGATGGAGGACAAGATCCTCATGACCCAGTGCCTCATTAGAAATTAACAAAAGCTATCTGAGGCCTATTAATGGGCAGGGAAGATCTTTAGCTCTTCCCCTCACCCACCATTAACCTTACATTAACATTATAGCTTCATAGTTCCTGTCAGTGACACCACCATGCACCCTATTTCTCACGTTTGAAATCATCAAGTTTTCTCTTTGACCTTTCTCTTCCCTCATGTCTCAGAACCAGATAACAATTATTATCATCACTCACATCTATCCCATCCCTCTTGTCCTTATTGCCACCAGTTTAGCACAGATCCTGTCAACCTCCTGGATGACCTCAATGCCTGTACTCTTCTTTAGTCCTCAATCCATATTGATACCAGAATTATCTTGTTCTTAACTTCTATGCACAGTCTACTAGGTATAAAAGTAGGAAACTGAGATTTTATAGTATTCTTGCTTATAGGCAGACACTGTTGTAAGCACTGATTATCAGGCAGTATCCTCAATTAGTTTTGAGTAGTTATTTACTAAAGTATTATAGTAAGAAAAATTGGAAATATGTGCATAGGTGTATGTAATTACTTAATTTCCCCACAAAATCCTGGTGCACAATCTTCCACAAGTAAACAAAAACTACAGGGAAAGAATGGGATAGAGAGTGATAAACTTCAGCCAAGAAATATATTCTCTGCAAACTAAAATAGAGCAGATAGATTTAAATGAATCCTTCTTAAAAGATGAAATTAATGGATTTAGGATAAGAAAGGAAGCTATCAAATGAGAAAAAAAATGTTTATCACCTTTCATAAAGTATCTAAGATATACAAGCAAAATATCTACCCAATTATGGAACTGTCTATCTTGCTATAACTGATAGTCATCTCTAATAGAAAAGTTGTAAAATAATATAAATAAATGGTTCCCAAAAGAAGAATCACAAAATATCCATAGCTAAACAAAAGAATGCTTGAAATCATTAATAATAAGATAAATGCAAATCAAAATGTCCCTGAGGCTTCAATTCATATTGGTAAAATGACAAAAATGACAAGAATGACAATAGTCAAAGCTGGAGAAATTAAAGCCTAATATGTGCACCAATACATTGTTAGTGGAACTGTGAAGTGGTACAACCATTTTGCAAAGCAATTTGAAATTAAGCAAATAAAATGACTTAAATATCCATGCCCTTTGAAAGAGGCATTCCTTTGGCATTCCTTTTTTTGCTAATACCTCAGCGAAGTCATCAGTGAGAGGAAGTTTTCATATATAGCAATATATTTGTAGCAACATTTTTTTAGTGGTGGAAAAGAATTATATACAAAGTAGATGTCATCAATTGGGAAATAGCTAGAGGAATTATAGTAGATGAATGTAATGGAATAGTACTCTTCTGTGAGAAATGGTGTGTATTTAATACAGAGAAAGATCTACACTAACTGATGAAGAGTGAAATAAGCAGAGTCAAGAAAATAAAATTCACAATACATAGTACAATGTAAACGGAAAAGAACAAACATACACACACAAAAAAGTGAATGCAGCAAAATTAGAAAGATCAACTAAAAATCAAAAGAGATGAGAGGACATCCCCAATCCACCCACTGAGGATGTGAGGTGGACTGAAAAAGTCTGAAAACAGGTGTTACACATTCCATGTTTTGACTTTTTTCAACCACCTCTACTGTATACCTAGCTTTAACTCCATGAAATAAGATGCTGCCAGGTTAAGTTCATCACTTCTAATCATGATGTGACATCCAGCTTTGACACAGCTGTCAATCATCTCTCCCCTCTGATTGGATGCCCTAAGTGTGGAGTACCAAACTCTTCCCAGTGTTTTCCTTTATAAAGGGCAGAAAATGAACTCTTAGGTTACTTTTCTCTGCATCTGAGGCTCAGTCTAGTTCCAACTCCATGGAACAAGGAGAGCTAATCATTCTCGCCTTCCCATCTCTTTTCAACAGGAATACTATTTTTCTTTGTATAGATATGTACAACATATATGTAAAAACATAAAAAAATTGAATTATCTCCAATTATAACTAAAGAGAAAGTTTTCTATATAAATGCATACCTTTTTCTTTACACAGTTTAATTTTACTTAATTTTTACTTAATTTTACTTAATTTCCAATTCATGTTTGCATTTTTAGTTGTTTTTATAGAAGTCTTTATAGAGTTACATCAAGGTCGGTTTGACTGGATCTCATGTAGACAGAGATTTAAAACATTGAGATCAATTAGGAAGTCATTATAATTGTTGTTGTTGTCAAGTTGTGTCTGACCTTTAATGACCTTCTTTGGTGTTTTCTTGGCAAAGATACTGGAGTGGTTTGCTATTTTCTTCTCTGGCTCATTTTACAAATGAGGAACTGAGGCAAACAGGGTTAAGTGACTTGTCCAGGGTGATCTATACTACCCACTTCACATGTTGGGGAGATTAAATACAGAACTGGATAAAAAATTATATAAATGCCAGTTATCAGTTTTCTTATATGTATTGGACTGAAAGAGAACTGGGAGCAAGTAAGTTTCTAAGGCCAAAATTGAACTCAAGAAAATGAGTTTTCCTGATTCCAGGCCCAGTGTTGTAACCACTGTGCCACCTAGGTGCCTTTTAATAGTCCAATCAAAAGGTAATGAGGACCTGAACTAGAGCAGTGTATAACAGTCCAATTTGACTGCTTCAAGGATATGTGAGGTTAGTGAAAGTAAGCAGTACAAAATAACACAATGCTGGTGAACCTGGGCAATTAGAATGACAGTGGTACCCTGTGGAAGTCAAAAAAGGGATCAAATAGGTTTTTTTTTCGGGGAGGGAGGCAAATAAGGTAATGAAACATACAGTGTTTATAACATAATAAGACCTATAAAATAAAACAAGGGTTGAGGCTCTTACTTGCTGGTTATTGACCCAAAAAAGGTTAACAATCCCTTGCTTTGGGGCTGTTAGGTGACATAGTGGATAGAACACTAGCCCTGGAGTCAGGAGGATTTAAGATCAAATTTGACTTTAGACACTTTCTAACTGTATGACCCTGGGAAAGTTACTTAAACTTGATTGTCTTAAAAAAAAAAAAAAAAGAGGAGGTAGAGCCAAGATGGCAGAGTAAAGATGCACATACTCTAGCTCTTCCCCACAGTCCATAAAATGCCTGTAAAGAAAGACTCTCAACAAATTCTAGAGCAACAGAAGCTACAGAACAATGGAGTGGAGGAGATTTCCAGCCCAGCATGGCCTGGAAGGCCAACAGGAAAAGTCTGTCCCACTAGATGCAGAGTGGAGCCCAGTTCAGCCTTGGCCACGCAACACAAGGAAGGAAAAGTGGAGCAGGCCTCTGGGGTGGAATCCCTGGAGGCAGCAGCCATGGTTCACAGATCACTCAATCCACAGAGCCAAAGGCAGCTTCAAAGGTCAGTGAAAGGGCTTTTTCTACTCATGACAAGGGAGCAGGGTCGTCCTCTAGCCCTGGCCCCAGGCAGTGAAACTGAGATCTTACAGTTCCCTAGAGTACACCCTACTCTTGAGAATGAACCCTAAAGGGGCAGAACCAAGATGGCAGAGTAGAAAGATGCATATACTCTAGCATTTCCCCCATAGCCCACAAAATACCTGTAAAAATGACCCTCAACAAAGTCTAGAGCAGCAGAAGCCACAGAACAATAGAGCAAAAGAGGTTTCCAGCCAAACGTAACCTGGAAGGCCAACAAGAAAGGTCTATCTCACAGGACGCTGAGCAGAGCAGAGCACAGCCCTGGCCATATAGCACTGGGAGGAACAGGACCTGAACAGATCTGTGGGCCAAATTTCTGCCAGAGAAGGTCCCAGATACCTCAACCCACAAGCAACAAAGAAAGCTCCAAAGGTCAGTGGGTGAGGGCTTTCCCAGCTGGGCAAGAGGGAATGAGGTTTCTCCAGCAACAGCCCCAGGCAATGGTACAGGTCTCCCACAACAGACTGTAGGCAGCTATGGAGGCCAGGAAGCAACCTGGATCCATTGTTCAGGCAGCTCAGCTTAAAGCCTCTAGTGGTAGAAAGCAGCTGATCTAAACCCCAGCCCTGAGTGATGACCTTACCCCCACCCAAAATCCAGGGGAACCCAGCAGCTGAGTCTAATCACTTAACAAAGGATTCAGAAGTCAAATAACTGGCTGGGAAAATGCCCAAAAAAGGGGAAAAAATAAAACCATAGAAGGTTACTTTCTTGGTGAACAGGTGTCTCCTCCCATCCTTTCAGATAAGGAAGAACAAGGCTTACTGTCACACAAAGTTAAGACCACTCCCTCTAGGGCTTCCAAAGTGAACTTAAACTAGCTCAGGCAATAGAAGAGCTTGAAAAGCAAGTTAGTAGCTTGCTAAAGGAGAACCAAAAATATGCTGAGGAAAATCACACCTTTAAAAAGAGGCTAACTCAATTGGAAGAAGAGGTCCAAAAAGCCAATGAGAAGGAGGCATTATAAAGCAGAATTAGACAAATGGAGGAGAAGGTTCAAAAGCTCACTGAACAATAATATTTCTTTGGAAGAGAGAATTGAGTTCAGGGAAATGAATGACTATGAGATAAACCAAGCAGTTAGAAAACAAAACCAAAAGTTTAAAAAAAAATAGAAGATAAGGTGAAACATCTCACTGGAAAAAAAAAAAACTGACCTGGAAAATAGATCCAGGAGAGGTAACTTATGGGACTACCTGAAAGCCCTGATCAAAAAAAGAGCCTAGACATTATCTTCCATGAAATTATCGAGGAAAACTGTCCTGATATTCTAGATCCAGTGGGCAAAATAAATATTGAAAGAATCCACCAATCACCTCCTGAAAGAGACCTGAAAAGAGAACTCCTAGGAATACTGTGGCCAAATTTCAGAGTTCCAAGGTCAAGGAGAAAATACTGCAAGCAGGTAAAAAGAAACAATTTGAGTATTGTGGAAATACAATCAGGATAACACAGAATCTGGCAGCTTCAGCATTAAGGGATCAAAGGGTTTGGAATAGGATATTCCAGAAGTCAAAGGAACTGGGATTAAAACCGAGAATCACCTACCCAGCAAAACTGAGTATAATACTTCAAGGCAAAAAACAGTCATTCAATGATATAGAGGATTTTCAAGCATTCATGTTGAAAAGACCAGAACTGTATAGAAAATTTGACTTTCAAACAAGAATCAAGAGAAGTTTGAAAAGATAAATAGGAAAGAAAAATCATAAAAGACTTTCTAAAGCTGTACTGTTTACATTCCTACATGGAAAGAAAATATTTATAACTCTTGAGACTTTTCTCAGTATTTGGGTAGATGAAAAGACTATACACACACACACACACACACACACACACACACACACACACACATAGACAGAGGGTACAGGCTGTGTTGAATCAGAAGAGATGATGTCCACAAAAAAAAAGATATAAGATAAAAATTAAAGAGTGAGGGAGGAAAATACTGGGAGGAGAAAGGGAGAAATGGAATGGGGCAGGCTATAACAAATAAAAGAGATAAAGAAAAATCTTGTTCAATGGAGGGGAAAAAGGGGAAGAGGAGAGGGGAAAAGTGAAGCTACTCTCTTCACATATGGCTTGAGGAGGGAATAACATGCTCACTGAATCTGTTATGAAAATCTATGTTATACTACTGGAAAGTAGGAAAGCTGATGACAAGTGAGGTGAGGGGAATGATAGAAGGGAGGGCAAATGGGAGAAGGCAGTAACTAGAAATAAACACTTTTGGGAAGGGACAATGTCAAATGAGGGAATAAAGAAATAAGGGGGGATCGAGTAGGGTAGAAGGCAATAGAGTTAGTATTACACAACATGGAAGTCTTTTGCAAAACGGCACATATATAGACTGTATTGCATTGCTTGCCTTCTCAGTGGGGATGGGTAGGGAGAGAGGGAAGGAAAGAGGGTGGAATTCAAAGTATTAGAATCGAATGTTGAGAATTACTATTGCATATAACCAGGAAGTAAGAAACGCAGGTAATGGGGTATATAAATTTATCTTGCCCTACAAGGAAAGAGAGAAGATGGGGATAAGGAAAGGGTGGGGTGCGATAGAAGGGAGGGCTCACTGAGGGAAAGGGTAATCAGAATGCAAGGTATTAGGGGTGGGGGGAGGGGAGAGATGGGGAGAAAAACTGGACATGTTACAAAGTGATGTAAAAGCAATTAGTATTAAAACAACTGACTGAATTAATTACTGAGACTAAATCAGAGACATCTTTAGTTTTGGGAAATGAATCTTAGTCAAAGTCTCCTAGAGGCAGGTAACTTTGGGTAGAATTTGGCATTGGTGGAAAAGTTAAGGTTTTAATGGTAAATTTGATTTAATGATTGTTATTTAAGCAGAAACTCAAACAGGCATAGAAAGGTATGTGAGCCACTTAAGACTTGCCTTAAAAGATATTCCTTAGCCAATGTGAAATTATAGTCATATCTGAAACCTGGTTATTGGAACTTGCCATTTTAAGATGCTATGGGAATATTAAGTGACTGTTCTTCTGAGTCTAACTCCAGGTATGGATAGCAACAAAGGTTGTCTGAGCCTCCAATCCATGATGCTAGTAAGCCTGTGAGATGGTGGTATGAACTGAAAAAGGTGATTCCATGGGAAGGGTGGGGGAGCAGCTGTTCAGCCTGGGCTGAGGTAGGATTTTCCTGACTCAACTCCACTGATACCTGGCAGACTGTAAGCTTCACTTGAATGCAAAATGACAATCTACTCCTGCCTGGAATTGACATGAAGTTGGGGAGATGATATTTCCCTACAATGTCCCTACTCTTAGTGGGAATTTCCTATAATCAAAAGATTTGTAAGTTTAATACCAGATCTATTAAATTACAGATTGTTGGTAGGGGAACATCCGAGGTCAGTTCTAAATTTAAGCTATTAGGCTTAGGACTTTAGACCAACAACAATAAGTAGGGGTCCATTAATTCTTAGTAATAGTGTGGAGACAATTAGGTCAAGCATTTATGAAGTTAGCACACATAGTTATTATTTGTGCCTCAGTTGGTTAATGTTAAAAAAAATCTGTTTGTGGTCTATGTTGTAAAAGCCTTAAAAGAAATATCACCTCACCAAAAGTTGGAATTGTGTTATGTCACTGACCTATGTTAAAAATGAAAAATAAAAAAAAAAGAGAAAAGACCCCAAAGTCAAGTAACTGCTTGGGAAAATGTCCAAAAAAGGGAAAAAAAAATAAGGCTATAGAACATTACTTTCTCGGTAAATAGGTACTCTCTCCCATCCTTTGGGATAAATAAGAACAATGTTTACCATCAGAGGAAGACAGAAAAGTCAAGGCTTCTGCATCCAAAACTTCCAAAATAAATATGCCATTGTCCCAGTCATGGAAGAGCTCAAAAAGGATTTTGAAAATCAAATAAGAGAGGTGGAGAAAAAATTAGGATGAGAAATCAGAGCAATGCAAGAAAATCATGAAGAGTGAGTCAACAGCTTGCTAAAGGATACCCCAAAAAATGCTGAGAAAAATAACACCTTCAAAAATTAGCTAACTCAATTGGCAAAAGAGGTCCAAAAGGACAATGAGGAGAAGAACACTTTAAAAAGCAGAATTAACCAAATGGAAAGGAGATTCAAAAGCTCACTGAGGAAAATAGTGCCTTAAAAATCAGAATGGAACAGATGGAAACTAATGACTTCATGAGAAACCAAGAAATTACAAAACAAAACCAAAAGAATGAAAAAATGACCTATAATGTGAAATATCTCATTGGTAAAACAACTGACCTGGAAAATAGATCCAGGAGAGACAATTTAAAAATTATGGGACTACCTGAAATCCAGGATCAAAAAAAGAGCTTAGATCATTTTTCATGAAATTATCAAGGAAAACTGCCCTGATATTCCAGAACCAGAAGGCAAAATAAATATTGAAAGAATCCACTGATCACCACCTGAAAGAGATCCAAAAACAGAAACTCCTCAGAATATTGTAACCAAATTTCAGAGTTCCCAGGTCAAGGAGAAAATATTGCAAGCCCCCAGAAAGAAACAATTCAAGTACTGTGGAAACACAATCAGGATAACACAAGATCTAGCAGTTTCTATATTAAGGAACGGAAGAACTTGGGATATGATATTCCAGAAGTCAAAGTAGCTAAGATTAAAACCAAGAATAACCTACCCAGCAAAACTGAGTATAATACTTCAGGGGAAAAAATGATCATTCAGTGAAATAGAGGACTTTCAAGCACTCTTGATGAAAAGACCAGAGCTGAAAAAACTTTCAAACACAAGGATCAAAAGAAGCATGAAAAACCAAACAGAAAAGAGAAATCACAAGGGATTTACTAAAGTTGAACTGTTTATATTCCTACATGGAAAGATAATATTTGTAACTCTTGAAACTTTTCTCAGACACACACACACACACACATACACACATACATATAGATAGAGAGAGAGAGATACAGAAAGACAGAGAGCACAGTGTGAGTTGAATAGGAAGGGATCTGATCTAAAAAAAATAAAATTAAGGAGTTCATGTGGAATATATTGGGCGGAGAATGGGAGAAATGGAATGGGGCAAATTGTCTCTCATAGAAGAGACAAGAAAAAGATTTTCCAATGGAGGGGAAAAGGGAGGAGGTGAGAGGGAAAAAAGTGAAGCTTACTCTCATCACAGTTGGCTCAAGGAAGGAATAATATACACCCAATTTGGCATGAAAATCTATCTTACACTACAGGAAAGTAAGGAAGAAGGGGATAAGTAGGGAGGGGGGAATGATGGAAAGGAGGGCAAATGAGAGGAGGAAGCATTTACAAGTCAACACTCTTGGGGAGGGACAAAGTCAAAAGAGAGACTAGAACTGTGGAGCAGGACAGGATGGAGGGAAATATAGTTAGTCTTATACAACATGACTATTATTGAAGACATTTGCAAAACTACACATATATAGCCTATATTGAACTGCTTGACTTCTCAGTGGGAATGGGTGGGAAGCAAGGAAGGAAAAGAAGCTGGAACTCAAAGTTTTAGGAACAAATGTTGAGAATTGTTTTTGCATACAACTGGGAAATAAGAAATACAGATAACAGGGTATAGAAATTTATCTTGCATTAGAGGACGAGAGAAGATGGAAATAAGGGAAAGGAGGTGTGTTAGAAGGGATGGCACATTGATGGAAAGGGTAATCAGAATTCACAGCATTTTAGGGGGCAAGAAGAGAGATGGGGAGGAAATTTAGAACTCAAAATTTTGTAGAAATGAGTGTTGAAAACTTAAAATAAATTAATTAATTATTTTTTTTAAAAAAGAAAGAATCTGAATTCTCCATCTTTTTTTCCTCTGTCCCTCCCAAATAAAAGCCACTCTGGGAGGTTTAAAAAAAAGAATTCCTAATCTAGTCTCTTTATTTGATAAATATGGACATGATGGAGGCTTGATAAGTTTAGTGATATGCATAAAATAATGTAACTAGTTTGTGGAAAGATTTGGACTAGAATTTAGTTCCCCTGGCTTCCAGTCTAGTGCTCATTCCTTTATAATATATTTCCTTTATTGTCTGAGGAGGTTTAGAAAAACAAGGGAATTTCAAAGGCCAGAACAAAAGACTGGAGGTAAGCAATTTTGGTAGGCAGAGAATATTTAGAGAGGATGCGACGTTTCAAAGTAATGAAATAAACAGAAGACAAAAATACACATAGATGAATGGCTTAAGTCAAGCTACAGCAGGGCTTATATGGTGGTACAAACTTGATATTGAACATAAATATGCCTGAATCATAACTTTGTTCGTGCTTCTTGTGAAAGAAGGCAAGATTGCAGAGTGTGCATGTACCTAAGCTTCCAGGTGACTACTGGCCTTGTGGTTGGTGGGGAGCAGGTAGTACTAAATTAAAATGCTTCTTAGTTTGAATAGTGGGCTGTTTCTGGCTGAGGGATGCCAGAACTGCCATTGGACACAGACTGAAATGTAGGAGCAAAGTACAGTGGAAAGGGGACTGATCTTGGAGTCAAGAGCAATGTGGGTTTAATTTCTATGTCTAAATAGTAGCAGCCATATAAATGAAGATGGATTGGCATCATGATTAGAGAGTGGCACTAAGAGGTAGAGATTCATGGGTTCAAGGTTTGCCTGTGCTTTGTAGTAGCTGTGTGACTCTAGGCAGATCCCTTAACCTCTCAATAGCCCAGTACTGTTAACAGGGAGTTTCATTTTTGGTAGTTCTCTGTCCTGTGAAATCATAGTTCTCCTTCTTCCCACTCCATGCCCATTCTCAAATAATAAAAATGATCTGTTAAACCTCTTTAAACCCAAGTTTCCTAACATTTCTACAAAATAGAGGTAATAAGGCTTACACCACTCACCTCACATGCTCAGGAGATCAAAAGAATGGTAAGTAAAACAACATACACGTAGTAGTCATTAATATTATATTTTGACTGAAAGCCAGAAAACTGTGATTATTGGCAGGTTTTAACCAAATTCATGAAAGTTCATTTAAAGAGGGAAGTACTCCTAACACCTAGTCAAATTGTATTTGTCATATTTCAGGAATAACACTCTTGTCCATTTTTATTTGAGGAAGTTCGGGCCTGGGTCCTCTCCAATTACTGAACTCCCTGGTAAATTATGATGTCGTCCAGTGTTACTAATGCTTTCCTTGTGTAGCTCTTTTTCTCTTTGCCTGGTTCTATTAATTATCAGTGCTACAAAACTATTTCCATTTTCTGTTGAAGTTCAATGTATTTATACAACAGTGTGAAGCGCTCTCTTTTCCTCACACTTGAAAGTCTTTACTGCTTATGGGAGATTTAGCTGAATTACATTTCCATATGGTTAAGAGAAAAATGACAAGTCACTGAGAAAGATAGAGATATTTTCCAGTCAGCCATTAACATTAGAACACACATTGTTTCTCCTTTCTGGCAATCAGCCTTTGCTTTAGAAATTCCAAAGTAATGTTAATTTAATAATACAGGCAAGAGTTCAATGACGGGAAAACCAGTCTGCCTCACTGGGGCTCAGTGCAAATTTAAAAACCTTCTTTTCTGTATTGAAAAGCCAAGAAATCCCTTTGGTCACAGAAGGAAATGGTTTCCGAGTCCTCCCCAGCAAAATACAGGAATTAAAGCCTCACAGCATGTATTTATGAGAACCCTGCTAAGGCCATTTAGCGAAGTATGTCAAGTTTTCACTTTTGCAGCAGCCGTGTGTCACTCCTCGCCCCTCCCCCCCCAGAGACATTGAAAGCTGAAGATGCTTTATATGCTCAGCTTTTATCAAGGACATCAGGAGTATGTGTATGTCTGGGTTCATTTGTGTATATACGTATGTGTATGAGTGTGTGTGTGTGTGTGTGTGTGTGTGTGTGTGTGTGTGTCTGGGAGGCATCTGGGCAAATCATTTAACCTCTCTCAGTCTCAGTACCTTAATCTGTAAAAGCACCTACCGCCATAGGTCTATGGTAAAGACCAACTGCGTTAATACGAGTCTTTTAAAACCCTTGTAGGGCTATACGAATGTAAACTACGAAAATGATCACACGCTACCTACCAGTGGTTTAGGCAAATTGAAAACAACACAGCCATACAAGATAATCCTCGTTCATTGACATTAGAGCTGATTGGACAATGGATTTGCCACTAATCATCCGATAATTTTCAAGAGAACTAACACCTTCTTCCAAACACCAATGAGGACTTAGCTCCTCATGGAAGGCTAAATGTCACCTGGAGTCAGTAGCATCTGTCAGGCCTCTTCCTTCCACCAAGGACACACCTGTAAGCTGGCTTTCATACATATTTTTAGACATTTATACTTGAATACATCTTTCTTTCTATGTTGCTGACACATCTTTGTCTCTCTGTGTTTCTGTCTGTCCCTCTCTGCTCTGGCTCCGTCTCATTCAATAATAACATTTTTTGAATCATTTGAGAACATCAGTCCATTTGTTAGGGGAAGCAGTAAGGGGATGCTTAGAAGCAAGTCATCCCATCCAGTGTGGGAGAGTCCCAGAGGGGCTATGCATTTTAATCAACAAGCATTTATTAGACACCTCTCACATGTCAAAGCACTGTGCTGTGTACACCCTGTCCCAAGTGTTTATTAGTGGTCTAGGCTTAAAGTTAGTCCTCTAATCTATGAGTGTTAATTAATCAGTTAAGATTCATCAAGAAATATGATAAGTACTAAGAAAGGCAAAATAGGATCCCTGTTTTACACATTTAATGGTTGCCTAAAGAAGCCATTCTGGGGCTAAGAAGGTAGGAGATGTCCCCAAATACCAACTAATCCACATTTGGCCTACTAAGCCTGGAGATAATTGGTTGAGTTTTGTATCCTCCTATTGGTGTTAATCTTTTTACCTCAGGCTAACCTTCAGCAAAAGAGTGAAGTAAGCATGTTTATTTTCCCGGCCCTTGTCACCTTCTCTTCCATTGCTGAGTTCCCTCATGTTCACTGGATCATAGTTTTAGAGCTCAAGACACCTTGGAGCTTGACATCAGTCTCCTTATTTTACAAATGAGGTACCAAAGTCCCAGAAATATTAAATGATTTCCCAAAGCCATACTGGTCGTAAGTAGCTGTGCCAGGGTTTGAATCCAGGTCCTTTGACTCCCAGTTCAGCATTCTTTCCACTGTGCTATGTTGCCCGTTGCCTCCTTTTCCAACAGCTACTCATGATTTCCCATTAAACTCTCATTGTGGATCACCCTCTATCTGCTTTTATAGGCAGCACTCTATTAAAAATAATAGCAATAACAAAAACTACTCCTTATATTGTTGAATAAAATCTGCTAAAGAGGAGGAAGGGAGATAATTCTTGCTGATATGCTGTGACTGTTGTTACTGTTCAGTTGTTTTAGTCATGTCTAACTCTTTGTACCCCATTTGGGGTTTTCTTGCCAAACCTGAGGGAGTGGTGTGCAGTTTCCTTCTATACGAATAACCTCTTAATTATCACCTTTCATAAGATATAATGTTTAAATTAAAGGAATGAATGGTAAACTTTTAGGCATCAAAAGAGATTGAGGTAATCTTTTGGGAGGCAAATCTTAGTATGAAAGGAGTCACCAGTACTGTGTCTTCTTTAGACGTCAAAATCCTCAAGGTGAAGAATCACAGCTTTTACTTCTCAGTAACTCTTGAAAGTGCTTAGCTTTTAACTAAATGAATGGAAAAAATATTTGCTGAAAACAAAATACATTAAACAATTGAATGAAATGTTGTCAGTGAATTCCAGTGCTTCTCCATAGCTTGAACTCCATCGTGACCTCTTTTTCCATATACCATATAAAGTTTCCTAGGGGGAATTCTTTCAGTTTGTGATGTCTAAGAAAACAATTTTTTTTCACATCAGAAGATAGGAAATCCCCCTCCTACCCCCAACTTCCTATAACATCTGGTGAATGTTGGTTTGAAAGAACCCACCTTAATGCAGTTGCCTGTGGAGAAGCTAACAGACCCTTGCACCATATCCCAATGTTCTGGAAATGACCAAGTTTGAAAGGTGGATTAGTTTAAACATTTTAGACCAAGAAATATGAATTCTCCATCAATAGGACTCTGTTTCAAATTCTCTTGGAATGTCCCACATCACAGTCCTGATCAGTTGGAGATGTATGTTTTCTCAATACATTATTCAGTTATTATCATCACTAGTATTATCATTCAGCATTTGGCCCATCTGACATTCCAGTTGGAGGCTCACCAGCCTTGAAGACTTGGAATCATTTCAGTAAGAAAATATTGGGTGGCAGGTAGATATAACTCCAAATGAGCACTATTGAGAACAATCAATTTAGTTAATTAATTTAAATTAAATTAAAAAACCATCTTTCTTTAATTCATACAGAGAAATAAAATGAATGTGAGAATAAAGTGAATTAAGTTTGAAGAAACTTGCTATTTTACACTATCGTGGGTGATTTTTTTTAAAGCAACATATTCTCAGGACCCCACCCATTTTCCTTTGCCTCCTTGATGCATTTGGCAGCTTTCATATTTGAATAAATAAACTAATGATCATATCTATGTAAATATTTTAATTTCATATAAAATTACACAAACCTGGTCTAGATTAAATCAATGGAATTGATTTAGGAAGGATGTTGAAAATCTTTTCCACTTTCCACTTAACTGTCCCTTAGCATCTCTGGGCAATTTATATGCTCTCCAAAGAGAAACCTGAACTGAACCAAAAACAGAGAGGGAAGTTTGGAGGATTTGTTTTAGTACTTCTAAAAAATACTTTCCAAGTTTGGCTTGGAGATTAACTCAGGCTGGGGATATTGTTCATGTAGACATATGTTCTAAAACAAACTTCTTCAGAAATCAAACACCTTCTTAACAATAATTTCAGCTCATTTGTTTATTTTTGGACACTGTTACTAGAGAATAAAACTGTGGCCAGAGATGAGCATTGTTTAAAATGGAACTTTGAAAAGAGTTTTTAATAAGTTGATTTTATTACAAGGCAAGTAATTATTATGAGAATTTTTATGACTTCTAACTAGTTTTCTGCAGATATTTCTGACAGATTCAAGCTCTTTCGAATCGTGGAATCCACTTTTCAATGCCATCTGGGTAAGACAAGCCGACCTTGGCTTGCACGCCAGTCTTCTACTTCACTTTTCTTTCCTTCCTGAAACTTTGCATACCACTCCTGATATACTTCATAAATTGTGAAATTTCATGCAATTTGAGAAGTTGGAAAAGGCAATGAATTTGTTCAACAGAAACACTGTTTTTTAACATTCAAAAAACAAATTGAACCATTCTATTTGAAAACCAATATTGTAGAGAACTGATCGTTTTACAAAAGGGTTAGAACTTGCCCCAAATAGTTCCTAAATGACCTCCATGCTCCTAAAGGAGAAAAAAAAAAGTTGTTTTATGTACAATGCAGTGTCAAAGCAGTGTGGGTAGTCAAATGAAAACTGGATCAGGAGTGCTGAGATTCACATTCTATTTTTATATTATTTAGAGATAAAAATCATAGAACTTTGGACCAGTCTTTTAATTCTCTTGATCTCTCTTCCTCATCTGTGAAATGAGGAGATGAGCTTAGTCACTGAGATCTCTTCCAGAACTAAGGTTCTAATATTTTGTAAGTTGACAATATGATTGAATTCAATGAACATTAAATAATCCCTTACTGTGTACAAGGCATTGTATTGTCTTCAAGAGATTCAGAGATGAAAAATGATAGTTTCTGTTGTTCTTAAGGAGTTTATATCTTACAAGGTGGAACAGTTATATAAAGGCAACAATGCTACATGATTGAGTTTGATTGGAGATATTAAAATGATACCAAAACTACAAATTGACCTTAAATCACTTGATTGAAGCAATTTCTTTCATTAGTCAGTAAATGACAGTTTGGAAAAAGTCGGCAGGGTGCAGAAATCCCAACTTCTACCAAGAGACCTCAAGAAGGATTAAGCAAACAGGAAGTAATAGGTAATACCTCAGTCTTTATCTGGGAGCAATGGTATGCGCAAGTATGGATGGGAGAAGGGAACAGATTGCCCCTCACTCAATAGGAAACTTGAGTTGAGAAGTTCCCACAACAGTGGCTAATGAAGAGAAACTTATACAGTCTCTATGACCACAAGGACATCACAAACTCTGGTCCCATTCCTCCAAAAAGAAGTCTTAGTGAGGGTCATCAAAAAAGCCTATGATGGAACCACTGATATAAGAGCCCACCCCTACGCTCTCACTGAATGCCCATCCCTGACATGCCCTTATGCTAGTGGTATTTCTACTGAGGTTGAGGGCTAGTGACCCACCTCCCACTTGCCCCTTCCTCTCCTCTCCACTCCCAAACCCAGGCCACAAAAGCATGGCAAGGACTCAGTTCCCTTCTGCCACCCTCCACCATCTGGGGAGATGTCTGTGTCAAGTATGTTTTTGCTGACTTAGATTTTAATTTTTCAGATTGCTTGGTTCAAGTTTCCCATTTCCACAAGGTAAACAATGTTTCCATAACTTGGTTGAGGTATAAGATAATCAAGGCTCTTCTCTACAAGGCCTGGGAATTACCTATCACTGTTTTGTTATTCATATGACATTTAGAATGCAGTATGGCATAATGGAAAAGAGTAATGGATTTGATATAAGTGCCCCTGGGTTCAAATTTTGGCTCTGCTACTTCATACCTACGTGACTAACCTTCCATTTATCACCTTTAAGCCTCCTTCTCTTCAGCTGTAAAAGAGCACATTAGACTAGATGACCTTGAAATCCCTTTCTAGTTCTAAATCTATGATCCTAGGACTGTGAATGCTTCGCAGTAAACTCACTGTGTGGATGTATACGAGTGTGTACACACACACGCACAATTGCTATTATGTTTAAGATTTGTTTATGCAGTTTGAATAATCAGGGAATGTTTCTGACCTGTGAGGTCTGGTTTCAACTTCCCCTTGCTACATCAATTTTCTAAGTCAATCTTTATTTTTACCTGCTTATTCGCTTCTCTGTCTTTGTTTATTTGACTTTTTTTTCTTTTCCCTATGCCTTAGATCCCTTCAAGGTCAAGGTCAAACTAAGGAAGGAACAAAAAAAAACATGATATTTTGCTCTCATGTAAAGTCACAAAGTCCTTAGAAGTTAGAAAGGAATGAAAAAAAAGTTTTGCTCCAACATCCTTAGTGACAAGACCACACCTTTTTTGAGGAGTTCCAAAAATGCTGACCATAGTATTATAAAATTTATAATAAATTATTTTATTTGAATGAAAGATGTAAAAGGAAAATTATTTGTAGCATGTTTTATGCCAGATTAGAGGGAAAGTATTGAAATTGGTGTGTGTGTGTGTGTGTGTGTGTGTGTGTGTGTGTGTGTGTGTGTGTTTAAAGAGAGTTATTAGTATGTAAAGTCTGGTAACTATTGCCTCAGAGAGAGAGAGAGGTATTAGGAGATTGATGAGGTCCCAAAGAGATTCAGGATATTGCCATGTACTAAGGGTGGAATGGTTTTTAAGGAAGTTGAGATAGTGGTTACAGGTGACTATTTTTTTCTTTTTTTTAGGAATTTACCAGTGAAAGAAAGTAAAGATTTAGAGTGACACAGAATGAATGACAGAGTTAATAGAAAGGTATTTGTTGGTCAAAGATGGAAGAGATCTGAACTTGTTTGAAGGTAAAGCTAAGGATCCAATAGATAACAAAGAGACTGAAGATAGAAGAGGAGTGAATGATCAAAGGATCAAAGTCCTGGGGGAGATATGAAGAGATAGAGTCACTAGCACAGTGCCCAACAATACAGTAGAAGAGTTTGAGTTGTGGAGTAGAGAGCTCAGAATAGATGACCCCTATTTTGTCAGTGAAATAAGAGATAAAATTATCTGCTGAGAATGAGGGGTGTGAGCATGGCCTTAGGGGTTTGAGAAGAGAGAATGAGTTTTGGAGGTATAAATAGAATTTCAAATTATTTTTCCCCTTTAGTGAGCTGGCTCGCTTACAAATTGACAACTGCCCAGTGCTTCTAGCTTCTATTTATAGCCCCAAATGCTAAAATCATTTTTTTTCTTTTTCATTTTTAAATTACTCTGGGTGCACCAGTTGTAAAATTCAGTAGGACTATGAAATTGGTCAAAGAATTATAAAAATCTCACATCTGAAAGGGACTTAATTTAGTCCAAACTCCTGCCTAATGTGATATGTAACATTCTTTCATAAGTGGTTATTCAGCCACTGCATGAATATTTCCAGTCCTGGGAGACTTACTTCTTATTCCATTTTCCTACAATCGTATTAGTAAGGCGTATTTGTCTGTGATCTTTAGCTTCCATCAGGTCATAATCATCCCTTTTAAGTTACACAGAATGCTGAATTACTTGAATAATGCTTTGAATATGTGAAGACAGTTATCATATTCTCTTTAAGTTACCAAAACTCTAAACCACATTTTCACCAAATTTCTTTGCACTATTCATAATGGTTCTCACAAAAAAAAAATACTCCTACCAGTAAGTTATATTTTTGAATTTATTAAGCAATAGCGTGTTTCTGATTGCTTTTCCTTTCTTGCTTATCTAGTCCAAGATAGTTACTGATCTAATTTTTTTGGTTTTCATCCTGCTTTAAAATAGAAGACTATATATCTAGAAGAAAACTTAGGGATTATGACATCTAAAATCCCAATCTTCTGAGAAAATGCCAAAATTAAATCACATGACCAAAGTAATCAGTGACAAAAGTAGGACTTCAACCTAGATATTCCTGTGGCTCAAATGAACTATACCCTAGAATCCTAAAAGAACTGGTAGATGGAGTTGCTGAGCTACTGTTAGTGAGGTATCTATTGTATAGAATAATTATGATAATTTATATAAAATATGTTATATATAATGTATACTATATATAATATAATTAGTGATAATTATATATACATATATATTTTAGCAATATGTGTATATGGAAGGAGACTTACGTATTCTCTTTATACACACACACACACACATACACACACACACACACACACACACATACACACTCACACTCTGACCTTAAAAACCAAATAAATTGAACACTTCCATACACAGAGTAGAATATGAGGAGGATTTTCGATTATGCTGTAAATCTATATTATATATAGGATGATTATCTCTTAAAATATATAATAAACCCAATCTATAACTTTCAAAGCTATTCTGATTTTTATTTTCTCTGACCTTCTATGCTTTATAAAAAAACAAAAAACTGCTTCAATGACTGTATTCTTTTTCACTCTTCTTACATGTACTCTCTTTCTCACCGGTCTATGATCCAGTCACAGTGAACGTCTTCCACTTGCTTGAACACAAAATTCCCTCTCTGAATTCTATCACAAGCTATTCCCTTATGTCTAGAAGGTTTTCTCTATCTCTTGGCTTCTGGGCTTCCTTTAAGACTCAGCTCAAGTCACAACACTTTTACAAATCCTTTCCAAGACCTTCTAGGTCATACTGCTTTGCTCTTTGAGATTATCTTCCTTTTAAATTTTATATATACATATATTGTACACACATATGTATTTGTGTGCATGTGTATGTATGCAAACACATATATGTATATATGTATTGTGTATGTGTTTATATGCACATATGTGTGTGTATGTATATACATCTACACAAATAAAAGTTCACATGCCCTAGGTTGCCAACACCTAAGTATCTCACTCGTGTATACAAGGGGGGAAAATGTGAAATTTAATTAATGTGTCTTAATCGGTAATTCAAATTCACTTCCTTATAAAATATTTAGATTTCAATTTTTCATGAAAGGAATTATGTACCACTTCTATTTCCAAAAGATTAATTATACTTGACTACAACACATTATGTTTCCTTTGTCTTGATATGTTGCTTTAGACCTGAGTTCAAATCCTGCTTCAGATATTTACAGATGTGTGACTCTGGGCAAGTTATGCAACTTCCTTCTGACTCAGTTTCCTCATCTGTAAAATGGGTTTAATAAATAAATACACCTACCTCACACAGTTGCAAAGCTCAAATAAATAAAAATATGAAGTGTTCTCACATCTTAAAGCATCGTAGAGATATTAGCAATTGTTGTATTGCATTATTATGTATACTGTATATCTTATCTCACCTATTAGAGTTTAAGTTTAGTGTTTCAGGGGACATATCACAATTACCTTGGTTTCTTTCCTATCTCCTACTCAAATGCTATAGATACTATATGCATTTAATAAATAAAGTGAGCATTTATTAAGCTCCTGTGCTTTTTGCAAAACACTGTTCTAGAGACTGGTAGAAATTCAAATTTAGATAAGACATGGTCCCTGCTCACATGAAACATAGCTGATGACATAAAGACAGAAATACATGATACACAATACTTTATAGAGATTGCATTAAGGAGTTATAAAGTAAAGAGCTATGTAACTGAGGGGGAAGAATTACCAACTGGATGAGATCTGGAAAGGATTTTTGGAAACACATGGCGTTTGTATTGGGCTTTATGGAAGGTGCAGGAATTCAGTGGATGAAGAAGGAGATAGAATTTCAGTCATAACCATCAATGAATAAACATTTGTTTGGGAAGAGATGGCAGGTACCTATCAAAACAATCAAAGCAGTTGGTAACAAGGACCCAACCTTGGGTAATATCTATGGAAAGGGTTATACTATGGAGAGTTATTATAGAGGCTTGGTAACTGAGAGAATTTATAATGTGAGAGAGAAGAGTAAAAGATA
The DNA here is from genome assembly GCF_028372415.1 of Notamacropus eugenii. Classification (NCBI taxonomy): domain Eukaryota; kingdom Metazoa; phylum Chordata; class Mammalia; order Diprotodontia; family Macropodidae; genus Notamacropus; species Notamacropus eugenii. Next base: position 166,523,628 of record NC_092875.1, on the reverse strand, counting down.
GTGAATGAACAAATGAATGGATGGATGAATGAATGAATGAATGAATGAATGAAGGTGCCAAGATACATAAAAGTTTCTGAATCTATTCCAGGTATAAAATGATGACTTAGAATTCCAGTTTTTAATCTGATCTTTTCCATACTAGGTAATAAAACTCAAATTATTGAGAACAAATTATTATCCTATCAAAAATCTAGACTCTAGGACAATAGTATGAACATACTAAGGCTCAGGAAACTTTTAGCTTTTTCCTTTTTTAATCACATAAATTAAATATGTTGTTGGAAGAGAAATGTAGTTTTTTTTTAATCAGTGGTTTTCAACTCTTTGTGACCCCATTTGGGGTTCTGATAGTAAAGATATGAAAGGAGTTTGCCATTTCCTTTTCCAGCTCATTTTATAGATGAGGAAATTGAGGCAAACAGGGTTAAGTGACTTACCCAGGGTCACATAGATAATAGTTCCAGAGTTGAGATTTGAACTCACAAAGATGATTATTCCTGATTCCAAGCCCAGTGCTCTATCCACAGAGCTACCTAGCTCAAAGATTAGGCCACCTACACTAAATAATTTTCTATGATCTGCTTTCATTACAGACTCTGTGATGATAGTAAAGAAATTTGTATAGTGGGTGATGAGCAGAATAGAAATTATAGCCCTGAAGCCTCTAGAACCGGGACAAATCTTGATTCTAGCTGAAATTTATATGGCTCCGACCATGCGTTACCTCACAGGATCCTTTCAAGACCCTAGAAGTGATATGTTTCAAGAATTATATTCTATAGGTTATGGATGAGGAAACTAAATCTATAGCCATACGATCTTAGATTTAGAACTAGAAGACTTTAGGGTTCACAAATACTCATTGTATAGATGAATTAAGTAGGGTTTAGAGAGCAAAAGTGATTTATTCATGGTCATCGGGTAAAGATTTGAACCCAGTTCCTCTGACTCCCAGTCTTGTGTCCTTTCTATTAGGCAACAGATCATCTGAGAACAGAAAATTCATTGCTCAATTTCCAAAATATTATAGCTGGAAGGTTTAAAAATTATCCAAGGACTTTATAATGACCCTAAGGAATATTTCTAGGAGATATTCCAGACAGTTATGATAGTGACTATAAAGCAATAGAGTTACAGCCTAGACTAGGTCCCAAGATTTTCATCCATTCAATGAAGATTAAATTCTTCTGCTCTTCTATCATACAGAGCAAGGCCAGGTTTACTAGAGCATAAATTTTGTGAAATTTTGCATGCCCTGGCAAAATAAGAAAGCAATTTTTAATGAGAAGAAAATGTTTTTTAAATGCTTAATGCAACAGATGTTCAAAAATGGCCTTGGAGTAAACACTGGCACCATCTGGATGACATGTCACTATATACAGATGGAAAATTGCTACTTGATAATTCCTAGGGGAAGAGCAGTGTAAAAATTCCATCATGCTTCCAATTTAGCAATGGTTACAAATTCAAAATGGACACTCACAACTATAGGCAAAGTTTAGACCCTTCTCACCCTTCTTCTAAATATTTCAAGTCTCCTCCGTTGAGCTTTGAAAATTCCCTACAAGCTATCTTTCCTATCTTTCTGATCCCCTTGAATAGCATTCCGTCTCCTGAACTGTATAAGCTAGCCAAACTGGACTGCTCTCTGTCCTTCACACACAATCCTTCATCTTCCATCTTCGTATCTTTGCTCTCTTTGTCCCACATGCCTGAAATGCATTCACCAACTTTTCTCCATTTCAAGGTCTCTCTCTTCCTTTGAGACATAGCTCTACTATTATGACCTCCCTGAAGTCTTTCCTGATTATCCCAATTGCTGAAGCTCTCCCACCCAAACTACTTTGCATATAACTACTTTGTACTTATTTAGATTTATTCACTTTATATTTATGCTGCATATATTTTATATTTATTTGTTGTCTCCTCCATTGGCATATAAATTCTCTGTGAGTAGAGATTATTTCATCTTTGTCTTTATATCTGTAGTGCTTAGCACAGTGCCTTGTACATAGTGAACACTTAATAAATGACTATTAAATGATAGATACCATTAGCTCATCACTTAGAGTAGAATGTGTTCTTTTGAAAACCATAACACAACTTCACATAATGAAGTCTACAGATCTCTGGACAAAGCAGATTGTCAGTCCTCTCTACCCTCACCTTTCCCATTGAAATCTTCAGGCAAAGGATTAATGATCATATTTAGGTTGGATTACATGTCCTTTGAAATTCCTTCTAACTTTAACCTTCTATGCATACATAATATGGAATCTGAAATCTGTCAAGACAATGAGATAAGACTTTTTAAAATTTTAAATTCTGCTTAGGAAGAGCTTTCATAATTAAATTGAATGATTTCCTATTTATTAAGTAGCTCTAGAGTACTCTATAGTATGCTGAAGAAGAATAGGGAGATTAAGAGGGTTGAGGAGGGAGACAACAGAAGAAAAACTAAAGGTACTACCATGATGGAGATCATGTTCTTATGGGAGAATATGACATATTGCCAAACCAAGAAGTGTAGTACTCAATAATATTGAGAAGTGAACAAGAGACATGTAAGCAGTGTGAAGTTTGTTGAGAGAAAGATCAACTGTGAAAATCAGGGGAAACTCCCAGATGCTGGTGTCATTTCATTTGACTTGAAGGATTAATAATCCTTCAATGATTAATAGAATGATAAATAATCCAATAGGCAAGAGCTGGGGTTAGGGACATAGGGAACAACACAAACAGGAGTATGAACCCAGGGAAACATAGAGGGTACAGAATAGTGAATAGTCATTAGCCTGGAGTGAAATTACATGGAGAGAAATAGTCTAAGATAAATATGGAAAGGTAGCATGTTGCCAGATTGTGCAATGTCTTGGGTACCAGGGTAAAAACTTTCATTCTCTCCTCTGTCCTTCCTCTCTGTTAGGAGAAGAGAATATTAATGAGAAATCTGTTTAATTCTTAGCACTGAGAAAGGAATTGTGAAATAGAAATTCTGATCTAAGACAACACTGAAAGTATTTCCCATCATACTTTGCATCAGGTTGAAGAAAGAAAACATGTAAATTTCTCTAAGACTTAGCTTTAGAGTACTCCGAGAAGAAGCTATTAAAATTTAGTAGGAAGAAGTAGAACTGAACAAGAATGACTTCAATAATTCAGTTCTCATGTGGTACTTGATCTTTTCTTGTCTCTTTCAAAGTTGTAACCTGGAAAAGAGTAATTCAAGGAGATTCAGCGTAGAAGGGGAAATATTGATTTCTGGGGCCTACAATTTGTTATCTGAAAATAGAGTCCTCTGAAAAAAAGACTGAACCAATGACTTCTAAGAATCCCATGAGGTGAGGGTGTTTCTGAGGCATTCGTATCTTCATTTTTCTGTAGAAAAGAAACTCAATCACCTGACATGTGAATTTTTTCTGGCAGTAATAATTTTGATGAGTAACTAAAATCACATTAAATGTTTAAAGATTAGAAATGAATTACAACTTGTCTGACTTCTAATACTCAAAGGGAGGGGTAGATAAATTTCCAAGAGAATGAGAGATATTAGTTGAATGAATTAGCTGGCAATTTGTAGTAGCTTAGGTAGTTTCAAAAAAGAAACATATACACACAAACACATCCATCTATGTAGATATGTGTGTGTATTTACATATATGCATACATATATGTGTATGAGTTTGAGTGTGTGTATTTATCAAAGATTTATTATAGGGAGTTAGCATGATATATTAGAAGCCACTTTGGACATAGACAATCTGTGTTCTAAGTCCCTTTCTTATGCTTACACACCCCAGGTCACCATCAATAAGTCTTTTACACTCTCTTGGGTTGCATCAATAAAACAGACATAAAAAGAGCTATAGTATTTACTTTGTACTTTGGTGGGGAGGGGCAAAGGAGAGAATGCATAAAAATACCTCATATGTCTTAAATAATGGCAAAAGTATGTTATTTTCAACATGTTTAGCATCATCATCATCACCATATTCATCATCATTCTTTTATCTTATTCTTTGAATTTCTTTTGGTAGAGTTCAGATGTAAATGGTCCAAGGACATGTCACTGACTTGCTATTATTCTTTTTATTTCATATTCCCTGGAGTGTTTTGAATAATGAAATGTTTGATTTTTCACCTCAGTTTAATTTCTTTCTATAGATCTCTATGTTTTGAAAGGTTTTCATTCCATGTACTCCAAAGACTGACAGTATTCCATGTTTTGACTTATAGTTAAAATATTCTTAAATTTGAATTAATCAGTATTTTGGCTAGGAGGATGAAGATAATGGTTTAATTTGTAAGGAGGTTTTGATTCCAATAGATTTTATTTGATAGATGCTCAAAGACATTTTAGAGTATATACATGATCATAGAAATTTATCATGTGTTAGTTTTAAGGGATAGTAAGCCACTAGTATATAAGTCAAAGCTTCTAGTCTTGTCATTTTATGATACTTATCATTTAAGTGGCCATAGGTCATATTATTGACTAAGATGTTTTTAAATTATCTAGAAAATATGAGAACGTTCAATTACTCATGATGACTATAGTAGATAATCAGTTTTGTGTTTTTAACAACTATTTTGGTATAGTTGTTCTATTAGTTGGATTCATGCAGTCAAATTCAAAAAGAACCTTTTGAGATTCCATTCTAAGTATGTCCTTCTCCTTTTTAAAGCCATAGAAGGGAGAGAAAGTTAGCAGCTGAGACAGCAACTAGCATGAGTGGGAGAGCTTGTTTGTTATTTTGTTTAAGGAAACTTGCTTGTGTTTTGTTTAAGGAAGCTGGTTTGTGGGAAATTTAACAGAAGGAAGGCTTGGGGATGGTAGTGCCTCTTGTATTGTTATTGTGTATAGAGGTCTTCGTTGATGTGATGGATTTGACTTTCTGGTGTTGGGATTAGGCTTTCTGGTGTTAGAATAAATGTTTTGGTTCTGTCTTCCATTTGGAGAGTCTGTTTTGTCTTGTGATTCAGAACTGTGCTGGCACAGTCACAGTTGTCACAGGCGCTGTGAATATTGCATTGGTGCTATAGCCAATACCAGATTTTTTTGATAATTATTATTCTGTAATACAGCTTGAGATCTGGCACTTCTAAGAGGCCTTCCTTCATATTACTTTTTAAACTGATTCCTTTGATATTCTTTACATTTTGTTCCTCCAGATGAACTTCGTTACGATTTTTTTCTAGTTCTATAAAATAATTTTTGTGGTAACTGGATTGGTATGGCACAAAATAAGTAAATTAATTTAGGTAGAATTGTCATTTTTATTATATTGGCTCCGCCTACCCATAAACAAGTAAAATTTCTCCAGTTGTTTAGATCTGACTTCATTTGTATGAAAAGTGATTTGTAATTGTGTTCATACAGTTCCTGGGGTTGTCCTGGCAAATGGAGTCTCAAATGTTTTATATTGCCTACAGTTATTTTAAATAGAATTTCTTTTCCTACCTTTTGGTAGTATACAGAAATGCTGATGATTTATGTGGATTTATTTTATATCCTGAAATTTTGCTGAAATTGTTCATTGTTTCAACTAATTTTTCAGTTGTTTTCTGGGACTCTCTAAATATACTATCATATTGCCTGCAAAAATTTATACTTGTGTTTCCTCATTGACTATTCTAATTCCTTGAATTTCTTTTTTGCTATACCTAGAACTAAGTTGAATAATAGTGTTAATGGTGAGCATCCTTGCTTTACCCTTGATTTTATTGCTAAAACTTCTAAGTTATCCCTTTTAAGGATGTTTGTTAATAGTTTTAGATAGATACTACTTATTATTTCAAGCTCCAGTTATTTGTATTGCTTTCTGTTGTTTTCAGTTGGAATGACATATCCTCTCTTTTGTTGAAGATTTTCTTGAATGACTGAATCTGTGTCAATTTTGCCTTTTTTACCCAATCTTCTCCCATGTACTTACTCTATAGGCTCTCCATGCGCCTCTCCAGTTGAGTAGACTCAGGAATTACTAGCCACTCCCCCAGTAGAAATATCTACTGCATTTAGTTTACAATCCATCTCTTAATTTGTCCACTGACCCAGTAGCAACCACGTTCTTCCTTAGTTGTTTTTGGAAAAGCTTCTTCCTCACCTTTGTGAGTCACAGGAAGGTAAAAATACCCCCTGTTCATTCACTTTATAACAAAACTTATCAGATCCCATCCATTTGCCTCTTCTGACTTATCTCTTTCTATTCCCTTTCCCCTCATTCTTTGAGGATATTCATGTTATTTTGGCAATGATTTGAACAGAGACAGAGATTCAGTTCAGTCAAACTCAACTCAATATGCCTTTATTAATTTCCTTGTCTGTGGTGGGTACTCATGTTACAAAGGAAAAAATGACAGGCGTCCCTGCTTTCAGAAATGCTTATATTCTAAATATTATATATGAAGGTGGAGAGGGGAACACAGCATATGCACAGATAATTAATATGAAATATACACATAGTAGATTTCAGCATGTTAAACTATTAGGAGGACTGGGAAAACCTTTGTGTAAAAGGTCACTTTGAACAGAGTCTTGAATGTAGGTTATGATTCCAAAGGGTGGAAGTTAGAAGGGAGAGCATTCCACTCAAATGGAAAATCTGCGCAAAGGCAGAATTGGCAGGAGATGGTGTTGTGTAGACAATATGCTTATTATTTGTGGACAAATGAAATTAGGATGTTTCCTGTCAATGAATACTTCCAAGTGTAGGCTTCTGAAAATTTTCCAGGGATGCTGAAGAGGAAATTCATGCTTTTTTGGGCTGGGTTTGGATAAGATCACAACAAACTCTGAGATTTTGTTCTCTATTTAATTCTGTGTAATAACTACTTTTCTTGCAACAGTTTATGACAGGCAAAGACAAATAGATGTGGGGAGCAATCTTTTCATCTCAATTACGTACCTTTCTTCTTACCTTTGTTTCCAGTTTCACAATAATACAATTTCTTTTTTGCTTCCCTAAGGAGTACTTACTACATTAATCCCCTATTACTTTATTTTAGTACTTTTTACAGTTCCTTATTTAACAGGAGGAGTTGGAAAGGGTGAGAGGTGGGAAGAAGGCGGTGGATGAGAGGCAGGATATGGGTCTAATCTCAGAAAATTCTCCCACAGACTAATCTAGGAGTTAGGATCTCAGGAAGTTGTGTAAATTTTAAAGAATACAAAGCCAAAAAGAAAAAAAAAAAACAGCTTTCTTACTGGTTTGTTTCAAGTACAAAGTCATGGCCCTTTGCTCTCCAATGTGTAAAATTACTCACTTAGACAAGTCTTCTACATGCATGGTTACCATTAGAACTTGTACATAAATGAGTCCTGGGTATCATGTCTGTTTCTGTCCTGTAGTTTAAATCTTGAAGTTAGAATTAATAGAGGTGTACTCAGGGCATGGGGAAAATGCTAAAGAGAGTTTTAGAAACTTCATATAGGAACACTGCAAATACATATATATATATACATATATATATATTTAAATGTTATACAGTTTATAAATGCTTCTAAATAGGATCATAACTTAAATCTCAGATATATAATATTCTACTTAGATGGTTGAGCATTATTTTGTCCCATTCAGCTCATTTATAAAACTGTTTCTTCTGAGCCAGAGTTTCACAATACCACTGTATGTCATGTCTAAGTCACAAATAATTGAAATTGTTCTATGTCTAATTGCTCTATATCTAGTTTTTTCTAGTTATTCTGTGACAAAAATCCCATCTACAGGGCTAAAGTAGACCTATTTTATACTGAATTCCCCTCCATAGTGACATTGCAAGATGAGAGTGTCCTATAATTCTTCAATGAATTTACAGGACTGTAAAACTTAAGGCTTAGCGGTCATATAATAACTGTCCCATGTTTTTGCTACATTTTACAGTTGCAGAAAGTAAGACCTAGGGATGAAAAGTGAATACAAGAGTCACCCAGGAAGTAAGAAATAGAGTTAGGATATGGACACTGGCTCCAGGATTGAGCACTATGCCCACTACACTACACTCCCTCTCATTTCACATTTTTATTTTCTTCATTCTAGCTACCTTGAATAGACTGAATCTGTGCATCCTCCTTAAAAATTTGTAGATTTAAAAAAAGTATTCTCTAAATATTTCAAAGTGGTTTCCTTAAATTACACTTCTGTAAACTGCTCTCATAAGACAGTTTACAAATGTAATAGCCCATTTACTTGTTATCTTAGATGTTTATTTTCAAAGGGTTCCTTGCAATGTGTTCCTTTTGCTATATAATTAAAATGAATATTAATAAGGAAACCTCAAATATAACTCACAAACTACACCCCTTGAATTACAAATTTGTCTTTAACTTTTAATATTCACATTGGTTACTGTCCACTAAGACAAAAGAGATCTGATTTCATTTGAGTCAAGTAGATTTCTGTACAATGAGCCTTTGCAGATTTATTTTGTAATGTTCTTATAATCTTTATTGGTTTGTGGCATCAAGCTTTAACTGCATCTTGCTTTTTAACAAACACATTTTCATTGCCAGCAGAGACAAAATGTTTATGCATTTCATAGAAATAACAATGAAAATGCCTCTTTGTAATGATGTACATTTCACCCAAGAATCTGTAAACACCACAGCTATTAGGACTGCATGTGGTGTTTTCAAATAGAATCCCAACAGGATCTGAGGCCAGCATGCTTGATGTTTTGTTTGTCATCTGGATGATCTCCATAATCAATTTGTCCTCAGCCTATCTTGACTGATTTATCTGATTTTTAGAATAGAGCTCATTAATTCCTTTTTTAGTATGGAGAAATGTTAAGCAAGTACGATATCTCATGATTTTCTTTCATCACACATGCTGAAGAATTCAATTCTGGATGCCTTTTGCCCCCACAAAAGCAGAACAGCATTTTAGTTGTACCTAAAATAATAATACTAACTCACGTTTGTGTAGCACTCTAAGAATGACACAGCACTTTCCTCACAATCAAAAATGAAATAGTGTGTATAACATTAAACCCATTTTACTAATGAAAAACCTAAGGCTTAGAAAGGCTAAGTGACTTCTTCATTGTCTCCAAGGTTAAAAAAAAAAAGTGTTCGAGGCCAGATTGAAACTCAGGTCTTCTCCAATGGCAGCACTCTTTTCACTATTAAGCATCATCTCTCAAAATCTTATATCTGAAGGACGTCTTAAAAATAAACTATGTCAATCACTCTTTCCACTATGGCACTTTGACTCCCATAAAAATCTTTGAACTGAAAGGGGTAGCATATAGATCAACTCTTTCAATTCCCTTATTTTAAGGATGATGAGACCCAGTGAGGAAATTGAGGCAAACAGGGTTAAGTGACTTGCCCAGGGTCATACATCTATTAAGTGTCTGAGGCCAGATTTTAATTCAAGAAGAGTTTAGTCTTCCTGAACAGAGGTCCAGTGCCTTATCCACTGCGCTACCTACAGTGCCTCATAATTTTAATTATAATAATTGAATGATAACAGATTAAGGGATAAAAAGATATCTTTAGATCCAGGCAAACTTGGGTCCAAGTTTTACCCTGAACACCTGATAACAATGAAAAAGACATTAAAACTTTCAGTGCCTCCCAGGCAATTTCATTAAGACTGTAGAGATTTCCATCTGTTTCACTGGAAGGATTTTCTATACCTGGACAGCTTCAGAAACCTCTCCCAAAACTCATCCTCTAAAAAAAGTAGTAATGATATGAACATCCATAAGACCAGAGTTCACAAAGTACTTTACTGACAACACATTAAACTATGTAACATAAACTTTTGAGGTAAAGATGGAAGATAAGCTGGATTTGAGCTTTCATGAATATAGGGAACTTTCAGGTAAAAACACTCCCTCTGCCAATGCAAGTTGATACCTTCTTGCAAACAAGTAATCTTATAATACTAATTATTTTGTACTTAGTATTCTGGAATGCTAGAATTGCATCAAAGATGTCCCAGAAGATTCTGCCCTGGCCCCTGTCTCTGTACTGCCTTGCTCATAGATCTCATTAGCTCTTATGGATTTAATTACCATCCCTGGGCAAATGATTTTCAGATTTACCTGTCTTGCTCTTATCTCTCTGCTATCCACCAAGCATCTCCAACTCTCTTTCAGATATCTCAGACTGAATGTCCAGAAGACATTTAAAGTCAACTTGTTCAAAATAGAACTCATTATATTTCCCCCTAAGACCTACCCACAGTCCTAACTTCCCTATCTATTATCGTCACAGGATATTACCTGGTTCTTCAGGTTTCAACTTAAATGTGACCTTCAGCTCTTCAACTTCTGTCACTCCCCCTATCCAATATGGTGCTAAAGCTCATCGATTTTTCCTTTCCAACATCTCTTAAATATTCTCCCTACTCTCCTCTGATACTGCCAACTCTATGGTATAGGCCTTCATCAACTCATACTTAAACTACAGTAATAGCCCCATGGCATATCTGCCCTCAAGTCTCTCCCCACTGTCATCCATTCATTCTACTCAACCTTCAAAGTGATGTTTCTAAAATACAAGTCCCAGTCAATAACCATCATTGGCTCCCCATGACATTCAAGATCAAATACAAAATCCTCTATTTTACATTCAAAGTCTTTCATACCCTAGTCCCACTCTCTATCTTTCCTGTCTTTTTATATCTTACTCCCAACGATTTACTCTTCTCTCTAATGACACTGGTCTCCTTACTATTACTCCGACAAGACACTTCATTTTTCCAGGCATTTTCTCTGACAGACCCCATGCCTGAAATGCTCTCTTTCGTTTCTCCTTTTCTGGCTTCCTGCATGTCCCAACAAAAATTCCATCATCCCCAGAAAGTTTTTCCCATCTTTGATTCCAGTGTCTTCCTTCTCTTTATTGTTTCCAGTTTATCCTCCGTATGGCTTGTTTAAACATGCTTGCTGGCTGTTTCCCCCACTGGACTTCGAGCTCCTTGAGAGCAGGGACTGTGACTTGCCTTTCTTTATATCTCTAGCGTCTAGCACACTAAACTAAAAGCTTGATACATAATAGGTGCTTAATAAGGGTTTATTGACTGACCTGACATAGCCTTTTAACTTCACAATCCTCTTTTTCTAGAGGAAGAAATTGATGCTCAGCATTTTCTAAACGCATTGTGCTATGGTTAGTGTTCTAATCCAGCTTCCCCAGTGGTATTCTGTCATGCTACAGAAGCTGTTCTCCCTCTGACATTCATGTCCGTGTGCATGGTGCCTACAGAGGAAAAGATCTGAAGAGCATTCATATCAGTCTGTATTTCACAGGGATACTGATTTAACAGTGAATTTCCTGTTTAAGAATTAAACATTCCTTTTAATTATTTAAACTCAGCTGGTATAGTGGGTCGGGCTTTGACATTGGTTCCCCATGACATCTCAGTGACTCTTGGCGTCATTTTCATCAGTTCATTCAATACCCAGACTTTTAACACTTCATATAATCGTTCAAAGCTCTCTTCTAAAAGCTAATCTTGCCTGAATAATACAATAAACATTTAACCATTTTAGCATTATTTTATAATGATCATGTTCCCTTATTCCATAGTATTTGTTTTTGATGAAATACTCACTCTGTCAGGGTTGCTCTGTGCAGCTTTCTACATGTAACTGGTGGTCCAGTGGGTAAGAGCATTGTCCTTGGAATCAGAAAGAACTGAGCCAAATCCAGTCTTCTATACCTTATGCCTATATGAGCCTAGGCACCTCGCTTATTCTCTGTCTCACTTTCTACAACTCTAAAATGGGAATAAGAATAACATCTATTTACCATGGTTGTTGTGAGGATCAGATTAAATAGTATATGTAAAGTGCTTGTAGACCTTAAAGGGCTACATAAGAATGAAAGCTGGGAGATGGAGCGAAGGCAATAATCACAGTGTTGTTGCTCAATCCAATTCCTTGTGTCCCTGGGGTTTTCTTGGCAAAGATCCTAGGTGGTTGCCACTTCCTTCTCCAGCTCATTTTATAGACGAGAAAATTGAAGCAAATAGGGTTAAGTGACTCTCCCAGGTGATACAGCTAGTAAATATCTGAGGCCAAGTTTGAACTCAAGATGACAGCTTCCTGACTTCAGACAACTTCTTGACTCTGGCATTTTCTTGGTGAAAATATTGGGTGATTTGTCATTTCCTTCTCCAGGTCATTTTCTAGATGAAGGAACTGAGGCAAACAGGGTTAAGTGACTTTCTCAGGTTACACAGCTAGTAAATATCAGAGGTCAGATTTGAACTCAAGATGATGAGTCTTCCTGACTACATAATATTATACTTACTATTTATTATTACTTATTACTATTACACAAACACCATGTGTTCCAAATGTTTATCAAGGAATTAACTCTTTGGATCTCAGAACATTTTCTCTAAGAAACAGCATTTCAAAAAAATGTTAGGTTAGCTCACAAAGCCCATTTAATCTCAAATGTAACTGAATTAGAAGTAGTGTGGTAATGTATCAGTGGAAAACCTACATTCAAAAATCTCTTCAAATATTTACTGGCTGTGTGATTCTGAAAATGGAAATAAGAATAACCTTTTGGAGGTTCAGTTTTCTTGTCTATAAAATGGGGATAATAATAGCATTTATCTCAGAGGGCTGTTGTGAAGATCAGATGTAAAAATATATATAAAGCATTTTGCAAATTATATAGAGAAAATTATTATCATATGATTATAGGAGAGCTAGATTTTATTTTCCAGAGACAATTTCAAGAAAAGAAAGTTCTTTTGATGAGGACTTGTTACAAGAAAATCCTATGTCATATACTATATGTTTGGGGGGGGGGGCAGGGAGGTTCAGAAAATCTGATTAAGTAGAATAAGTAGTATTTAACTAAATTCTGCAAGTGGGAGAGGAACATGGTGCAGTCCAGGGAAAAAGAAATAATTCTTCTCATTTCTAGGATCCAGGTCAACTTCCATGCAAAATTTTGAAAAATTCTTTGGCATTCTCATGCTCCCATTTCTGCACCTCCCCTAGCTCCACATCCTTCTCTAGGTTTTCATGCAGAGCTATATTGCATTGTAGTGCCTTAAAGAACTCTAGGGTCCCCAAATCCCTATCTACTGTCTCATCATCAAAAAATTCATTGCATCAATGCAGCTAAATTCAGCTAAGTGTTAAAAAGAAAGGAATTTAATTGAACAAATTCATTTAGTCAATAAGCAGTTATTAAGCACCTACTATATGTCAGGCATTGTGCTAAGTACTGAAGTTACCAAGAAAGGAAAAAGATTATCCCTGTCCTCAAGGAACTCATAGTCCAAAGGGAAAAAACAACATTTTAAAAAGAAATCGAAAATGGGGATTAGGGAGACCTAGAGGGTACTTGTCACAGGGGCATGATGAAGTCCTGTCATCAGGTGACCATTATGAGGTATTTGCCCTGGGCCTCCTCAGAAGACCTAGAAGGAGTTCTCTGATATCCAACCCCCAACCTGTCTAATCAGAAGTGAGGGAGGGGGTGCCTAGGGACTGGAGACCCAGAGGAAATGTGAATTTCAGGAGCTGATTTCATTTTGTTGGAATTATAATTTACTAATATATGAATGGTTAGAGTCACTATAGCATTTACTGACAATTATCAATATTAACCTAAATAAATATTTGATGAAATTTCAAACAGCGTAACGAAGAAAAATATAACATTCATCCTGGGTTAGCAAAGAGATTTTAGATAAGGAACTACCACACAGATGAACACAAGCTGAGAATCTGTCCTTGAAGTCAGTTCCATCCAAGCTCTTCCTATTTATTGTTCACAGATTCTTATCTTCTATTTAGGATCCTGTATATTTAGTGAGTTCTAAAAATTCACTCGACATTTTTTTTTCACAAAGCTTCTTATATTAGTGTTTTTGGAGGTTCTGATGCTAGAGGAAAGATTCAGTTGAGACAGTAACAGGAGGAGGCAATGGAAAAAGCGGAGAGACAGAGAGGGAGAGGGAGAGAGAGACAGAGGCAGAGGAAGGGACAGAGACAGAGAAAAACAGACAGAGACAGACACACAGAGAGAAAAGGACAGACAGACAGAGGCAGAGACCTAGGCACACAGAGAGATAGAAAGATAGAAATAGACACAGAAATAGACACAAGGAGAGACAGAAGCATAGAGAAAGAGTCAGACAAAGGAAAAAAAAGTCGGAAACAGATGGACCAAGAGCAGTGCCACAAAAACAAAAGAAAAGAGACAGTCTAGGGAGAAAAATGGTCAATAGAAAGAGAAGCTGAAGAGAGGTCAAAGATGAGGTGGACTGAGGCAGAGCTATCCAAGTTAGCAGCTGAAACAGCTTGACAAGGTTGTAAAGAGCAGTTTCTCTCAAATGATGGGGTTGAAAGAAAGTATAAGGATCTTGGTGGTAAGAAAATGAGGCAGGGAGCATAGATGGCTCATTGTAGGCATGTGGCTGTTGAAAGAGAGGAGAGATAATAGGACTTGACAAATTTAAAAGAGTGTCAGTGTCAAAAAGTCAGGGATTATCCTCAAATAAGGTAGATTAAGAAGAAACAACTATGTTAGGAAAGGACAAAGAAAACCATGATCAACATGATCAAATCATAAGGGAGAAATAAACAAAAAAATAGGAAGATTTGTACACAAACATAATTATGTTTGTAAATTGGCTTCTGACAGGAAACCAGACAAGAAGGCAAATGCTTTTATTGGAAATGATAGCTATTTAACAGTTCTTTCTTAATCTCTCTCCTCTGATGAACAACTATGCCCAGTGACCTGGAAAAACCCTTCAACAGTCAGTGCGCTTGGGTCAACCAAATATGCACTGCTAGTCATTAAATTCTAAATCTCAAAATGCCACCATCACGTGATTAGACTGGAGAGCAATGTTGGACAGTCTGTAGCATTTCGTTTAAACTGTATCTTAATGGTGGTTCTAAAGCATCTTTGGGTATTCATGTGTATGTCAATTACAGTGGGATTTATTCAGCGCAATTGAGACAGCAGGACAGCAGTATACAGCAGGGCAATGGAATAATTGGAGCTTTATGAGCTCCCAGATTCCGCAGCCAACCACCTGCTCTTCTCATAGACATCCACATAAGTAGCATTATTCCAGTGATTCTGGCATGTGCTAAATACTATTTAGGACAGGATTAATAGAGTGGACGGACATTGCTTCCCAAGCAGACTCTGTCTTGCATTTTCCTGTAGCTCTCTTCTGGCCAGTCATTTCCTAGAATCTCAGAAATTGTCTGTTACATAAAAATAAAAGGAATTATTTATACTTTGCCTTCTTGCCACTAACTGGCAAATCCAAAACTCTGCAAATATAATTAGTTTGTATATGCGTACTACATGGCAATGCAGCTGATTATAAATGAGGGATGGGGCATAAACCTGTGGGAAAATCACTCTGGATTCTTAATTTTTTTTCTTGGTGTTGTCTTCCTCAGATACTAGGACAAAATTAATAACAAAAATACAGTATAATAGAGTGGAATAAGCATTAGGGTGGGACAGGATCTAAGTTCAAATTTCAGCTCTGATACTGACTCCCTATGTGATCTGAAACAAATCAATCAACCTTCCTCAACCTCAGTTTCCTCATCTGTAACATGCAATGATTGGACTAGATGATATCTGAGGTTCTTTCCAGATCTAAATCTAAGATTTTAAAAATCATGATTACATCTTGCTTTTATAGAACATTTTGAGGTTTGTGAAATGCTTACCATACCATCTCCCTGGATGGAGATAGCACTAAATGACAGCTTGGTCATCAGTATTGTCAACAGCTCTTCAGTTAGAAGGGTTCCACCTCAGAGTGATGTTACTGGGAGCTTGTTATGTTTGCTAGAGTTTGGCTCTTTTAATTCCAGGACACATTCATCAAGAGGCCACTTTGGGTCGCAACTAATCTTAAAAATCATCAGAAGTTACAGAAAGATTTCATCCTGCACTGGTGGAGAAAGTATTTATATATATATATATATATATATATATATATATATATATATATATATATATATATATATATATATATATGCATATATATATGCATATATATATATATATATGCATATATATATGCATATATATACACACACACATATATTTGTGTGTGTATATACACATACATATATATTTGTGTGTGTATACACACATACATACATATAGTTATAGTTAATTTATATAGAGAGAGATTATTTTTTATTACATATATTTACTTAAATAAAATTTATTTAAGGATATAAAGAGGTAGAGAATAGTTAACTCTCCCAAGATGATTCTTTGTTGTCTTTATGTCACCATGTGTTCTCTCTGAACCTGTGAATCTCCCAAGGATGCACAAGTTGGTGCCAGGAGTTTGCTTTATGCAAGTCTGAACTACTGTACTCTTGAATTTCCCCCCTAAAAAAACTTTGTAAGGGTACACATTACAGAAATCTGAAATATTCACTATTCATTAATCCAGTACTTGAGTTCAAATTCAATAAGCATTTTAAGTACCTGCTGTGTAGCACCATATTAAAACACAAAGAGTTAAACCAAAAGGATAAAAAAGAAAGGAAAGGAAGGAAGGAAGGAAGGGAGGAAAGAAGGAAGGAACGAAGGAAGGAAGGAAGGAAGGAAGGAAGGAAGGAAGGAAGGAAGGGAGGGAGGAAGGAAGGAAGGAAGGAAGCAAGGAAGGAAGGAAGGAAGGAAGGAAGGAAGGAAGGAAGGAAGGAAGGAAAGAAGGAAGGAAGGAGGGAAGGAGGGAAGGAGGGAAGGAGGGAAGGAGGGAAGGAAGGAAGGAAGGAAGGAAGGAAGGAAGGAAGGAAGGAAGGAAGGAAGGAAGGAAGGAAGGAAGGAAGGAAGCAAAGAAATGTAATCCAGTGCTTGTCTCAAAGAGCTTAGGGTCTAATATCGAAATATGAAAAGTGAAACAATAATTATGATTCAAAGTAAAATCTGATACTGACAAAAGAGAGATATAATTGCTATAAGAAATTTGAGAAGGGAGAAATGTTTCACTGCTGAAATAAAAGACTTCATGTTGACATATGGACTATGTTATACAGAAAGAGAAGGATTTCACGAAGAAGAACATGTGGAAGGTGTGCATTCTTGGTGAGCTAAATGACTTTTAAAAAAAGTTAGTTTTTTTCCTTTGCTTCTTGTAAAAATGGGTTTATTTATTTATCCTCTTCATTTACCTTCTGTTTCTATATATTCTGAACTTTAAATTCTTTGGTTCATGGTCTACATATTTATTTATTATGTCTTTAATACGTTTGTGTTCCTCAAGAAATTAAAGCATCTGAAGCAGTGTTTGAACTCCCTCTTCTAATCAGTTTCCATGTTATTGCCTTTTCACATCTTTTCATATCATTTTTCTTTCTGTTGTGCCACACTTATAGAAGTATTGATTCTTGAAGGAAAGAACAAGCATAAAAGCACTTCTCATTGTAAAAATTACCCTGTGCCTCAAATTATGAACTTCAGTTCTATTCCATGCCCTCCCTGTGATGCTTTGCCTTTCCTTTGACTTTGCAATGTTATTCTTTGGTCCATGTTCTCCTGCCCTTATTAGTGTCAGATCCCTCTGACAGTTTTCATTTTCCTTTCCTTGAGGTAGGATATTGTTCACAGAGGATCTTCACTCTCAAAGGCCTGTTCCTCACTTCCCAAAGAGTAGGCTCTGGAGTAGTTTCCATCTCACTTTATAGACATATACCTCTTTCCTCATGAGAATACACTTCGATGAGACTCCCTTCCCAATTTGGATTGAGATCTCCATATTTCTTTCCCCATTTTAATGTCTTCTTTCTTCCACTTCTACCAATCTCCTGTAGGCTATATTCTCACTGAGAAATAACCCAAGTTATTTCCCCTTTGTCCATCATGGACTTAATTAGGGTACATCACACATTGTCCATTGCCCTCTACCTCTACCCTCTTTACTCTTGCACCCTCCTGTTCTGCCATTTTGTACTGCCAAATACATTGATTCACCTATAGGAAGAGTTATGAAGTTTATTTCACAACCATTTCTTTGCTATTACTACTTCTGCATTTTTTCCATTTTACAATTTTTTCCACTTCCAAAGTTTTCCATTTATAACTTTATTTATATAAATTTCTTAATGATGCCTCTGTTTCTTCATTAACTTCATAGATTGGACTTTTTGTTTTTTCCCAAAAATTGTTCTTTAGAGGTAAGACAAATTACTTCTTTTTCTATTGTTTCATTGGTCGGTATATTTATTTACCTTTGTTGTGATTCTGTAATTTGAGGTGTTTGCTAGACAAGCCATTGTGCTTAACACTGTTTTTTGTTCTGTTTTTTGAGGATGTCTCAATTGTATATCTTTTATTGAATGTTCATCTCTTCACCTTTTTTTTTTTGATGATTAGGCTCAAGGAGTGTGCCATTTTGAGTTGTAACTCAAGCTCTTTTACTTTTCAGAATATATTATTGCATTCCCTTCTGTAGGGTCTAATGGATGCTAAATGTTCTTACATTTCCAATTTTACTTTATTTTATGGTTGCAGGCATTCCTCCTTTCCATTTAAAGAAATTGGTTGATAGTTACTTAAATTATTAAATTATTTTGTGCATTTAAACATTCTAGACATAATTCTTTATTTATTTTTTTGCTTCAGTATGGTACGCAGGCTTTTCGATTTGTCGTGTTTTTCTGGGAGACTTGTGATCTTTAAGTTTTCTATTCTTTCTTGCAGAGTAATGATTACTGCTTCTTTAGAGCTGATGTGTTCATTTATCTTTATTGACTTTTGCTCTTCTCCTTTCAGATTGTCTTTCATTTCAGAATATTTGCATTAAAATTATGTTCTCTCATTTCTTTGAAGAGACACACCACTGTGGATTCAAGATTTTCTTTTTGGTTATTTATCCCTTACATTCAATACATTCTGGTATGTGTTCCAATTTGATATTGTCTTTCTTTCCTGTTTCCCTTTTGAAATATTTTGTCCTATAGTTTATTGAGAGTACACATGATTTTGTGTTTCATCAGGTAGGTATTGAATCTTTTGCAATATTTATTTAGAGTTTATAATATTTTGATATTTAATTTTGACTATTTAATTTTAGTATCCTGATTTACCTCATTGTGGTCTACATTTGTAAATGAATTTTCTTCTTGAAATTGGTGGCTTAAACATTCTTTCCCCAAATATCTTTCCGTTTCTAGTTTTTTACTCCACCTCTTTTCGTGATGGCTATACTCTTAAAACCAGAATGCAAATCTAACTCAGATTACTCCTACTTTTGTTGATTTAAGTTTGGATTGACTTCAGCCCCTGGCCCAAGCAGCTGGCGGGGGAGCAGAGAGAAGGACTGACCACAGCTGTAATTAATGACTCATTGTCATTAGGTAAGCCAAGTGTAATGTTATCCTCAAGATGATCTGTCCAGAACCATTTTGAAAATGTGAGACTTAAAGTTTAGAGTAGAGATCATGATTTGAAACCTCAACTTGAGTTATCTGCATCACATTTATAATGGAACCTTGGAAGGAGATGAGATTTACAATAGAAACACACCAGAGAAAGACAGGAAGAAATCATTCAAAATCATTGTGGCATACTGATCTACTTTGGGGGCTCTTAATATTCTTTTATAGGCTATGGATTGGACCCATAATTTCATTGGTTTAGAGAAATCTTGAATGGGGTAAGTCTGTCTACAATATTAGTCTGCATCTCCCCTGAAATTTATACTCTTAAAGAGTTACCTACACTACAGAAGAATTAAAAACCTGCACAAGGCCATAGAGCCAATGTCCATCAGAGGCAGATCTTGAACTCTAAAACAAACTCTCCATCTACTGCAAGTTCCATTTCATATTCTTTATAATTGATGAGAAATTACACATCTTAGAAATGATATCCCATCTAAAGGCTAGGGGAGGGGAGCATATCTTACAATAAAAACAAACAAACAAACAAAAAAAAAAAAACTTGCTCTGGAGCCATAAGATTTCCGTTCAAAACATTGCTCTCACACTTGCTACCTCTGCCATTTGGCAAGTCATTTCACTTCCTTGACTTTTAGATTTTTTTATATTTATAATGATGGAGCTAGACTAGATGACCACTCAGGTCCCTGCCAGCTTTTGATCAATCATCCTTTTGTGATAGTCACAGCTGTTCAGCTGTATAAGTAGCCATGGTGAGAACAAACCTTAAAAGCAGCTGTATTCCATCCCAGGTTCCTATGACTTAAACGATACTATCAAATATGCTGACCAAAAGCATAAAATAGATTTTTCACTTATATTTATCTGATCTAATATCTTGGCGGGGAGTGTAGAGCTGTAATGACTAAACTGGGGCATTCAATTACCTTCTCAATATTGTATTCTCTGTTACAAAACAAACAAAGGAACTAGGATTTCATTTCACACGTCAAGTTTCTGGCAGTCATCATGTACAACCAACAGATTTCCTAGCTTTCTTCCCCAGTAATTTGCATGTATTGGTCATAGTCTTTACCTATAATTCACTTGTCCATACATTCCTCTACCAGGTTGTCACTGGACAGAAATGTCTGTAATCCAGAAAACAAGAGCAAAAATTGGAGTGGAAGGAATGTTTGTTGCTTTTGCTGAATTATTATTATTTTGCATTTACAATGTAAATCCATATATGCCCTTTAATCTCCTACATAATGGAATAAGTTTTCCATCCTCAAACCTATTACAATTTCAATATTACTACGGTCTCCTATAGAAAGTATTTTTCACTCAGGTTTAGCATTCATTTCATAATAGCTAGCACTGATATAGTGCTTTAAGATTTGCAAAATGTTGTACAAATATTATTCTCACAAGGACCTTGGAAAATAGCTGCTATTATTATCTCCATTTTACAGTTGAGGAAACTGAGGCAAACAGAGGTTCAGTGACTAGCACATGGTTATAAAGCTGGGAAGTATCTCAAGTCATGTTCCAATTCACTTCTTCCTGACTCCACATCCAGTAGTCTATATATACTGACAACTAGTTTCCATTCATATCCATTTCATCCTCAAAATCTATGAATAAATTCACTTTGACCTCTCAATCTTTTCAAATCTTTCCATCTACCTGGATGTAGGCACTCCAATCTCTCAGTCAGTTTAGCAACAACCTTTCTACAATTTAATATATACCATCCCTGTTCTCAAGATTGGTGGTTCAGCATACCTTCTCCTCACCATTCAGTCATAATTGTCAGAATTTGTACCTTTAAAATCTTGTATGGATAGTTGCACATGGAAAACCTCTATATGCAAATAGTGCCATTTTTCATCTTTTTAACAATAGGGCCTGTCACAGTTCTTGACCACAGTAGATTTTTTTTTAAATTGTCAGTTGGAATGTTCAATAAAATACTTAAAAATGGGGGGTGATGAAGTCCTTTTAGCATATAATATGGTGAGTATCCCATCCAGCTCTGGAATCCCACTGCTGCTGCTACTGGATTTCAATGTTTGCTCTAAAATTTAGCTAATAGCCTATCAGGTTCATTCTCCTATTTAAAGGTAAGCCAAATATCATAATTCAAAAGTAAAGGTTTTTTTTTTTTGTTTGTTTGTTTTTTAATTTGGACACAGTACATGTTCTGGGCCAGACTAGTCTAGTAGTTCAAACCTCAGCAATGGAACACAATGAGACAATCATGTGTCATGGAAATTTCAAAGAAAAGTTTATTAATCGTTCCAAAAATACTGATAAATATAAAACATATTTCAAGTGGTCAAGACCAACTTCTGCTTCAACATTATATACTTTAACACTATATCAGAAAGGTATGACTTTTTTGGGGGGTGGAACCTTTGGTTTATTTATTTTTTACTTTTACTTTTCTTTTAATTTTTAATTTATGGAACAAAACAAGCATTTCGATAACACAGTACAAGAAAAAAAGGTGATCACACACGGAACTGCAAATCTACTATATACAGCTTGATATTCTAAGCAAATATTCAATAATGGTTGTATAACAGATATGATGACTTGAGTGCAACATGAGTACCCTCAAGCCTGAGGAGGGTAGCTCCTCCTAGACTCTGATTTTTAAAGCTCAAGTAGGCAGGATGCATTACCCAAATTCAAACTCTTATCCTAAATCCCAAGGCCAGCAGCCAATTCAGATTATGGAAAACAGAAATTGTTTCTACAACATTACACCTCATGTGCCAAGATGCCATATGTCTTCTAAGGGACTCTACTAAGGGACTTCCGCAACCTAAATGGTCCTATGTCTGCCATTAGACAACCCTGTGCACTGAATGTGAAAAATCTGCTCCAGACAGCAGTAGGGGAGAATCTAAGTTCAGATAAAATAAAAATAAAGATGTAAAGAAAGTGAACAAAGCAGAGAATATCCAAAAGGGGTGATAGCAGGAGAAATTCATAGCATGTACTCTAATTTAAAGTAATGACAATGACCAAGAACCATAGCAGGAATATCTGGGAAGCAGCAGAGATGATTATACCTCTGATGTAGGCACCCATTCCCTTCACGTGTCATGATCATCTGTAACAAGATGGCTAGTCATAAACTTCATTTATACAATCTGTCCCAGGGCCAGAATCAATACCAAGATTCCTTCTATATCACTGCATGTTCATTGTCCCCTGACTTACCAAAATGAACCTGTCCCCCAAGAGGATGAACAATCACTACTGGAAGAATTTCTGCATTGACCAAATTGAACCATGCCCTGACTCACCACTGTTCTCCTGAATCATCAAGTAGTTAGTTATCCAAGTTTCTCTTATAGCCTCCCAAGTTCCTTGGTAGTAAAAGACTGTCCTATTTTCTGGTCTCTAGTAGAGAAAATTGTCTCCCGGGGAAGTAGTGATAATGTAAACTTGAAGTTCTTTTACTACTAGGATTGAATACT
Organism: Notamacropus eugenii; assembly: GCF_028372415.1. NCBI lineage: Eukaryota > Metazoa > Chordata > Mammalia > Diprotodontia > Macropodidae > Notamacropus > Notamacropus eugenii. The sequence goes on along the minus strand of NC_092875.1, from coordinate 166,500,775 downwards.
GCAGTTCATTCTCCCTACCACTCCCATTCTCTTTCCTTAGAGCACTTTTTCTCTATGGAATTCAAGACCATTACCAGCAAGGCCTCTGAGTCAGACACCATCTTCATAGCCTACCATAGCCACTCCCATAAGCTTTGTCTCCTTTATTTATAGTTAATAAATCCATGAGTTGCCCTACTTCCTGAAAAGCATGATCCTTAAAAACCAAAAAGTAAATCCTACCTGTCTTTATTTACTGACTATACAAAGACAATTACTTGCATTTTCATTGTACTGACAATCCAGTTTTTCCAAAACCATTAGCATTAGTCAGGAAATTAGTCAGCCCTTGAGACACCTATACACACTGTCGATATTTTTAAGCACTAATTGGGTCAATATTCCAGGGTCAGTGGAGGTTCATTTCCTATTGTAGTAAGTCAGAAGCATGAGAGCCTCAATCATTCAAGGTTCTTTTTTTTTTTTTTTTTTTTGTATCACTCTTCTCATTTCATCCATTAGGTCATTAAGTGGCTCTTTACAATCTACTCCCACCAACTAACAATAAATATTCAAGAGCAGGCCTAACTCAGACTACACTAGTAATACAGATTTGGATTAAAATGCAGGAAGACACTTGTGGATCATAAAATATTTAACAGAGAGAAGTTTACTCAATAATAAAAAGGATAAATAAGAATACAATATTGATTCAGGTGGCTCCCCTCTGTCTCAACATCTGTCTAAGTAGTTTCAGCCAATCAGGAAATTATGTGGATTTTCATGGCAGTGGGATACCACACCAACAATTTAAGTCCTAATCCATAAAATCAATTAAATCCTGAATACAATCATCTTGCTCCTTTAAAGAGAAAGCAATTCAACCTACGCGAAACAGATATTGAAACTACTATAATAACAAAGTATCTAACAAAGAAATAGAAAGCAATGGAATTGTTCCTAAAACTCCTCTGGAAAGAATACTACCAGATAATTACTCAGGGTGAAAAGGCAACAAATACATATAGCACTGACCTTCCCAGATAAGGAAGGGCTCAGCAGGCTTTCTACCTTCCATCATGGATAGAATAAATCAAACAATAATTATTTTAAAAAATGTACAAAGCAAGCTATAGGTAGGAGAAATACAAAATAATTAACAAAAAGAAAGCTTGGAAATTAAGAGATTGTAGAAGACTTCCTGTAAAAGGTGGGATTTTAGTTCAGATTTAAAAGAAAAAGAAACCAGTAGGTCAGTGTCATTGGATCAAAAAGTATATCTTGGGAAGTAAGGTATATAACGTTAATGAGAGTTAAAGATCTTTCCTACCTATTAATAGGCCTCAGGTGGAGCCCATTAAGGGAAACTTGACTAGGAGAGGCTTGTTTTTGTAGGAAGGTCCACACCTTTTGTTAATTTCTAATGAGGCACTGGATCATGAAGATCCTGATATCCTCAAGCTCTGAAAAGTATAGATATATACTTTTGGGGTTTACTCTTTGGAAAAAGAGTTGTGTGCCAGATGATGCTCTGGGTAGCCATTAAGAAACCCCTGGCTTTGAAAACCCAGACATTGGTGCTTCTTTTTCTGGCAACTGTGTATATATGTAATGGTCACACAGTTGGATCTGTCTGTGGATGTGTGATGTATGTATTGCTTATAGTCATACCCTTAGAAGCCCTGTCTGTCAGTCTTTATTTCTCTGCCTACATTTTCTCTATTGGCATATGTGATTAAAGATTGTTTACCCCTCAAAAGTTGCTTTCCTTTTAGAAAAGCAGATCTAAGATGTTAGCAGCCATCCTGGGTGTGTCAGGGTGCTTGCTGCTATAAGGAAAGGTAGGAAGGAGATACGTGATAAAAAGACTGAGGGTTTTGTATTTGATCTTGGAGGACATAGGAAGTCACTAGAACTTATTAAGTGGGGGAGCTGGCAGGGGTAGGGAAGAAAGTAGTTATAAGATATGATCAGATCTGTGTTTTGGAAGTCATGTTAGTGGTTTAATGGAGAACTGACTGGAGTGGTGAGACACTTGAGGTAGGCAGATCTCCTAGTGAGTTCTTGCAAAAGTCCAAGTATAAGGTAATGAGGCCTGTCCTAGAATGAAGGTATTATCAGAGGAGAGAAAGATCACATTCAATGCATGTTGCAAAAGTGAAATTAACAGGCAACAGCTTGGATATGGGGGGCTGAGTGAGAGTGAGAAGTCCAGAATGACTCTTAGATAGGAGCCTGAGGGACTAGGAAGATGTTATTGCCCTCTGTAGTAATGGGAAGGTAGGAGAGGGGGAGGGTTTAGGGGAAAATACAAAAAAATTCTGTTTTCAACATACTGAGTTTAAGATGTTTACTGTATATCTAGTTTTAAAGGTCTGAAAGGCAGTTGGAGATGCAAAATTAGAAGTTAACAGAGATTGGGGCAGAAAATGTCCTTTTGAGGATCATCAGCATAGAGATGGTAATTAAATCTATGGAAGCTTATGATATCTCCAAGTAAAGGAATAAAACAAGAGAAGAGAAGAAGGCTCAGGACAGAAATCTGAGGGATACTTACAATTAGAGGGTATGATCTACAGGAAGATCCAGCCAAGGAGGGTGGGAAGGAGTGGCCAGAGAGGAGAGGTATGAGGAGAATTTCAAGAGAGTAGCGTCCTGAAAGCCTAGAGTGAAGAATGTATCAAGGAGGAGAGAGTGACCAGAGTGTCAAAGGCTACAGAGAGGTCAAAGAGAATGAAGATTGAGAAAAGGCCATCGAATTTGGCAACTAAGAAATCATTAGTAATTTTGGAGGCAGTGGTTTTGGTGGAATGACAAGTTCAGTATCCTGATTGTAAGGGGGTGAGAAGAGAGCAAGGGGAGAGACAGTGGAGGCACCCATTGTAGATGGCCTGAAGTTTAACTACAAAGGGCAGAGGATATAGAGGATGATAGAGGAGATGGAAGGATCAAATGAAGGTTCTTTTTTTGTTCAAGATAGGGGAGACACGGTCATTTTGGTACACAGTAGAAAATGAGCCAGCAGAGAGTAATAGATTGGAAACAAGTATCAGTGAGGATGACAAAGAGGGCAATCTGTTGGAGGAGATAGGATAGAACAGAATTTCTTAAATAAGTAGAGGGGTTAGTTTGTTAAGGAGTAAGAACACTTTATCATATGAGACAGGTGAATGAGGAGAGAGCTGCTGAAAGCACCTGAGTGATATGAAATGAGTAAAAGGGGGGAAGAGGAGGTTTATAGAAAAGGGTATCATTATTTTTCCAATAAAATGTAAGGTAAGGATCTCTGGTAAGATGGGAGGTGGTGGGGAAATCATGGGAGATTTGAGGAAGGATGAAAAGATTTGGAGCAGCTGCTATGGAGAGTGGGACAGTGAGTTCATAAGGGGGCTATAGTAGGACTACTTAGCAACAGTCAGGGCCCAGTTGAGGTAATGCAGGGTCAATTTGTAGCAGTCCTAATCAGAACAGCTAAATGCTTTTCTCCATCTTAGTTTAGCAGCACATATAGGAGCAAAGGCAACAAATGAAGGGAGTGATCCAAGGCTGAGGGAGGCTAGGTATAATCAGCCATATGCAAAGGGGGCTAGGCATTCAAGAAAGGAGGGTGGTACAGAGCTGAACTGGTTTACCAATCAGTCAAGATAGGAAGAAGAGGAAAGAGTGGAGAGTGAAGGGAAATGCCCTGGGAGAAAATTGATGGGTCAAGGGATTGCAGGCCATGAGGCAGATGAAGAGTCGGATTTTGAATGGGAAGACAGAGGGAGAGGTAAAAAGTCAATAAATCCTATTCAGATGAGGGGATTTCAGAATTCTTGAATATGGAGGTGGTACATTTGTGGATAACGGCAAATCCAGGGTATGATCGTCCTCATGTGTGACTGAAGTGAGATGGAGGAGAAGCTCATGCAAGGTGAGTAGTTTAAGGAATGGTTAGGGTGTCTGAAAGAAGATCAAGATGTAAGTTGGAAGTCCCCTAGTATGGAGCACTAGAACATAATTCCTGTCTGAGTTCACAGAGGTAGATCCTGAGATCCTTGGTATAGGATTTCTATTTCGTGGTCCTGCCTAATATATACTCCTATGGAAGTAGGAAGTTTGCCATTGCGGCTTTAATTATCAGCTGAAGCTTGGCCTTTTTCTACTATTCTCTGCCTTCTTACTACAACTAATGTTTGTGCTTCTTAGCTGCCATCCACCAAGTTTCTGCTCTGCTGTCCCTGCTGATGTTATTTTTCCTTTTGTAGGAAACATTCTGCTCTTTTGATATTAGACCATTTGGTCACATGACTTAGAATTACCAACGTCTTTATCTTTTATTAGTTAAGCCTGGCTGAAGCACAAAAGGTAGTAAGCAGAGGTCAAAAACTGGTCCTACTCAATGGAAAGTCTCCAGTCTTTACTTCTTAGCATATTCACAGTAATTGCATTCTTTTCACTTTATTTCTTCTCCTAGAGTTCATATAACATATTCCCTGACTAATTCACATGTCCTTTTTAGTTTTTCCAAGTTGGAGGATCTGCTCACATACCCCTTGTCATTTATCTTTTCAACTCCTATGATTCTGAAGCCCCTCCTAACCCTTTTCAATAAATTGTTCTGAACTCCAGAAAGAGGAAGAAATAATTTTGGATAGTCTCAGTGTCTGCAGGATAAGAATTTATGCTTTTCGGTTTTTAGGTATGACCTTCTTTGAATATCTACCTGTAAAATTCAAGACAGACAAAACCAATGGCAAACATTGAGCTTCTCAAGGGAACACTTTTTAGTTATCACTGTTGAACTAGGAGGCAACCAGGCAGTGCAATAGATATGGTGCTGGGCCTGGAGTCAGGAAGGCTCATCTTCCTGAGTTTAAATCTACCTTCTGACACAGAAGCTGTGTAATCTCGAGCAAGTTGCTTAAGCCCATTTGCCTCAGTTTCTTGTCTGTAAAATGAGCAGGAGAAGCAGATGGCAAAGCACTCCAGTCTCTTGGTCAAGGAAACCCCAGAGGTGGTCACAAAAAATCAGACATGATTAGAAAAAGTAAATGAAACTGAACTGGAGGGCTGAATTAGGTAGATAGGGGTCCCTAGTATCTTAGAGTGTTATACCAAAATACAGTATCTACTATAGCCTCATTTTTTCATGGTAAAAGGATTGAATTTGGAAGCAGAAGATCTAGCTCTGGCCTTGGGCAAGTCAGCTCTCTATACCTCAGTTTCCTCATCTGAGAATTAAAGGTGATAATATTTGCCTTACCTACTTTAAATGCAAATGCTCCATATACCTTAAAGCAACATATAAAGGTGAATGATCATTATCCCATTTGGTTCTCATTCATGGGCAAGGGTTTCCTGGTAATTGTTGAACTGGTTCTCTCCCCAAAAATGTACCTATGACTTACTTTTAAATTTAATCTTCCTTATTAAAATTTTTAAAGCATAGATCATCAACAAAACAATAATTCATACCTCAATTTGTAGCATTTTCCTATTTCTGAGACACAAATTCTCACAATGAAAATTTTACAATTGGATCATGAGAGCAGGTAAGAGCTGGTTCCAGCACATATCTGTTTTATTTTTATATTATTTGTTCATTCATTCATCTATTTATTTACCTATCTAATTATTTCAACTGGAAAGATCTCTCATTAAGTTGTCTATCACAGACGCATTTTTAAAGAATATCGTTTTTTGGTTTGGTCAAAGTTTGGAGTTTATTGACGTTTTTCGAGATACACATAAAAATTGTTATTAGGTACAGTATTCTCTAAAAGTTTCTTTGGAGTATGTTGTATAATAACTGTTTGTATGAAGGATGAGAGATTTACAGAGAAAGTTCCTTCCTTCTATACCACACCCTTGAGAGTACTCAAGTCTTGATGTATACTTGATATATACTGACATTCCAGATAAGCACATAGAAGGGGGGAGCTTTACTTCTAGGCATTTATGATGGAGGTGCCCACTCCACCTCTCAGAGCATGCACCATATTACCTGCCTGGTTTCAACTCAACACATGGAAGCTTGGTGAACATTCTTTTAGACGTGAGTGACTAAGGGCCTAGTACTGTGAAGAATGAAGCATTTTGTGGTTAACTCAGGAGCCTGAAGGACCAATGACAGCAAAGGTGGTAAGTCATAGCTGAGTATTCCTATGAAAGGTTCAAGTAAAAAAAAACTTGTTTTCTATTCCTGATGGATTCAGAAGAAGGAAGACTACTGCTAGCTGCCAGTGGAAAAGAGTAAAGCTGCCATGTCTCCCACTCAGCTTACAGTAATCAGAACTCCAGCACTTTGGGGTTAGCCAACTTTTAGTGAGGGGAGAAATAGTTAGTCACCCTCTAGGAACCAAACAATCCAATGTGAATGGAAGTTCGGGAAATGATCCCCAAATGAGTTGCTTGGTGGCTTCCTTCCTTCCTTCCTTTCTCCCTTCCTCTCTTCTTTTATTCCATCCCTCTCTCCTTTTCTCCCATCTTTCTTTCAATCTTCCTTTTTTCTTTCCATCCTTCCTCCCTCCTTTCTTCCCTCCTTTCCTTCCTCCCTTCCCTCCCTTATTATTTCCTTCCTTCCTTCTTTCCTCCCTTCCTCTCTCCCTTCCTTTCCTAAATGTTTGTTTGCTGGCTTGTTTTCTTTCTTCCTTTCCTCCCGCTGGGATTATTTCTTTAAGCATGCAGCTCTGTAGGCACTACAAACCCTCTCTGTCAAGAAGGAAGTAGTAGCAAGTAAATGGGCCACTGAGTTTTAGAATGATGAGCTAGTTTATTCATGGGCTTTTTCTTGTCACTCTCTTAATTGTTACAGTCTATTCCTTGGTACATGTTACAGCTAAATAAAGTTCAACAAAACCATGTCCAACATTAACTCGAGATCCTGTCTAATGTTGTGTGGGAATTTCAAATGCCAGGAAACTGCTATGATACTTATGAATGCCTTTTTAAATTTGTGATTTTACTTTCATGGTATTAAATCACTGATGTCTGGAGGTAGATGATTTTTGTTGCTGTTTGGTCATTTCTGTCTGATTTTTCTTGGCAAAGATACTAGAGTGGTTTGCTATTTTTTTTTTTCCAGCTCATTTTACAGATGAGGAAACTGAGGCAGAGACAAGTGACTTGTCCAAGCTTACATAGCTAGTGAATGTCTTCTGAATTTAAACTCAGGTCTTCCTGATTACAGACAGTAATGAGAAGACTCTATATCCATTGCCTAGCTGCCCCATGCATCCTTTTAGGAAGGCACAGAATCATAGAACCAGAAGGGAATTTAAAGTTCATCTGGTTCAAATACTTTGCTTTGCAGATATATACCCTTGTCCAAAGTCACACAGCTAATTGGCAATAAAATTAGGACTAAAGCCCAGGTCCTCTGACTTGGAGGTCCAGGTTCCTTTCCTCTCATACCACAATTCTGAGTTTGGCTTTATATAGATTTTTACCCAATTCTTCTTTTGTTGAATGTTAGTTATAACATACACACATGTGAAATAAAAAGATAGCTAGATAATAATAACTATTATTTAATAGATGCATTTTGGTTTAAATATCAGGATTTTTTTTGCTCTGAGTCCTCGTCCTCTGAGGACTGATTTTCTACTTCTACTTCACTCTGCTTGCAAAGTTTCTTGTAATTCTTATGAAGTTCTCTTTGTTTTTACACTGATTCTAGAATCTTTGGAGAGGGGTTTAAATATCTTTTAAGCTCTATTCAGAAGGCAGAGAGGCAAATACATTAAACCAATGAATTTGAAATTATACTTTCTTCACTGAAACATGACCCAAATTCTTGACTACTTTAGGTTTTAACTGGTTGGAATATATTAGACAAAAGCAGGTATGATTAAAGTTAATGGAGAAAGAATTAAGTATTACATTCAAGTTAAAAAAAATAGGTACCTCTATACAGCAATCTGTCCTATATCACCTTGGTCCCTAGAAATAGCCTTCGAAAATTATAACCACTTGCAGAAAGCATTCAGCCCACCAAATTAATTTCTGAAGTAGCCAGAAAAACTTACAATTGCCTCTTGGCTGTCTAGCATACATTGTTATGCTGCATCAAGCAGGTTTCCAAGCCTTCACTCTTCAATGGACTCAGCTATCCACAAATTATGGCACAGATCCCATCAGAGGACTTCCAATGGTTTGCTCTTCTGACTTTAAAAAAAATTCACATTGTCTCAGCTTGTTAATTCTTTCCCTAATACTTCATTAGCTAAGTCAGGAAAAAGTAGATACAGCAGGAACAGGAGTGCTATCAAGGTAACATGCTCATGGCTTCATGATGAATTGAATGGAAAAAGATTAAAAAGTCTCCTCACCCACACTTACAGCACAGGTTTGCCTCCTTATTAAAATGTGCACAGCAAACAAAGAGAGATTAATTTTTGATTGGTTAGTTCCTTCTCAATGAACATCAAGTTCCATCCATTCAAAAGTCCATGTCTTTAGCACATGCGTAGCAGACCTGAAATATTTACAGAATGACTTCATATACTACATAGTCTACATAGGAAATTGACTCAGAGTTCATTGCATAATCTTATATGAACTGGGATCACATTTATTCTCTTCCCCATGTTTTCCCCCATCCCCATTATATAGAGGAGATATTTTAGCATATTCTGCCCTGGTCAGATCAGATCTGGAATACATTTTTTTTTTCAATTCTTAGTAACATCTTTTATGAAAAAAAATATTAAAATGGTAGAAGGCATCGAGTAAGGCAATCAAAATTGTCAAGTGTTTTGAATTCACACCACATGAAGATCTACATGACAGAACAGAGTATTTTTAGCTTGGATAAGAGAAGACTTAGAACTCATATGGCAACTGTCTTAAAATTTTTTGAGATGTAACCACATAGAAGAAGGGGTAGGGGTTTTTTTGTTGTTTTTTGGGGGAGGGGTTTGTTTGTTTTTTTTAACCGCAGAAGACAGAACTTGTTATAAGGACAATCTTCCTAATGATTAGAGATAGATTACAGTGCAATGAACTACCAAGAGAAGTGTGGATTACGCTTTGTTTTCTACCTTCAATCAAAAGCAATTGTCAATTGTTATAGAGAGAATAGTTTTTCATGTATAATGTTGAATATATAAACACCAAGATTCTTTCCAACTCTGATATTCAGTTTCTGAAAATGTTAAATAACAACAAAAAGCATTCATTCATGAGAATCAAATATAATTATCATTTTTGTCAAGAGATGCAAAAGTTAATTTCATGTTTGACAGTTGGTTAATAAAGCCTGATCAAGTTTCAAATTGAAATGAATTAATTAAGGGGACTTTTTTTTTCCATACAAAACAGACCAGCCGTTAATCTGACAAAGGGGAATACTTTAAAGTGTCTCTGTATTTATATTAGCCTGTAGTTAAGTTGTAACTGGTTTTCCTAATGCTTCAAACAAAATAACAAGAAACTACTGAGATCCACTTCTGGAGATAATGGCTTGATTACATGGTGTATAAAGAAAATATCGTAACTCAAGTTTAATTAGGACAGAACATCTGGTTGCATAAACTTGCCATCTCTCTGAGTCAACTGTTTATCTGGAGAGGGTCACCTCTCAATTTCTTCTGAACTGTAGGCAACATTAAGAGTAAAAGTAAAGAAAAGCTTTAACTGAATAAAGGTGTTTAAAACAGAGGAACATAATAGGGATAAATGAATAAGATAGAAAACCTACCTACCACAGAGAAGATGGAATGGGGATAGGTTGTGAATGGATATAATGAAGCTTTTACTGTATCACTCTAAATGCACAATTTTGAAAGAAATTCTGTTCATTTCATCCATAAACTCAGTTAACATATTGTAATTATTTGCCACGAATACACTGAAATTATGTACCATCTGGAAAATGATTCTTGGTTTGCTTTGAAAATTCACAAGGTAAGGAAGAGATCTGACACTCAAAAAGATAAAGCATTCTAAGAATTTATTTAATCATATGATAGTTCTATTAATACAAACTATCTGTACTGAACGCCAAAATGAAGCAATAAAACACTACTTAATGGGAATTTATTGTGGACCCAAGACTAAGACAGGTAGTGTGGAACTTGGAAAAGAACTAAAAGAAGAAATCTCTTTTCCCAAGAAACTAAACATTTAGTAAATTGTCAGTATAGTATATCAATAATAATAACAACTCATTTTTGTAGCACTTTTGCATTTATAGCATATTTCTCTTGGTAATGCTGTGAGGTAGTGTATTATTAATCTATTTTACAAATAAGGAAATTGAGGCTTAGAGAGTAAAGTATTTGGCCATAGTAACATAGTAAGTGTCACTACGTGAATGCATTTGTGATCTTCTTCTCCATGCTTTCTTATCTGGGGTAATTCTTGTCTATGTCCATGTCCTTTTAGAAAACTTCAATGGAAGATCTCTAGTTGCTGTTGTTTGGTATATTTCTTTTTGTTTGTTTGTTTATTGCATGGATATCAAAAAAAAAGAGCCATATAAGTAAAGAATGACTTCTTCCCTTTATTATGATATGCAATACGTTAGACAATATGATAGAGCTTATCCATTTCTATGTATACACATATAATGGGTGACTGGCCAGTGGAGCCCAGTCTTGAGAATATATACAGTGGGTTCTGCCTTGTACTAGCCCAGGGTTGCTTGATGGTCCTGGTTATGATGGTTTATAATAGAGAGGTACTGCCCCCACTTAAAAGCATGCATGTTTTGTGTTTCCTGTCCACTTGTCATATGGTTAAGCAAACCTTTTAATTGACTGCTGAGGGAGAATCAATTAGTCATTTAAAAGATAAAAATAGGCCAAATCTTTTTCAAGGGAAGAAATGCTACTTGATTCTAGGCAAAGAGAGAGGTGTTTCATCTCCCTACTTGAGATGCTATATGGCCTGTGAATCCATGGAGCTGCTGTTTCTTGAATCATTGTTACCATTTCCTGATCTTAGGTGAAAGAGTATTGGAGATGTAATGAACAATCTATGCCCTCATGAGCTTGAAAAGATTTAGAAAGACCACCAAGAGATCCAGCAACCAATCCCAGAAAGGGGCCTGCCCAGACAAATGACCTACTTGACCTAGCCAAATACCAATTCTACCCAACAGCTAGGATTTTGTGACCAGCAAATAAGAGACTGTCCATCTGTTAGGCTTCCCTCCATGGACAAACATGGTGATAAGAATGCTTTATAGTCTTTGCATTGTTATAGTATAACCTCCCCGGAGAATTAGAGGTTTGTAAAGAAAAGAATGTACCCCCAGCACTGGAGATGGTTATACTTGGGTTCTTGCTGTACCTTTTCAGTAAACATCAATTTGTAGAAGCTATTTGATGTTAATCAGTTATCAATGATATGGAGACAGTGAGAAGACACACTCTTGAAATGAATGTTCAAATCAACAGCAGTATCCCTCTTACTCAGGGTTACCCCTAGAACTTTAATGGAAATATAGCCATCCATACTCTCATTGAGTGCTTATTACTATGCGTGTGGGACAGTGACTCAATGCGTCTCTATACGTATAACATAGGTGATAGCTAGACAAATGCATAGTACGTACACATCTATATGTTGGAAAGAAACTGAAAATAAATAATGAGTTGGACTCCGAATGGGACATGAGCAGAATGCTGGGTCACCTTCAGGAAATTGCAAAGTTCTTTTAGTGACAGATATGTTCTCACGTCTTTGTAATGATAATATTCTTCAGGTATTGCTATGTAGTTGTGAGTCATAGAAAACCATTGTCTTCAAGGAATTGAAATTTAAATAATTACCTAAGAGGAATTTGAGGGGTTCATGGTGAGCTTAGGGATCTGTAGCAGATAATGAAAGTGCAGAAAATGAAGCAATCACAGAAATATATGAAAAAAACACACACACAATGCTCTAGTAAGAGTGAGCAATGATTCTGGACACTACATGCATGTATGTATATGTATGTATACATATTTGTATTGTGTATATGTATATATACATATGTGTTTGTATACATACACACACACACACATATAGAGAGAGAGAAAGGGGGAGGAAGAGAAAGGAAACATAGCCTCCAAGAATCATTGGACACTTTGGTACAATCCCCTATAGTGACCTTATAGGAAGATACAGGGGAAAAAAGTCACATAGGATGATAGACTTAGATCTGAAAGGCACATTTCAGGTCATCTAGTTCAATCAACACATTTTACAGATGAGAAAACTTAGGTCCAGGGAGATTAAGTTATGTAGAGCAGGTCAATAGTAAGAGTCAGAAATAAGATTTGAATTGAGATCCTTTGACTCTAGAACCAGCACTCATTCCTATGTACCATGATTGTTGTCCTTTGTTGTCAAGGAGGACCAAAATGACATCAAAGTATGTCCAGCTGTGCCTGATCAGACCAGTATGAGCTCAGAATGCTCTACCACAAATTGGGCACAAATAGTCCACAGGAACATTTGGGGTGGGTCCTCTAAATTTGTGCATCTCACATTTCTTTTGAGCTATGTTAATTCTTCTTTGCTCAGAGCACAGAACCTTCTCTGAATGAGGGTATCCCGTGCTGGGTGGTCCTGTACAATTGTCTCCCTTGTCATACAATCAATTCCAAAGTTCTTAAGAGAGAGACCTTAAAAGTGTCCCTGTATCACTTTTTCTAACCACCATGTGAGGTCTTGCTTTGTGTGAGTTCTCCATAAAATAGTCCCTTAAGCAAGCATACCTTTGGCATTTGAACAATGTGACCAGCCCATTGGAGTAGTGCTCTCTGCAGTAGAGTTTGAATGTCTGGCTGTTAAATTCAAGAAAGGACCTTGGCGTCTCGTACCCTATCTTGCCAGGTGATTGTAATGTTAATGTAAGGTTAATGGTGGGTGGGGAGAAGAGATAAAGATCTTCCTTGCCCATTAATAGACCTAAGATACCTTCTGTTAATTTCTGATGAGGCACTGAGTCACAAGGGTGGTGAAGTCCAGCTCTGAAAAGTACATATATACTCTGAGGTGAGGTTTTACTTTGGGGCTGAATCATTTCCTAAATTTATTCCTGTCTTTTCCTCCTATTCAATTCTGGTTCTCTGTCAAGATATAGTGGATTCTTAGTATATACATACAAATTCAATGGGTTGTGTGTCCAAATGCATGAAATAAACCAAGCATTATAATTACTTCATGTACTTTTTTCTTTGTTCCTTTTATTGATTTTTAGGACATCCTCTTTCGGGCTCTCCTAGATCCAGTTGAGGAAGCCTGTAGTGTTCCTTTCTGCAGTCATCACGATGTGACCTGCAAACAGAAAGTCTCGAGTAACATGGTGTGTATATAGGTAGTTCCTGTTCCATTTAGACTTTCTTAATTAACTTTACAGCACTAATGAATAATTTTAGGGTGTATTTATTTTATGTTTCACTTGATATTGACAGTCAAAGAATTCTTTAATAAATATATCTATGAGTCTTGAAGGAACCTAGGGCTTCTAAGAGGTGGATGTAAGAAGGGATTGCATTGTAGGCATGGGAGTTAGTAAAAAGGCAGGGAGATGGCATATGGAATATTGTGTGTGAGGGATAGCAAGCAGACTGATATGGTACTAGACCATAGCTACCTATGGGATACCCACATAGACATTTCCACTGAGTTCTTGGTAATGCAGCTTAGGGCCAAGACTAGACAAGAGCCAAGAATAATGAGACACTTGAACAATGAAAGGACAATTATCACATATGTATGTATTGTCTCCTCCATGAGAATGCAAACTCCTTGAGGGCAGGGACCATTTTTTTGCCACTTTTTATCACTGGCTTGATTGCTTGTTTATTTTTTAGTGTGTTTAGTCAAGAGGGTTAAAGAAAAACAGAACAGTAACCAAAACAGTCAATTTTGCAGATTAAACCATGGGTAGATTGACAGCACTGTTTCGCCTTTGTGCTAGCTGTATTTGTATTGTTTTTTCACATGACAAGTAGTTGCCCATTGGGTTTCTGTTATAAAATCCTGAAACTATAATCTTCTCTGTAAAGGAGGCATTTCCCTAGGACAAATAAAAGAGATGTGGCCATTCTCAATTTAAAAGCTCTTTCTCTGTTGCTGTTAATTAGAATTCTGTCTTTCCAGACCTACCAGCTGCTCCCACTGGAGTGAATAAACAAATCAACTTTATAAGACCCTTACAGAGATACTTAGCAAGATGTATTCAAAATTCAGACACAAATCTTTGCAGTGACATTTTGTTGCAAAATGTAAGTGTTTTGTTAGAGAAAAATACTGATTTTTTTATTTAACAACATTAGGTAAGAAATAAATTATCCTTCATTGCCCACCCTCTCCACTATGTCAGTATATAAGATCATAATAGGGTCTTAATATTTCATTTCTGTCTTTACATCTTCAGTGCCTAGTACAGAACCTTACACATACTAAAATACTAGAGTGGTTATGTGATCTCATTCATGGTGAAGTTCCCTCAAACTCTGGAGATTACAAATCCATCATTCCTATCAATTTCATTTGACTTTTGTCAATGTCCTCAGATGTTCATAACAAAGGGTTCACCCAACACACTGCAGGCCTTACTCAATTTCTTTTGATACTCTAATGATATAGGTTGTGGTATTTTATATCTATCTATCTATACCTATATCTATCTCTCTCTACATATATGTAATTATATATAATGTTTATCCATTGCTATTCTCATGTGTTCAACCTAACTTCTCTTGAGATCATACATTTCTTTGATGACATCCTTTACTCAAGATCTTCTTCATGGTTCCTTGTGAGTTATTTGTTGCAGTCTGTTCACATTTACAATTCAGTTCTCTATTGCCTTCTCTGTGTATTCATTTTTACTTCTTCTGGCATGGCAGCATTCCATGACTACAAATAATGTAATTCCACTGTTGTGACTATCATAAAGCCTTGCACAAAGTAGGTGCTTAATAAATGTCAAATTTAATTGAATGAGTAGAATTCAGAATCAACTATTTTGTCACTGTTTTTAAAGTTCTTTACAATCCTATGTGATATGAAAACCAACAGACATAAAAACTAGAAAATTCCATCAATCAAAGAATCAAATGATTTTTAGAACTGAGAGCTTAGAAAGTATTTATTTCAACTTGCAGCTACCTATTCTGTATTTTAACAAGTTTATTATAAAATTTAAAACACTCAAGAATGTAAGTAAACAAATAATAATTTCATCAAGGGAGATCATAACTTGTTTAGAACTTATACCCTTAGATAGTTGAGATCTGCCTTGAGGGCCCTCCTAAACTATTGGTTCTTGAATATTTATCTGCTAGCATTTTTGAGAATACTATGATTTATGATTTAATTCTTTTTTAAACAAAGTAGTTTACAGGATCACAAGTCTATAGTTAAAAGGGCTCTTGAAAATGACCTAATTTAGCCCTTTATTTTACAAATGAAGAAACTCAAAGTTAAGTGATTTGCCTCTGGTCATAAAGGAAAAGCTAAAGTGGTAAAGCTGAGGATCAAAATTAGAATTTGTGACTGAGTTCGGAATTCTTTCTATTGTGACACAATGTCCCAGTCAGTTCTAAAATCCAGTTGATGGAATTTTTTAGTTTTTGATTCTGATACAGACATTGATATAAATAATGTACTCAACACAAGAAATAGTTGGTTTCTTCTGCATTCTATGAAGACATAACTCAGTCCTGAATCAATACATTTTAGGACATAATTAACAGAGATTAAGTGATCACAGAGCTAGGAAATGTGAAAGCTGGAAGCTTAACCCTGGTCTTCCTGATTTCAGTTCTACCCAAGTTTCTGAACTGCCTCTAAAAGATACTAAGCCAAATATGAAATGTCATTAAATAAACCTCTTTATATATTGATTAGGAAAAACCAAAAAAACCAAAATACAAACCTTTTTGTATTTTGATTAGAATTTTTTAAAAATTGATGTAATGCTAATATAAGGTTAATGGTGGGTTGGGGGAAGATTTAATGATCTCTCCCCCACCCCCATTAACAGGCCTCAGGTGAGACCCATTAAGGGAAACGATTAAGGGAGACTTGTTTTGTAGGAAGGTCCACATGTTTTGTTTCTAATGAGGCATTGGATCCTGTCCTCTGGCTCTGAAAAGTGTATATATACTCTGAGGTGAGGTTTTACTTTGGGCCTTATTCTTTGGAATAAGGTTTACATGCCAGATGTAATGGTTAGACAATTGGATCTGCCTGTTGATCTGTGATGTATGTGTTGCTTATGATCAGACAGAAGCCCTGTCTGTTGATCTTTATCTCTCTGCTTATATTTTCTCTGCATTTCTCTGTTTTGAATGTGATTAAAAAAGATTATTGACCCCTCAAAAGTTGTTTTTCTTTTAGAAAAGCTTATTTAAGAACCTGCACAGTAGGCCCTCCTGTATGCTGGGATATTTGTTGCTACAACTGATAGATAAGGAAGTAGAAGCTCAGAGACAATATCAGAGTTAATTGTCCAAAGCCATAAAGTGAGTGAATGGGGAAGGTAGAATTATAGTTTTGGTCTTTTGACTTTGTGTTCCAAAGTCCTTTCCACATCATCCAAACATTCTAAATATAATAAAAATGATAGTTAACATTTTTAAAGCAATTACTATGAGCCAAATACTTTGCTAAGCTCTAGAATTATCTCATTTGATCCTCACAACTCTGAGAAGTAGGTACAGTTATTATCCCTGCTTTACAGATGAGGAAACTAAGGTAGACAGAGGTCAAATGGCTTGCCTAGGGTCACAAAGCTAATAAGTGTTTGAGGTAAAATTTAAACACAGGTTCTCCTACTTCCACGCCAGCTCTCTTTACAATATACTATCTACCTGATCACATTTTATAATTTCTATTCAGATATTTGGTAAATGTAGCAGAGTATCGACATACTATGGTAGCATAATAAATATTAAAAAGTAAGAAAGTGTTCACATTTAAATAAATGACTACAAAGTATATCCACAATTCACAAACCCCAAGTGCCTAAATAAAATCCTTGATCCTACTAAAACCATAGAGAGAGAAGCAGAATTGCAGAGTGACCCTCAGATCTAGTCAGGAAGACCTGAGTTCAAGTCCTCCTTTTGCCACATATTAGCAGTATGACCTTGGATGAGTCACTAATGCCTCTAAGTCCATCTAAGTATCTTAGATCACTCTCTAAAATTTTGAATTGTAGAGGACACACAAATCTGCACTGATAGAGGGACTTAGCCATCAAAATTTAAAATATCACTGAAATCACAAGTCCTCTTCCATATGAGCTATACCTTAAAAATTCCTTGGAATTCTCAGTGATCATAATATTACCTTTCTTTATGGTTTAAATGAAGTTTGTTTGTCTGTTTGTTTTTTTTCCTCCATGTCAGGAAAGGATAGGAAGAGACAAAGCTATGCTATGACTATACTAATACATCTTCAAAGAAAAAAAGAAATCTACCAATTGGCACATACTCAACACACACGCATGTTTTATATACATATATGTATATATACACATATATTCATTGAGTTAGTTATTAGAAAGCAGCATTTTGCAGAGTCTTTGGGTATTTTATAATTATAGAAACACAAAACATTAAATCACATGTCAAATGAGGCTGATTAGTGTTTGTAAATCCTTTTCTGAGTTATTTCCATCATAAACCAAATGCTCTCTGGCAAATGTTACTCCCTGGGAGTATATTGTCCTCTTTGAGAAGTTGTGCTCTTTCAGACTGTTCAGGGGCCAGCTCAAATTAATCACTTGGAACATAACGGAGAATGTCAGTATGTAAGGTCTGAAAGAATTACTGCAGCATCTTAAATGTTCAAATTGCTTAAGCATCTGGGACAGTATGGTGCAATATTATTATTGGGACAATTTAATCTAATTCAAGAACCATTTAAGTGCCTACTATGTCTGAGGCACTTTGGTATGAACTAGGGATATAAAGATAACTTCACTGGACACCTGCTTTCAAGGAGGTTGCAATCTCAGAGGGATGAAGGAGCAAGGGCCACATGGCATGACCAAAACATACATAACTATAATAGAAGGAAGAGTGAGACAAATGCAAAGGGGAGGCTCAGGTCAACTGATCCAAGAAACCAAACCAAAGGAATAGAATCACTTTTCTTACCTATGTACCAAGACAGGAGTGGATGGGGGTCATTTGGAGGTGAAGAGAAAGATGAAAATGTTAGGAACAGCTCTATGACCTTTGCAACTTTTATCAAAGAAAAGATCTGATGGGATCGCTCTGTGTGTATATGTGTGTGTTTCCCAATTCTGTGGGTCCTCTATTAATATAATTCCCCAATAATTGAAGTCTGTGATCACCTAAGGAGGAATAAAAGGACACCCAGTCATCATGGGTGTATTATAAAACATTAGAAACCTGAAATTTCACAGAAGAGAGAATAAAAACGATGTCATTAGAGAAGCATAGGACAAGATGAGAAAGAGGAATCAGTCATGTAGCAAGACTGAGATATAACCAAAGGTCAGTCCAAAGGTAGCATGGGATAGCAGACAGGCTACTGGACTTAGCATCAGGAAGACTGGGCTCAAACCAGGCTTTTGCAACCTACTAGCTGTGTTACCCTGGGCTTTGAGTAAAACTCTTAGTCTCAGGTTCTTCTGTAAATTAGGGATGATAATTGTAGTTACATCACAAGATTGCTGTGAGAGTCAAATAAGATCATTTATGTAAATTGCCTTGAAAATGTTAAAGTACATAAATACCAGGTATTAATTGTATCCACATGTGTGAAGAAGATTTGTAAAATAATGTCCTTATTCATAGTAATTCTATACTAGAAAGGCTGTTTATGAATGGTTCAAATTTATGCCCCCAGTACAGAGCTGTCTAACAATGTCCTGGGAGTGGAATTCCTGGCCCAATACTAGGAAAGATCCTTCTCTCTTGTGTGATTCCCTTTGTGCCCTCATGCCAATAACAAAGGGGCATTCAGCAACACAAGGATGGAGTCAACCACAGGGGTTTATAAGGAATAATATTGTGTGCAGATGTAGTCTTTAACAAAATAATTTAAGGAAAGAACAATTGGAAGTAAGGTTGATGTAGGCTAGGGCTAGTCAATTTCCCTCACTAGGGTTATTTGTCTGAGCAACCCTACTACTAGTGGTACGCACGTGCGCACGCACACACACACACGAGTTACATGCACCTCTCAGCTTGCCCACTTAAAGGTCATCTACCATGGACTTAAAGAAAGGAACAGCAGAATGGGCTCCTGACTATTTGTTGGCTGCTTTCATAGAACAAGACCCATCTCTCCCTTCTCTCTCCTCTTCTTCCTCAAGAATTCTTTAACTCTCATTACCTCAGTGCCTGAAAATTTCAGCTTTCTCCCAAGTCTCCCCACCCCACCCCATACCCCCATCCTGGGCTGATTTATTTCCCCTCTCATCATAAAATAAAGAGAAGAATGCCCAAAACCAGGGGGGTTGTGGCCAGCCAGTCTTATCCAGAGGAGGCTACACATTCCATATCAGGAGAACATAAGGCAAGCCCTACGTAGCAGGTTTGGCCGATGCATTCTGGCACACTGATAGACAAGAACTGCATAGCATGGGCAGTTACAAATGGTTTATAATCTGGACCCAAATCACAAAGAGCATAGGTCCCTT
Source organism: Notamacropus eugenii (assembly GCF_028372415.1). Taxonomy (NCBI): domain Eukaryota; kingdom Metazoa; phylum Chordata; class Mammalia; order Diprotodontia; family Macropodidae; genus Notamacropus; species Notamacropus eugenii. The sequence continues at coordinate 166,481,190 of NC_092875.1, read as the reverse complement.
GGAGACATTAGAAAATATTTCGAGACTTCTATTTGAAAGAGATAGAAGTGTGTGGAATTTAGAGGTGAGAGAATTAAAAGAAGACAGAAGGGATGACAAAGGGTATCAAGAAAGATGAAGTTATGGAATAAATACTGGCCATAGCAATGTGAATATGGATAGGAATGGAACCTGTGATTTCATTGGTAGGGGAAGTACTGGCTGAAGAAAAATCTTTCTACCAATGCAGGTTATGGTTTAGGTGAATATCCAGCAAAAAAGATGAAGAAAGGGGTGAATACCATCATGAAAACCTAGAGAGAATACAGTATTAAGAAGAGTGTTATTGACAGTGTCAAAAGGGCAGATAAATCAGGAAAGATAAGGACTAAGAAAAAAGCCATTAAATTTGTCAAATGAGAAATCCTAACTTTGGAAAGAGCAGTTTTAGATAAATGATAAGGTCAGAAATCATACCCCAGAAAGTTTAAAAATGTAATAGGAAAAGAAGTGGAGACTTTCTCAAGAAATTTGGCCATAAAAAAGAGGAAAGACACAGGAAAATAAATGCAAGAATGGATAGATTAAGTAAGGAGTTATTCTGTTTTTGTTTTTGAGGATGAAAGAAACATATTTTTAGGCTGCCAACAAGGAGAGATTGAAGGCAAATGAGAAAAATGGAATGATAGAGAGGGAAATGTTCTGGACAAAAGAAGATAGAATGGGATAATTTTTGCAGGTGGAGGGGTTAAAGTTACTTCTGCATGTGAGACAGGGGTGTAGGAGGAGAGTTGTAGCAGGCAGTTGAGTGATATGTAATAAAGAAGAGGGAAAAGGGGGAGTTATCAGTGAATTGCCTCATATTTTACAGCAAAATATAATGAAATGTTCTCAATTGAGAGAGTAGGGGGACAGGAAGCCATGGGAAATCTGAGATTTCAAAAAGTCACTTGTGAGTCAGATTGTGGTAATTATGAGATATAAAAGAATTGGCCTTTCAGCAGTGAAAGCCCAATTGAGGTTATATACTATAAATGTGTAGTGGACACAGTCAGCATGATTTTGTGATTTTTTTTCACCAGAATATGAGTAAGAACAGAAGTGGATAGTGTAAATTGTCTAAGGCTGAGGTTTGGCTGAACATAACGGTGATATTTTAAGGGGGCAAAGGATTCAATACCAGAGGACAATATAGCATTGAACTGGTTCAGCAAAGCGTCAAATCAGAAAGGGAGGAGGGTGTAACTAGTTCAGGAGAAATAATTCAGGAGATAAGGGATTGGAGGTCACAAAGGGGACAAAGAACACAGTTTCAGGTGCCAAGAAGGAGGAAAGGACGGAATGATAATAGATTGTCACTAGAGAAGGGACTTTGAGAATTCATGAACATGGAAGTGTTACATTTGTGGATGATGGCAAGATAAAAGATATGTTTGTGTGTAGTTAAGGTAAGGTGGAAGAGTAGATTATGTGAAAGGATTAAGTTGAGGTCTGGGATATGAGGATGCTTGAAGGAGTCTAAATATGCACATTGAAGTTCCCCAAAATGAAGACAGAAAGATTGGCAGTCAGGCTGAACTTATAGATGAAAGAAGGGGCATGAATTGGAGGTCTGTGGATGATAGCTACAAAGAGCTTTTGATTAAGTGACTTGCCCATTGTTGCACAGACCATATCAGAGGCAAGACTTGGCACAAGGTCTCCCTATACTGAATTTTGTAAGCTACTGTGATATAGTCTTACTTGTATTGTTTAGGGGAAATGGTGGCTAGAGAAGCAGTGGTTGTGTCTCTCTGGATCTCTGTTACAGTAATATCACTAACTAAGAAAAGAATAATTGACAGACTAGCCCTAAAATAATGCCTAGGACAGTGGAAGTCCAACTATCATGTGGGCAGGATCTCATTTAAGTGTTCGAATTATTTTATTTCGTTTTATGTTATTGGGCTGTAGTTGCACAAACATTAAAATAAATAAATAAATAAATAATGAAATGGTGGTTTCCTAAAGGCTATAAACTGTTTCAGGCCTTTTTGCTACTGCATGAGCTATTCGTGTCTTTTCAGCCACGTTGATTGTTGGAATGTTCTTAAAAAAAAAAAAAGGACCAGTACTGCAATACTGTCCTCAAGTATGTGACCACATACCCTAGTGAACTCAGAGGGCTTTGCTGCATATATCTGAGAACAAGATTTGGCTGGTAAGATACTAATTAAGGGTTAAGAGCCTAAAGAATGTGAATCTGCATGAAGGAAACCGCATTCTACTCCCCTTCACAACTCCATTTTTACCACCGCAACATACCTTGTCATCTAGTTGTGGTTCTAGAAGGTTCTAAAAACCTAGGAATAAAAGATACTCTAGCTATTAAATGCTTCTGAAAGAAATGGAAAAAAAAAATACTCCACACTTTCTTAACTTTTCCTTTTTTTCCATTTTATAGTAGCCTGTAGCCTTTCCCAATGCCATTTCTTTGGATGAGTGTAAAATCTATAGGAGTCTTCCTAGATGGAAAAGTCAGCCAGCTTTGGGACCAAGTGAATCAGGCCAGGCAAATTAAGGCACTGGGCACCTAGTAATTCTCTGCTTCACCTGCACGCACAAGGAAGGTTTAGGCGACAAAATAGCTCCTCTTGCCAACTTTGTGGGCACAACAATGGAAGCTCTTGGTGTATTTAAGCATCAGGCTACTGCTGTTAATTTCATCCTTAGAAGGTATGAGGAAATGTGAATTGAGGAATTGAAGCTCTCTTCCCTAAACACCATTCCAGAGGAGTGCCGTGGCATGAAACATGTATGCGCATATATACACATGTGTATAATTACACACACACAAGAATGAAATGTGAGGGATAGACACAAAGCCAACGTGGGAGACACTGACTAGCAAGCAGGGACATTCTGACAGACTTCCCTATAGCTGTTCTCAGGTCTGTCAGAATAATCCAAGTGGACAGCGTCTGAGTCTGTGTAGATGTTCCCTTTGATTTAGTAGAGGACTAAATGATTTACCAAAGAAGCCATTCATGCAAGACAAGGATAAACGGTCCTCTCAATAGTCTAGAGCACTGTAACACCTTTGACTTTGCCTGAGCCTTTGCTCTTTGGGGAAATGCCAATTTTCCAACCAGGAGAGTTAAGTTGCTAAGGAGATTATGTCAGCTTTTTTCAAGGATGGGAAAGTGTATGTAGGACTTTAGCACAAATGGCTGAATTTACTTAATGTTGTATAGACTTTTCTTTTCTAGCTTTTCTTCTTCTTAGGGGAACTGCCTTTTTGGTAAAGGAATGTCTCAGCACTGAGTTCACATCAGGTTCTGATATATATCTCCTTATCTTACCTAAAAGATGATTCAGGTGTCACCTCCTCCTTGAAGACGAGTCCCCTTCTATTCAGTTGGAGAAGAACCCTCATTCAATTCAATTCAACAAAGCAAGTTTTTAAAATGCTTGCTATGAGCCAGGTGCCATGCAAGGTGCTGGGATAGAAAAACTGAAGTAATCCCAAGCCAGTTGGTTTAGCTTCTATGAAATCTTAAAATTCTATTTTGTATTATATTTAATTGGGTAATGATCTTAGGCTCCTGCTAACCTGAAAAAGCCCCCCTTTATCAATTTCCAAGACTCAGTTTTCACCTTTGAATCCCCAGCTCCTAGCACTGTGCCTTGCAGAGATTAGGGATGTTATTAAAATCGAATTAAGATAAAAAATGTGAAGTGCTTAACTTTAAAGCACTGTAGAAATGTCATTTATCTAATGTTGATGATGATGAAGATGATGGAATTATGATTCTACCTCCTATTCAATAAATTCCATGATCTCCCTATTACCTCCAGGGTTAAATACAAAGTGATCCATTTGGCATTCAAAGTCCTTCATCACTTAGCTTCTTTCTGTCTTTACAATCTTATAATTTTCTTCCTGACAATTATTCTTTGATCTAGTGGCACTGGCCTCTTGGTTGTTTCAGGAATAAGTGTTCCATCTCTCAACTCCCAGAAGTTTCTCTGGATGTCCCTTATGCCTGGAATACTCTCCCTTCTTCACTTCACTTGCTGAACTCCCTGGCTTCCTTTAGTCCAACTAAAATCCCATCTTTTACTAGAAGCCTTCCCCATCCTCTCTTAACTCTCTTCATTGTTAATTATTTCCTATTAATCCTATAATATAGAATGTTTTATATGTATTTATTCCTCATTAGATTGTAAGTTTGTTGAGGGCAAGGACTGTCTGCACTGTATCTGGCAAATAGAAGGCACTTGATAAATGTTTGTTGATTAACTGCCACAATCTTCATCATTATTATAGGGTCATGGATTTAGATCTGGAAGAGAACTTGGAAGTTTCTAGTCCAGGTGCAATCATGACACATGAAGTAAGTGAACTTAGGTAACACAGGGGGTAACTGATATTTTATGCCAAGAAATTCAGTGCTATGTCACCTGCACCAGAACTGTACTTAGAAAATGTTTGTTGGGATTGGATTGAATTGAAGTGTATCTGGCTTTTCCACAGTAAAGTAACTGAACATTTAACCATTAATATTTCTCTTCTCCAAGCAGAATGAAAGAATTGAAACTGGCAAACGATTTTTGGGTTCTTTTGTGACACTACAGAGCATTGGAATGTTATTTTGTGTCTCTGATCAGCAGTACAATTTTATATGCTTGCCAGAGCATGTGTATGTGGGCATATGTGTATGTATCTTTGCACAAGTCCATGTGTACACTAGCATGCTTGTATAGTCAGAACCAAGAAAAGGAAGTTATTTCAAAAAAAATATGCTTTTCTGCCTGCTTATTTTATGTATACATATATATATATATATATGTATATATGTATGTATGTATATTTGGAAAGAGTCCTAAATTTTCAGTAAAACGATCTGGATATTAACTTTTAGGCCTGGGTCTTTCTGGATCCCTCTTAATGTTAGTGCTTTCCCTCCATTGTTTATCTCCAATTTGTCCTGTGCATGTCTTATTTGCACATAGCTGTTTGAATTTGTCTCTTCTCATCAGAATTGGGAATCTTTCTGAGAGCAAGAATGATCTCTTTCCTTTCTTTTTCTCTCCATTGTTTAACAGCATACCTAACACGTAGGAGGTGCTTAATAAATATTTATTGACTGACGGACTGACACTAGTTGTGTGATCCTCAGCTAATCTTTTATTATTTCAGCTTTGGTTTCCCTGCCTGTAAATGAAGTTAATAATGTCTCTCAAGCTTACTGTGAGGCACAGTAGAGATAATGCCTATAAAGTACTTTGTATGTCTTAGAATGATAGATATGTATTCAAGATTATAATCAATCAAACAAATATTTTGTTAACTACCTACTATGTGCTATCCACTGTCCTAAGTATTGGTGCCATACATGCAAAGAACAAAACAATTTGTTATAACAATTGTTTGTGAGGTCTGGATTTCAGAGTGACATCAATGTGAGCTTGATCCTCCTCTCAGAGAACCACCAGAAGTTGTGAACTTTCAATTAAGATGTTCATTTATCCATGTGACTTATTTCAGTTTACTTGGTATGGAGAGGCTCATACACTAAGAAAAAAATGTCAGTGATTACATGGATGGAATGAAACTGGCCTATGTATTCAGACACCTCTTCGGCCCATGTAATTCTACAGAGATAAGTTTAAATTACTTCCAAACCTGTGAGGACTGTTCTCTGAAATCAATCATTCCACTTTAATTGACCTTGAGATACTTTCACTTTACAGCTGATCTTTAGGTTCCTGAATTAACATCATTGTCTGCCCCTTGCAAGCAAAGGGACATCTTTCCCTCCCTCCAGCCTGTGGCACATGTGAAATGGGCCACTTTGGAGTCAAGTCTATCATTGGGTCACATTTACTATTTCAGTTGGGACCTCCCCATAGTTACAACCTCAAGTTCATACCCTCATACATGGAGTCACATAGCTAGGGAAATCTCTGGTTCACTGTTGAACCATGAGTTACTACTCTATCACCCATAATCAAATAAACAATCACTCACTCTGTCATAATAAGTAGTGCTAATATAAACAGCTCAGATGCAACATCTCCTACTTTCAGTTGAGTAATGAAAACAGTCTGAGTGACCTACTATTCTTACGCCTCCAAACAAACAAGCCCAGTCCTTGAGCTACCATACCATATATGTATGCATAAGATAATATAAAAAATTGGCAATCTTTCCAAACATTTAAATACACCTTAACTTTCCATCATTCAAGCAATGTGAAGGAATTAGAATGTGGTTATTATCCAGTTGGTGTCTCAAAGCACAACCTTCTTTCCCAAGCACTTCCATCACCTTTCAGCCTTACTCCTCAAAATTGTCCATGTCCTTAAATGAAAAAAAAAATATATATATATACCTTGATATACATTGATATATGTGCAAATATACATATATGTGTGTGAATATATACATACATATATACAACCATATAGGTGTATACATACAAACATATACATATAACACACATATATACATATACATATGTGTGTGTATATTAAAATGACAGAATTGTGTGAGTAATAGCACCTACTATTTGCAAGATACTGTGCTAGGTGCTGGGAATGCAAATGCAAATGCAAAGGTGTACAAACCATGCTCTCACAACGTTTATGTTCTACTACCATATCAATCCTGAAAAGGCTTTTTATAAAAGGCATCTTCAACTCCCACTACTCTTTTAATATTTGTTAAACTCACTTTTATATAACTTTGTGTAGTTTTTAAAAAGTTTTACATATGTTATCTGATTTTACTATATGATAGCATGGTGAGACAGCTGATATCGTCTGCATTTCTAAGATGAGGAAACAGGCCCAGACAGCTTAAGAGAAATCCAGTCAAGTCAGCAATCCTTTGTTACATGTCTGCTGTATTCCTGGCACTGTGCAAAATTCCAAGAATACAAATCAGCCCCTATTCTCAAGGAACTCGCTGTGGGGAGAGCAACATTATCTCAGTGGGGAGAGACAACAGCCAAACAACTACGTACAGAGAAGATATAGAGAGGATAAATTGAAGACAGTATTTTTTTTTTTAAGACACCAGCATTAAAGGGGACTCAAAAAGTCTCCTTGTAAAAAAGCAGGATTTTAGTTGGAACTTGAAATCGAGGAAGTCAGGAGGTAAAGGTGAGGAAGGAGAGAGTTCTAGACATGGAGACAGTCAGTGAAAATGTCCAGAGTTGAGAGATGAAATGTTTTCTTCAAGGAAGAGCAAGTTGTTCAGTGTCACTGGATTTTGCAAAGTATGGAGAGGAAAAAGGCATGAGACAACTAAAAAGGTAGAAAGAAATTATGTTCTAAAGGGATTTCAAAATCAAACAGGATTTCATAGTGGATTATGTAAGTAAGAGAGAGCCACTTGATTTGATTGAAAATGGGGTGTTAAGGTTGTACCTACATTTTAGGGACATCAATTTGACATCTGAGTAGACGATGGATCAGAACGGGGAGAGAGTTGAGGCGGAGAGACAAACCAAATGGCTACAGTGATAGGGCAGAATTGAGGCAATGAAAACTTGTGCTAGGGTGGTATCTATGTCAGAACAGAAAAATATTTGTAAAATATGAGACTTGGCCATAGTCACACAGTCAGTAAATGTCAGTGGTAAGACTAGATGTCAGGTTCTTCCTGATTCCACATCTAACATTCTTTTCACTATGCGACCCTTCTCTCTTTTTTATCACCTCAATCAAATCATTTGAAAATGTGTACAGATTTGTTATTATCTCATAGATGATTTTCCTCTCATTCAGCCTGATTTAAGAATCTCTAAGATAAGAACTGGCCTAGTCTATCGTCAGAAATCCTCTATTTATCACCCTGATAACTGAAACACCTTCATAGTGTAGGCATAGCTAAGTTTTGATACTTCTCAAAGGGTTCGAAAGGGTTCCCAAGCTCATAACAGGATTCACATTATGACATAATGGACCAAAGAGAACTTCTTAGCCCATTGGATGTCCTCTAGGATGTTCTTCAATCTAGTCTAGTCCACAAACACTGGAGAAATTCCATTGATGCCAGGGAGTTGGAGTTCTTCCTGCAGAGGGATGGCATGTGACTGGGAAAATCTTTGGGTCTTAAACTAAACCAAGTATTTCCTTTGGAGAATTTTTTGTTTATTATTATTATTATTTTTGTAAAAGGAGCATATGCTTAGTTTCTGTTATAATTTAAATACAAACTTTCATTCCTTCCCCATATTTCTCTGACTCAACACAAGTTAGCTTTGAAAATATACAGCATATACTGCAACAGAATGGCATTATAACATAAACAGAAGCATAAAGACCAGTTTCATGTTGTTTCCCACCTTTCTAGTGAAGAGTGAGGCCAAATTTGAAGAGATACTACAATTTTCTTTGGGAATGCATTATTGTTATGCTAAATGAAAATTTATTTAGAAAGATATTCCTTTATTATCCAATCAGCCTACTAATCAACATTTATTAAGCTCCTTCTATATGCCAGGCAGTGTACTTAAAGAACTGGGGACATGTGAACTAGCAGAAAGACAGCTGGAATTAGAATCAGGAGACCTAAGAATTCAAATCTTGGATCTGTCCATACTTTGCTCTGTAACCTTGGAGTCATTTCATGTTCAGTGTTAGGACAGATGATTACTATTAGGTCCTTTCCCATTCAAAAATTCTATACTCAAGTAATTGTATTTAATGAGTGAACAATCTACCTTGCCAGCGGATTATATACAACCTCTCAAACAGTAGCATTTTTCAAAAGTGGAAACATGTATGCATGAATGTAATAGAACTCTCATGTGTCAAAAGAAATGAAATGTTATGCAATAGTAGCTGAAGCCAGCTTGTATCAGTACACAAGTGCCTGTTGTAAAATTTTCACTGTGAGAACTGATGCATCAGAAATTGACAAACATTATAAATCATAGATTGTCCTATTACTTTGTTCTTTGTCTGTACTTAAAGAAGCAATACAATAGAGTGTGTGTATATAAGTATATATGTGCATATACAGTCATATGTACACGTATGTACATGTGCACATACACACTCATGAAAGACACTTTTTAAGCATTTACTAGCCAACCACTTAATATGGGAAATAAACAAAACTTGGGAAGGCTTACTTGCACAAGTTCATGCACAGCAAAGTGCGTATACCCAGAAAAATGAGATACATAGTGACTACTATAATACAAATGAGTATGTAGCCAAACCTTGATTAAATGCAGTGATCTATCTGGATCCAGCAGGATAGATAACGAAGTACTTTTCCCTGCTCTCAGTGAAGAAATGAGTGACTTTAGATGCAGACTGTGACATATACAGCCAGATATCACTGCTATGCTGATTTTATTTAACTTTGAGAGGTTTCATAGAGATCAGAGATCTAGCTAGAAGAGACCTGTCAAAGACAGTGAATCCAACCCCTCCTTTAGTACGGATAAAGAAGCAAGGCTCAGACATTAGGCAATTTGCACAAGATCACATAAGTATAGATAGAACTAGAATCTGAACCCAGGTCTTTGACTCCCAGTCTAACAGTTAAGGAGAAGAGGAGAGGAGTGTATTTTGGGAAATGATTGGCATTAAAAAAAATCAATGACTATTTAAAAATACAATTTTATTGATTATTATTTTAAATCATCATAGTTTCCCCTAATATTCCCTCATTTTCTTAGAAAAAATAGTCTTTAAAGACACAAAAAGGGAAAAGGAAAGAATTAACATAACTGATTATTACATCACAAAATTCTGAAAATATGTTTTATGTTCAATACCTGAGACTTTCCATTTCTATAAAGGTGTGGAGTGGGAGTATCTTCTTGCATCTCTTAAGGTGAGCAATGCTTGTTCTTTTTAATTTTATAATCAATGAAAACTTAAAAAATTAAAGACAAATGGTGTCTCGGGGACATAAAATTCTTCACAGAAAGAATAATAATTTACATTTGTTTTACAAAACACTGGCAAAATGTGTTGGTTATTTAGTTTGCTTAAATATTGGTGATAGCACATTTCCTCTCAAGCTCTAGTTCTCCATCCCATATACCCCATCATAATATGTTCCACAGGTGAAAGGAAAAGGAAATTAGTTACTATTTCAAAATGCCACTTGCCAGGAGTAATTTTTTTTCTTCAGACACTCATTTCCCAGGAATGCCGTGAATCAAATTATTACCTGAGCTATGTTTCCTAATTCCCTTTTCAGAAATAAAAAACCAAGCCAGTCTCAAATTCCCATCCTCAGACTATACAGTTAGGGGAGTCAGCCTTTTCATGATTTGTACTGTTAGGGAAAGGTGCTCCCACATTCATATGTAGCTCCTTGTTTTCTATGTTGTTTGATTCTTTACTTCTCTACTGTGGGAGGTAACTGACTCTCCTGACATATGGAATGGGTTGGTCTCCTGAATCACCTTAGCTTAGTTTAACTTTTAAATCCGTAGATCTGAGGTAATAAAAATGATTTGTCCTATGCCTTTGACTCAAAACCATTTGATTTCAGGGCCTGATTTTCTTGGATTCCTTTAACAAATGAAAAAAAAGAAAAGTTATCTTAGAAAATGAAGATAACCCTATGTTCAAAATGACTTTAAATATTACTTGTTCTGAATCATTGACAGCAAAATCAGTTGGTTGTGATCAGAACCACATTTTTAATCCTATAGATTGGTGATACTGCTGCATCTTTTTACATTTGAGAAGAAAATAATAAGCAACTTGACCTTTTATTTCAAATGTGTAGTGCTTTAAATAAGGCACAGTGTATCACACAGATAAGCTGCTTGATTTAACATCCATTAATAAAAATGGAGAACTTTTGAAGGCAGGTCAAGGTTTTAAGCAAAGAATAAATTTAGCTTGGAATGGATCGTGAAATTCGCTGTTGGAATTAGCTCCACCCTTAGCCTTAGCTTGGTACATCCAATAATAAATATTCACTCTATCACAGAATCCTAGAATGTTACCTTGGACAGGTCTTAGGCACTGTTTATTGCAAATTCCTTCTCACATTCCACATTGCAAAAATATTAGCCTATTTACTGTTTCTCATGAAAGACAATACATCTCCCATCTCTGCCTCTGCATTGGCTGTTCCCGATGAATGGAAGACATTCTCACTTTACCTATGACTCAGAATTCCTCAATTTCCTCAAAACTCGGTTCAAATGCCATCTTCGCCATGAAGCCTTGCTAATCTCCCCAGGGGCTCGTACCTCCACTTCAAATCACTTTGCACTTATTTATATATTTATATTTATATATGTATCAAATTGTGTCCCCCAACAGAATATAAACTGTCTAAAGGCAATGAAAATTTAACTTTTCTCTTTTTGTCTCCAATGTCTAGCACTATGCCTGACATTTATGTGTATGTATGTTTATTATTTTGCTTACTTATCTTGGAAATCCTTATCAGAAAAATATACTTAGAAGTTTCGTTTTTCCCATTTGACCGCTTTCTTTCTTTGTCTAGGTGCATTTTTTTTCTGCAGAAGCTTTCTAGTGTCAAGTGATAAAGGTTATCTATTTTACTTGCCTCTATTTGTTGTTTTTTTAAGAATACATCTTCTGCCCATACTGTGAGATGTGATCTTTTTATGATTTCCCTTTTTTCCCTTAATCTAGATCTTTTCTTTTTCCCAATGAATTTTTGCTATTAAGTTCCATAAAGTATTGTATTGGTATTTTGATTGATATAGTATTAAAAGTATGCATTAATTTTGGCAGCATTATCATTTTTATTATATTGTCATGAGCTACTGATGATCACTGAATATTTCTCCAACTGTTTAGCGGGTTCTTTATTTCTTTAAGGAGCACTTGGTAACTGGGTCAATGTATGTCTCCTCTTTGTGTGTGCTTTGGTAGATCTATCCACGGAAATTTTATGCTTCTTTATGCTTCTTTAGAATGGAATTTCCCTCTCTATTGTTGCTTCTTATGCTCTGCTCTCATTACGTATAAATGGGGTTGACTTTTCAAGACTTGTTTTATAGCCTATAATTTTGATAAGCTATTGTCTCATTAACTTCGTTGGCTGTTTGGATATTGTTATTATACTATGAATGTATTATCAGCAAAGAAACAGAAAGTTTTATATCTTTCTTATCTATCTTTATGCTCTCAATTTCTTTCTCTTTTCTCTTACTTTTATTAATATTTTCAGAACTGCATCAATTATTATTGGGGAGAGAGGAATATTTACTCTACTTTATTTATTGGAAAAGATAATATTACATCCTTATTGCACAAGATCATGATGGGTGCTTTTTGTTTTATATAGATGCTTTTTATGATACCAAACATGGTCCTACTGTACTTTTTACTTTGGAGAGTTTTTAGTATTAAAGAATGTTGTATTTGGCCAAAGACTTTTTCTGAATATATTGAGATAATTATGTGGTTTTGGAAGTTTGGGTTTTTACAATGATTAATTATGCTCCTTGTTTTCCTAGTGTTGAACCATCGTTGTATCCCTAGAATAAATACTACTTGGTCATAGTGAATAGTTTCTTAGATAAATTGTGGTAATCTGACAGTATTTTGTTTAAAATTTTTGAGTTAATGGTCAATAATGTTATTGACCTACACAGTTATCCCTTCCACATCATGATTTTATCTACCATGGCTTCAATATACTGCAGGTTGGCATGAGAAATTAAATTGAAATTTTGGGGGAGTTTTGTGAAAGCTACAGATGACACACAAAGGCCAGTAGATAACAGAAAATATCAAGAAAGACATAAATATAAAATATAGTGTTCTATAATATAAACGTATCTTATATGTACATACCGTTATGATTCTCTATATTCCATAAATGCCATAATAATTCAGCCTTCTTCTCTGGTATGAAGAGAGGTCCAATAAAATTTTACATGAATTTTCCTGATTACGGGGACACCATGTCCCTAACTCCCATGATGTAGACGGAGCAAGTGTAGTTTTATTTCTATATTTTATCTTTCCCTAGTAAAGTAATAGAACTATATTTGTTTCATAAAAATATTCTAGTAGGCTTCTTTCTCAGATTTTGAGTATAATTTGTGAAGTATATGCACTACCTATTCCTTATAATTTGATAGAATTCTTCTGTTCATCATGTCCAGAGATTGCCTCCCCCCCTTTGGTACTTCCTTTACAGCTACATTTATTTCTTTTTCTGAGATTATGTTATTTAACATTTCTAATAGTTTTCTGTTGGTATGAGTATTTTTTTCTTTTTGAAAGTAATTTTTATTTTGTGTTCTCAATTTTGTTAGTACATAACTATGCATATGTGCTAATTATTATTGTTATTTCTTCTGCTTTTGTGATGATTTCCTTTTGTTCATTTGCTATTTCATTGATCTGATTTTCTGCTTTCTTCTATTTCTTCGGATTAATTAAGGATTTGTCAAATTTATTAGTCTTTTCAAACAAATGATTTTGATTTATCATTTCTACAGATGTTTTATTTTTTTAAATGATTATTCCTCTAATTTTTCCTATTTCATTTTTGTGCTTATATTAGTTTTTTTCATTTGTTGGATTTTAATTATTTTAAATGAACATTCATTTTATTAATCCCCTCTTTTTCTTATTATTATTTTACAGTTATTATTTTTCTCCCCTGAGAACTGCCTTAATTGAAATTTTAGTATGTTGTTTCATCACTACAGTTTTCTTTTACACAATTGTGAAATTTTTCTCTGATTTGTTCTTTGATCTACTCATTATTTACAATTTTATTGTTACATATTTATTTGGGATTGTATCTTTAAGTTGCAATGCCTGAATTAACTTCTATTTTTATTGCATTATGGTCAATAAAGGATGTATTAGTTGTGTGTATGTGTGTGTGTGCACACGGGCGTGTGTGCTGCATTTCATTTGTTTGCAATCTTCCATGATATCATATGTGGTTAGTTTTTGTAAAAGTTCCATTTGGCACGCAGAAATATTTTTGTTGTCCCATTTATAATTCAGCATATTGAAGTCATCTCTCATTGAGGTTATTCCATATTTCTTTTGGTAGTGCAGATAATGTTTCATTTTTGAATTTTGATGCTAAGGCATTTGGAGTATATGTTTATTACTGATATTATTTTGTTGTCTATGGTTTCTTTCAGCAGTATATAGTTTCTTTGTATATCTCTTTTTTATGTTTTTTGCTTTGTCAGACAGCATGACTGAAACCCGGGCTCTTGTGGATGTGCTTGATACACAGTCATTTTTTTCCACCTCAGTTTTCTTCTTCTATGTCTTTTTTTACATGCTTCTTATAAGCATTACATTATTGGGTTTTGATTTTTTTCTTATCCATTCAATTTTTCTTTTTTCATTTTATTGAATTTTTATTCCATTCACATTTAAAGTTATGAGAGTTAGGTTTATATTTTCCTTCATCTTTCTCTAATATTGATTTTTTGAGTTATAATTTTTCACCTGTTCTGCTACAGTATTATCTTCCTTCATTTACCTTAATATTTTTAAGGTATCCTTTCTCATATCCCATGAAGATTTTACCTCACTCCTAGAACAATGACAAATATTGCTGGTGTCAGAGTGGACATTGCCCTGTGGTTGGGTCTCTCACCCAGAACATCTATGATTATGTAGCCATCACTAATCTATACCCTTTCCTGTTATGGTTTCCCCTTCATTTATCTCCAGATCTTCTCCATGAGTCCTTGCTCTTCTATTCTCCCAAGTGCCAGTTGGCCCCAATTGTTCCAACTCCACCCCTCCTGAGGTAGATCTAGTAGACTTTTCCTCCAGGGCTTATTTAGTACAAGGTCTTCTTCTCCCTTCACAGACCATTTCTCACAGACTCACAGGAGCACTCATCAGTGGAGCTCCCTTTTACTACTAAAGCAAGGTCTCCTTCCTTTACCTGTGGTAGTATTTCCCTTCTCAAGATATTTTTACATAATTGAAGGAAATCCTAAAGTTCAGTTAGATATTTATTGAAAGAAATGTATTTTTTTTCTTGCAAGTTGATGAATTTTCTTAAGTCTATCCTCAAACCCCTTATAAGGATTTGTACTCCATGTTAAAAACCCACAAGCAAGGTAGTTATTCCTTTTGTTTTTGCTGAACTGAGGGGGAAATAAAACCCAATGCATAAAGATGCTCTCCTTATACTGACTCATGACAGCTAAGGATGCCGTGGGAGACCAGTGATTAGTGAACTGTGGAGAAGCTCTTCAATTGGAGCCACTCAATTGTTAGAAACTTTATTACTTTTACTAAAAAGTCAAACCAGATAAAATAAGATGAGGTTGTTTCTGGTTTGTTTGTTTTTTACTCATCATGCCCTGACCTTTCTATTCAAATATTTTAAAATGATTTCATAAGAGACAGAGTGACTTGTTGGACTGAGGATTCAGGAGATTTGAACTTTGTACCTAAATCTCAGTGACCTTGTTCAATCTCTTTACCATCTAATTTGATATTTCTTCATCTGTCCAGTGGAGCAGATTATGAATGACTTTGTGTTATATTATATAGTGCATGAACACGGATTTATTAAATATCTACTATGTTCCAGATATTGTTGTGCTAAGTATTCAGCTTAAAAAATGAAGTTGTTGTGTGTTTAGCTTCATTTGATTCTCACAACATTCCTTTTGTAGATAGGTTAAATATTATTACTCCCATTCTGTAGACTCAAAAATGTTAAGTAACTTGACCACGATCATGTAACTAGGATTTAAATCCAGATCTCATGAATTAATTCAGTTCTGGAGTTGAAATAAAAGAATCACAGAATCTTAAAACTGGTAATACTTCTGGTTAAAAAACAGCTCTACAAGATAAAAGATATGCTATAACATATAATCAATTAATCAACAAACGTTTAAGTGGCATCTATGTACCAGGCTCTGCATGAAGAGTTAAACATACAAAGAACCCAGACTTTGCTTTAAGACCTTGTGAAGGTATTAAAGAAACCTACATTTCCTCCTAAAGAACCAATTCATCATTTCTACTCCTGTCCTCTGTGGACAATTAGGACTAATTTATTCCTTTTTTTCCAGCCCTCCAAACGTAGTTACAAAATAACGATCAAGTTCTCTCCCCGCGTCTTCTTCTACAAATTTGTGAATGACATGGCATCTAGTGCTTTTCCTAATCTTTAAAACTGGCTGACCCTTTATGAATGTATACTCATAAAAATGTTCAATTCTTCACTTCTATTTATCATTTTATGTAGTAACTAAAATGTTTACTTGAAATGCCTAAACAGAAGATCTATGAATCATTATTCCTTTGTTGTTTTTAAACTTTCTGCTCACTAGAATTACAGCGTATATGGAGGCCCCATGCCTCTCATGACTTCTAATAACTATTCGACTCGTGGTTCACTTCCTAATTGTCACAGTTGCTGTTGCTGCTTCCTTAGTGGAACAGCTCTTGTTGTCCTCCCTCATCTTCTTTCCATCTACATGATGCCCCTGACTCATACTTCCAATTACCTCTGTCTGACTTCCTCCCCTGGGCTTTGCAGGTGTGTGACTGCCAATGTTGAAGAAAGTTAATTTAAACATTATTACTTGTAAGGCTCAAATATTTCAACCATGTGAATAAAACAGGTGCTTACGAAGGTCCTATTCCTTGCTACAGTGGGGAAAATTGCCCTCAAAGACTCTACATTCAAACAAGACTTGGCAGCTTGAAAGGAATGAAAAGTGAACTCTTCGATCCAGTCAGCAATCTCCTATTCAATCTGTCTGAATTTGTGAATTAAAAACAAAATACCATTTAATCTTTCCCCTCTCTGCTCAAATACAGTCTCCAGTGCTTTCTGCCTACTTCTTGCTCAAAAGTTTCTGCATAATACATTTAATAGTTCTCAGTTCCCTCCTTCCAGAACAGACTTGCCTGTAATAGTCTTCTCAGTAGATACTGAGTGGAGTCGTGTTGAACTGTTTTGCTTAGTTATTATTAGCACTACACATTAGAGCCCAGTGTTTTCCTTCTCTGAAGAGTCTAAAGCTACATTACTGAAGTGTTCGATTTGAATAGAAAGATTGTGCAGCCATTAGGACAGGGGGCATTCAGCTCCTGCTTGCCTCCACATCTGCACAGTATCTCTCTGAGTAGTCATTCTCTAGGATACCATTCATAATTGAAATTAAGCCCATTTAACTCTAATGCTTTTTTAGGGTCCATTACTAACATTGCAGTCCTACTGTCAGTTGATGAATAAGGCTTTGAAATAGACGAAAGGTGCATCTCCCCCACTTTGGCAAAGTAAGGTGGCAGTGGGAAGGGCAAACACTGCCACATTCACAATTTTTAAATGAAAACTGCCACTGAATTTTCATTGAGTGTCTTCCAATCAGAAAGAGGAACATTTGCTGACAATGGATTCATTAGAACCCCTTCCTGCTGCCAACAGGCACAGGAAAAAATGAAATTTTTTCTGGCTCCAAGTTCTGGCTGCCTTCAGTGTTGATGGAAGAACTAAAGTGGCCTTCAATGGACTCATAGTAAAAGGAGATCTTTGTTCTGTGTTCCAATGGCCCTGAAAACGTTCATTCTGAAACTCAATAAAGGTGTGTGTTCTAGGAAGTCATAGGAGTTATTTGTTAATACACTTGGCTCCAACCAAAGGAAGTTAGGTTAACAGTGTTACAAGAAAATTTATGATGAATGCTGGAAACCATGAGACTTTAAGTCACTAAGGAATTTTGAATTAATACACAAAAGCCAGAAAAAAAACATTTAGGTGTGCATATCAAAATAAGATACTTGCATGAGATTTATATTTAATCCTATGTGGATTTTCCTTAAATGTACTGTCACTTGGGAGCTCCAAATAGATTCAATCTGTAATGTTCAAGGTTAGTCTCTGAAAAGTATCATTTTGAAGATACTTCTCTGAAATTCTGTATTGTTATTCATTTTGGTTATTTGTTGACTCCCCATGGCATACTCAGACTTGTAAGATGTTATGGAAACAACTCAGAATGGCAATACATGTTTATTTCATTTTCCCACAGAATCCAATACTGTTTTCTGTTTGAAAATCATAATGTATAATTGTTGGCATTATACTTTTAGATTTTATTCCTTTTAATAGAAAGACTTATCAATATGTTGAAAAGTAGGGAAAGTTCTCTAATACTAAGGGCTACTCCTGATATATATATATATATATATATATACACACTCATATTCATATTTCCTCACATGTGGAGTGAACTCCCTTTTCATCTCCACTTTTCAGAATACTTTTCTTCTATCAAGATTTAGTCTAGTGGTTACCTTCTCCATGAAATGTTCTTTCCCACTTCAACTTTCTTTTTTTTTTTCCTGTTATTGGGATCTCTCCTTTGCTACAATCACAGCCTACCTTGCCTTACCTTATCTATCTATCTATCTATCTATCTATCTATCTATCTATCTATCTATCTATCTATCTATCTATCTGTCTGTCTGTCTGTCTGTCTGTCTGTCTGTCTGTCTGTCTGTCTGTCAGTCTGTCTGTCTGTCTGTCTATCTGTCTATTTCTCTATCTTAAATGTACTACCCCCCCAGTAGAATAGATTTCTAAAGGCAGATGATATTATATTTTATCTTTGTACCCTGGAGCCCAGAATAGTGTAGACCAAGATGGAAACCCTGTAGCCTCAAGGCCACATGTGGCCCTCTAGATCCTCAGTGTGACCCTTTAATTGAATCCAAATTTCACAGAAAAAAATCCCCTTAATAAAAGGACTTATTCTATAAAACTTGTAGACTGTTAAAATAAAGTGGAATGAAAGAATTACTGGGGGTTTTTTCTTCCTATTCTCATTATTACTTATTTCTCAGTTTTGAAAATAAGTACTGAAGTTCATTCTAGCTCATCTATGGAGTATATAAGCAACAGGTCTCCTTTCTGTTCTTCATAACTGACATTCCACCTCATACCTATGTATCTGTTCACAGGCTTCTCACCTTGCCTGGAATGCATTCCCTCCTTAGCTCTATCTTCAAAAGCCTGTCATGGCTTTGCTCAAGCACCCCTTCACTCATAAAGCCTTTCCCTAAACCACCAGTAGCTACCCTTCCCATGCCCATTTCCCATAAAATGACTAAATTGCACTTATTTTCATAATAGCATTTAGAAATGTATAAAACACTTTTCAAATCTTATCCCATTTTGTTATCACAACAAACAAGAAAAGTATGTGCTATTTTTATCTGTATTTTAGAGATTAGGAAACTGAGGCTGAGAGTGATTAAATTACTTGCGTAGGGTCACACTGTTAGTAAGTGTTTGGAGCTGGATTTGAATTCAAATCTTCCTGAATACAAGTCCAGCACTCTATTAACTACATCACCTAACTACTTCTAATATCTATATAGCTATATATGTGTGTATATGCACATATATACATACACATGTATATTGCATATGCCTATACACATATATCAATTTTTTCCTTTAACCCTATAGCTGTTATTGTCCCTTTTATTGGACACTTCTTAGTGTTTAAAAGTGCTATGCTTGTTTGGTCCCTTTTCAGTCATGTCCAACCCTTTGTGATCCCATTTGAAGTTCTCTTGGCAAAAACACTGAAGTAGTTTGCCCTTTCCTTCTCCAGCTCATTTCGCAGAGGAGGAAAATGAGCCAAATAGGGTTAAGTGACTTGTTTAGAGTCACACAGCTAGAAAGTGTCTGAGGCCATATTTGAACTCAAGAAGAAGAGTCTTCCTTATTCCAGGTCAGCTCTCTATGCACTGTAGTATCTTGCTGCCAAAATGATATGTAGGAAATGCTTATAAAAGTGCATAAAATGATAAAATTGATTTTTATTTATCTAGAAAAAGGATAAGTATCTGAATATTTGATGTTACAGATAATTTTTTGCAGTTATGAAGATATTTTATCTTAACTCTTTGATTGATTGTGTAGGCCCAGAATTATGGTCTAAAAGAAAAGATTCATACATATAAACATACACATATTCATCCAGATTTTAAGAATCTACCAAATGGCCATACTCAACTTTGCAATCTTTAGATCATCAGAGACCTCAAAGTTCTTCTCCCCTTCCACAACCAAATTGGGGGAGTCCCTCAACCAAGGAGATAGAAACTATTGTGAACTCCTTCCCAAAACATTCTAATTAGAATCTTGGGGCCCATTTTTTCTGTAAGAAACTCTTATACGTTATGGACAGTGATTTGTGCCTAACAAACTTCTACCTTGAATATATCTGATTTTAGTGATTCAGAGTTGTGAGGTGAAAATCTTATTCCCTTGCTCCCTTTCCCCACATTTTCATCTTGATGATTTCAAAATTTTCTCCTTGTAATCCATACTTTGTGATCACAATGTCCCCTTTTATCCTAGAATTCTTACTCTCCCAACCATTCGATCTTCTTGTATTTCCTAAAATTTGACTTTTTCATGAAGATATCATAAAAGTTACCACTTTTTGATGTTGGCTACTCTTTTCAATGACCTGGGATTCTGGCCCCATACTCTAAAATCCACCACAACCACCATTACCACCAAGGCAGACACATAGAGCACCAGAAAGTGAAGTCTTTGCTATCTGTTCTCACTTCAACACTCTCTCTAATTTAGAGCCTTATCACATGTAATATGGATTGTATTGCAATGTAACCTTCTAATTGGATGGCTTGCTTTCATCTTGTCTCTCCACTTGCACTATAATGATGGCATAATGATGCCAAAACAGTCTCTATTTCTTTATAAATATTTTGTTGATATCCTTTCACCAACCTCCAGAATCAAACAATTTCTTATAATATATAATTACAACTGAATTTCCATTCAAGTTAGCTATCTGAGAGGAGGCAGACTGCTCAGCTCTCACAAAATCAATGATGATCAAGAAATTCATTGAGAAAATATGGTAAACGCCTTCTTCAATCCTCAAGCTACCAGGATCTAATGGATAGTAGAGAAGTGGATCAAGTTCACAAAAAGCAAAGCCATCTGGAGGGCAGGCAAATAAGCCTCACCTTTCAGGTCAGCCAGCAAAGGGATGGAAATAAATGGAGTCTGCAAATCTTGTTCAGGGCTCCCTGTGAAAGAACCAGTGTGGTCAGAAAATGCTGAGGGGAGGGCAAATGAGTTTGGCAGCTAGATTCTCAGCCTCAGAGATCCCAGGAATGCAGAGGCTTTAAGGTCTCTATCCCTCTGTTCTGAGGTTCCTTATAGGGCCCTAAAGATCAATCATTCAGAATCTCAAAGATCCAAAGGAACCTAATTCCAGGAGATGAATGTCACTGAAGGAACTCAGGTGATTCAATGGAAGAACAAGCAGAGTAGATCACCTTACTTAAAAGTTCAGGATGAGACAAAGGTTGTCTCTGGTACAAAGCTTCAAACCAGGAGAATACATTCTGGTGAATAAATCAAAGAAAAAATTAACCAGTATCAAAAATTAATACCAATCAGAGATGTTCCAGTAGGAGCAAATAACCATAGGGAGACACACTAAGTAAAAAAAAAATGGATTTTCCACAAAGATCACATGAAGATCTAGAAGAAATTAAGCAAGAGATTTTTTAAAAATTAAGTGAAAGCTCAGGGGAAAAAAGAATCTGAAGAAAAATAAATTACTTAGAAGAAAAAATGATATATCTGACTCAAGTAACAGACTCCCTGAAAACTAGGATAGACCAAATAGAAATCCATTATTCCAGGAGACCAAAAGAAATAGAAGAAAATCAAAAGGTTTTAGCAAAAACAAGAAAATATAAGCTATCTGATGTTAAAAAAAAAAAGACTGATCTGGAAAAAGAATCTAGAAGATAATAATTTAAGAATTAATATACTCCCTCAGAAACATGATTTAAAAAATCTGGTCACTCTTTAAGAAAACATAAATTAAAACTACCCAGATTCATCTGAGGGCTAAATGATGATAGAAAGGATCCACATATCACCACCTGAAAGAAACCCAAAAAATTTAGTACCAGGGAATTTACGTCATTGCTAAAATTCAGAACTCACATATAAAAAGGAAAAAACACTGCTAGCATCCAGAAAGAAGGAGATTGTGTCCTAGGGGATGAGAGTCAAGATCACACAATACCTGGAAACATATCCAAAATAAGGGGAAATATTAAATATAATATTCCAAAAATCAAAACAGATAGGTTTACCAAAAATAAATCATCCACCAAATCTGAATACAAACCTATGAGAGTATGGACTTTTAATAAAAAGGAGGATTTCAAACACCTCTGACAAAAAAAAAAATCAAAGTTGAATGGGGACTTTGAAATATATACACGAGCCCATAGAAACTTAGAAAAATAAATGTGTTTGAGCAATTGGAAAGAGCTATGTGATGATGCAATGCTAATGATCAAATAAAGGGAGATGAATCAAGTAGTCCTTTAAAACAACAATGTCTTCAAAGGGTACTGAAGGAGCTAAAGGGCAAAAAAAAAAGCAGAGGATGGGTGGTGGATTGGATCTGCTTGCTCTAAGGATTTGAAGACAGTAAGATGAAGGGAAGTTAACAAGAATATGCTAGTGTAGAAAGGAAAAAGAAGGGGTTGGAGAACAGCAAGATCTCTTCTGTTTCCATTTCTCTCAATTTTCAACTTCCCGTTAAACGACAGTGGTAACACTCTTTATCCCTGGTTTCTCAACACTGACCTCCACTCCTTCACCTGAACACTGAATGCTGCTGATGAAAAGCATGCATCTGGGATCTGGACCACTATGACCATGTTATCTAATCTTAAGTAGGTTTTCATCACTTTCCAACCATTCTTTTCAGTCATATATAGTTAATTCTTCATTTTGGTCCCCACATTTCCACAATGGATGTCCTAAACTATCTTCTTCTTCCTCAAGCTTGAATTCATATCCTAGTCAATACCTCCCACTCCCCAACACACACACACACACACACACACACACACACACACACACACACACACACACACACACACACACCCCTCACAAATCAGTCAAATCGAATATTTCCTGAATTTGACATGCTTTCTCTCACCTCAGTACATTTGAATAGGCTCTCCCCAATGTTGGAAATACATTCGTCCTCATCACCAACTTTCAAAATTCTTCATTTAGCTTCTCTGTGAAATCTGACTGTGCCATAGAACATTAAGAAAGTTCCCTATATCTCTCCTTTGATACCATATTACTTTCTCTTGTATTTATATGAAAGCTCCTTTATGACAGAGATTAGATCATTTGAAAAAAGTTTGTCCTTCCGAAATCTAGGAAAAAATATCTTTCAGGGTATTTAATAAATATTTTTTCTCATTTATTTATCTTTAAACATTTCATTTTTTAATTGAATTTCAAATTCTCTCCCTTGCTCCTGTCCCTTTCTATCTACTGAGATAAAATGGCTGATTTAATTAGTTTGCATTAAATATTTTAATAATGCATGCTATAAAATTATCCTGTTCATTCATCCTTTCACATATATTAAATAATGTTTATTCATAAGATGTTTTCTTTTAAAAGCCCCTGAAGCAATCTCTGAAAGGAAGCAATCACTGTGGCCCAACATCTCTACCACCATGAATGCAAACAATTACTGATTACCTGCCACCAACTGGACAATGAAGCTAGCTTAGCTTGAGCAGCAAGGCATCCTGAGGGACAGATTGATAGTGGCACATTCCTGACAGATAAAACTATCCAGACTACCATCTCTCTTCAGATTTTAATAGAGACAGCCCAGGACCCTGAGTCCAAGAGCTACAAGAATAGCAATGCCCTCCTCATCAAAGTCAGTGGTTTGACTTTCCGCCCAGCCCTTATAAGGCACAGCAACCCTGGGAGAAAGTGACTATTATTGCTTCAACCACTCATACCAGTCACCAACTAGCAACCATCAATGGGCAAATAACCCCAACAACCCTTGGCAAAACAACTTTCTCCCATCCTTGAAATGCGTAATGTTGCTTCCAACCTGGCCCTGATAGTTATAATCTATGAAAATAATCCTCTTTTTACTCTTTTCACTCTACAAATTCCTCTATTACTAAACATGGAGGAAAGAAATTTCTTTCTATCGAAAGTCTTGGGATTATCAAATGGTTTGACATAAGAAACTGATATGGTTTTATGACATTAGAAATTATATTAAAGAAGGTATATTGCCTTCTGTTTTGTTTCTGTACCCCAACGACCACTGGACCTTTCTATGAAACTTGCAGCTAAAACCTCCATATGTGTTGTCCCCCCTATTAGGAGGACTTATTATCAGGCTCTGATTTGGAATTTTTTTTGACTGTATCGTTATGGCTTACAGGCCAGCCACACTGCTGATTTGTATGAGAACGTTTACCTGCTCTGTTTCTGATCTATATTGGTTCACTACTCTTTAGGTAGTCTGGTACCTTATCCCCAGTTTATAGGGTTCATCATGTAGGTGTAGAACTTAGTGAGGACACCTGTTCAATTTTCCTACTGAAGCTCAGAACTTCTGCTCTCAAGTGATCCACTAGCCTCAGCCTCCCCTGTGGCAGGGATACCCAGCATGCACCACTCCCTCCACATATCTGCTTTTATATTTGCATCTCAAATACTTAGCACTATGCTTTGGCAATAGTGCTGCACTTTATAAATATTTTCTCATTTATTTATTCATCAACCATTGGATTCTGTGAAAATGTGACTATTGTGTATAGTCTTATCTAAAATAAGGGCCATTTTCACTGGTCATTTTGTGATTGCTAAAGATAACGTATCTTCTGGTAACATCTATACTCCAGTTGCAATAGTGGCATGTTCCTGTATATTATTCAGAGGTTTACATCAGGGACTCCACTTTGATAACTTTTATCATGTATGTTGGCTAGGATAAGAAAACGGATAAAATTTTTCAGTCAGTTAAAGCATGGCAAGAGAAAATAGATCCATGAGATCCAGGTGCTAGGAGTGAAAGACTCACTGCCTGAATTTCAATCAAGCATCTGCATAATCTAAGTAGAGGTGATTCTGGAATTAAAGGTTTTTCCTATCCTGATTTTTCTAAGGAGACTATACTCTTTCATACTTTCCCCAGAATTGCGCATCCCTCCTAATTCTGATTCCATATGCAATGTAGCAGCCATCTTTTCTTCCATCTTTTGATAACTAATTTTATTTGTCATATGACTTTTTAGAGGTATATTTCAATTGTAATTACAAACGTGTAACCGCAATGAGCATGTTGGAATGAATCTTGAAGTTATTCCAGTGAATCTAGTTCAAAAGTTAGATTTTAATTAGAATTGTCTTGTCATTAGCCTTTTGTCTTTCCTTTAGTAACATGGTGGCAGTACACACTAGGTCATTATCTCCACTGAAAATCAACATACCTCTCTATATCCATGCACAGTTTGTCTCCAAATTTCCAGAATGTTGATCTTTTTATATTTTTTCATTTTTGTTTTTCTTGCTTTTCATTTTCAGATGTTAGCATAGTCAAGGGGTGGGGTATACCCATATTGCATTCCTTTGCCATTTCAATTTTGTTTTGATCTTTCTTTCAATGCTGTGTTATTTTGTAAAATACACAGACTGCTGACAAAATCAATTTTTATTGTTTTCACTCATACTCTTAGCAAAAACCATGAAAACATCAGGACACATTCTTGAGATTTCATTTGGAAAAGAACTCTCCCTGCCTCTTCCCCCTCCCACCTTGACTTTGTTGACAGAATCCATTCCATAAAGACTAAAAATATGCTATTCAACACCTGGATCTCTTTTCATCTGTGCTTATCATTGCATGTGAAATTTTAAACTAAATAACATGAACCAATGTTTAACCATGTGAGAGGACAGCTGTCAGGTTACCTTTTATACCTTCTATTCCTGAAAAATGAATTTTTATTAGCTTAACCTCTAAAACAAGGACAGCTGGTTCCAGTGCTCTTTTCTTTAGAATATAGGCAAAATCCCATTATAACAAAGTCCACAGGATATCAGAGTTGTTGTGTTACAGTGGGAAATTTTATTAAAATAAGCGCACCGATATAAATCACATTCCCCAGATACAGATGCTAGAGATAAAATAGAACTGAGGCCTGGCTCTATGGGATGGGTTATTACATGAAAAAGAGGACTTTGGATACAAAGAAGGAAGACAAGAACTTGAACATCCCTCTTTCTCCTCGTCTATTCTACTTTCCTGCATCTGATGTCTACACTTAAAATAAAGTTTTTATTTTGGCCAGTGACTCAGTTTAGGTTCAGCTTAACTCAGGCATTTTACATTCTAAATACTATTCATGAAGAAGAGGAGAATTTAAAAAATAATAATTTATTTTCTAGAAAACACATAAAAGAATTATAAAAATCTCAGCTATAGCTGAATTGACTCTCAGATCCTGCTTTCCATCTTAACCAAACTCAGAAAAATTGTATGGATGAAGATATTCTGCATTCAAGGACCAAGGCATGTTCTTATACAGAAATTAATGTTATTGTTACTGTACAAATATTCCTCTCCTGATTATGCAACCGTGATTCCAGGGTACTGAAAATGATCTATACTATCCATTCAGGATGAAGAATGAGACATACATTTTTGTACATGAGCAATTTGGAGATTTGCCTTGCTTGGCTAGATGTATTTTTTACCAGGGCTTTGCATGCCTTTTTGGGGGGACGGGGGGGAATAGGGGAGGACAGCATTAAGAGAAAGAAAATAAATGCTTGCTCAGTGAAGAAAATTGTATTTTAAAAAATCAACGTAATCAGATCTAAGAGTTATAACAGAGGGTTAGTCTTAGAATCAGAATATCTACTTGCAAGTCCTAGATCAACATTTACTTTTTGTATTATGCTAGGCAAGAAACTCAACCTGTGTGTGTCAGCATCTTCTGCAAAATGTAGATAACAACAGTTTGGCAAAGAGTTATTTTGGGGAAAGTCCTTTGTGATGCTGGAAAATGTGACCTGATATTTTTGTCTCATGCTTTTTATATATACTTATTTATGAACAGGTTTCTTTAAGTAATGGCTCAAGGGATGGCCCCATTAATAAAAAAAAAAAAATCAAACTGGGAGAAGAACCTTAAGGTTCCTGGGTAAAAGAGAAACAATTACTACTTAGGATTTAAAGCTACCCTTTGCTAGGTGGGTGGGGACTTGTTTTCCAGTGTATAAGCTCCAGAGTGAATTGGGTTTGAGGCTTGGTCTTTGAGCAAGAAATGTAGCCAGTAAACTCAGAGGAAAAAAGGCAGCTTTTAGGGGTGGAACAGAGGAGGAGGAGGGGAGGGGGGAGAAGAGAGGAGCTGCTACTCACTCACAGGTTGTGCTTGTCCTTTGTTCTCAAAGGGGACCATGACATCAAGATGATGACATGACTTGCAGTTGACTTTGATTTGAGTGAGGGAGGTCTGTGCAAGGTCCCCAACCTCACTTTCTTCTCCTGAGCCATCTGGATCCAGTGACCTGATATTCATCAGGACCACTGGAGATGGCCCAGGATGCAAAGTGAAATGCTGACCCTATCAGGCTAAGGTCTTATAGCGTTCTCACTTTGAGTGAGATATACCCATTCAATGAATAGACTTCTTTAATTAGTTGTTCAAGGGATGGCCCTTTTAATAACAACAAAAAATCCAACTGGGAGGAGAAGGCCCTTAAGGTTCCTGGGTAAAAGAGAAACAAATTACTAAAAGAGAAACAATCACTGAAAGTGAGAATGCTATAGGACCCTAACCTGAAAGGGCCAGAGTCCCCCATTGCATCCTGGGCCATCTCCAGTCCTTCTGATGAATATTAGGCCACTTGATCCAGATGGCTCTATAGAAGAAAGTGAGGTTGGTGACCTTGCACAGCCCTTCCTCACTCAAATCAAAGTCAACTGTAGGTCATATCATCATCTCCCTGATGTCATGGGCCTCTTTGAGAATGAAGGACAAATACAACAACAGCAATATTTATTTATATATACATGTGCTTTCCTTCTTTGGAATTCAGCACCATACCTGACACATAGATACTTAATAAATGTTTATTAATTGATTGATTGGTTATGATAGATTAAGAGAGACAAAATGTGTTAGTGACCAGAATGCTGGACTTAGAATGAAGAAAAACCCGAGTTTTAAATTTCACTTCTAATACTGTGTGACTTTAGGTGATTTCCCAAATGTAGCTGAGCCTCAGCTTTCTTATCTAGGAAATAAGAATAATCATGCCTATTTTATATAACTAGAAGTATTGAATTAATACTCAAATGAGATAATTCATGGAAAACTCTTTGGAAATCTTAAAGTACTGTAAGTTATTTAATATCATTATATACAAAATATTCTTTCTATAGACTATCAATTGGAAGGCAAAGCATAAAAAGGCCCCTGTTAATTTCATTAGAAGTTAGAGTCATGGACCTGTATTCAAATTCTGGCTCTGCCATGTAGCTATCTGTGTCACCTTGGGCAAGTAACTTAATCTCTCTGAGTCTGTTTCCTTATCTCAGAAGAAAAAAGGTTGGCCTAAATTATCTATGATATCTGAATATTGACTACTATTGCTGTTCACTCAATGGATTGCTCATCCAGTTAAATGTCTGAGTTTGAATAATGGTCATCCATGATTATAATGAAAACAAACAAAGAAAAGAGATAATTCGATGACTTTATTGAAATAGAAATCCAAGGTCATAAAGAAGATGAATACCAAGTGCTATATGATGTTTGAAGTTGTAAAATCATTATGGACTAGGGGGATCAGAGATGAATTATGCAATGCTACAGACAGAAATGATCTTAGAGAACACGTAGCTTGACCCTGTTATTTTACAGTTACGTAAAGTGCAGCCCAGAGACCTGAAGTGACTTGCCTGAGGCCTCCTGGATGTTCCAGGAACAAGACACTCCATCTCTCTGTTCCAAGCATTTGCTCTATTTTCTCTCATGCCTGGAATTCTCTCCTTAGCTCCAATTATTGACCTTCCTAGCTTCCTATTAAGTCCCAACTAAAACTCACCCTTAGTATGAGAATCTTTTCCCAGTCCCTCTTAATGTTAATGTCTTCCTTATCTTAAGTATCTCTCATTTATCCTGTATATAGCTTGGTATGTATGACTTGTTTGCATGTTCTTTCCCTCATTATATTGTAAGCTCTGTGGGAGCAGTGACTTTCTCTTGCTGTGTTTTAGAAATTCCCCATTGCTTAGCATAGCCCATGGCATATAGAAGGCACTTAATTTTTTTTTTATTGAGGTAAAGAGAAATATACTTGGCCATTAGCATGGGAATACAGAGGAAGGAGATGTATACAAAAATATTGTGGAGGTGAAATTGACAGGTTTGGATAGAAATTGTATGTGAGAAGTGAGGAATGGAGTGAATGAAGTTGTCATTGAGAAAAATGTCAAAAATATAAGATGGAACTGATTGTTATGGAAAATTATTAAGCCTAACTTTCATTATGCTGAGTATGAAATCATACCAGAACATTAAAGTGGAGATCCTATTGCTAGAGGAAAGGAAGTTAACATACATAGAATGATCAGTTAGAAGGAACAAAACCAAATATGTACGGTGTCTCAGTTGCCAAAGGAGAAGAGACTATACAGAAGGTCAAGTGTGCCAAATATTGGAGAAGGATAAAAGGGGACGAGGCTTGGTGATAGTGGAAAAAATGAGAATAAAGTAGATACTCATAGATTGGGAAATTGCTAAACAGCCTTGACCCCAAATGAAATATTTGAGAACTGGCCCCCACTGTCTCTGAAGAGGTGGCTGACTGCAAGTATTGAATACTGAATATTATGTCAGACTTTTAAAAATTTGGTGCTCAGTTTTGCTAAACTCCTCACTTGCAGATAGTGGCAAAAAGGATAGAGAAAGAAATTAATAAGATGACAAAAACAGAAGATGACAATATAAATGTTCTTTTTAAAGAGTTCATTTAATTTGACATGTGTAAAAATCCTGAGGTTGGAAGTGTTGGTGTGGACTTGAATTGTGGAACTGAGTATTCCCAGAGTTGAGAGTAGTACAAAAAGACAAGGAAAAAAATAATCCGGTAAATTTGTTTATAACTAAAATTTCTAACAATTCTTAACGCTCCCATATTAGTCTCTAGGCTGCTATTTACATGAGTGTTGCAAACAGTTCACCATCTATACTACACTTTTGTTCAGTATTTTATATATTAGGTGACTTTGCATCTAAGAACTGAATTAGCAGGTAAACATAGAGGAACTGGAAAATTCCTTCATCAAGATGGGAGGGGGCAGTGGAAGCACAATGGTGCACTATGAGGTTACTTTAATGAAAAATGCAAAACCCAGGGTTGTATTCTGGGATAGCAGGACACCATTGAAGGCCAATAACTTTATATAACATCAACAATTGACTACATATCTATGAACTTTCAAATATCAAATATCTTGGGCCATATTAAAGATCCAACTCTTTATCTCAAGATTTGTGGAACAAAAAAGAAAAAAAAAACATATTCCAGTCAAGTGTTCTTGAAGGTCACAGATTGTAGATCAAATTTTCAGTGACATACATCTGTAATATGGTCTGGAAGTTACAGAGCTAGTTCAAAAGCTAACTGTAGGTCTCAAGAAATCTGATCTCTAATTTTCTCTTTGATATAAAGACTTTTCTGGGCCATTTTTCCCATTGTTACATTCTTCTTCAATTCATCTATTTGCAAAATGATGGTAATGTACAGATTTACCTGCTTTGTACAAGCTGTGTTAGGATGCATTTGTTAATGCTTGTAGAATACCAGGAAGATAATAAACAATAATCTTCATGTAATCCACTGGGCAAGAAGACAATTAAATGAAAACCCAAGAAGAGTATTCCTAGTAGCACAGTATCTGATGGAATTATTCTTCTGCTTCAAACCAGAAGAGATTTATTCTTAAAAGATGATTTACATAATCTACCCTATCAAAGTCATATATTAAGGTTTAGGAGTTCAAATTATTTATCTCAGTTACTTAAATCCAGCTGCTTTAATTAAAATTATATTGAGAATACATTTTCTAATTTAGATTTTCAAAGGCCATTGGGAATTTATTATATTTCAGCCCTTTTGTGTCATAATATGTAAGAACACATTAAGAGAAACCAGAGTTGTTTTTTTTCCTTCTGATGCCAAGATGATGGAGTGACAGACAAGTAGAAAACAACTAGAAAACTGCCTCAGATTTGATCTAGGAGCAGGGAAGAAGCTTACTACCATGGCAGGAAAGGTCTCTCTCACTGGCATGGGAGGAGAGCTAGTTCAGAGAGCAGTATCAGTCAGACTCACAGAAGGGTGGCTATGGCAAGGCTACAGTAAACCCAGGGCAATCCATCAGCAAGGCTGAAAATTTGCAGTTTCCTATCCAAGTGAGCATTCTGTGCATTGCAGCAGGACCTCACCTCAGTCACCCCACCCCAGCACAAGCTACAAGGCCTTGACCTCACTGCTGACCTGTAGTAAAGTCCCACTCCTGGACTGGCCAAAAAAGAGACCCTGTCTTTGGAGCCTGCCAGGAGAGAGACTTTATCTCCTTAGCAACCCAAGAGCAGGGCCAAATCCCCAAGGTCAATTAGCAATAAGATTACACTTCCAGGACCTGCTGGCAGAGAGGCTCTGTTTCCCTAGCAACCCAGCAGGGTTCCACCACTGGGACTGACCCACAATAAAATTCAGGGCCAGCCACCAGA
Source organism: Notamacropus eugenii (assembly GCF_028372415.1). Classification (NCBI taxonomy): domain Eukaryota; kingdom Metazoa; phylum Chordata; class Mammalia; order Diprotodontia; family Macropodidae; genus Notamacropus; species Notamacropus eugenii. The sequence continues at coordinate 166,449,579 of NC_092875.1, read as the reverse complement.
AATAATCTGATATTTTAGCAACCTGAGAAGCAAAGCCTCACCCCCAGGGCAAGCCAGCAACCAAATTACACACCAAGGGGAAGTCAACAAGGAGACCCCCACCCCTCAGTAGAAGCCAAAGAGAAGTCTATGGACCAATAAAAGCAAGCAGCTTAACACTGAAGCCCAGTGAAAGCCATCAGTAAGACCCTGAGCTCCAGGGCAAAAAGCTTGGGACTCTCACATAAAAACACCAAGTTACAAAAAGGGGAAAAAATAAAACAAAAACCAAACAAATAAAAAACATTGACTATAGAAAATTACTATGGTGACAGAGGGGATCAAGGCATAAACTTAAAAGAGAACAATAGTTTCTAAATGGCTACATGTGAAGCCTCAAAAAAAATGTAATTTGGTCTTAAGCTCAAAAAGAATTATTGGAAGAGCTTAAAACAGATTAAAAAAATTAGAGAAGTAGAAGAAAATTTTGGAAAAGAAATAAAATTAATACAAGAGAATCGTGGGGGAAAAATTCAATAGCATGGGAAAAGATAGCCAAAAATTATTGAGGAAAATAACTTTCTACAAAATAGGAATAGCCAAATGGGAAAGGAAGTACAAAAGTTTACTGAAGAAAATAATTCCTTCAAAATTATAATTGAGTAAGTGAAAACTAATGCCTCTATCAGACATCAAGATATGATAACGCAAAATCAAAAGAAAAAAAAAGAAAATATGAGGTTTCCCATCGAAAAAAACAAAATAAAACAAAACAACTGGCCTAGAATATAGATCCAGGAGAGATAATATAATAATTATTAGGCTACTTGAAATTCACACTTAAAAAAAAAAAGTCTTAATATCTTTCAAAAAATTATCAAAGAAAATTTCCCTGATATATTGGAAACAAGGGGCAACATAGAAATTGAAAGAACCCACCAATCAACAGTTGAAAGAGATGCAAAAATGAAAACTCCCAGAAACATTATAGCAAAATTCCAGAGCTCATAAATCAAGAAGAAAGGACTACAAGTGGTCAAAAAGAAACAATTCCAATATCATGGAACTAAAGACACAATTACAGAGGATTTGGCACCTTCCACATCAAAGAACCAGAGGGCTTGGGAAGTGATATATACAAGAAGGCAAAAGAGTTAGGATTACAACCAAGAATCACCTCCTAAGCAAAACTGAATATAATCTTTCAGGGAAAAAATTAACATTTAATGAAATAGAGGACTTTTAAACATTCCTAATTAAAACACTGGAGCTAAATAAGAAATTTGACCTCCAAATACAAAACTCAAGGGAAACATAAAAAGGTAAGAAAAAGAAACAGGAGAAAACATAAGAAATTCAATTAAGTTTAATTTTATATTTCTATATGGCAAGATAATATTTGTAACTCTTAAGAACTTTACTGCTGTTAGAGCAATTAGGAAGAATATATGTAGACAGAGGGTGACATAAACAGATTTTGATGGGATGATACTCCAAAAGACAAAGAAGTAAGAGATAAAATTGCACTAGAAGAAGAAGGGGCAAGATTTAGTGGGCTAAAATATCCCACATAAAAGAGGTATGAAAGAGTTATCAAAATGGAGGGCAATATGGGGGTAGGGTGGTAATCAAAACTCAAACCTTATTCTCATCAAAATTGGCTCAAAGAGGAATTAACATACACACTCAGTTAAATACAGAAATTTATCTTACCCTATAAGAAAGTAAAAAGAAATGAGGGTAATAGAAGTGGAAGTGGGGTTAATAGAATGGAGGGCATAGTCGGGAAGGAAGTGGTCAGAATTAAAAAAAAAAAAAGAACTTGTGAGGAGGAAAAGTGTGGTAACAGAGAGAGGAGGATAAACAAGGGGGGAACGGAAAGGAGGGAAATGCATACTTATTATAAATGTAAATGGGATGAACTCACTCAAAATAGAAGCAGATAGCAGAATGGATTAAAAACAATAATTCTACAATATGCAGTTTGAAAGAAATATACTTAAAACAGAGAGATATATAGAAGTGAAAAGTAAGGAGCTGATGCAGAATTCATTATGCTTCAGCTGAAGCAAAGGAAACAAAGGAAGAAATTATGACCTGAGACAAAGCAAAAGCAGAAGGGGATCTAATTAAAAGATATAAGGGAAGAAAGTATATCTTGCTAAAAAGTATCATAAACAATGAAGTCATATTAATACTAAATATATATGCACCAAATGGTATAGCATCTAAATTTTTTAAAGAGAAATTGAATGAGTTATAATAAGAAATAGATAATAAAACTATTCTTGTGGGGGGACCTCAATTTTCCCCTCTCAGAATTAGATAAATCTAATTTAAAAAAAAACAAGACAGAAATTAATAAGGCAAATGAAATGTTAGACAAGTTAGATACAGTAGAAAATTATTTATACATGTAGAAAACTAAATGGTAATAAAGGAATATTATTTTTCTCAGCAATATGTGGCACTTACAAAAAATTTGACCATGTATTAGGACACTAACAAATGTAGAAAAGAAGAAATAGTAAATGCATCCTTTCCCCAATAGTAATGCAATAAAAATTACATTCAATAATGGGCAATGGAAAGAGAAATTAAAATTAATTGGAAATTAAATAATCTAATTCCAAAAAAGGTGGATCAAAGAACAAATCATACAAACAATCAATGATTTAATTAAATAAAATAACAATGAGACAACATTCAAAAATTTATGGGTTGCAGTCAAAGCAGTACTTAGAGGAAAATTTACATCTCTATTGGCTTACATCAAAAAAATAAAGAGAAAACAGACCAATGAATTAGGTGTCCAACAACAACAGTAATAACAACTACATTTCAATAACAACAACTCTTTCTAGTTTCTAGAAACTAGAAACAGAACAAATCAAAAATCCCCAATTAAACACCAAATTGGAAATCCTGGAAATTGAAGGAAAGATTCATAAAAATTGCAAGTAAGAAAATCATTGAGCTAACAATTAAAAATAAAACCTGGTTTTATGAATAGAAAACCCAATAAAATAGATAAACCATTGGGTGATTTGATTTTTTAAAAAAGGAAAGAACAAATACAAATTATTAGTATCAAAAATGAAAGGGATAGGAGGCAGAGCCAAGATGACAGAGTGAAAAGATGCATCCACTCTAGCTCTCCCTCCATAACCAATAAAATACCTGTAAAATATGCCTCTAAACAAATTCTAGAGCAGCAGAAGCCACACAACAACAAGTGAAAGAGATTTCCAGCCCAAGATAGCCTGGAAGGCTGACAGGAAAAGTCAATCACACCAGGTGAAGAGTGGAGTGTAGTTCATCCCTGGCCACATGACACAGCATGGAGAGGACTGGAGCAGGCCTCAGGGGACAGAATCCCCAGCAGCAGTTGCAGTTCCCAGATTCTTCAACCCACAAATGCTAAAGGCAGCTTCAAAGGTCAGTGAGAAAGCACTTTCTCCTGGGTGAGAAAGGAACACTCTCTGACCCCTGCAGACCCAGGGAGGCAGTTACTGAGGTAGCAGCTTCCATTTTAGGAACTCCCTGCCTAAAGACCCTGGGGAAATTGCATGGTTGATCTGAATCTCAGCCCTGAGTGGTGGCTCAGGGGTGAGGAGGAGCACTGATGTGATGGAGCTGTTGAAGGCTCTGGAGAAGGAATTCTACTTGCAGATGCAGGGCAGAAAAGCTTGCAGTAACTCCCAGACCAGAAGGCAGACCAGGAGAAAAGTAAACACCTCTCCCTTGATTGTGCCACCTTGGAGGAACTGAAAACTTAAAGGTCCCTAAAGTATACCCTCCACTTGACAAAGGACTCAAAAGTCAAGTAATAGGCTGGGAAAATGACCCCAAAAGTGAAAAAAAAAAACCCATAAGACTATACAAGGTTGCTTTCTTGGTGAACAGGTATTTTCTTCCATCCTTTCAGATGAGAAAGAACAATGCATACCATCAGAAGAAGACAGAAAAGTCAAGGTTTCTGCATCCAAAACCTCCAAAGTAAATGTGCAATGGTCTCAGGCCATGGAAGAGCTCAAAAAGGATTTTGAAAATCAAGTAAGAGAGGTGGAAGAAAAATTGGGAAGAGAAATGAGAGCAGTGGAAGAAAATCATGAAAAGCAAGTTAACAGCTTGCTAAAAGACACCCAAAAAATGCTGAAGAAAATAACATCTTTGAAAATACACTAACCCAGTTGGCAATAGACATCCAAAAAGCCAATGAGGAGAAGAATGCTTTAAAAAGCAGAATTAGCCAAATGGAAAAAAGGTTCAAAAGCTTACTGAAGAAAATAGTTCTTTACAAATTAGAATGGAGCAGATGGAAGCTAATGACTTTATGAGAATCCAAAAAATTACAAAACAAAACCAAAAAAAAATGAGAAAATTGAAGACAACGTTACATATCTCATTAGAAAAACAAATGACTTGGAAAATAGAACTAGGAGAGACAGTTTAAAAATTATGGGGTTACCTGAAAGCCATGATCAAAAAAAGTCTAGACATCATCTTTCATGAAATTATCAAGGAAAACTGCCCTGATATTCTAGAAACAGAGGGTAAAATAAATATTGAAGGAATCCACCAATCACCTCCCGAAAGATATCTGAAAAAAATCTCATAGGAATATTGTAGCCAAATTCCAGAGTTCCCAGGTTAAGGAGAAAATATTCCAGGCAGTCCTAAAGAAACAATTTGAGTATTGTGGAAATACAATCAGGATAATACAAGATCTAACAGCTTCTGCATTAAGGGATCAGAGGGCTTAGAATACGATATTCCAGAAGTCAAAGGAACTAGGATTAAAACCAAGAATCACCTACCCCGCAAAACTGATATAATACTTTAGGGTAAAAAATGGTTATTCAATGAAATACAGGACTTTCAAGCATTTTTGATGAAAGGACCAGAGCTGAACAGAAAATCTGACTTTCAAACACAAGAATCAAGAGAAGCATGAAAAGGTAAACAGGAAAGAGAAATCTTAAGTGACTTACTAAAGTTGAACTATTTACATTCCAACATGGAAAGATAATATTTGTAACATTTAAGACTTTTCTTAGTATTTAGGTAGTTGGAGGGATTATATACATATAGACAGAGGGCATTGGGTGAGTTGAATAGGAAGGGATGATATCTAAAAAAATAAAATTAAGGAGTGAGAGAGGAATATAGTGGGAGGAGAAAGGGAGAAATGGAATGGGGCAAATTATCTCTCATAAAAGAGGCAAGAGAAAGTTTTTCCAATGAAGGGGAAAAGAGAGGAAGTGAGACAGAAAAAGTGAAGCTTACTCTCATCACATTTGTCTAAAGGAGGGAATAACACGCACACTCAATTTAGTATGAAAATCTATCTTACACTACAGAAAAGTAGGAGAGAAGGGGATAAGTGGGGTGTGGGGGGATGATAGAAGGGAGAGAAAATGAGAGGAGGGAATAATTAGAAGTAAATGCCTTTGGGGAGGGACAAGGGCAAAAGAGAGAATAGAATAAGTGGGGGACAGGATAGGATAGATGGAAATATAGTTAGTCTATCACAACATGACTATTATGAAAGTCTTTTTGCATAACTACTCATGTATAACCTATTTTGAATGGCTTACCTTATCAGTGGGGATGGATGGGGAGAGAAGAATGAAGAGAAGTTGGAACTCAAAGTTTTAGGAATGAATATTGAGAATTGTTTTTGCATGCAACTGGGAAATAAGAAATACAGGTAATGGGGTATAGAAATCTGTCTTGCCCTACAGAAGATGGGTATAAGAGAAAGGAGCTGTGTGACAGAAGGGAAGGCAGATTGGGGGAAGGGGTAATCAGAATGTACAATGTCTTAGGGTGGGAGGAGGGGAGAGATGGGGAGAAAATTTGGAACTCAAAATCTTGTGGAAATGAATGTTGAAAACAAAAAAAACATTAATTAAAAAATGAATGGGGTAAATACACCACCAATGAAAAGGAAATTAAAGCAATTGTTAGGAGCTATTTTGGCAAATTATAGGCCAGTAAATTTTACAATCTAAATGAAATAGATGAATATCTACAAAAATATAAATTACTCATATTGAAAGAAGAAATATAATACTTAAATAACCCAGTCTTAGAAAAAGAAATTGAATGGATCATTAATGAACTTCCTAAGGAAAAAAAAAACCAGGACCAGATGGATTCATAAATTATTTTTTACCAAATATTTAAAGAACAATTAATCTTAGTACTATATAGACTATTTGGAAAAATAGGCAAAGAAGGAGTCCTACATCAAATTCTTGCTATGACACATATTTGATGTCTCCACCTAGATACCTATACACTTAGGCCCAGAAAAGCCAAAATAGAGAAAGAAATTTATGGACCAATTTCCCTAAACAATATTAATGATAAAAATTTAAATAAAATGCTATCAAAGAGATTATAGCAATATTTCACAAGGATTTTATTCTATGGTGAGATGGGATTTATATCAGGAATGTAGGACTGGTTAACTATTAGGAAAACTATGAGCATAATTGACAATATGAATATGAAAACTGCCAGAAATCATGAGTACCTCAATAGATGCAGAAAAATCCTTTGACAAAATACAGCACCCATTCCTATCAGTAACACTAGAGAGCATAAGAATAAATGATGTTTACCTTAAAATGATAAGTAATATATATCTAAAACCATCAGCAAGCATCATTCATCTGTGATAGAGATAACTAGAAACCTTCCTGATAAGATAAGTGGTAAAACAAGGATGCATGCACATTATCACCTCCATTATTTAATATTGCACTAGAAATGTTAGCTATAATATTAAGAGAAGGAAAAGAAATTAAAGGAATTAGAATGGACAGTGAGGAAACAAAGCTATCACTCTTTGCAGATATATAATGTTATGCTTAGAAAATCCGAGACAACCAACTGACAAACTACTTGAAATTATTAAGAGCTTTAGCTAAGTTGTAGGATGCAAAATAAACCCGCAAAAATCATCATTTCTATGTTACCAACAAAATTCAGCATCAAGGGATAGAAAGAGAAGTTCCATTAAAAACAATTGTAGACAGCATAACATATTTGATAGTCTATCTGCCAAGACAAACCCAGGAACTATATGAACACAACTATAAAACACATTTCATACAAATAAAGTCAGATCTAAACAGTTAGAAAATTATTAATTGTTCATGGGTAGACCAAGTCAATATAATAAAATGACAATTCTTTCTAAGTTAATCTATATTGGTGGTATACTAATCAAAATATGAAAAATTATTTTATAGACAGAAAAAATAACAAAATTCATCTGGAAGAGCAAAAGCTCAAGGTTATCAAGGAAATCAATGAAAAAAATGCAAAAGAAGGTGGTCTAGCCTTACCAGATCTCAAGCTGTATTATAAAGCAATAAATATCAAGACAATCTGGTACTGGCTAAGAAATAGAATGATGGATCATTTGAATGGATAAGGTACAAATAACACTATAGTAAATGACCATAGTAATCTAGTTTAAGATAAACACAAAGTTTCAAGTTTTTGTTCCAAAAACCCATTATTTGATAAAAATTCCTGGGTAAATGGGATAATGGTATCACAGAAATTAGGAATAGACCACCATCTCACACCACATACCAAGCTAAGGTCAAAATGAGCATACAATTTAACCTAAAGGGTAATAACATAAACAAATTAAGAGAGCATGGAATAGTTTATTTGTAAGATATATGGATAAAAGAAGAATTTAGAATCAAAGAAGAAATAGAGACCATTACAAAATTTAAAATGGATAATTTCAATTTTATAAAATTAAGCAGTTTTGCACAAATGAAAACAATGTGACTAAAATTTCAAGGGAAACAGAAAAGCGGGGGAAATTTTTTGCGACAAGTATCTCTGATAAAGCCTTTATTTCTCAAATATATAGAGAATTCAGTCAAGTTTAAAAAACTACAAATCATCCCCCAATTGATTAATGGTCAGAGAATATGAACAGGCAATTCTCAGCTGAAGAAATTAAAGCTATTTATAATCATACAAAAAAAATGCTCTATATCACTATTGATTAGAGAAGTGCAAAATAAAACAAATTTGAAGTACAACATCACACCTATTGGAGTGGCTGATATGAGAAAAAAAAGAAAATGTTGGATGTTAGAGGGAATGTGGGAAAACAGGGATAGCAATGCACTGTTGGTGGAGTTGTGAACTGATCTAAGCATTCTGAAGAGGAATTTGGAACTGTGCCCAAAGGGCTATAAAACTGTGCATACCCTTTGATCCAGCAATAATGCTGCTAGGTCTACACCCAAAGGACAATCAAAAAGAGGGAAAAAAGGGCCTATTTGTACAAAAAGCATCTCTTTTTTGTGCTGGCTAAGAATTGAAAATCAAAGGGATATCTGTAAATTGGGGAATGGCAAAACAAGTTGTGGTATATGATTGTACTGGTATATTATTATGCCATAAGAAATGACAAGCACAATGATTTCAGAAAACCCTGGAAAGATTTATCTGAACTGAACCTGATTAAAGTGAACAGAAAGAGGAGAGCATTCTAAACAGTAATAGCAATAATTTTTGATGAAGACCTGTGAATGATTTAGCTATTCTCAGCAATACAATGATCCAAGACAATCCCAAAGGACTAATGATGAAGCATACTATCTGCCTCCAGAGGAAGAATTGATATTTCAAACTAGACTGAAATTTGCTATTTTCACTTTCTTTCTTTAATTTTCTTCTTTTGAGTCTTTTTGTATACAATGACAGTATGGAAATGTTTTACAGAATTGCACATGTATAAATTATGTCTTTGCTTATCATCTCAGGGAGGGGACAAAGGAGGGAGGGAGAGATAGATACTGAAACTCAAAACTTGAAATAAAAGTTTTAAAAATGTTTTTGCACAAAGAGAAACCTGAAGTATTTCAACAGTAGAGGGTAATTTTCTTCTGGACTGGGTTTCAGCTAGCGAATCATATGATGTGAGGCAGAACTTAAAATTCACACTTGTCTGTGGTTGGTGGATGTAACCTACTCTGGTTTAAAGATCATACAAAACTGAGTATTGTATGTTAATAATCCTCAATTTATGAACATGCAATTCCCAGAAACTTGTTTGTAAGAATTTAACTTAAGATATTATATTCAAATTTTATTATATTACATTAGAATTTCCCCAGATTTTCTAATACTATGGAGATACATAAGTACCCAGGGATGAAACAGCATATACTTTATATTGTCCTGACTCTAGTACATATTTGTTTGGAAAACCCATGGAATTGGTCAATCGGTATGTATAAAAGTAGTACATATATGCATATTTTATGTTATAACTATTTATAGATATTGCCAGTGATAGAAATAGAGATAGTAATTGTCCATTCAAAATTGTGAGAAAGGAAGATAGAGAGAAGAAAGAGAGAGAGAGAATGAACAATTAATGGGGCCCACAACTAAAACATAAGTAAAAGATTTGATTGCCTTTCAGAAACATGCAACATTTTTTTCATTAATCACAATTATCATCTTGACTCAAAGGTACCATTTTTCATACTATATTCCTCCAGAGATTTTTCTTGGCTTTGAGTTATGGAATGTGTCTCTGAAGCATTCAATTTGAGTCACCCAAATGGTAATGGAGTGTTACATAGTAGGCATGAATAGAATGAAACACTCTACCAAGGACGAACTGGGATAGTAGTAATGGAGAACATGATCAGAGAAATGAGTGTTCAGCCATGAAGCTGGGTCAGTCTTGTGTATAGGACAGAAGATAAATTTTGGATAGACTGTGTACTTCTCAATTAATTGTTCCATTGTCAAGGGGATTATATCACAGATACCCTGAATGAAATAGTATGTGAGAAGGAAAGACTGGTGAACCCGCATGTGCCAAATCCAAGGGAAGCCTTCCTGAAGGGCCATTAATGGTGATCTCTCTTCTTGCTATGCCTAAAGATATTGTACCCAATGTGCCCCTGACAAGCCTGGTTACATCCTTCCTTTGTTGCTCCTGAGCCTATATCCAAGGATGTTGCTTTTGATTCTGAACTTCTGCTTGTGAGACTGCTTGGCTTGTGTGTTATTCATCTCTATGATGCTTCTGTGAGATGCAACCCAAGTTTCCTAACTAATATTAGGGAGTGGAAAAGCTGCAATTAGGTTGGTTTTTCTCAGCTGACAAATGAAAAAGAAAATTGTAGGGAAGGAAGGAAAGGGTTTCCTGAAATGATTGTTCAAATGTTAAAAGAAAAAAGTAGGAGAGGGAGAATGCAATTAATCCATAAGCATTTATTAAGTGCTACTATGGGTGCCTGGCATAATATGAGGCAAATATAGTTGTCTGTATTTTTCGGACGATAGAGACAAAAAAGAAACAACTTCAGACCTCAAATGTGGCACATGAAGAAAATATATTACCTGGAATAGAATTATTTGACCTTCAACAATCATAAAAGGGGAAAATAAGGGAACAGAGAATTTAACTACTGCCCGTGATGGGCAAAGATAGGTAGAGGGAAATAATAACAATTCACATTTCCTTAGCACTTATTTAAAGCCTGGAAAATACTTTTCTCATGACAATACTACTTAGGTAAGTAGTAGAAGCATTTTATTCCCATTTTAAAGATGAGAAGACTGAGACTCAGAGAGATTAAGTAACTTGACTAAGGCAGATTCACAAATTTAGGAAGCATCAGTGCTGGATATTTGGATCATATTTCCTTATTTTGGACCATCTCGTTACTGTTTGGGGATGCGGCATGAGGGAACTTCCTTGGAGGAAGTGAAGGGATGGAGGACATAGACAGGATGCAAACAGCTCTATTTGTAAGTCAAGTGTTTATAATTTGGAGGTTTCCTGTTACCATCAAGAAAATACAGAATGAATGATATGACAAACTTCAAGAGCTGAATTTCCTCAGGTCAAACTGATATTTTTGACTAATTACCTAAGGAATAAGAACATGCTCCTTGAACTCTTGGGGGAAATATGGTCTAAGAGCAACAGAAATCCAACATTAGTAACAAAGCTTTATTGACTAAGGTTGAATAAATGGGGCTAGGGATTATTCTGTGGATTTTGCATTACAAACACATGAAGAATTCTTGACTTTATTCATCTCATCCAAAAGGTTTCAGTAACAAGGGCTTTAACTTCCATTAAGTGAAGATCTAATGACGTCATTCTTGAACTCTCCCATCTCTAGAGCATCCTCTACTTCATAAGCAACCTGCACTTTTCACCCTGTTCCTCTAAGTAGCTTTCCCTTTTCAGGCTGACCTGTCTTTTCTTTCTGAATCATCCTTACCTCTGCGATGCTTCATGGATCTGGTATCAGAAATATTCCCACAGCCTATCTGACACATTATTGCCTTTCACATAGTTTTTCTAATCTAACCTTTGGTTGGTGAGTGACTCTCTATGTCTGTGTTCAGACCTACTAACTCACTTCACTAACAGCTTGATATAATCCCTACCAATTCTACAATTAATAGACACAGAAAAGCTACTCTTCAGGCCATTTCTTTCAACCATCAAATGACATTGCAAAGCATTCTTTCCACATGTGTTAATTCAACTACTTTTACCCACTTTCTGTAGACCAAATATTTTCTCCTCTAAAATGTGAACTATGTAAATATGTTAAACCAAACTTCACACCAATTTTTTCATGTTTTCATTTCATCCCTAACATACCAGAATATTTTTTCACACCTGTTTCAACAAATTTTCAGTAGACTAATTGTATGAAAAAACATTTTGTTGTTTTGTATTTTCTTAAAAAGTGAAAGTCTGTGAAAACCCGAAGAGAAAGAGCATGAACTGTACATCCCAGTTTCTCCCCAAAACAAGGCAATTATTTTTAGGGTTTCCACAGTCTCTCACAGGCGCCTGATATGTTTTCCTATATCTAGCCTTATTCATGCAGTTGTACTGCTTAATATTTACATGTAAATTTCAGAAGCTTGACATAGCCGTTTGGGCCCTATTTGCTTAAGGGGTTGGAGATTTTTAAGAGTCTGGAATAGATTACTGCAGCAAAGCCTTGTCAGGGAGCTGTGGTCAGATCCTACAAGTGTAGAAAATGCAAACTGAACTGGGGAGGAGAGACGTGAAGAAAAATTGCCAAAGGAAGAAACCAAATCCCTTTGAAGATGTCTTAATGTATGTCAGCTCCTTACAAGCACAAGCCATAGGACTGGTAAACTAACAAGCACATATTTATTAATAATGCCATTGTTATTACTATAGAATAATAACATGATATTATTAGGAATGATCTAGAGTAATTTCCTTAGGAATTTTCAAATAATCTGTGCTATTCTGGATCACTGTGAGGTCAACAGAATAGGCTATTATTCTCTCCTATTTCTGTATTCCATTTTTTTCTTCCCAAAGATGCTAAATTTAAAGACAAAGAATATAGCAGGCTAGAATCAAGGAGAGTTTATGTTTTGGTTGATGCAGCTCTTTCTTATTACCTCATAAAAACATAATTTTCCCTGTTAGGTGAACAATACAAATAAGATAAAAGTGACTTTCAACAACTTTAACAAAACCTTGCAAGTAGTTTTATTTTTTTATTTGACGATAACTTTAAGCAATTGTGAGCTTTTTAGTAGAGATTTGTAGACAAGGGATATCTACATCCAATGGAAGAAAAGAGAGTAGGAAGTATGTGTGTTATTGAGGTTTAATCATTTTTTAATCACATCCAACTCTTCATGACCACTTTTTGGGGGTTTTCTTTACAAAGATCCTGGAGTAGTTTTCCTTTCCTTATCCAGCTCATTTTACAATTGAGGAAGCAGAGACAAATGGGGTTAAACAAGTTGCCTAGTGTCACATAGCTAGTGTTTGAGGTCATATTTGAACTCAGGTCTTCCTCAGGCCTTCACTCTAGGCCCGTGTTCTATGCACCGTGCCACATAGGTGCCTGAGAAATTGAGTATACCTGGTATAATATGAGGACCTCCCTTCCTATTCCCAGAGAGCAGACAAGGGGCTTACTTTCTTTACCATTCACTGTGAAAAGCTATGCACTGAAAATGTCTGTATATGTAAATGAACTGATCCCTGGTGAGAAGAAAGCAGCAACAAGACTTTCAGAATTCTCATCCACCCAAGGCTTAATAGAGATGTAATGGAGGTGTGTGGTGGGGTGGCAAGTAGGAGAGTGTTTGGGGAAGCAGGCAGATTCCCTAAAAAGCCTGTTATATCACCATCAGTGATATTTTGTTAAGATGCTGGGAAGATTATTGCTTTAGTAGTTGAATATTCTAGCATTCCAGTCACCTCAAAGTACAAATACATTCTGGAAGCTAAAATGTTAAGCTGTTATCAGCTGATACATTGACTAAGTAAGCTGATAGCTTGAGTTTTGGGAATGGCAGGTGAAGGAGGGGAAGGGAACTGGAAATATGTTGGCACCAGGAGTTTTTAGGATTGGGCTAAAAATACAAAGGAAAAGAAAAGAAAAGAAAAAAAAAACTACTCTCCTAAACTTCTCTTGAAACAATTCTCAAGACCTTTGCTTATTAGAGAAAATGTATTCCAGTTCTTCTTTATATCCTATAGCTCACACACTTTGTGGCAAATACAATGACAAAAATAACTACCTACTTCAATACAGGCAACTTTAAATGTTGTACAATGAATTTTTCATCTATCAATTAAATGACAGACTAGAACGTCACGGATAATAAGGATGGCTCTCTATGCCACTTCAGGTGATTGGTTAAAAATAGAAGAGTGCTGGAAAGCAGGAGAAACATAATCAATACTGTGATTAATGGTAGTAATTTCACACAAACATCTGGCCAATTAAGCATGCTCTTTAGGAGGTGTTTCTCTTAGTGACTCTGTGAAGGAATGAATGAGTTTCAAATGAAATATCACTGTCAATATATTAAATAATTCACAGTCAAGGACTAAGTCAACCTGGCGCATTTCCAGCCCTCAGGTATCTCTAAGTCATTTTTTCTTGAGGGGAAGAAGCATGAGGATCTTTACTTTTTGCTCTGCTGTGCTATTATCTGCCCATTTGATTCCATTTTGTGTGCTTGCACATAATGAGGGTTTGCTATGTGCCTAGTACTAATCTGAGAGTGACACAGATTATCACAGAAGCATGTGCCTCATCCTTGTCCTAAAGGTATTTAGATCATTTTTTCCATAGTTAAAACAGAGAGATATTTGTGAGACAATTATAAAATAAGACAATAGTCACTTGTTAAATGGAATATAATCAGATATCAAGTTATAAGGACCAGATAGTGTTTTTTTTATTTAAATGCTAACTAGCCATATGACCATATAAGTAAATATCTTTATGGTACCATATGTCTAGGCCTCGAACTAAGGCTCCCATACAATCTCTCAGCCCTCCCCCATATCCAACCTACTGGCAAGTCCTGTTGATTTTAATCTCATAGTATCTCCTATGCCTCCCTCTCCTCTGACACAACCAGCACCCTAGTGCAGACCCTCATCACTTCACATCTGGACTATTGCCTTCTAGTTAGTTTCTCTGCCTCAAGTCTCTATCTTCTCCAGGCCATCTTCAACTTATCTGTCAAAGCAATCTTCTCAAAGCATAGAAATAACTCCCTAATCAAATTTAAAAACCTCTATTTGGTATTTAAAGCCTTTTCAACTAGACTTCCTCCTTCCATTTCAGGCTTTCTATACCTTATCTCCAAATACTGTTAGATGAAATCATAGTGGCCTCTTTCCTGTTCTTCTCACAAGATATTCCATCTCCTGATTCTGTGATATTTCCCTGTCTGTCACTAATGGCTAGAATTCTCTCTCTCATTTTTTTCGCTTCATAACTTCCGGGGCTTACTTCAAGTCCCAGCTAAAATCCCAGCATCTATGAGAAACTTTTCTTAATCCTCATGAATGTGATAGCCTTCACTCTGTTGGCTATCTCCAGTGCATCCTGTGTATAACTTGTTTTTACATAGATGTTTTTATATTGCCATTCCCAATAGACTTTGAGGTTCTTGAGGAACAATCATCATCTCTCACCTTTCTTTGTATCTCCAGTGCTTAGCACATAGAAGGAACTAAATTAATGTTTATTGACACAATTAAGACACAGTTCTGTTATTTTAAAATTGAGGAACCTAAGACCTCTGCATAGTGGCACAAGAACGATTAAGATTGACATATGGTCTCCTAAGACCTAGCCTAATGCACCTCCTACTGCACCAGATGATTCTCTCAGTGAAATTTCCTGTTTATGGATGAAGCATTGCCCTTTCATCATTTACAATCAGCTACCGTCCTTTTATAGCTTCAACATTCACACTGATTTTTACAATCCATTCCTTTTCCCCTCCTCTACTCACATGGTCATGACCTTGTTCAGAGCCTTGTATGAAGGTTGAACAACACTATTTCTCCATTTTCAGCCTCTCCTTCTCCAATCTATTATCCATAAGGCTGACAAAATAATCATTCTAAAGCACAGTCTGACCATGTCCCTGGCCTGTCCAAGACTCTTAATGGGCTCATTCAATATCTTCTGACTCCACTCCTTAATCTCTATACTTCTTTCTTTAAAATACCTGCTCTTTCTTCACTTCTGCTTTTCAACTTCTTTTTATACTTTGTTTTCCTTCATTAGAATGTAAGCTTTTTAAGGGCAGGGACTTTTTTCTTTTCTTTTATGCAGCAGTTTTTAGCACCGTTTTTGTTACATAATAAGAACTTCAGAAAAGCTTTGCTGTTAATATTCTTGTCTCTCCATTACCTCTGCCTAAGGGTAGCTAGTGCTATAGTAGATGAGAGTCAGGAAGATTCATCATCCAAAGTTCAAGTCTGACTTGGTCAGACTGGTCAAGTCACTTTACCCCTGTTTGCCTAAATTTCCACATCTGTAAAAGGATCTAGAGAAGGAAATAGCAAACCACTCCTGTATCCTTGCCAAATGGGGTCATGAAGAGTCAGACACAACTGAAAAATGACTGAAGAGTGAATAATTTCTGCCTCTTAGGATCATTTTATTCCCACAATACTCATTTTAGGTTAGTGCTAACTCCTATACAGATCTTCCCAATCCTCTTAGTTATTGGTTCTGGCTGTCTGTTGGTCTCTCTCTTTGAATAATCTTACATTTAACTTTTTTTCTTTACTTGTAATATCTGTCTGTGATAAGTCTAGACTAGTGATTAGTGTAGTGTCTTGAATATAATAGGTGTTGAAAAACAGACTCATATGAGTTGAATTTCTCATGAGCAGCTGTGGAAAAGAACACAGGAGAGACCCAAGAGTTCCAATCATGCCTCTGACACTTTCTAAAAAGACAAATCTCTTAAACCCTCTAAGCTTTAGTTCCCTTATCTGTTGCAAAGATAATTTAGGTTTGGGTACAAATTCGATGTGATGACTTCAAGGCTCACGTTCAGCTCTTGGACTCTGTACTCAGTATAATGCTCAGTATGATCCAGTGACAGGGGTAAAAGAAAGTCTCCTCCCTACTGGGTTGACATAAAATAATATTAAACATCTTCATTATGCTTAGGAAGCAGGAATCCTTGACACCCTGTGCTACGCTAGCATACTGAGTCTACAATGACTTCTCCTTTGATAACCTAGAGAACTGAAAGCATGTGTTCCAGATTGTGGTCAGTCTAGTCATAAGCTCTATGGCTTGAGCAAGTATTTATTATGTATTCTACATTGGAAGGAATTATAATTTTGCCATGCAGTTTTCTCCCCAGAACTGGCAGTTTTTGCTTTTCAGAGGGCTGAGATTTCCTTTGGACCTATGAAGCACTAATTAAAAGAGCTACCAAAATCTGATAATGACCTTGAACCTTTATATCCAAAGCTGAAAATTTTATTTTTGAGAAATTTCTAATTACTAGGAAACTTATTTTTGTGTTAAGCTAAAAAAAGTTTTGTTTAATGATCTCGGTTTCTTATGAAAATAAAGTCCCATCTTTTTAATACCATTATTCCAATGCTATTTCTGTATGACATCAAGATATGGACTGGAACCATCTCAAAAAAAAGATTAAAATGAATTATTACCTAGAGGACAATGAGAAGGTGCATGGTAGATGTGATAAGGCTGCTATATATATATGTATATGTATTATATATATAAACATTATATATAAAAACACGGATCTTTAAAGAACAATAATAAAAGATGTAATCAAAGACATGTGTGACATGATAGGAAGAAAAACGAGACTATTCACAAGTCAAGGCCAAGAGGTGATGACAGTTGACTAGTCAGAGTATGAAAATAGTACCTTCATCATGTCAAAAGTCTCTAGTACTTTGGGTAGAACCCCTGCAGTGAAATCACAGAGGACATGGACCAGAGAAGCATAGAATAGGGAAGCAGGGATATTTTGTGATCTGCACTATTGGGGGAAAATTCTAAAATTCATGAAATTACAGATACCTTTGAGTGGCTGGTTTAAACTAAAGCCTGACACCTTGTCCCAGCTATCTATTTGTTATGAATATAAACTCTTTGTAACTGCAAAATACAGCATAAATAAAGAATGACAGAATCTCAGAGTTGGAAGAGATCTCAGAAGCTGTCTCATTTGATAAGTAGATGGATAGGACTTCTCTCTACAACATAATAACTTCATCATCCAGCCTTTGCTTGAAGAGGTACAGCAAAAGGGCAATCTAATGCTTCAGATATTACTGGTACGATTCTCTGCAGTTTAGTGATGTGGAACCTGAGACTCAGATATGTTAAGTAGCAACTTGACCACCATCATATAGCTTCTAATTTTTACATTCTAACCTAGAACCTAGGTCCTTTCTCCCTTCAAGTCTAACAGACCACTGTATTACATTATAACATTTATAGCTAATGCTTTCTCTCTGGTAAAACTGAAAAAGCAATGGTAGGAAGAAAAAGAGATGGAAAAAACTGGTTAGTTGTCTCAGTGAACAAATAATCCTCCATTCATCCATTCCCAAGTTGTCTGGAAAAGAGAAATGGGATGCTGGTGGTAACTGTGGTTCTGGTCAATGGCCATTTCATGGGCAAAATGATTTTGTGGGGATAGTAACTAAATAATAACAGGAATAGTTTGGCTGCCTTTAAGACACAGAGAGTAAGCATACAAGATTCACCCTACAGCTTCTCAATGTGGTTCAATTCTTATTCATCATAGAATTCTTTATTTTGGTCCTTTACCCGTAGCAGAAATCAGTGTGAAAAGAACATAACATTCTTAAATGTCAAAATAGAAAAATGAAAAGTAGTTCACATAAGGACATTAAAGAAAACCCACTAGGCTAAAACAGAGATCTATTTAATCCAATATCCTGTCTCTGACAGTGACAGCAAAGTAGAATATTATAGTATTACTGTAAAACACATAGTCAGAATTCAAGAATAAACTTCAAATATCTCTAACTTTCCTTTAATAATAGGCTATCCATCTCTCATTTTTATAATGATGTGATGAGGTGGGAAAGATACTGCACTGGGAGTCAGGAGAAGGTCTCAGCATTGCTCCTTATTAGCAAGTGAGTGGGAACAAATTATTTGCCTCACTAAAGCTTGGGTTTCCTTATTTATAAAATGAAGGATTTGGACAATACGATCTCTATGATGATCTGATAAGCTATAGCTCTAAAAGTCATTGCAACTTCTTTAATCTATTAATTTGAGGAGAAATGAATCTATAAATCTCTGGATAGAGAAGTGACTTGGTACACAGGGCACCTGGCCCGCAGTCTGTGTTCAATCTTGTCTTAAACACTTACTATGGTGGGCAAGTTATATAACCTTGCTTGCCTCAGTTTCCTCATCTGTAAAATGAGCCAGAGAAGGAAATGGCAAACGATTGCAGTATCTTTGTCAAGAAAACCTCAAATGGGGTCACAAAGAATCATACATGACTGAAAAATAACTGAATGGCAGTAAGAACATACAACCTATTGTATATAATGTGTATAATGCATACCTATTTGTAGATAACTGTCTTTTCATTTAATAGAATGTTTGCCTAAAAATGAAAAGAAATAAGTTTTGCTTTTAGCTTACTCTTTCTTAGCTGAGGGCTGAGAAATTTTGGAAACACCACAACCTCTCTGGTCTGTTTCCTATCTAGGCAAAAATGGGAGATCATGATATTCACCTCCCGTAGATGGGAGAATAAATGGAATAGGTAGATGTAGAGTAAAGCAATTTCAAAACTGAAGCATTGTTAGAGAGTACAAAGCACCCTGGCACTAGAATCAGAGGGCCTAACTTGAAATACTACTTCTAATGCTTACTTTGCCTTATAACCTTGCCTGAGTAAATGAACTTCCCGGACCCTCAGTTTCCTGGTAAGTAAAACAATAGCTGTTGGACTAGATGACTTCCAAGATCCCTTTTAGCACTAGATCTATGATCTCTCGATCTATTTGTGAAGAGGTAGTCACTAGACTTATACACATAAGATATAGTAAAGATTGGCAGCTGGATAGACAGACAGACATAGAGAGGTATGGAGAAAAGGAGCTATTAAAATATATGACATTATTTTTAGTATTTCCTTCCTTGCCAGTCTTTGCCAGTTAAAATTATCCCCCATGTGTCAAGGCATAATTTAAATGTCATCTCTTTTCTATGATCCTTAGAAGTAATCTTTTCCTCTTCTAAACTTTCAAAATACTTTCTTTGTACCACTTATGTATCTATCCCATTTTTATTTTGCATTATATTTTATTGTGTATCCAGTTTTAAATTCCCCAGATAATTCCTTGAACGTTGGAACAATGTCTTATTTCCTTCTGTATCAAATGAAATGAGATAATATACACAAAAATGCATCGCTAAGATTAAGGTACAATATCCATATTAGCTAGCATCTTCCTCACCACTTAGCATATTACCTGGAGTATGTTGGACTTACTCCCTTTGTTGAACTTAACTACTGAAAGATCTTCCCCTAATTTACTTTAATTAAAGTGCCTTTAAGCTTTTAAGAATGTTCTCAAGTTCAAATATCCTAGGATACAGTAAAACATAATAATGAATGAAACAGTCCATCTCTCTGTTTATTCAATTCACCTTCCTGGGGGCCTTCTTCAATTCATTTATGTCTTTCCTGAGGTATGGCTATTAGAATAGCACTATGCAGTCCTTGTGGGTTGACACCTTTTGTACAAAGGTAGGCTCATATTTCTTATTTTACTTTCAATATCCTTGAAAAACTATTTGAAAAATTTTGTTAGCTGCAACTGTTCCTTAGACCAATGTTTTCAGGAAAATGTCAATAGTCATTATGAGTTCCCTTTCCTAAGAAATGGTTAATACTTCAACTCGTATGAATGATTTGGATACCTTTTCCCCCTGAGTAAATGACTTTACATTTTTGCCACTTTACATTACAGGCCACTTTTTACCCTACTCTCAAATGCACGATTCTTCCTATGAATGAGCATTATCAGCTCAGTACAAGTTCTTAGTAAATTTAGAAATTATTTTCCCCCATGAATCTCTTTCTCTAAACCATTTTTGAATCTGTTTTTAAACATGATTTTTGCTTTTTTTGTCCTCTAGAGAAAACTAATCTCTTGTTCACTCTAAACTTCATTTTTCTTTTGTAATCCAATTTTTTGTTCCTGATAAATTTTGCTTTAATCTCATTACCACTCATTTATTACTTATCTTTTAAACAGACTTTATTGTAAAACTGTAAAGTATCTTAAAGTATAGAATTACCTTAGAGATTATCTAAATGGACCCTCTCATTTTTACAGAGAGAGAAACTGAAGCCAAGGGCAATTACATTACTTTCCTGGTATCACACAGGCAGTAATTAGAAGAGACAGTTTATTAATCCAAATTTTCTTCCAATTTCAGTGCTCTTTCCACTGCACCACACCACTAAACAAATTGAAGTAATTGTATACTTATTCTCTTTTGTCCACTTAATAATCTCATCAAATATCCTGGCAGACAAAAATCTTAGAACCTCTCCAACCTATTTATCTGAAACATAAAATCCCCATTTAAAATCTCAAATAAATAGTTCTATAAGTCAACTTGAAGATCTTCAGTGAGGGGAAATTTACTCCACCCCAAAACACTCAATTTCATATTTAGACAGCTCTAATTGTTTGGAAGTTTTCCTTATATTTACTCAAAATATGCCTTTGTATGACACTTAGTGATTCTAGTTAATCTCAATTAGGCCCTTATCACAGCTCATTCCTAATTCTCTCCACAATGCTCTGAAACTGGATAAGTATTTCTCAGTGATAACTACCAGAGCTTCACTTCTCTCTGCATGGCTCCCACAATACCTCCTTGCTCACCCTCTCAGCTAAGATCCTGGCCTCATATTTTAAAGGAAAATAAAAAGGCCATTCATTATAGCTCCATCTTCTCATTTCCCAACACCTCCTCATTTCACGTCACCTTGACAATCCCTCTCAGCCTTTGCATGCTTTTTTCCTTTACATAATTCTCTGATAAAGAATTGGCCCCTTTTCTTGCCAAGACCAATCACTCTGTATTCACCCCAGATCCTCTTCATTCCTAGCTTCACTAGCAAATTGTCCCTACTGTCATCCCCACTGCCAAACTTCAATCTCTCCTTATCTACTTCTTGCTTTTCTTGTCTCCTACCAAAGAACAGATCTTATTCCTAGAAAAAGTCTCATTAGATCCCACCATCGATATCCTATTGTTGTGTACCCTTTCTCTTTTTTATTCCCCAAGTCAAATGTCTTGAAAAAATTGTTTACATTTAGTATTTTCATTTTCTCTCCTTTTCCTCTCTTCTAAACCCCATGGAATCTGATCTCCAACTTTATCATTCAAGTGAAACTGCTCTCTCCAAACTTACTGATGATCTCTTAATTGTTGAATACAGTGGTTTGTTCTTAATCCACATCCTGTTTTACCCCTTCAGCATTTGAGGTTATTTATCACCCATTTTTTTTGAATATTCCTTTGCTTTAGATTTTGAAGACTGCCGTCTCCTGCTTCTTGCCCCTCATTGACAGTCTTCACTCATGACATACCCACTAACTGTGGGTATTCCCCAAAACTCTCTTCTGGGCCATCTTTTATTTTCTTTCCGTATTTTCCATTTTTTCCTTCTTTTTATCAGCTCCAAGGGGTTCAACTTCTATTTTTATAAACCAATAGTTTTATGGTGATACAAATATATTATAAACTATGTATGATAATTATATAATAACAGAAACTTTATATTATGTTATAAATTATATTATAAACCACATGCATACATTTATAACATAAACTATTATAATATAAACCATAGTTCCATATGGGTGACCCAATATCTCTCCTGAGTCCTTCAGCACAAACTCTCTATTGAACATTCTGAATTGCATGTCTTTCAGTCATATCAAATTCAGCAAGTTCAAACTAGAGCTTATTGCCTTTTCCCAAAATCCTTTCCCTCTGTACTCCACCCCCAATTTCCAATATCCACATTACTTTCAAAAATACGTTCAGACTTACACAATTTCCTAGGTAGCCAACTGTGGCTCCGTACTTAACTTTTCAGGCTCTCACTCCACATATCCAATCAATTGCCGTATATTGGTGCTTCTATTTGCACACCATTTGAATATGTCCCTTTACCAATACTTAACCAGTCAAGTTCAGGTCTTCCTCATCTCATCTCTCACCTACATTATTGTAGCATTCTTCTTTTCTTGAGAAGAAGGTTCTCTTCTCTGTTCTCACTTGACAAGCAGCTACATGAAATCTTTCCATATTCCTCCACTACCCAAAACTACTTTACATCTCTCTATTTTGTATACAAACATATACATGTACATGTGTTTATTATTATATATTATGCTGTATGTAATACGTATATGTATGTGTTCTATATGTATATGTATGTTTGTTTTCTCATATATACGCATACACACATATACATGTGTATGCATATATCCATACATATACTATATATACATATATACATACATGTGCATATAAATGTACATGTTTATATTCATTGTACCTATCTATCCATCTATCTATAGTGTGTGTGTGTGTGTGTGTGCATGTGCTTGTGTGTGTGTGTTTTCTCCCCTATGAGAATGTAAGCTCATGGCAAGTAGAGATTATTTCATTCTTTGTACTTGTATCATCTGGACCTATCACAGTGCCTAGAATCTACCAGGCAGTTAATAAATATCTATTGATCTAATAGACTGCTATCGTAATCCTCTATTTTGTCTACCTATCTGAAACCTGTTTTCACTCCATTCCATCCTCCTACAGCTACCAAAGTGCTTTTGCTTAAATTTAGATCTGTCCAAGTCTACTACTCCTGCCTCCATTTCCATGAACTCCAGTGGCTCCCTGTTATTTCTATAATCATAGATTTAGAGCTGGAAGGAATATTCAAGAATAGGATAAGATATAAACTATCATTTACAACTCTTCACAACTAGTTGCTTCCTATTTTCCCCCTCTCCTTGAATATTATTCTCTTTTTCAATCCAGTCATATTGGTCTAATCTTTATTGCACTCACTACTCCATTTCCTTTCCTTGTAAATGTGTTTGCACTGGCTATCTTCCATTTCTGAAACTTTTCCCTCTACTCTAGATATTCATGTTGACCTTTAAGACTTAGGTCAAGATCCCCCTAGTGCTAGTGTCTGCTCTTTCAAATTTATATTGAATTAATTTCATATAGGGACTAGGAATTATACCTGTGATTTTACTGACATGGGGAATTTCCCCTGAGGAAACTCCCTCTACCAATTCAGGTCAGCTCCTTCTCTAATACTTTTACTCTTAGAATGTTGCATATGGTACCAAGAGGTAAGAGAATCAGTATATGACAGAGATGGAACTTGTGAACCAAGGTCTTCCAAGATTAAAGGTAAGGTCTCTATCCACTATGCAATGCTAACTACATGTTTTGTATATATTATGTATATTCTCATAAATGTACATTGCTTTCTCATTAGAAATGTAACTTTCTTGAAAACACACTGTGCTGTTGTTGTTCAGTTGTTTCAATCATGTTTGACTCTTCATGACCCTATTTTAGGTTTTCTTGGTAAAAATACTGGAGCAGTTTGTCATTTCTTTCTCCAGCTCATTTAACAGATAAGAAATTAAGGCAAACAGGGTTAAGTGATTTGCCCAGGGTCAGACAGCTAGGAAGTGTCTGAGGTCAGATTTGAATTTGGGAAGATGAATCTTCCTGACTCTAGGCTTCGCACTCTATCTACTCTTCCACCTAGCTGCCTTAAGACTATTTTAATTTTGTCTTAATAAACGCTTGATGATTGATTAATTGATCCTGCCCTATAGCACCAGACAGAACAAAGCTAATCTCTCTTCTGTGTAATAGTCCTCCTAGAATATGAAGGCAGTGATTCTTAGCCTTCACATTTCCAAGCTAAACATCCCTGGTCACAGAATTGTATGAACATAGAATTTGTCCTAGAAAGGGCTATAAGAATAACTAAGTTCAACCACCTTATTTTACAATTGAAAAAAATTAGATCCAGAGAGAGAATAATGAAAATAAATAGCAAAATAATTTTTAACTTTGATAGAATTCTTTAACTTTGGCAAAGCACTATATTTACATTATCTAATAACCTTCACAAAAATATTGAATACCATGAATAGTTAATATTATTATGCCTGTGCTAGACAGTGTGAGAAATTACATAAGGTAACAAATAATAAATAGTAGTCAGGATTCACTTCCAGATGCTAGGATTTCAAGTGCAGTGACCTGTCTACTATGCTGCTTCTTTCTCTCCCAATCCTTATACCACATGAAATATTGGCAGACACATCTCATCAAAGTTCTTCATTAGCACAGAGAAAAATTATGGGGTATAAGGACAAAGGGACTCCACTCATATTCATGAAGAATGGGTTGCTTTTTGGACATAGAATTCCCTTGCAGATACACTTTTAAAAAGCATCCTTCTGCAGAATCACTTAAATTGAGAGCTAGCAAGACCCTAAAAAAGGAATCTCACAATAACATAACTGACAAGTGAACTGTAGTTTCCATTTGAAGACCTGCAAGGAAGGGTGTTCGTCATCTCTCAATGCAGTCCATTCAAAGGTTTTGTTGTTCAGTTATTTTTCAGTCACGTCCAACTCTTCATGACCATATTTGGGGTTTTCTTGGCAAAAGAACTGGAGTGATTAGCCATTTCCTTCTGAAGCTCATCTTCACAGATGAGGAAACTGAGGCAAACAAGATTAAGTGACTTAGCTACCGTTACTCAGCTAGTAAGTGTTGGTGGCCAGACTTGAACTCAGGGAGATGTCTTCCTGACTCCAGGTTCAGAACTCCAACCACCGCATTACCTAGATAGCTCTAATTGTTAATATTTTTTGCTGAAGCAAAATTCCATTTGCCCTTGATTCTGCTTCTTTCTTCTGGATCTTTCCTATTCCAAACAGAATAAGTTTAATCCCTCCTCCACATAGCAGTCCTTTAAATCTTTGAGGATAGTTATCATATCTCACCACCTCAAGTCTTCTCTAGGTTAAACATCTTCAATTATTTCAACTGGTTCTCATATGAAATTGATAATGTCGTATGACCTCATTGCTGTTCTCCCTTGGACACTTTAAATTATCAAAGTTCTTTTTAAATTGTTGTACCCAGTGAAAGTGTGACAAAAGCAGAGCACAGTTGGAATATCACATTCCTATTTCTAGAAGGTTTAACTTTCTTAATACAACCTAAGATCAGATTAGTTTTTTTGGAAGATATATAGCACTCTTGATTGCTATTGAAAATATGGCTTTCTAAACTTCTCAGGACTTTTTAAAATTAGTTATCATTTTAAAATACCTTCTCCATCATGTACCCCTGAAGTTGATTATTTTGTACCTCAGTGTATTTATTCCTCATTTTTTTATCTTATTAAATTGATGCTAATACTTTAGTTTGTCTAGATCCCTTTGAAACCTGACTTGATCATCCAGTTTGTTAAAGATCCCTTCCAGGTCTATGTCATCTTAAAATTTGGTGAACATATCATTGATACCATTACCCAAGTCACTGAAAAAAAATTGCCAAATTTTTGGGCCAAACACAGACCCCTGGGTTATTCTACTATGTACTCCTGTTTGTTGACATGAAAGTATTAGTATATATCCTTTAAGTCCAGCCATCCAAGAAATTCTGAACTTACTCCATTATCGTTTCCTCGCCATCTCTTTATTTTCTCTACCAGACACTTCAGTGTGAGCTATGTTATTGAAAGTTCTGCTACAATGAAGAAAACTACATCCAAAACAGTCCAGTCAAGCACAGGTTAGTTGTGAACTCTTTCATGTTAGAAGCTGTCTTTTACCTTTCTTTATATCTCAGATCATAGCAAAGTGGCAAATATATAGTACTCATTTAATATGTTTTTTTCACTATTAGCAAATAGGGAAATGAAGCTAGACTGACATGACTTATTCCTGATGAAGTCATACTGTATATTTGCAATTATATTTTCCTTTTCAAAATTTTGCTATCACTTCAATGACCCATTTTAGAAATTTCTCATGGATTAATGTTAAATTAATTATACTACAGTTTATAGCATTTTCTTTTTTCCAGTTTTAAAAAAAATTCCCCTTTTTGATGAACTTTCAAATATTGCCAACAGTAGCAATCAAAATGCTTTTATACCCAATCTTTTAATACCCAAGGATGTAGTTCATTTGGACTGGGTGATTTAAATTTATCAATGTGCTTTCATACTTATTCTGCTTATCAACCCAGTTAGAAGTTTGTTGGTTTTTTTTTTTAATTTCTGTTACTTAAAATTGATCAAACATTTTCTAGAGAAGCATCATGATACTCTAGATGATTAGGGGAAAATTCTGCAAAAATAGCTAGATAATTAAGGCAAAAGTTACAGGCTTTTTTGACTTATCTGAGTGAGTGGTTCTTTATTGTTTCACATGGATTAATTGCTGGTGAATGAGGGTGAATAAACTCATTTATGTATGGTAAATGGGATACACTCGTTGTAACTTTATGTAGGACAAAACATGGAGTAAAGCCACAATGTCTTTATGAACCATTTTTTCTGTTCTTGTATTTATTGACAGAATTTTTTTAAAGTTACAACACAATGAAATGATGGTAAATACAGAAGATGCAATAGTATAAAAAGCCATTTTAACCCTTCCCTTGGTTAAGACACTTACAGCAGACGAGAACTGCCCCACCCCAAATCCCCTCCTTGAATGAAAACAAATAAAAATAAATAGAAATTAATAAATATAAAACAAATCACTGCACAGCCCTTAACTCTTTGATTGCCATGGCAAGAACCATGATGATGATTGTAGCTTGTGATGTTGGTGTGGTCAAAGGTTGCCGAAGCAGTCAAAGGGTCATAGCTTGTAAACATAAGTACTTGATTGGAAATGTTCAGTCGTGTTAATGGTCTACAGCAATGAGATTAATATCATGATCCCTTGACCTTTAATGACACAACATTATAAGGAATTAAAGAGATAATATCTCCATGAGCTGTTACATAGACTACAACTGATTTTATTTAACAATTCACTATGGAGCCTTGATTTACTAATAAAAGACAGCTTGTGAATAATAAAACACTGTTCAATGCATTGATCAATAAAAATCAATGGAAAAATTAGTTTAAGCACCACAAAATTTTGCCTGATTATATCCGACAGTTATAATACACTTTAGCACCATTTAGTCAGCCTTGCATTTGCACACAAACAAACTTTGTGTTTGTCAGTAGAAGCTGCCTGAAGGGATAACATATGCCAGGTATAAGAAGGTTACTGTATAGAATCTTGTGTGAGCAAAAAAAAAAAAAGAAAGAAAGAAAACATAAAAGCAACCCAACCCCTCCCCCCAAAAACCTAACTTCCTCACAAATTCTAACTTGTAATAAACAAACAAATGCTTCAGTATTTCTTTGCTTATACACAGAACACTATAGATCCCAAGAACTCCACTGAAATGATGTTAAGATTATAACATGAACCAAAAAATTCCCAAAGATTAAATGTTATCTTTTGCTGTATCTAAAATTGACAATATCATGGGAGAATGAAAACAAAAAACAATAGCAGGTATCAAACGGTGCCAGCCTTAACCTTTACTTTTCCAGCTTTCTCTCTGATTCACAGTTTTAAATTTACTTAAAGTTTGCCTCAGTTTTAATTCTTCTCATTTCACCTAAAATAAGGGAAGAAATGATATTTTTTCAGAGGAGGTTATAAGACATGTCAATTATCTCAAAACTCGACTTTCCTTTGGAGTTGAGTTCCTTATTTAATCTATTAGACAGATATGTGTGCAATCTGGGGGGAGGAGGTTACTTTATTTAATTGAATTTGACATCTTAAACCTATCTAGTAAACATACATAAACATATTGTAAACATACGCAAATCTCTATTACTAGATAGTCTAATGGGATTCAATAAATCTGTATTCAGCATCACAGTGATCCACTCTTGAGATCTGAACAATGTTAATACAAACATACAGATTAAATGCATCCTGAAAATAGCTTTATAGAATTGGAGAATCAGGCAAATTTCCAAATACCAATAATCGAGACCTTATATCTCCTTAACACCACTAAGTTATCAACTGCCCATTTAAAAACTTTTTTTTAAGTTAAATTGGCTCCAAATTGAGCCTGGTAAACATTTTCTTCACTCATATAATATAAAAACAACACAATATAATTCTTCAAAATTGGATTGCAGAAAGGAGCCCTTCCTAGACTGTAAGCCTGAAACATTTATTTTTTTTCTTTTTATGGCAGAGTTTTTAAGCCCCTGAAAATAGAGGACTACAGTAGAAATGCTGACTTGATCCTATCCAATGGGTCAATGCACATATTGTGCCAATACCCATTCTTCTTTCTCTGTCTCTAATACATATGCACTTCATAAATAAAGGAAATAGACTTAAGAATCAATGTGTTATGTGTTTATGTAGAAATGATAAATCACATAGAAAGCATTGTATTTCTTTACTTACCTTTCTGCATAATTGTTACATTCTCCAAATGCAAACTTCCTTGTTGCCTTATCAACAGATAACAGTCACCATACTCAGCACTCTACCATGCTCAGGGAAAGAGTTGCATAAGCAGTCAGAATTTCCAAAAAAGACATTTTGAAAGTGAGTGAAATGCATGTACTTTCAATGAAATATGTGTAGGCACATATGGAAAGGAAAGGAAAAAAGATTCCTGGGTACCACCTCTGCCTTCTGTGTTATTAGCTACTCACCTGAATTCTGGTTTTCAGGAAGGACTGAAGGAAATCACATCTATGAAGAATAGTCTTGTGGAAAAGATAAAAATGTGCCTCATGCTCATGCAAAGGCATCAAACAAAAAAGAAAAACGCACAAAAATCTTATCAGTATCTTGTTACCCTCTCATCAGAGCCTGCATTTTTCCAGTGACAAGTAGTGTAAAGTCAAATAGACATATGAGAACTACAGGAGTATAAAATCAAGCTCTTATGATCAAGAATAATGCAAGCTTGGGAAAAAGAAGGGGAATTATAACATTCTAGACTATTTATACTATGTTTCTAATCTGAACAATGGACCAGACATGATATATATATATATATGTATACATATACATATATATGTATATATACATATTACATACACATATGTCTGTGTATGTAAATACATTTATATGCACATATATACATGCATATATATGATATAAACTAACATGATTTCAGTCTAGAGGATGAATTAACTAAATTACTTTCAGATAAAAGTAATGGGATAGATTCTGATTCGTTTGGTAAGAAATAAGAGAAAAACATGGGACTGAATTTAGGGATGCCTGATGATGAGTAGACATGCATTCTAGGAGAAATGGAAATTACTTGAATTGCCAATTCAGTTACTGAAGTAGAAATAATGAACAAAGGTATGGTATATTTAATACAAAACAAAAACCATATAGACATAGAACAACTTTAAAACAATTAAAAATAAACTTCAAAAACAAAATATAACAGGACTTGAAACCTAGTGACACTACAGATGAGCTTTACACCATATATCAATTACTGTGAACAAACAGCGTGAAATTGTCCCATGGACAACAGCATCTTCAGACAGTCGTATCTTACCACAAACCAATACTATCATTGAATGTAATTTTGTGAGCATATAAAGAAGTTAAGGTAAAAGCCTCCCATGCCATAATTCTGATTTAAGCAATGACATAGTCTTACAAATAAAGTGCACATGGAGAATGCTATCAGCAGCTATTTCATATGGAAAAATTATAACAAAATATATAAGAAACATCTTCAGAAGTCAAGAACTCTCTCATTTTATCATAATTCCATTTATCTTCTTCTACTTACTATGTCTTATTGTCAACATCTTCACTCATGCAAGCTGATATCAACCGGCTACACTGAGCTACTTCCTTTAAAATTCACATATTGAACTCTATTTTCATATATTCTGGAGATCATGTAAATTCCCTTCTTGGGTTGAGCATGAAGCAAGTTTAAAAACATTCACAACACATTTACATTCCATTTATGTTTCATTTTCTCTGCATTCTTTAATGTACCCTTGAAAATATTGGCACATTGAGGACGAAATCAGGTAATGTCTCTAGAACAACATCCGCAGAAATCATTAACTTCAGTGCACAAGTTTTTGAAATCTGTAAAGTTGAACCATATAGACTACAGTATTCACTTTTAGATGTCTTTTTCTACATTTAAGGGTTTTTGTGTTTACTATTTATTGGCCACCTTTGTGGTTTATTCTTTTTCTTGACTGTTTTTAGGTAAGAGTGCAAGTGAAGATAATTACATTACACTTCCAATGAAACTATCAACTCTCTTTTAAGGTTTACCCCTGTACTTCTTATCAGTCCTTTCTAATTACTTTGTGATTGCTACATCCTCTTCCAGGCTCATCCCTGCATCTAAAATAGAAAGGTGATGTAATTTTCCACCAGGAAAGTGGATGGAATTTTACAATTCCACATCTTCCCTAAAATTTTGAAATGGATAAATATTGTACTTAGGGCAATCAAATACTGTTTTAAAAAATAAGCATGATTAAACTTGACCTGAGCCACTTTAGAACCATTTAAAAAGTTATTTTATGGAACACTTGAACCACTTTGAATGATGTGTACCAGGCAAAGATTGTATGCTCATAAAGGCAGATCATTAAGGCAAGTTTTGTCAAAGGTATTATGTAAGATGATGATAGAATAGAGCTTCTCTTGGTTATTGGTCTACATAGGGTGTATTCCGATGAAACCTTCAAATTCACATGGACAGAAATCAAGTTCTGGCACTTTAGCCTATACATCAAAAGAATATAATACACAGATTCTAAGGTTAAATGTGATATTGAGAATGTCTACTTGTTGTAAAGTTACAGTTGCATTGCTAGGGTCACACAACTAATGCTTCCATTTCACAAGGTGAAACCCATGAGATAGCACTTTCCAATATTATATAATTGTTAAACTAGGATTTCTAATTATAATGAAAGATATGTGAATTTTTTTATAGTCATTTATATATTTGTATATATTTCTAGAAGATAAACATTTTGTAGCTAACAACTGAAGAGACCTTATCTTTATATTTCTAGCATTCCTTGCACAGTGCTTCACACATAGTAGGTCAGCAACAAATATTTGTTGGACTATTATTTTCCTGAATCTATACCATGTTTACTTGATCTTTCATTATGTCATGTTGAGCAAATATTTTGTTTTTCTAATGATCATATCATTGCCTATGTCCTCTTTCTTCCTTTTTTCTAAAACTTCAACTAGAATTGTTTTTTTAATGACAAAAGATTCTTGATATTTGTGTCACTATCTCATAAGGTATTTAGAAAATGTCACATAGATTCATAAGTTCTGCTAGTCACTATTTGTTCTCATAATGTCAAAACTTCTTTAACAAAAGAAAATTATTCCCTGGGATGACTTTTCAGGTAGGGAGATATTAATTGCTATGATTAAACAAAGGGCTAGTTTTTAACGTGATAAACATCAAATACATTTAACATTTCCCATTTGGAAGGCATTGGTGCTTGACATGTGTGATGTGTTGAAGTATACATTCCTTGAAAGCATAACAAAATTGCCTTGTGCTTTACTATATTTATCAAAAGCCTTGTTTTCACCCCACTCACATGGCTGTTTCTCTAATTGCTCGTAACAGCAGTTAACCATCAACCACAGATTCAACTCATTAATGCAAATATTTCTGAAATGCTTTTCTTATAACATATCCTTCATACACACTATCTTGCATTAATTCCACATTCATAATTATTATAACACAAATCCCCTACAGATAACATTCTAATTTCAAGCTTTATGTTTTAATTGGACTTATTGACAGGTATGCTTAAAGATCTCAAATTCTTTGAGATGCATTTGTGCTGTACCTAAGACTACTGTATTATTAATCTATTCACTATAAGGTTAAAAATACTGCCACACTATCATAAACCACTAAATCACTATCATCATATTCTATAAGTCTAGTGTGTATACATACAAACACGCACATACATATATATATGCATATGTATGTATATGTGTGCACATATTTCCCCATCCTCTCGAGGGATTTCCAGTCTTACCATACTAATAAGGAGTTAGGAGGTAGAATCTCTCCCTTTTTGATTGTCAGTAATGGAAATTTTCAGAAATGGAACAAAAAAATGGGAAAACATATATGGGCATTTAGGTGTACACAGAAGAATTTGATTGGGATCTTACCCTTTATCCTTCTTTTAAGATTTATCTGATTTTTTTTCCTTTGTGATTATGACCTGCCTTCCATTTTTATACACTGCATTTCATTAATGATATTTTGTATACTTCTTGATTCATTGTCATTTCTGTACTCTCAGAATCTAGAAATAAATGTTTATTGAATTGGATTATTATTTGACTAGAAAAAATAGTATGTATATTTTAATAGGATAGCATGTCCTTATTATGTTGCTGGATTATATGTGTGTTTGTGTGTGTATGTGTGTACACACACATAGACATACACATATTTTTTCTTTGAATCAAATAAATATTGCCTTCTAATTTAGAGCACAAACTTGCTTAACTTGGTGCCACACAGTATGAACTCAGTTTTAATATACTATTGCAGTAAACTAAACAGTTTTCATACAGACTGCCAAATCTGCCAATTCTTGAGAGTCATATAAGTTTTCATATAGACTTCTAATATTTCCAATTCTGAGAAGACTTATAGGACCATTCATGGCTGCTCTAACCTTCATTCTGAGAACATCTGAAATTGAGGGTGTACTTCTGAATGACAATTGTGTTTTGTAGAAATTATATGTTGATCAGCAATAGAAAATACTGTATCTAAGACAGTTAATATTCTACTGAAATAGAAACCATGCAGACTATTGACTCAATGACTGTTGACTAGGATATATGGAGTAATATTTTGAAGTCAGTGTAGCAGGTACATGTCTGGAGGAATGATAAAATATCAACAGAGAAAATGTTTGGCTAGCATCATTATGGTTTGTGAATCTATTTTTATTTCAATTTGAGAAACCCTAGAACTTAGAAGTTCATGCCACTGGTGAGTTAGATAACTGGAATCATTTTAGACAGACTGAGATCTGAGGGTCTCTATTAATAGACCATTTCTCTCCTAGATATTCATACTCAGTCACAGAGTGGCTATTGATATGGCATTAGATGATTAAGTCCTCTCACTTTCAGTACTACAACAGGCTATCTCCCCCACCCCCATTCTAAAGGAGAAGGGAAATGGTGGCATCAGTAATTGCCTGAAAACAATGCCTCTTTTCTAGTGATAAAAATGGAATCCTAGGAAGGAGTCAGTAATGATTGTAATTGTAGTTATCCTTTTCGTTTTCTTCTCTTATCTCTCTGATAGTCTCACAGCCTGACAACTTATTTCTACTCTAAGTAGGACTATATACTACAAATAAAGTTAACACATATCCATTCTCTGACTACATAATTTTGTCTCATATTTAGGTCTATTACCAGAAGAAATTTATCCACTGCTGTGAGTTAGAATTCACACCCATGTGCACACACACACACACACACACACACACACACACACATACAGACATTTTTTTCTGTCTCATAATTATTTTCTAGTCCTGTATACTTTTCAAAACAGATGAGTAAGGCAGCACTCTTTTCTTTTAGGATGAGAAATCAACTTTGAGTTATTGTGAATGAAGATTCATCAGTGATTTTTATGATATGTTCAAAAATGAATTGTTTTTTTATTATATACTTAGCAAATTCTAATTTTCAGGATTTTTTGCTCATTGAAACAAAATTGCAAAAATATTTTTTTAAAAAATTGACATGCCAGACACTGCATAATTGAGATTTTATAAATATGACTTGATGTTCTATAATAGTGAATAAACTCCACAATATCAGGATCAACTTGAATGGAAGAATTAAAGCAATGCTATAGGCTGATTCTGGTGCGCTCTCTGGATCTACTTTGCTTTCTCTTACACAGGAAATCTTGCCAAAATGAATTCTGGTCTATGTATTGTTTTGCTCTAACCTTTTTCCCCCTAACTGCTCGTTTTCTTTATCCTTGCATATAAATTATATGTGTTTATTCCGTAAGAAATTTTTGCAAAGCTTTTCAACATGCTGCACATGATTACAATGTAGTCCTCTGACCAAATCATAAACATGTAGTTTAACAACAACAAAAACCGTACTAATTTTCATGCCATGTTAAGTATAAATATGAATTCAAGGCAGACAAACTATCCATTTCCAAACAATAATGCAAACCTACACTCATTAAAAACGATCCAGTAACATATATTAGCAAATGAGTAAGAAATCTTTTGACGAGTATAAAATTCCTGCTCTATATAAAAGCCACACTGGCCATTCAAGTATTTGAGGTTATTTTTTTTTCCTGTAACTTCGTATTTCATTGTAAAATGATGAATTTGGACATGAAATTATACAAACAAAAAAAATCACTTCTACTTAGAGTTTAACTTTAGAATGTGCATGTATTGGTAGCAAAGTGCCCACCTGCAG
The DNA here is from genome assembly GCF_028372415.1 of Notamacropus eugenii. Classification (NCBI taxonomy): domain Eukaryota; kingdom Metazoa; phylum Chordata; class Mammalia; order Diprotodontia; family Macropodidae; genus Notamacropus; species Notamacropus eugenii. The sequence goes on along the minus strand of NC_092875.1, from coordinate 166,414,526 downwards.
ATAGATGTGTTCAATTCCTTTTCATCCCTCTCTAAGAAAACAACTCATACTTTTCTGAGAACTTGAATAGTGATTACCCAGTTTTTAGAAAGCAAATGAACAATCCAGATTTATTAGTAACATCAGATCTTGCAATCCCCTTCACGCTTGTGCCAGTTTGCAAGTTAAAGGTCAAAGGGCGGAGACACAGAATAGTACTCTACTAGGAAATTTCTGACAGAAGACAATGTTTAAGCTGTGGTTAATGACAGTCAACAGATCAATAATCAAATTCAAGGCAAGCTGTTCATTGTTTCAAAAGCAATTCCCCTCCAAGCCTGGCTTTCACACAAAGCCAGAGTCTGACTCATGGGGTGCGTTCATTCTGACCATCTTTAATAAGTTCACAGCCCAGTAGCTGTAAAGCCTATCACTGCAAGAAGCAGTTCCTAAAATCAATAAAGAGGTCTGTCAGTTGCTGACTTTTCTCTAGGAAAAAAATATTGATACAAACCCGCTCTGCAGGTCTCATGAAAATGACAATACTGCTGTTAGGACAAATCACACTCAACAATGAAATGCTTTGGTGGTCCCTTGGCTCTGTCAGTGATGGAACGGACAGCTAAAAGTCACAAGTCTTGCCAACCCTTTGAGAACTGTGGGAAACATGCACTAGGTAATGCACTGGAGAATATTCATGCAACCTCAGAGTCTTTATATTGGCCTACTTTTGAAACTGCAATGCTTACCTGCATATAATCATATACCAAGACAAATTGAATTTTCATGCAATGGAGTTTGAAACAGAAATTCAATATGTCTAAGATAAAAAGACTTAGGTTATAAAATTGTAGCCAGTTGTCTTATTTCTTTAGTTTTTAGAATCTACTGGTAGAATGCTTAGATGATATTAAAATGTTATTTTTTTATTTTCTTTGCCAGAAATGTTTTTGGCAAATATCATCTCTCTGGGTGGTTTGTCATAATTTTGTCTTAGCCGTTATGTGAATCTTTTTTGTAAACTTTTTGGTGATCAAATGATATCTGTTTTAAAACCCTGAACTTCATGAACTTATGCTTATACGTACCACTGCCCAGCCCTGTAATTTAACAGAACCACAGATGAGCATCCTAAGACTCTGAAAACTGATATGATAGTTCTCAAAGGGTTACACCAATGTAATACTAGTGTCACATTTCCTTGTTTAAGAATCACTGCTACTTAAATTCCCTGCAATCCACTTTAGAGACATACTGCTTCTTGCTATGCTTTGTAATGAGTGTTACTGACAGACCCATGAAGGCCTGGGGCAATTGGCCTTATACAGCTTGTATGGGAGGGGAGGTGCAGAGGGGGTGAGGCATCACAACAAAAGTACAGGAGTTGAGAAAGAGGGGAAAAAAAGAAACACCTCAAAACAATGAAAAGGTTCTGTTTGAATTTAGTTATATGGATATAAATGTGATAAAACATTGAGGACATAGCTCCAAATAGCTGTATAAAACGCAAAATGGATGTATCATTAAGGCTGTCACTATATTGCAGATATTTTGGCCCCTGGTTGGTTGGAAAATGGCTGTCCAAACAGTCTAAAGTCCTGCATGTGTCATCCAGGTCTCCCACCAGACAAAAAAATTACATGTAGGAGTAAAGGACTAGATCCATAGCAGACAGAAAGCAATCCTCTTTGGAGACAAAGCTGTTTTGGGTCTTCACACTTTCCTGAAAGTTCAATTATGGGTTGTCTTGTTCAAAACTTTTTTTTTTTTAAGCAAAAACTCCTTTTTTGTTTTCCCCCTCCAGAAATGTGATCAAGCATCTGGGGGCTTGGAGAGGGTTAAAGTAGGGAATAATGTTTGAAACCACTAAGAAGAATCTTCTTTTTTGTTGTTTTTCTTCTTTTTCCTCTTCTTGAGTTAATCCTAAAAGTGTACTGGGCATTGAGCGTGCAGAGGAAAGGCCTAGAACTGAATGACGAAGAAAGACAAAGGACTGAAGAAACGGCAGATACTGTGTGTCGTGGAAGCTTCCCACATGAGTGAATTCACACTCAGGCGCAGGACAGGCAACCCCCTGGGTTTTAAAGAGCAGCCCTGATCCAGGCTGACAGATGCCTGATCCTAGCTAGGAAACAGCATAACAGCTCTTGTGTTGAATCTCAAGTTATCACAAACTCCTGGGAAAGAAAGGGGAAAAAAAGCCCTTTATCACACCCACTCTTGCATAGAGCGTTTGCAGTACAGTATGTGACGAGGTGTTCCTTTCCTCTTGAATTGGAACACTGTGTAAACCAATACAAGGAGGCATAAGGCCAGGATGCAGGGGATGACGATAGCTATGGCTTTCACAGTGCTGGCTGTGTTGTCCAGTTTGATGACAATATCTACGTCATCTTGTGGGCTATGCCGTTCTTTGTCTCGGTCTGTTGGTCCTTCACAGCCCATAAAATCCTTGAGGATGGATCTGGGATACCCAGGTTCTACCTTAAGTACCTGGTTATTGAATTTCCAGTACTCTTTTCCTTTATAGAAATATGTGAAGCCTAGAAAATGGAAAAAAAACCCCACATATTAATTTACAGAAATATTTGCAGCTTATAAAAAAGCGTTGATTTAGAGAAATATCTGCAGCTTCTTTATAAAGACAAATTAGCTATCCATTCAATAATGAAATGCACTTACTTTGAATATTTATGGGTGGGGAAAGTGGGAGATAGGCCAAAGCTGAAAATGATAAGTGTGACTCAGACTCACATATATTGACGGGGATAATGAGCTTGAAAAAACTGTTCTCCATGACACTGCAAAATATTTTATCTTAAAATTAGTCCCTCAAATGCCTTCTGTTGAACTGATATGCAAAGTTTACCCTCAGCCTAATAGCTTGACTATATGGTAAATTAATACTTTGAATGTAGTCTTGTATTGGTTCTTTACCTTGAGATAAAAATGAAGGAACCAAAAAAAAAAAAAACCAAACCACCTTTAAAATACTGTATGGCCAAAATATTGAATCATGGTTTTTGGATCAATTATCTCCTTACATTAACTGGAATGATTCTAATGAACGCAAGGAGTGAATTTTTGATGCCTGAGTGTCACTAATATTTTGTTGAGGAATACAGTTAAGCATGATCAAAATTGGACCACATGTTCAGATTATCAAATTCTGATAATCACTCTTTCAGTGCCATGTGAATCTGCCACAATGCTTTAGTTCCAAACACAGTTTTGCAGTTGAAGCAACATGCCAAATGAAAACAGGTGTATGCAGATTCACATTTTTCTGTAGGGAACTGGTATTTGATCATTTTAATGAAACCCAATGTAATTACCCAATAAGCTTAGATGAAGAAATGCTAAGGTCCTGCCAAATAACAAAACATTACACAATCTCAATTGATAAATGGCATTGATCCAGAATAAAACAAACCTTCAAAATAGGTGAAATTACTCTTTCAGTTTGTAAACTGAAAACAAACAGCTGGAAGTTTTCCAATCGTTGTTTTCAGTTAATACCCAAAAGGTAACAGATGAACATGAAAAGCAAGATGTGCAAAGCTCTGTTTCAGGTAATTGTAGAGCCTGGCATATCAATAGTGTTTATAGGTCATATTTCAGTGTAACTAATTCTAATGGGCATTCTCATTTTTATAGTGGTAGATGCCTGTTTTCTAGCTATATAGATCAGTTAGCTGGAATTACAAACCAAGCTATGCTGCATTAACATGAGAAATGTTTGGAACTTGGCAGCAGAAAGGGGTATTGTAGACTTTTTTTTCCCTTCCTTTCTTTCTCTTCAAATATCTATATTTTAAATGGTGTTTAGTTTTGGGTGTGTCTACTACTTCTAATCCTCCCTTCCTTCCCCATCAATTCAAGTATTAAAAATCCTTAAAGTATAAACATGATTTCATACAAATGAAAACACCTAAACACTGAATGCTACTTGATGGAAGGACAAGATCTAGGAAGACCTCAGCTCTTTATCATACTGACAAGCAAATATTTTAGTAAATTGTTTTATGGCTTGGGACCAGAAGAAAAATCATGTGAAAAGGATTATTTATTGTAGAGAATTTCCTATAATTTTATCAATGGGCCACTATTATCAAAGGCCATCTTTAGAATGTGGAAATAGCTTTGGTATGTAGGAACTTTATAGAATATATAACATTCACCCAAATTCCCCACAACTCTAAAAAAAAACAAAAATAAAGGACCTTTGGAACAGGGAAAGGGATATTTAGTCCTAATAAGTTAGAAAGTGTCTGAGACAGGATTGGAACTCATGACTTCCTGAAGACTTTCTGAAGTCAATGAAAATGTTCTAACAGTCTAGTTCTGTGAAGTGAGTTATATGTCATTTAGAAAATAATAATAATAAATAATAGAAAGATGAAATGGAAATCTAGGATTGTTACTATTCTCTCCATTCTCAAGTGATTAATTTAATTCAACAATTATTTAATACTGACCAACTACTACCTACAATTTAGGGTATTAAATGCTAAGTATATAAAGAGAAAGAAAAAAAAAATCCTTTCCCAGAGCTTATTTTCTTCTGGAGGAATCATGGAGAGAAAAAAAAAATAGGGAAATACATTTAATCAGATAAGTAATGTAATTTCATTTGAATGGAGCAGAGAAACTGAGTGAAAATAAGCTTTCAACGGAAACTGGGGATTCTAAACAATGAAAGAAATCTGCGGAAAGGGAGCTTTCTCCTGAGAGAATAGAAAGTGCTTAAGGACTAGAATCATTCTTTTGTTTTTGTATGCCAAATAGTTAGCATTCTTACAGTAGGCACTTAACAAATATTCTGCTAAATTGAACTGAATTTAAGTTTTGCTCCTCCTGTTTCCAATGACATTTTGATAGGAGTGCTAAGGAGCAGAAAAATAGTTAATAAATAAAGAATGAGATATCAGAGGGAGAAATGACAGGTTCAAGTCTACTCTTCTAATAAGTCTTCCCTGATTATCCTCTCTATTATCACTACTCATTTTGTGTTATTTCATTTCTACTGTATTTGCTTATTCTAGCTGAATACACACAGTATATTCCAAGTGTATAATCAAGAATGGATGGTCGATGAATATTAGAAAATTCAAGTTATTCTAGCTGTGTGTATTCAGCTAGAATAATTTGAATTTTCTAATATTCATCGACCAACCTTTCTTGGTTAGGTCATCAATAAGCATTTATTAAGCTTACAATCTATGTACACGTGGTACAATCTCAAGGTCACACATACTTTTGTCTCAAGTATTTCTGCATGGTGTAGATTAGTTTATAGTTCTTTCTCATACTAGGGAGGACACAAGAGATGTACAATAAACATGGCTAACTGAAATGATTTTCTGAAGTAACCAAAGCTATATGAACTGTAATTGTAAGATGTGGATGAGACAGCAAATGGAGATGACAGAATGAAGAAGCAAACTGATGAATCTCAACAGGACAGAATTCTGTATCCAACACGATGGAGCCAGAAAAGAGGGAAAATGTAAATTTTTCTATTTAGGTTCAAAAGGTAAGAGTATAGAAAAAGAACGGGGATTTTGGCAGTCTTGGTATGAGCTTGCCTGTACTAGATAACCCTGGGAAGGTGTGGTGTTCACCGTCAAGAAATTTTCAAGTGATGCCTGAGTGAACTGTTATCATTATTGATGTAGAAGGGAAAATTTGCCAAGAATGAGTAATACTAGATGGCCTCTGAGATTTCTTCTCAATGGAATTCCGTAGTTTTAATTAGATCAATGAACCAGTGATGTGTTTCAGGCTATACAAAGGCAATAAGGTGATGTAGTGGATACAGCACTGGGCAGGCATGGAGTCAAGATGATTTGAGTTCAGATTTGGCCTTGTATACTGAATAACTGTGTAAAATCACTTTACCTCTGTCTTCTTCACTATCTTTATTCCTCAAACAGAGATAAGAGTTCTTACCTCCTAGAGTTGTTATGAGTATAAAATGAGATAGTTATTGTAAAGTACTTTGCAAATCTTAAAGTGCTTAAATGGTAAGTTATTATTTTGATGTAAGTTGACATTGTATTAGTAAAAAGTATGTATAGAGTTCATGGTTAGAGATATTTCCACTTTTACTATATAATCTGTGCTGGTCAGACCATATCTAGAGTGTTACATACAATTCTAGTCAACAGGTTTTAAGAGGGATTTTGACAAAGTGAGAGGCAACATGGTATAGTTATCACAGGAATCACAACTGACTATTTGGCCATGTCACTTAACATCTCCATGACAAAGGCCACTCTCCCTACCAAAAGGCTTCATTTCTGCACTGCTCAAGGGATTTTCCAAACCAGGAGTTCCTTGTATGACAGAAATCCCAGATCTACCCCAAAAACAAACAAAAAACCAGAAATCAAAATACCTCTCGAAAATGGCAACTAAGGATCTGAAATCTACATATTATAAAAAGTGATGGAAGGAACAGGGAATGTTTAATTTGAAGAGAAGGCTAAAGGAAGATCTGACAGTTGTCAAATGTGGAAAGCTTAGACCCAACTAGGTGAAATAGAAATAAGAAAGGGGGGTAATCTGAGCACACAAAAGCGAAATAATTTCCTAACAGTTAAAGCTATTCAACAGTTTCATGGCTGCTTCTATGTTATCTAAACAGGGAGGTGACAAAATAGTTAGAGTATTGAACTTGGAGTCTGGAAGACCTGAGTTTGAATCTTTCCTCAGATGCTAACGAACCCTGAATAATTCACTAATGTCTCACCCTCAGTTCCTTCTGTAAAATGGAGATAATAAGGGCACAATGTTGTGAAAATCAAATGAGATAACAAATATAAAGGAAATAAGCCTTTATGTAGTGCTTACTATGTACCAGGAGCTACACTAAGAGCTTTTACAAATATCATCTTATTTGACCCTTACTGTAACCAGACAAGGTAGGTACTGTTCTTATACCCAGTTTACATGTAAGGAAACTGAGGTAAACAGAGTTTAAGGGATTTACTGCGTCATGCAACTAGTATTTGAGTCGTCTTTCTAACCCCAGGCCCAGCCCAGTGCTGCATCCACTGTGCCACATGGTTATCTCTAAAATACGTTGTAAAACTCAAAGTTTTGTTAAAAGCTACTTTATTATTATTAATTATTACTCCCATTATTTGTTATTATTACTCCTTATCATGCATGGTCACCTAAAAGAGGCTGGGTAACTCTCTTTCAGACTTCTATGTAAAAAAATCTATATATTAATGATAGCTTTACTAGAAAACTCTGGTTTCTTCTAACTGTAGGGTACTGTATTTCAATCAATATTTAATATTTTCCAATAGTGAAATCCTAATCTTTCTGAGAAAGCTTCTTAAATTAAAGGAAAAAAATTAGTTTACTTTATGTAGTACTTTTCCTTTTCTCTCAAAACCAAGTGTAAGGAAGAAATTCTATCACTATGAGTAAAACAAAAGAAGATGGAAGAAGCAAGAACCCAAATTGTTGACCCAAAATGAATTCATAGAGTAAATTAAAGTTTATATTTCAGGCCTTTACATGTTACTATTTTTAAGGCAAAAGGGATGAAATCTAGGCTTATTAGGAAATCTAATATAATACCTCCCCTGGCCATTTTTCAAAGGTAGCCCTATGAACATAGATCATTTCAAATAATGTTGTTTCTTTTAATATGTTAGTTTTTCTAAACTATTTTTTCCTTCTCTTTTATTCTTTTTTATAATGTCTGATTCTCTGAGAGATGTGGGGGGATGGATACATTAGGAAATATAGGTAATATATAAACAAAGAACCCTATTCACCAATTCAATAGCTGTGATTCAGATTCAACTCTACCATGTTACCTTAATGGTGAAATTTGTGGGGGCTTCTGAAGAGCTTCTTAAGCCTGTTAGGAAAATGGCTCACCTTTGGTTCTCGGTCTTGTCACATCTCTTCCCACCCTCCTCCTAAGGCTTTGGTTTCTTTCATTAAATAGATTTTAAAAAAAAACTTAGAATTTTATTAATCTTGTCATAAAAGTATGAAAACAGGCCTCTGATTTCAGGCATTAGATCATATTGAATCACCAATTTGCTTCCATGAAATTTACCCTTCAAAAGAGAAGGGATAAATAAAAATAAGGGATTCAGGCTTTACCAGCTCCTTTCTCACTCCTGTTCTGGGCTGCAAGTGAAACTGAGTTAGATAAGTTACAAGTAACATTTTGAGTCAGAAAGAGAAATATGGAGTTACTTATTATGTCATTACAGTATACAAAATAAGAGAAGAATTTAAAGATTTTAATTAAAATTGAGTTTTCTCTTTTAATTTAACTCTGTGATCATCTAATATTTCTTATAAAATGATTTTAGAAAATTAAGTTACATAGTGTGAGATAGTCTTTTCAGGACAGTTTCAACAATTTACACTAATGAAGTGCAAACATCCACTGATAATTAAAATTTCAGATAAATAAAAATATGAAAAAGAATCGTGGCATGGAAGGAAACTTTATATACAGGATATCCCAAAATTCTTAGTGTAGTTTTATGCTATAATATTTTATTAATTTAAAACTACAATAAGACTGAGAATTTTGGATCTCTCACTAAGTGTGATATTTTGTATATATATATATATATATATATACACACACATATATCAAACACACATGTGTAAATACATATGTACACATGTACATATATACACATACAAATATAAATATCTGTATATATGTGTTATATATGTATATATTATGCAATTCATGTGTGTCTGTTTCCATTTGGCATAAAAAGTGGGTTGACTTGTGAAGGATAACTGAAATGTAATGTTTTGCTCCCCTGGTGGTCTACTCTTCTCCAATTATTTGCTAGAATTCAATAACTTATGAAAAATATGTGAGAATTAATGAAATAGAAAGTGTAGGCATACCATTTTCTTTGTGTACAAAGGCTCCCTGGGGAGACTCTGGGATACCTTTCCATATTGTGATAGGTTTTGGATAGCCAGGGTCCATGGTTTTCATTTCTTCACTATATCTCCAGTACCTAATTTTAAAAAAAAAATGCAAACATAGGTAAAACAAAAACTGAAACTTTTATGAGAAAATTATTGGTTGTAATCACTGAAGAAGGGCTTAAACAAACTTTATGCTAAAGTATGATACCAAGTAGTACAATTTCTTGAAAATATGTAACCATTTGAAAATTGGACATAAGACAAAAGGTTCCTACAGTTTGTCTAATGGATCAAAATGTTCCTTCTTAATAATGAGATAAGTATCTAGACAAACACCTATCACATACAACATCTCGAAGAACGAAAACACTGAGAGGAAAAGTTTGACTGAAAATTTAATGAATAATCCTATGAAAAATTTCTTCATTCTCCCATATTTACTACAGATATACTTTACATCATCCAAATATCTACCCTATACAAAATAATGCAAAAAGTATACTTTCTCTAGCTAACTACAAATAATATTTTGACTAATATTTCATTTTCTTCCTATTTAGTTTGCGGCTTACACAAATTTTTGTATGTGTGTGTTTGTCCTTCACTGCCCAAGAAGACCATGCCATTAGAGAAATAATGACATGACCTGCACTTGACTTTGTTTTGAGTGAGGGAGGACTGTGCAGGCCACCAGCCTCACTTCTCCTCCAGAGCCATCTGAATCCAGTGACCAGATATTTATCAGGGTGACTGGGGATGACTCAGGATGAGGCAATTGGAGTTAAATGACTTGCTGAAGATCACATAGTTAGTGAGTGTCAAGTGTCTGAGGTGAAATTTGAACTCAGGTCCTCCTGACTCCTGCACTGGCATCCACTGCACCACCTAGCTGCCCCACACAAACCTTTAGTTCCTCAAAGAAGAACAAGTTGCGGTAGTTTGTCTATATTTTTTGTATAGACCAACAATGCTGTCATGGCAGTATCATAGAGAATATTTGCACATAAAGAAGAAAGAGACATAGAGTTGGAGAGACATGTCTCAAAATCAGAAAAAGTTTTATGCTATTGTAGTAAGTGATGGGACACTAGAAAAATCCAAAGCATCAGCTAGAGCTTTATTGCTCTGAGAGGAGTTAAGAAATTATTGTTGCTTAAAAGATAAATTCATCATTGAAAAGGTTAAGGAACAAATAAGAAAAACTGTTATCATAGACCAGATTCTTACTGAAAAGGAGCCGGTTGCTAAGGCAGAAACAATGAGAACACTGGAGAAATGACCATTCCATCTTAGTATTAATTGTAGAAGAAGAGGGGAAAAAAAGTCACAGCCTGTTCTAAATCCTATATTCTGGGAAAACAGATGTTGAAAGATTACAGGTTGTCAGTCCAATAGAGATGGTACTATTAAGAATTAAACTAAGTATGAAAATTTAAAGTAAAAATATAGGAACAATTCTATTGATGAAAAAAAGGGGGTACTTTTAAAATACCTAAGGTTAATCCACAGAAACTGACTGACTAAATTGGATTGAAAAAGCTGGGTATGGGAAGCAGAACCAAGATCATGGAATAAGGCAGGAACTCACCTAAACTCTTCCAAATTCACCTCCAAAAAATTTAAGAAATAATGTTTCAAAACAAATTCTGGAGTGGCAGAACAAACAGAAGGATGAGGTGAAACAGTTTTCCAGCTGAAGACAACTTAGGTCAGCAGGAAAAGTCTGTCTCACTGGTATAAAAGGAGAGCACAGTCCAGCGTAGGTGGCATTCATATGAGCCAGCAGGAGGCTGTGCCATAGTGCACAAACAGCAAGTCCCTGAGCCCCAGAGCAGGCCAGCAGTGAGAGCTCACTTCCCTAGTTCAAAGCAACAGCAAGGCCCCCACTTTCAGAACAAGAGGTTTGGGACAGTGTCCCCTCAATCTCAGGGACTGAATCCAACTTTAACATAAAATTAAAAGCCATGAAATTGACTGGAGAAAATGAGCAAAAAGGAACCTGATGATAGAAAGTTTCTATAGTGAAAGAGAAGATCAGAACACAAATTAAGAAAAGGTGAACAATGTCAAAATGACCTACATGCAAAGCCTCAAAGAAAACTGTGAATTAATCTCAAGTCAAAAAATGATCCTTAGAAATGCTCAAAAAAGATTTCATTTTATTTTTAAATACATTTATTTATTTAGAAGTTTCAACATTCACTTCCACAAAATTTTGAATTTCAGATTTTCTCCCCCTCTCCTCTCCATCCCTCTCCAGGATAGTATGTATTCTTATTGACTCTTTCTCCAATCTGCCCTCCCTTCTACTATGCCCTACCACTTCTTATCTCCTTCTCTTCTATTTTTCTGTAGGGTAAGATAGGTTTCAACACCACATTGCCTATGCATATGTATCTATATACATATATGCATATAGATACATATACATATATTATTTCCTAGTTGCATGTAAAAACAACCTTTAACATTCATTTTTAAAGATTTGAGTTCAACATTGTCTTCCTTTCCCCCTCCCCACCCACCCCCATTGAGAAGGCAAGCAATTTGATATAGTTTATACCTGTGTGGTCATGCAAAAGACCTCTGTAATAGTCATGCTGTGAAAGACTTTATGTCCCTCTATCCTGTCCTGTCCTCCATTTATTCAATTCTCTCGTTTGACCTGTCTCTTTGCAAAAGTGTTTGTTTCTGATTACCCCTTCCCCCAATCTGCCATCCCTTCATTATCCCCCCTCTCTTATCCTCTTTTCTCCCTGCTTTCCTGTAGGGTAAGATAAACTTCCATACCCAATTGAGTGTGTAAGTTATTCCCTCCCGAAGCCAAATTCAATGAAAGGAAGACTCACTTATTACCTTTCATCTTCCCCTTCTTCTCCTCTAAAGCTCTTTCTTGCCTCTTTTATGTAAGATGATTAACTACATTTAACCTTTCTCTTTCTTCTAGAACATCTCTCAACCCTTAATTTTATTTTTAGATATCATCCCTTCAGCTCACTCTGTGCCCTCCCTATCATATATAAACTCCAAATGTCCTAATACTGAGAAAGGTCTTATGAGTTACAAATATCATCTTTCCATGTAGGAGTTTAATAAGTCCATTACAGTTTCTCTTTCCTGTTTACCTTTTCATCCTTCTTTTGATTCTTATATTTGATAGTCAAATTTTCTATTCATCTCTGTTCTTTTCAACAAGAATGCTTGGAAGTCCTCTATTTCATTAATGTTACATTTTTTCCCCCTGAAGTATGATACTCAGTTTTGCTGGGCAGGTGATTCTTGGTTTTAATCCTATCTCCTTTGATCTTTGATTCCAAGCCCTCTGATACCTTAGCATAGAAGCTGCTAAATCCTGTGTTATCCTGATTATGTTTCCACAGTACTTGAATTGTTTCTTTCTGGCTGCTTGTAATATTTTCTCCTTCACCTGGGAACTCTGGAATTTGGCTACAGTATTCCTAGGAGTTTCCCTTTTGGGATTTCATTCAGGAGGTGATCAGTGCTTTCTTTATATTTCTATTTTACCCTTTGGTTCTAGAATATCAGGGCAGTTGTCCTTGATAATTTCTTCAAAGATTATGTCTAAGCTTTTTTTTTTTTTAATCATGGCTTCAGGTAGTCCAATAATTTTAAAATTATCTCTCCTAGATCATAGCTGTTTTTTCCAGTGAGATACTTCACATTGTCTTCTATTTTTTCATTCTTTTGGTTTTCTTTTATTTCTTGATTTCTCATAAAATCATTAGTTTCCATTTTCTCCATTCTAATTTTGAAAGAATTATTATCTTCAGTGAGCTTTTTTCCATTTGGCCCATTCTGTTTTTTAAGGCATCCTTCTCTTTGGTTTTTGGACCTCTTTTTTCATTTAAATTAGTTTAATTTTAAAGGTGTTATTTTCTTCAGCATTTTTGGGAGTTTGCTTTAGCAAGCTGTTGACTCATTTTTCATATTTTCTTATATCAGTCTCATTTCTCTTAACAGTTCTTCTTCTACTTCTCTTACTTGATTTTCAAAATCCTTTCCATGAACTAAAACCAATTTATATTTTTTCTTAGAGGCTTTGGATGCAGGACCTCTACATTGTTGTCTTCTTCTAGTTCTATGTTTTGATCTCCTTTGTCACCAATGATGTAAGGAAATACATCTTCACTGACAAAGTAAGAATCTATAGCCTATTTTTTCCTGTTTAGCTCATTTTCCTGGCAACTAGTTGACTTTTGAGCTTTCTTAAGTGGAGGTCTCCAGAAGCACATTCCACTTTAGAGTGGCTTCAGCTTCTCTGGGGCTGTGGTTAGGACAGGACCACTTTCCCCTCTCAGCCAGTTAAGAGACCCTTCCCACTGACCTTTGAAATTGTCTTTAGCATTTATGGTTTGAGAAATCTAGAATCTGCAGCAGTGGATTCTGAGTGCCTGGAATATGGTATTCCAGAGGTCTAAGGAGCTAGGATTAAAGCCAAGAATCACCTACCCAGCAAAAGGAGTATAATATTTCAGGGGAAAAATGGTCATTCAGTGAAATAGAGACTTTCAAGCATTCTTGATGAAAAGACCAGAGCTGAGTAGAAAATTTGACTTTCAAACACAAGAATCAAGAGAAGCATGAAAAGGTAAACAGGAAATAAAAATCATAAGGGACTTACTATTGTTGAACTGTTTACATTCCTACATGGAAAGATAATATTTGTAACTCTTGAGACTTTTTTCAGTATTAGGGTAGTTGGAGAGATTATATACACATAGACAGAGGGCACAGGATGAATTGAATACTAATAATATCTAAAAAATAAAATTAAGAGGTGAGAGAGGAACATATTGGGAACAGAAAGGGAGAAATAGAATGTGGCAAATTATCTCTCACATAAAAGAGGCAAGAAAAAGTTTTATCAATGGAGGGGAAGAGGTAGGAGATTAGAGGGAAAGAGTGGACCTTACTCTCATTTCATTTGGCTAATGGGGGGAATAGCATGCACATTCAATTTGGTATGAAAATCTATCTTGCATTACAGGAAAGTAGGAAGGAAGGGCATAAAGGGGGTAGGGGATGACGGAAGGGAGGGCAAATGGAAGGAGGGGGTAATTAGAAATAAACACTTGAGGAGATCCAAGGTCAAAAGGGAGAATAGAGCAAATGGGAGGTATTATAGGATGTAGTGAAATATAATTAATCTTTTACAACATGACTGTTATAGAAGTGTTTTGTATAATGACACATGTATAACCTATATTGAATTGCTTGCCTTCTCAGTGGGAATGGGTGGAGAGGAAGGAAGGGAGAGAAGTTGGAACTCAATATTTTAAAAATAAATGTTAAAAATTGTTTTTACATGCAACTGGAAATAAGATATACAGGAAATAGGGTATAGCAATTCCTCTTACCCTACAAGAAAATACAGAAGATGTGAATAAGTGATGGGAGGTGTGTGATAGAAAATAGGGCAGATTGAAGAAAGGGGTAATCAGAATGAATGTCATTTTAGGGTGGGCAGAGAGGAGAGACAGGGAGAAAATTTAGAACTCAAAGTCTTGTGGAAGTGAATGTTGAAAACTAAGAATAAATAAGTATTTTTTTTTAAAAGGAAACAAAAGAATATAACTCCTTAAAAATTAGAATTGATCAAGTGGAAGCTAATGACTCCATGAGAGATCAGGACACAATAAAAACAAAATAAAAAAAGAAAATGTTACATATCTCATTGGAAAAACAACTGATCAGGAAAAATTCCAGGGGAGATAATGCCATAGTTACTGGCCTGCCTGAATTGCATGATGTAAAAAGACCATGGGCATTATATATTTCAAGAAACTGCAAAGAAAATTGCCCAGATTGAACAAAATGATAAAATAGAAATTAAAAGAATCCACTGATCACTTCCTGAAAGAGATTCCAAATGAAAACTCCATGGAATAATATAGCCCAAATCCAAAGTTTCCAGATCAAGCAGAATATCCTGCAAGCAGCCCAAGAATCAATTCAGATATTGTGGAGCTAAAGTAAACATTACACAGGATTTAGCAGTTTCTATATTAAATGATCAGGGGTTGAAATTATGATATTTTAGAAGGCAAAGGAGCTAGGATTTTAATTAAGATTCACCTACCCAGGAAAATTGAATATAATCCTATGGGGGGGGGAGGTTGGACATTTAATGAAATATATGACTTTCAATCATTGCTGATGAAAAGATCAGAGCTGAATAGAAAATTAGATTTTCAAATATAGGACTTAAGAGAAGCATAAAAAGGTAAATAAAAAAGAAAAAAATATATGAGAGATTAAATAAGGTTGAAGAGTTTGCATTCCTGCATGGGAAGATGATACTTGAAATTCTTAAGAACATTACAATTACTAGGTCAGTTAGCAGTTGTATACCTAGAAGATGTAGGTATAAGTTGACTAGGATGAAATTATATCCTTCATCCCTCCAAAAATAAATAAAGGGTAAGAAAGAAGATTGCATGAAAGAAGAGGGAAGGGAAAGGTAGAATGGAGTAAATTATTACACATAAAGAGGCACAAAAGACCTATTACAGTGGAGGGTGGGTCAGTGATGGGCAACAATTGAATGTTATTTGCATTGAAATTGGCTCAAAGAAGGAATAACATACACACCAGTTGGGTACAGAAATCTATTTAACCATATAGAGAAATAGGAGGGGAAGGAATAAAAGAGGGACTGAGAGAAGGGAGGACAAATTTGAGAGATGGTGGTCAGAAGCCAAACACTGGTGAGGAGGGATAGAGTCAAAGGGGAAGAGAGAGAGAAAGACAGAGAGACAGAGAGACTGAGAGAGACAGAGACAGAGAGAAAGACAGAGAGAGAGATATGGAGAGAGAGATATGGAGAGAGAAGAAGAAGAAGGAGAAGGAGAAGAAGAAGGAGAAGGAGGAGGAGGAGGAGGAGAAGAAGGAGGAGGAGGAGGAGGAGGAAAAGAGAAAAAATACAAATGGAGGAAAATACACTGCTAGTAATCATAACTGTGTATGTGAATGGGATGAATTCACCCATAGAACATAAGCCAATATTAGAGTGGATAAAAGCAGAATCGTACAATAAGCTGTTTATAAGAAATAGATGTGATGCAGAGAGATACACACAGAGTAAACATATGGTGCTGAAGCAGAGTCCATTATGCTTCAGCTGAAGTAAGAAAGAAAAGAAAAAGCAGGGGTAGTAATCATAATCTCATAAACAGCAAAAGCAAAAATGATCTAATTAAAAGAGATAAGGAAAGAAACTACATCTTGCTAAAATAATATCAGTACTAAACATATATGTACCAAATGGTGTAATGTCCAAATTTTTAAAGGAAAAGTTAAACAAGTTACAAGAGGAAATAGAC
This sequence comes from Notamacropus eugenii, assembly GCF_028372415.1. NCBI lineage: Eukaryota > Metazoa > Chordata > Mammalia > Diprotodontia > Macropodidae > Notamacropus > Notamacropus eugenii. The sequence continues at coordinate 166,398,270 of NC_092875.1, read as the reverse complement.
AGCAAAACTATACTAGTGGGGGATCTCAGCTTTCAGAACTAAATATAGCTAAAAAAAATAAACAAGAAATTAAGGTGGTGAATAAAATTTTGAAAAGTTAGTTTTGATAGAGATCTGGGGAAAATGGAATGCAATAGAAAAAAATATTTTTTTTTCAGTGGTATGTGCACCTACTCAAAAAGTGACCATGTTTAAGGACATACAAACCTCACAATCAAATACAGAAAAGCAAAAATATTCAATGCATCCTTTTCATATCATAAGGCAATGAAATTATATTCCATAAAGGCGCATCGAAAAACAGGTGAAATTGGATTAATTGGAAACTAAATTATCTAATCCTCAAGGACAAAAAGTCAGAATAAATCACAGAAATAATCAATAATTTCTTTAAAGAGAATGATAACAATGAGACAACATATCTAAATTTACTGGATGCAGCAACTCATTATGTACACAACACATAGTAATAAATGATGATAGTAATCTACTGTTTGATAAATCAAAAGACCCCAACTTAAGAAACAAGCATCTACTATTTGGCAAAAACTACCAGGAAAATTGGAGAACAGTGGAATGGCAGAAGCTAGGTACAGACCAATATTTTACATTATATACTAAGATAAGTATGAAATGGTTACATAATTTAGACATCAAGGATGACACTATAAGCATGTTAGGGGGCATGGAATAGTTTATCTATCAGATCTTTGAAAAAGGGAATAATTTATGATCAAATAAGAGATGAAGAGCATTATGAGATATAAAGTGGATAATATAGATTATATTAAATTAAAAAAGATTTTATACAGATAAAACCAAAGTAACAAGATTAGAAGGAAAGCAGAAAGTTGGGGAATTTTTTTTACAGCAAGTATCTCTGATAAAGATTTCATTTCTCAAATATATAGAGAAGTAAGTAAAATTTATAAAAATACAAGTCATTCCCCAAAAGATTAGTTGTCAAAGAATATAAACAGGCAACTTTGAGATGGAGAAATCAAAACTATTTTTAGTCACATGAAGAAATACTCTAAATCACTAGTTAGAGAAATCCAAAGTAAAACAACCCTGAGGTACCATATCACACCTATCAGATTAGTTAATATGACAGAAAAAGAAAATGATATGATGGAAGGGATGTGGGAAAAATTGGGACACTAATACACTGTTAGTGGAGTTATGAAGTGAGCCAACCATTCTGAGGAGCAATTTGGAACTATGCCCAAAGGGATATAAAACTGTGCATACCCTACATCCCAAAGAGAACCAAAAAAAGGAAAACGATCTATTTTTTCAAAGAAAATTATAGCAGTTCTTTTTATGGTGGCAAAGAATTGGAAACTTAGAGGATGCTTATATATTGGCAAATGGCTGAACAATTTGTGGTATATGATTTTAATGTAATAAAATTGGGCTATAAGAAAAGATGAGCAGGATGATGTTAGAAAAAAAAAACTGGTAAGACATATAAACTGATGCAAGGTGAAGAGAGTAGAATCAGGAGAACATTGTTCATAGGAACAGCAATATTGTATGAAGATCACCTGTGAATGACTTAGCTATTCTGAACAATAAAATGATCCAAGACATTTCCAAAATATTCAAAATGAAAAATGGTATACATCTCCAGAGAAAGAACTGATGGAGTCTGAGTGCAGATAAAAGCATACTACTTTTAACTGTTTTGTGGTTTTAGTTTGTCTGTGTTCTCTTTCACATGACCAATGTGGAAATATGTTTTACATGATTACACACACATAATATATACAAAATTGCTTACCATGTAAGGGAGAGGGAAGATATTGGAAGGAAAGGGATAATTTAGAACTCAAAATTGAAAAAAATGAAATGTCAAAAATTGTTTTTACGTGTAATTGGGAAAATGAACTATTATTCAAAGGAAAAAAATAAACATATAGATGACAGAAGCAAGGACATACACAAAAAGTTGGTATCAAATGTGTTAAAATTGAAGAGGAAATAAGGTTAGTAATGAGTGCTAAAATTGAAGAGGCTTTGTTTTTCTTTTTAACAACTATTTTGGGGGAAGAAGATCAAAGAAAAGAGAAGACAAATGGCACTATAATAGATAACAAAAAAGACAGAACTATCCAATTCTTGTTTTGATTTAGTTTTCCCTGCCAAGGTAGATGATCTTTGAAGGATAGATCCTACTTCATTTTGACTCCACAGGACATCATGCCTCCCCCAGGAAAAGCTGATCACCTGAGATCTCATTCCTACAGTAAACACTGACTCAGCTTTTGGTACTCATCACCTTCTCATTGCCCTCAGTGGCCTTTCCTCTCTGATTAAAGGACCAGAGCTTGGAGCATTAAACTCTTCCCAAAGCCTTCCTTTACAGAAGGCTCAAAACTTTCTAGGTAACTATTTTGCATCAGCAGCTCTGCTTGGTTTGAATCTATGTAATGTCATGCTTCTATGCTGAGTACCCATTGGTGGCCTTGATTCTGCTTTTTACCTTTCTGTATGTAGTTTTCCCTTATTGGACTGGAAACTCCTTGAGAAAAGGAACTGTATTTTTCATATCCCCAGCACCTAGTACAGTGCTTGGCATATAGCAGGTACTTAATAAATATGTATTATATTGAATTGAAGTACAAAAATGACAAATAGGAAAAAGAAACCCAAAATTAAGTAAGAGTATCATAAAGGACTGTCTAACTGACCATGATGATTTCACGACATTCTACAGTACTGAAAATGCCATAAGCATTAGGTAAGTCAATTTCAGAGATCCTTCTCAGACCACGAAGAAGAAAGATGTGACAGGAATAGAAAAAAATAAATATTGAAATGATTTTTTTTAAAAGGAGGTAGAATAGAATTTGCAAAATATGAGTGAATGATATTGACTCTGGATCCTGACCAAATCATTGCATTTCTTATTACTCTTATTACTGGTAAATTAACGTCTAGAAAAAGGATGTTGACCACAAAGGGTCAACATAATTTCATTAAGAAGAAACAGTGCCAGCAAATATTCATTTCCCTTTTTGATGGAGATTATTAGACTGAGATTAGAAAACGGAATTTTGCAAATAGAGTTTATAAAGAATTCTGCAAAGCATCTGAGAGATTCTAGTTATCTTTGTTTAAAAAATGAAAGATGTAATAACAATGATAGTAACAATAATAATATTACAATTCTATTTGGAACTCAATGACTTACCAGCTATGAGGAGTATTGACTAATGAAAGGCAGCATAGTACAATAGAAACTTCTCTGGATTGGGAATCTAAGGATCTGGGTTTAAATGCTAACAGGAATAGAATGATTAGCTTTAAAGACTCTGGGAAATCTCTATTATCCAGAGAGGAAAATCCACGTAATCTTTTAAAAATTTTAATAACTTGTCATATAATTTTATTTTTAATTCTTCTTTTGAGCTTTTTAAAATAGCAAATAAAGTCAAACATATGTAAACAAAGTTTCAAAAGACAAATGTCTTCAAAAGTTACACTACTTAACTGAGATATGTTGTTTAAAAAACATTCAGAATCTCTGATTATTGATTTGAGATCTGAGCTCAATAGTAGAAGCTGAAGAAACACAAATATGTGGCAATATGAATATGGAATAATCTAAATGTCCATTCCTCCCTAGTTAGTGAATTTAGAATTAATCCAGTGTATAGTCAGTATTGATTTTTGCTAACTAAAAATATGCTACACTTTTACACTGAATCCATTGGTTTCAAAAAATAAAAATGAGAAAATCATGAGATTTTTACATATGTGGATAGTCATTCTTCCTTTGTACCCAAATGATAATTTTTAATAACTATTTAAAAGGTTTCATTTAAAATTCTGATGTGTATGCTAAGTAATTCACACAGATACAGTCCCTTTCTCACTAGGTGCTCATATTGTCCCCTCAGAGGTCCCTCAAATCTTTTTAATTTCCCTTCTTCCAGCAAAAGATCTAACACAATACTGCACCTAGTCCTGAATGGGCACAGTTATGCAATTAAAATCAGCAGGGGAATTAAAGTCTAAAAATCCATTAAGGGAAAAAAACATAATAAATAATATGTCCTGAGAAGCTTAGTGGGATATGGATTTACTCCCACTGGTGGTCAATATCTTGTTATAGCTCAATTATCTCAGCAAGGCTCATGTTCCTCATTCTTCTGCTTCCATATTGTATTGCACTTCTGTCCTGCCGAGCATCATTATGTGTCTTATGGCTTTAAGTAGCAACTTCCCCATCAATAGAAGTTTCTTTGGATGGTTCTTTCATTTTAATGCTTTGCTAAGTATATTTTTATGAAAGTCTTGACTTGAAGACTATGATTTAATATCTCTTAAGTTTTTGCCACTGTTGAGTAAAGTTGGATTCCTACCTATTTTCTTAGGAATAGGAAAGTACAAAACAAGTAACTAAGAATAAATTTTGAAATAAACTTTTTGAACTGCAGGAGAAAAATTATAGGATTTTTTTTTGTTCCCTGCAGAGAACGACTGTTTGCAATCAATTGCTATTGAAATACTCTTCTATTTCAAGCATCAAGAATACTATTTAGTTATTTACTTTTCCTCATAATTTTGATTCAATGAATTATTTTCACAAGAAACTCCTCTTACATGAAGGTAAAATTGATCCTGGGTCAGTAAGGATTTAAGTCTAAATTACTTTATTTCACTCACAAGACAGAAACATTGTTCACCAAGGCCTATTAAGCAAAAATAATTAAGAATAACATGGAATAGCCCATTCATAACAGCTTAACAATTGTTTTTTTAAATATGAAATGTTATTCTCCACCTAAAAGTAATTTATCATCACTCTAGACATGTAGCTGTCTGTGACCCTGTCTGTATATTAAATTCACAGATTTTTACGAGTTAGAACTGATTGGGACGTTAGAGTTCATCACATCTGTCATTGTACAGAAAAGGCAGTAGAGGTCCAGAGAGAATAAGTGATTTTCTGAAGACATGAACAGAACAAGGAAGCTAGTTTCCCATCTGCAGACTCTTATGATTGTCATGAGCAAAAAAATCTCAAATTTACCTCTGGTAAGGATCTTAGAAGTCATTTTAAACCCTTCCTTTTAGAGATGATACTAGGGTCCAGAGAGAGCATGCTCAAATTTGTAATGTCCAATAAATACTTTTTTGCTTCATAAATGTGAAGTCAAAAATCACATAAAAAAGAGAAAATTGCAAGTCATGTAAAGAAATAGAACACTAAAGGAAAAGCATATTATAACTAAAAGAACTTTGTACAATAATGTGTAGGCTTGCTATAGTCTTACTTGACTGCTGAAAACTAAATTAATAGCACTTTAGGGATAAAGACCTCATCAACTTTTTTTCTGAAATCATGAAACAAAGTATTCCTGAGAAATACATGCAGATATAAAAAAAGATGACAAAAATACAAAAAGAGATATATCAATAAGATATTTTAGTAATGAAATGCCATTTCAATGAGAAGCCCATACATGGATTAAACATACTCATTTTCCTCATAAAGGGAATAAGTAGATCTAACTGAAATGAAATCCATAGTGAAATGGTATTCACTTGATAAGTCCTAGTATTTTCTCAATGGTCTTAAGAAAATCATTTTGAAATATCATTGGATGAAAATATCTCTCTTAAATTGTAGATGGCTTTTTTTAGGTTTACATATGCAAAACCAGTTTCCTAGTAATGAGTAAGTTTATGGTGCTGTGATTATGTAAGTAAATAAGAGAAAATATTTTTTCAAAGTGATTCATATATCACTTCAAGCCATAGATGGAATAAATTATGTGAAATATATACCTACCTATCGCCCTTGAAGAAGTAGGTCTTCCCCACATCTTCCCACCAAATGGCAGAATCAATGCCATGAGGGGGAATTCCATTTCCAAGTGTTATTAAGTCATGTGGATAACCTGGTTGTAGAGTGGTATCCTTGAACACCCAGTATTTGTTACCTGTACAAAATATAAACATTAATTTCAGAAATCATAATTATATATCTACAACATACATTGTTTTTTTCAAAAATGAATGTGATGTAAAATATATTTCATTCTTTTGGAATCCCCAAATAAGTCATCCTTAGGATGAATCATTTTTTTGTTGGGGTCTTCAGCAACTTGTATGAATTATAGAATTCATTGCAAACCATGAGATGTAGTAGATCCCCAAAGTTCACATGTCTAGCATGTTATATTTAGGACTTGAATCCAGGTTTCAATGCGTTGCTGAGCCTCTGTCTGCTAATCAGTGATGCCAATATAGGATGATGTACTTATAGGAGAAAAAGAACTTAGAACGTAAGCCTTTCATTTTATAGATATGGAAGCTGAGTTTCAGAGATATTACATTACTTAGTCAAAATAACATGAAGAGTTTAAAAGTCATAAACTGGCACTATGTGAGGATCTGGTGAGGATGCTTTTGCATATTCACAGTGATATATTTAATCAAATCATTATAGATAATTAATTCCTTTTTATTCATTAGAATTAGTTTAACTAAAAGTAAGTGTTACTCAGTGAAAATTGATGTAATTTTGAGTCAGAGAACCCGGGTTCAAATATCAGTTTTACTGTTTTCTGAATAATGATGAAGATACTAACTTACATTTGTAGGGCATTTCAAAATTTATAAAACCTTTTTTTGCAACAATTCTGTAGAGTTGGAAGTGCATAATAATAGAGGAAAAATAAATAATTTGTATATAAAATATAAAAATAACCTATGACCTAGTTTTACATAGAAAATCATAAAATATGGCTAACAAATAGGATGTGCTAATGAAAGAGGATTAATTTGAATTCACTGACTCACTGAGACTTGTTGGATGGGACTCACACCTGAAATATGACATGTAGGCAAAACAGGACAGAGGAAAGGAGGCCAACAGCAGCCTTATAAACTAACAAGATATGTTCATGTGACAGAACACAAGGACCAGAGAGAGAAATCATGGTGGAATGTTTTGTCTATAGGCAAAATATAGGGAATATTGACATTGGTGTATGTTATAGATAATATGGACAGAAAAAAGTAACAGATCTTTTTAGAAAAGAGATTACATTCCTGGCATGGTGGCATAATAGAGATACAGGGGACTTCAACTATCCATATATATCCTGGAAACCTCTCTGCAAAAATAGAACAGGTGATAATATGTTTAAATCTTGCCTTAATTATTTCATCTCTCAAAAGGAACAAAGAGAAATTTTAATTGGAATATAATTCTTGCCAACAGAGAGAAACTGGATATTGGAGAAGAAATTATGAAAACTATAGAAGGAAATAGTAACTAAAAGTAAGAATTTCTAAAAGAGAAGAAGTTTCAGTTGGAAACATTTGGACATACAGATAAGATTTTTAGACACCAGATTTCAAAGGATTTAAAGTCAGTGTAAGTTGGATCTCATGAATTAAAATTGAATAGGGAAAGTCAGGTTAGGCGGGATGGGAATCTTTTGATAATAAAATTCTGAAGTCATAAATGGGAAAAAATTAGAAAGAACAGGTAAAAATAGTTACCTAAGTGATTAAATTAAAATTTTGAAAGACATATATGGACAAAGGAAATAACAGCATTGACAGAATTCAAAAGATGTATTATGACCTAGTAAGAGTGTATGAAGTGCAAAAGCAAGTAGCTAAGCCTGGTAAGGAAAGGTTGGATTCAATGAAATAAATGATCACTAATAACAGAGGGAGGGAAGAGCTACTTAATTTTTCTTTTGCTTTTGTTATATTTATAGATGAGAATTTCAAATTCTCAGATCAAGGAAATGTGGTAGACATCTACATCAATTTTAGCAAGGCATTTAAGAGACTCAGCCTTCTCAAGAAAAAGATAAATACAAGATGACTCAGAATATGTTAGTCATGTGATCATATGTGTGTTACAACTTTGATCCTCAGTTTCCTCATCAATAAAATAAGAATAAAATGTTGGAGGAGATTTGAGGAAGTTGGAACACTAATTCATTGTTGGTGGAGCTGTGAACTGATCTAACCATTCTGGAGAGCAATTTGGAACTACGCCCAAAGGGTGATAAAAATGTACATATTCTTTGACCCAGCAATATCATTTCTAGGGCTACATCCCAAAGAGGTCATAAAGATGGGAAAAGGATCCACATACACAAAAATATTTATAGCAGCACTTCTTGTGTTGGCCAAGAACTGGAAATCAAGGGAATGCCCATCAATTGGGGAATGGTTTAACAAGTTCTGTTATATGGATATAATGGAATACTGGGATGAGCAGATAGACTTTGGGAAAACCTGGAAAGACTTATATGAACTGATGCTGAATGAAGTAAGCAGAACCAGGAGAACAGTAACTGCCACAGTGTGTGAGGACTGCTTTTGATAGATTTAGCTCTTCTCAGCAATGCAAGGACCTAAAACATTTCCAAAGGACTCATGATGCAAAATGCCACCCACATCCTAGAAAGAACTATGGAGCTGGAATGCAAAATGAAGCATACTATTTTATTTTTTATGTTTCATTGTGTTTTGTTTTTTCTCATGGTTTCTCCCATTAGTTATAACTTTTCTATGCAACATGACTGGTGTGTAAATGCATTTAATAGGAATTGTAGTGTAAAGACCATACAAGATTGCATGCCATCTGGGAGAGGGAAGGAGCAGGGAGAAGGAGAAAATTTAAAAATTGTGGAAGTGAATGTTGAAAACAAATTGATAAATTTGAAAAAAAAATGACTATCAATGTGTATGCAAACCTATTTGCAAACTTTAAAATGCCACATAAATTAAAAATATTATCAGAAAATCATACATTATGAAAGTTAGGAGACTGGGTGGTCATTTTTGTCCAAGGTATATGTAGAAGGAAATCCTACTATCTTTCTTCTTAAAGAATGCTGAGAAAATGAAATCCATCACCTGAGGCAGCCCATTATCATTTTGGAAAGCATTCATCATTAGGACATTTTTACTGACATCACACCTAATATTTCTTTGCTGCTTCCATCTGCTATTTCTGGCTTTTCTCTTGTGGGGTCAAACAGACTAAATCTAATTGCTCTTTCAACATGACAGATTCTCAAACAATTGATTGATATGAGTGTGTATAGACAGACAGATAAATAGACAGACAGACAGATAGATAAATAGACAGGCAGACAGATAAATATAGATGTAGGTATAGGCATAGATATAGATATAAGTATATGTATATATATATGATATGTAAGTATATAATGCCTTATATATTATTAGATCCTTTCTATTTGTTATATCCTCAATCTAAACATGCCTAATTCCTTGAGCTGTTCTTCATATCACATGGACTCAAAGTCTCTCACTATTTTACTTGCCTTCTCAATGAGCTTCCTAAACTTTGGAACCAAGAACTGAGCTTGAGAACTCAATATTTGATCTGGCAAGGGCAGAATACAAAGGAATGATGACCTCCCAGTCATCTGGAAACTCTGCCTTCCTTAATGTCACCCAAAGGATTCTAGATTTGGTTTTTTGGCTGCCCTATCACACCGCTTCTCATGTTCTTCTTTTTCTATGCCAAAAAAGTCAGATATCATTCATACTGTTGTCTAACCATATTTTAACCATTCCATATTTCTTTAGTTGATTTTTGAACACAAGCATAAACACCTTACATTTATTCCTATGAGATGTCATATTATCAGATGAATGATTTAGCCTGTCAAGATATTTTTGGATCCTGACAGTCACATAGTTTGTTAGCTAACCTTGCAAGCTTCTTGATTTCTATATATCTGATGAATATTCCAGCTATCCCACTATTCAAATCACTGAAAAAAAAATAAAGCAGCATGAGGCCAAGCACTTTCTCTACAACAGTCCATTGGAGACCCTCTGCCAAGTTGACGCTGAACCTTGAAGGATAAGGTTTGTGTCTGACCATTTAACCTGTGTGGAATGCATTTAATTACATTATTATCCAAGCCATATATCTTAATATTTTACACAAGGATAGCATGGGATATGTTAATAAATGTTTTGCTAAACTTTACTAAATTTCAGGGTGTCTATATCACTCTCCTAATTCACCTTTTTGGTAACTGTCAAAAAAGAAAACAATGCTATTTTGGCATTGACTATTTTTGGTGAAGACAGGCTGGCTCTATGTATTCATTACCTTCTTTTCCAGATATTCACTAGCCATCTATTTAATGATCCATTCTCAATTTCCCTAGCAATCAAATTTAAACTTATTGACTTAAAAGTTACAGACTCAGTTCTCTTGCTTTATTTTCTTTCTGAAAATCATATAACATTTTCCCTTTTTCAGGCCAGTTGTACTTTCTTCATTCTGCATGATCTTTCAAAGACAATTGACATGTGTCTTAGCAACTATATCTGCCAAGATGAAGTGCATCCAGGCTATAATATGCATCAAAATTGTGCTGATTGAAATAGGAACTAGGCCTATAATGAGAGCAAAACTATATAACAAATTTAGCCTAAGGGTTAGGAATATCTTTTGCCTCCCTGAACTTATAATGTAGGATCTTATTCTTTTGAAAATAAAATGGCTGATAAAGAAGTACAAAAAAAGTTATGTAATGATATTACCTTTAAGAAAATACAATGATACTACTAAATATCACACTGACATACCATAAAATTTAATCTATTGTATTTAAATATGTGTGGAATGGCCATGATACAAGTATAAATCTACCCTTGGTGTAAACATTTTATAAGAAAACTTCACCCCAAAGTTCCAGGATCATGTCCAGGTCAGACTTCATGGGGCAAAAAATCTAGAAATCTGTTATATTTCAGTTACTCTTCTGTGGTATTCAATAAAAGAAGTTTTTATTATATTTTTTAAGAAGAGGTTTGATATGCCAGCCTGTACTTTCACGATTTACAGTATGCTTTCCTTTTATTATATTCTCCATTAGGGAAAAGTATATAGTTTCAATCCCTCCCATGTTGGTTTCACAGAATAAATCTTTTATCAGCTTCTCTCAGCCGGTTGTCACCAATTTTCAAGAAGAGTCACTCTAGCATGGATCAGCATACCCCTTCTTGTTTTTCCTTGGTAAATTGTAGCATCATCCATTCTTTCTAAGGAAACCACCCCACGCTTTCTCCCCAGTCTGGCTGCTGAGATTTTTTCTAGGCACATAGAGCTCCAGACTGCCTATGCTATATCTGGCTTCAGAAAATGTTCATACAGCCTTAGTCTGTATATTTTCCAAGGTGTCAGCAGGAGGGGAACGATGTGTGAACAAGTGAGAGTTACAGTTCCTCTAGGAAATTCCTGTCATTCTACCTGTTTTGTTTTCTTTCCATATTCTCTAGGAGTACATTCCTATAGTGGAAGCCCAGTATTTCCTTTCAGTGATAGAAGAAAAAAAATTCTGCATTTTCTTTTAAATTGACAGAGCATTTCTACAAAAGATTTCTACCAATAGGACTTCTTCTCTTAATAGTAGAAATTAAGGGTCTGAAAAATATTCCATAATCCTTCATTAAACAGGTTTTTTTCAAATCAGAAAAACCCAGCAGACACATATTAGATATAACATTCATGAAAAATTTTTAGCAGCTATGTACATTGTAAAGAAGAAGAAGCAAATTGCCAGCTAAAATATTTGTAGCACAAAACTTTTTTTATGAAATTAAGTTACAATAATTGTGATTTATACATTTAATTTTCTAAGTGGATATAAAGAAAAAAAGAATACAACAACAATTAGAAAATTCCTTTTGTGCCCTGATGAGGTTAGATTAAGGTTTCATTTATGAGGCAGAAGAGGCTTGGTGTTCTTTAAAAAAAATAAAACATATTTTAAATAGAAGACGTTTTTTAATAAGGGCAAATGAGACACACTGCAAAGAGTAACTTTTGTGCCTCATATTTCACCATGTTCCTCTTCAAAGTTCAGCTCTTCTGTGCTGCAATTCTAAATTAATCCCATTCAACTTTGTTCAATACTAACTCTGTGTTCCTTTAGCACATTTATTTTGTTGCACTTAATTAACATTCATTTGTCAATTGCTCTACAAATGCTCCTAAATGTTTACATATTCTCAACTATATTGCAATCTTCTTAGGGCAGAAGTTCCATCATGTTCTATTTCTCTGTCATATCTAAATATGAAGTTATTCATATGGAGATTGTTCAATAAATGTTTTATGATGTAATCTTGTTGTAATACTTATTTTCTGTTATGATAGTGAAACCCAACAGGATTTTGAAAAGGAAACTTATCAGCAAATAATTTGATTATCTGTTAGGCTCACATTACACATTGGGCATTCCAATAAACAAGTTTGTTTAATGATGACTGAAATAAGTATACATTGATTGAACTTTAAGAATGTAGTTCTTTCAGAAAGACCTCTTGTCATGAAAAAAGAAATCTATCTTAAAAGCCAGTTGGAACAAAGTTTACATTTTTCTTAGAGAACTTTATCTTTTTGGCACTGTTTTTAGGGTTGATTACTCAGTTCATGAGAATAAACACCTAACCTTAAGGTCCATATGATTTCTGTTAACAACCTTTATGATTTCATGTCTCATTTAAGTCCAGGTGAAAGGATATAGCAAAACAAACAGGATTTTAACATCACAATAATAAAAGGAAGTGACAAAGACTGAAAAAGTTTTTGAAAATTTTGATTTTTTTCTTAAAGTTACATTAATATAAAAAATATTTCAAAATATAGAATAACATTGAAATGGACATGAAAAATACAGTATTGCTTTCCTGAATCCTGATAAAGAAGTATGGAAGACTTAAAGATAAATGAAATAAACATGTCAAAGCCACATTGACCTTACATTACTGTATTTATTTCATTTTACCAAGTAAACATTAATATTAAAAAAATACATCTTTCAAGGGACAAGTGTGGTATGGTGCTCTAAATCTTTTGGTTAACACCAAGGTCAAGGAATAAATGTTATACTTTCCGGTGAAACTCATCAGATGTCATCTTTTTATTTTACTCTAAACTGACAGTCATTGCATTCTTCCAGTAAGCAGTCATATGAGAAACCTATCTCTAGATAAAATTCTATTTAACCTTGGACATATCAATTGAATTCATTTAGGGCTTCCAGTTCACTCATCTTTATAAAGAGCAGATTAGACCAGATGACCTCTAAGGCACATAACTGGTCAAAAATATCAATATGTTAACAGATACTTATAGTTTTTACTTTAAGAAACAATTATGTATCACATTATTAAGGAATTCCATCAATATATTTCTAAAGTTTATGTGGACAAAAACTTTGCCAGAATTATTGAAAAATGGACAGTTTTGAGGAGCATTTGTTTAGAACAAAACAATGTCATTTCTTTAGCCACAATCTTATTCATACTTCATCTTAGTGGGGAACAACAGAAGAGAGGTGCTAACTGTAAGTACTCGTGGACCAAAAGGATGAGCAGTTCTTGACCAATTGTAAAGAATTATTTCTAGTGTAAGTCCAGCACTGTGTAGCAAACCTCTTGTTGGAGGAATACAGAAATCACAAAATGATCCTTATTCTTATATTTTTAATAAAGAAACTTCATTTACTGTGAAGACTCAGTCTCCCAATCTTACCTTGGTTGGAAGTAAAAGGGTTGATCAGAGGCTTGACCCACTCTGATCCACTTGGGATCTTTGACTTGTTCTGTTTCATATCAGTGTCATCTCATCTATTCCCGGGCAGTCTTAGTGCAGACACCCAAACAAGTTAGCCTACTATAGCTCATCTGCTTAAGCTTTTTTTTTTTTTTTAAACAAATGATAATATTAGTTCTTCAGTATTTTGAGAACCAACCATTTTGTACAGATGACTATTTCCTCTGTCATTGAAGTTCCTGGCATCTATAATCTTATAGACATTCTTCACAAATCTCTACTGTCACATGTGGTGGTACACGCATGCAAGCCCAACTTACCAGAGAGGCTGAGGCTGGTTGATCTCTTGAGCCCAGGAATTCTGAGCTGCATTAGGCTAATACCTTTGGGTGTGGGCAACTAAGATTAACTTAATATGGCGAGTCTACCCTTCATATATAGCCTGTGAGAGAATTCATTTTGCATTACTCTGTATTTTTGTTGTAATTTTTTTCAATGGTTTAAGGAAAAGAGGGAGAGAAAATTGATTTATGTTTAACTAATTTTTTTAGGGTTGCTAGGTAGCACAATGAATACAGTACTTGGAGTCAGGAAGACACATCTTTCAGACTTCAAATCTTGCCTTAGCTACTTAGCTATGTGACGCCAGGCAAGTAACTTGACACTACTTACTTCAGTTCATGAACTATAAAATGAACTGGAGAAAGAAATAGTAAACCACTCCAGTATCCAGGAATGCATATGTACACATATAACACATACATATACATATACATAAACATGTATGTTTGTGTGTCATTGCGTACCCTAAATGGATCACTTTTCTGTCAGGAAGTGGTTAGGTGGTTTCATTCTAGATCCTTTGGAATCTTGGATGGTCATTGTCGTGATCAGAGTTCTTACGACTTTCAAAGTTGTCTTTACAGTATTTTTCTTATTGTATCATTTGTTCTCCTGGTTCTGCTGATTCCAGTCCTTGTTTATTTATAAAAACCTTCAAAATTATACATTTTCATAATGTTGACATTATACTATAAATTATTCTCACTTCACTCTATATCAGTCATGTATGTCTCTCCATATCTCCTTGAAAATGATTTATTTCCTCATTTTTATAGGACAATGATATTCTATCATATTCATATGCTACACTTTGTGCAGCCATTTCTTAAAGGATAAGAATCTCTTTAGTTTCCAGGGTTTTCTTGCCATCACAAAAAGAGCTGTTATAAATAATTTTGTACAGATAGGAGTTTTTCTTATTTATTTAATCGCTCGGGTGTAGACTCAAAGTGGCAGAGTTGAGTAAAAGGATATGCACTGTTAGTGACTTTTTTTGTACCGCAAATCTGACAATTTTATTTTTGAATCTATTTATACTCTCGGTGGTACATGAAATAACTTTGCTGTATTTCCTTCTCCAATCCCATTTGCCTTTGATGTCATTTTCTCATTATTCTTCGGTCCAGATCACTGATGAATATGAATATAAACATCTGGCTTATATAAAGTTTACTAGAGTTATGTCAGACATGCTTGGAGTATATTCAAATAATGACCAGTTTCAAGGTGTAAGACATTTAGCAGTTAGAGATCATGCTGCATTCATGTGCCACGATTTTGTCAAACGGCTCCATCAACACAATGAACTAAAATAGAAGGGTGGCTAAAAGCAGCCTTTTTCATTTTAAGGAAAAGGATCATGTATCTGATTTGGTAAACATGCTAGAAAGAGAAATCATTCCAATTATGTCAGGTCAGTTCCAAGGTGTTAGACTGAAAATAGACGAGAATGCAACAAGGAAAAAAGGGCTGGCATCCGCGGCAGTCTGCACAGAATCATTTGCATACAAAAGTAACCAAAGTTAACAACAATTGTTGTTACCAGAAATTTTCACAGTATTAAAAAAAGAGAAAAAAGTTCATGTGACCTCAGGTTGCATTACAGGAGTGATAGAGTACAAAGACCACAGAAAAGCCTTTGATAAGCTTGAGAATATTTCAAAGTAAAATCATTAGGCTAAAGATTGGCCTTCATTTAATGACATATGAAGTTCGGTTAATTGAACTCAACTTCAGCTGAGTTGAAGGAAATGGAGATGTTTAGAGATGTTTCCTTTAGGAAGATATAATAGCCGTGTGCAATTGCTTGAGGAGATATCACTTGGAAGAGATCAAAACTGGTCAATTTCACTCCTAGAGGCAGAACTAAAAGCAACAAATGTGAGATACAGAGAAAAAACATTAGGATCAATATAATGGAAAAATGTCCAAACAATCAGGAGGCATTATAGGATAGCACTGGCACTGTAGTCAGTGGATTTGGGTTCATATCACAACACTGTAATTACTACTATAATTGGTTGATTGGCTGGTTGTTGTCCTTCATCTTTGAAGAGGATCAAAATGAGATCACCATTGTAAAGTGAAATTTCAGTCTGTCCAACTGTGGCTGATCAGACCAACACAAACTCGGAATGCTCTACCATAGGTTGGGCACAGATAGTCAGTGTGAATATTTGGAGTGGATATTCCAAATTTGTACACCCTGCATTTACTTTGTGCTGTCTCAATTCTGCTTTGCTCAAATCGAACAGCTCCTTTTCTTATGTGGGCATGCCATGCTGAGTGGTCCTGGGCCAGTGTCTCCCATGTTGCACAGTCAAACCTAAAGTTATTGAGAGAGACCTTGAGAGTGTCCTTGTATCATTTCTTCTGAACACCATGTGATAGCTTGCCCAATGTGAGTTCTCCATAAAATAGTCTTTTTGGTAAGAGTACATTTTGCTTTTGAACAATGTGGCCCGCCCATTGGAGTTGCAGTCTCTGAAGCATACTTTGAATACTTGGCAGTTCAGCTCAAGCAAGGACTTCAGTATCTGGTACCTAATACTGCCAGGTGATCCTCAGAATCTTCCTAAGACAGTTCAAATGGAAGAGATTCAGTTTCCCAGCATGCCCCTGGTAGACTGTCCATATTTCACAAGCATATAACAATGAGGTCAGCACAACAGCTCTGTAGACTTTCAGTTTGGTAGTCAGTCCTCTTCTCTCCCAAACCTTTTTTCAGAGCCTCCCAAACACTGAGCTAGCTCTGGCAGTGCATGCATCACCCTCATTGTCAATGTATACATCCCTGGAAAGTACACTATCATGGCAAGTGAACTTATCCACAGCATCCAAAACTTCTCCATTTTTTGTAACCAATGGTTGCACGTATGGATGGTGTGGTGGTGGCTGATGGAGCACCTGTGTTTTTTTGGTGTTAATTATTAGGCAAAAATTAGCACAGGAAGCAGAGAATTGATCCATACTTTGTTGCATCTCATTTTCAGAGGTTGCATTGAATGCACAATCATCTGCAAACAGAAAATCATGCACCAACATTCCCTCCACTTTGGTCCTGGCTTGTAACCTTTTCAAATTGAAGAACTTACCATCAGTAGGGTAGTTGACCTTGATGTCGTGTTCATCCTCATTGAAATCATTTGTCAACATGGCTGAAAACATCATGCTAAAAAGCATGGGAGCAAGCACACAGCCCTGTTTCACTCCACTGGTGACTGGGAAGGCATGAGAGCTTTGTCCATTATCCAGAACCCAGGCAAACATGCATTGTGAAATTGATGTACAATATTGATGAACTTCTGCAGGCAACCAAATTTTGACATAATTTTCCATAAGCCCTCATGACTAACAGTGTCAAAGGCCTTGGTCAGATTCACAAACGTTGTGTACAGACCTCTGTTCTGCTCCTGGCATTTCTCCTGGAGTGGTCAGGCAGCAAACACCATATCGACTGTTTCTCGACCCTTTCTGAAGCCACACTGGCTCTCAGGTATATGACCATCTTCCAGGTGAAGGATCAGCCTATTAAGGAGGACTCTAGCAAGACTTTTGCCATCAATGACTGAGAGAGAGATCCCCCTGTGATTGTTGCAGGATAATCTATTCCCTTTACCCTTATAGAGGTGGATGATGACCCATCTCTCTAGGATCATGTCCTTATCACTAATCAATGTGGCTCCATCAGCACTGAGTAGCTGTGATACATCATGAGATTTTGGTCCATAAATAGCTTTCAGGGAATCATAAAAGCACTTTGGATTGTTACTATCAGCATAAAACTGAATTTCACCTGCCTTCTTACTGAATCAGGAATCCAGCATCTCTAAGCTTTGCTTGTATTTTGCTTTTGATGGAATTAAATGCTGCCTTCTTAGAGGTGGATGAACCGTCCTGCTGGTAAATCCTGTGGAGTTCACGTTTTTCATTTAGCAGCTTCTGAATTTCCCCATCATTTTCATCAAACCAGTCTTGCTGTTTGTGAGTGTTCTGACCCAGATGAGCAAGTGCAGTGCTGTACACCAAATCTCTGAGAGCTGCCCACTCCTTTTCTGCTGCACTGTTGCCAACTCTGTGTTGGCTCAACTCTCCCTCCAAGTCAGCAGCAAACTGTTCATGCTCAAAGAAGAGCTCTAATTTGTTAACATTAATTCTTCTGGTAGTCATTTTGCCTTGGGGGCAATACTTTTGATGAATGCGAATATTTAACTTGGAAAGGATAAGTCTATGATTAGTCTAGCACTCTGCATCATACATTGCCTTTGTCACTCTCACATCTTGTCTGTCTCTTCTCCTTACAATCACATAATCTATTAAATGCCAGTGTTTGCTCCAAGGGTGCATCCATGAAGGTTTATTGCGTTTAGGTAAACAGAAGACAGTGTTGGTGATGAGAATGTCGTGTGATGTACAAGTCTTCAATAGTAAATGACCATTATTGTTGCTGTTTCCAACTCCATTCCTCCCTAGGACTCCCTGCCAAGTCTGGTAGTCTGAGCCTACTCTAGCCTTAAAGTCACCCAGCATTATAAGCTTGTCCTCTTTTGGCACATTGACAATAAGGGTCTCTAGGTCTTCATAAAATTTTTCTTTGACTTCATCAGGGTTGGTCATGATGGGAGCATAGGCACTGATGATGGTGGCATGGCATTTTCCTGTGAATGGCAACTGCATTGTCATGAGCCTGTCATTCACTTGTTTTGGCAGGCATACCAGCTTGCTGATGATATTAGTTTTGATTGCAAAACCCACGCCAGCTTCATGGCACTCCCAATCACTGCACCCACTCCAGAAAAGGTGTATCTAGCTCCAGCTTCAGTAAGCTGGCCTTCATTTGCCAACCTTGTTTCACTCAAGGCTGCTATTTGGATGCGATATCTGTAGAGTTCTCTTGAAATTAGAGCGGTTCTTCTTTCAGGTCTACTGGATTTTGTGTTGTCTATTAGTGTGCACACATTCCATGTGCTGATGGTGAGTGGAATCATCTTTACAGATGTTTTTGTACATTTTTTTTTTGTGTTTCCACCATGCAGTAATCAGGCCAGGGTTGGGTAAGCAGGCAATGTTTACGGCACCTTTTCTAGCACTCTTCCTCACATCAGGAGGTGAGCAGTGTGATCCATAAAAGGCTGCTCAGACACCCAGGGGGCTGCTGAATCCCACTGCTGCTTACAGTGAGAAATAGCCCTATAGCCTGGGCTGCCTGTGTGGTGGGTCATGACTACAGCTCCCAGTATATCCACACCTGCTGCTTCATCACTTGCCTGTTGCCACAGGACTTTGAGGCATAATAGGGATATGGTGTGGGTGATGTGATGTCTTTTGATTCATGTGTAAATTGGATTTAAGTGAGGCAGAGTTGCACAAAGTCATCAACCTCACTCTCTCCTCCTGAGCCATCATAGTCCAGTGGCAGGACAGAGTCAAGATGACTGGAGATGGCTCAGGGTGCAGTGGATGACCTTGGCATCTTCAGTGTCTAACCAAGTTCGAAGTGCTCCACATTGCCTGCTTAATCTGCCTTCATGGCCATTGGAACAAATTGTTCTCATCTGCCCATCAACCGGATAAAGTCTTCACATTCTTGGGGAAGATACTCACCTAAGTCACCAATGGGTTTGAGATCCCTTGGTTACCCTCAACCTGGTTTGGGCCATCTGCTGAAACAGTTTACCAGGGTGTAGACACTGTGCATGCTGCAGCTTCTTGGAGCCACAGGTGAGAGTTAGGTGGAACAGGTGGACACCAAAGGTGGAAAGAGCCCCAAAAGGGCTTGGCAGCCATCGCACCAAAGGTACTGGTCCTTCCTGAACACACCCTACACCCCGTTACTGTAATTACACTACGTGTGTGTGACCATGTACAAGTCACTTTATATCACTATGTCTCAGTTTTATCATAAAATGAAGGGATTGGATTAGATGATTTCTCAGGTTCAGTCCAGTGCAGTAGATAGAGTGCTAGAGTTTGAGTCAAGATGATACCTCAGATACTTCCTAGCAATGCAACCCTGTTCAAGTAACTTAACCTTCCTAGGATTATTTTGCTCTTCAATAAATGGTGAAGAATAAAAGTAGCTACTACCCAGGGTTTTTGTGAAGATCAAATGACAACATATTTGTAAAGAACTTTGCAAACTTTTACTTGTTCTAAAAATTACTATTACTCTTATTGTTATTATTCTTATTTTAAAGCTATACAGGATGGAATGAGCTATCTCAGGAGGTAGGGAGACTGTAGGTATTTAACCAAAGGCTGTACAATAATTTATTAAATATGTGGGGGGGGCTTCTTGTTCAGATGTGAACAATCAGTGACCTCTGAGGTATCCTACAACTCTGAGATCTTTGATGGACAAATGAAGAATAATTCATTCATGCTTCCATTAAGACATAAAAGGGTATTAAATACTTTTATAAATACAAAATTAATGTCTTCAGATTGTGGGTCAGTATCTAATTTATTTTAAATACAGTTATCAGCACAACTTTTTCATGGTTATATCAAGTATGAATCACACACATATACAACCTATGGGGAGGGAGTGGTTGTGTATTAATGTATATACATATATACACACATACTCCCCCCGACCCACAACCCCCACCCCCACTTATATATGTGTATGCGTGTGTATATGAATTATAGCAGTACAAATATGAACAACTAATGAAATTAAGGATAGAATTTACTTTATATGTTTATCACCTCCTCCTCTTTTTCTCTCTATCTGTCTGTCTGTCTCTCTCTAACTCTCTCTATATATACATATATAATATTCATATAACAATTTCCAAAATTTCCTTCCTCTGCTTTCCTGTTTTATCACATATAATGCTAAACTCTTACTGTTTTGAAGTGAACTTTCTATTCTGATACAACAAGAAAAAAAGTGAAAGGAAATAAATTTACTAAGAGATGGCACTTAGTGAATTGACTGCTTTGCAAAGATAGTCATCGATTTTCAGAGGTTCACACTAAGGGGCTATAACTGCCATACCTTTATTTTAGATAATATTAACAACAACTCATTAAAGTATTTAAAAATTGAACTTCACAATGTTCTGACATTTGCTTGTAACAGATAGCTAGCAACAGCATGTAAATTTTTAATTGATTAATAGGTACAACAAATGTTGTTATTTCCATTTTCTTTCAAAACCATAAACTGAAGCTCAACCAGGTTTACCAACTTTCTCAGTCATAAAATTAGTAAATTATTTTCTCCCTCTCAACCTTCACACAACCTGTCCTCCACAATGCTGTTCCTCCTTTCTTAGAGTTGCTATGACCCTTCCAGCCTCAGTCAGGTGCCACCTCCTACATGAAACCTCCTCTGGTTTCCCAGTTGTTAGTATCATACCCAACAGTGCAGGGAACTTTGGATTTACCACAACCCCTCTTCTTATAACTTCTTGATAACAATAGCTAAAATTTATTGAATTCTTTAAAGTTTGTAGAGAAGCTTAGATATATAAACTCATTTGATCTCCACAACAAACTTTGAATATAGATATTATTATCTACATTTTGAAGATGAGGAAACTGAGATATCGAGCGGTTAAGTGACTTGCCCAGAGTTGCAAGGGAGTGTCTGAAGATGGATTTCAACTGAAGTCTTCCTGACTCCAGGTTCCACATACTATCCAGAACCGCCACTCTTTGTATTTTATCTTTGTAGCACTTAGTACATACCATAGGTGCTTAATAAATGCTAATTGAATTGAATTTAGAGAGCAGAAATGCAAAGTAAGTGCTTTTTTACTTCAAATTCACCACTCATTCTCCATCTATGCTACCCTGCTTCCTTCTTAAATAACTATTTTCTTGAATATATATAGAAATGTAAAAATGTCTACGTAAATTGTGTAATTTAAGAAAAAGAAGCTTAAAAATAAACAAAGCCAATGAGAACTGATTTTTTTTTTTTTATCCATGTAAATTGCACTTTGGTTCATTTACAATTTATAGCTCAGGCTAGGCTGTAGTTAAGACATGCAAAAAAGCAAAGGGATGGTTTTAAGAGCATGAAATAGCTACATTCATAAGTTATTTAAATTATACAGCCTTCCTTTTGCCTGAACCCTTTAGTATTTCTATATTATGAATTTCTAAACTCTATAATACATATATAACCTTTATATGTTAGGGGAGTAAATCCTATGGTCTTGGTTAACATTTTATTCTACTTCAAAATATCCACTGGGACAGCTGACATTAATGTCATTCTATTTCTCCCTTGTCGTGTCACTACTGCTTTATGCTCCCAATATTATGAAGAATAATATGTACACTTATAGCTTAAACAAATGCACTTAGTCAAGCCTAAAGCCCCAAATTCTCATTAGAGATTGAAATAAGGATAATGATAAGTATTTTTTGGAAGAAAGGATAAAGTAAAAACAAATGTGCATTTCTAAGTGAACTCTTGAATGAATAAAGGGGAATAGGTGCCAAAGATCAACAGAAGGAGGAGAAATATAGTAAGGGAAGAATATTGCCCAAGATGGAGAAGAAACAAACAATGGTAACTGAAAGTGGAGAAGAAAAGCAACACTGAAATTCTGTAGAGCACTTGGTTAGTCTCGGAGTTCTGAACAATAGTTTGATATGGAAGCAGAAAGATATAAGAAACAAAAGAAAACTCCAGTGTTGCATAAAAGCAAGACACATCTATGTAACGGGGCTAAGAGCAATAATGAGGACAGTGCCTCAAGAAATTAAAACAAAACCACAAAAACACCACAAAGATGCACTGCAGATGACTAAAGGCAATAATGCGATCACAGTAGGAAAGATGAACAAAATCAGAATTCTTGAGTTTAGATTCTGAGAGGGTTTATAAAACCAAGAAGATTTTACCTTAACCATTGGTATGGCTAAGGATACTTTGAATCTGTTCACTGAATCCAAGAATTCTAGAAACAATGAGTACTTGAAATTTTGAAGATTTAAATTTAGAAAAAAAAATGAAGTACAGCTTTTTATGATGATAATAATAACCTAGTTCCATAGCACTTTCATGTTGTAAAGTACTTTGTAGACACTATCACATTTAATCCTAACTACAGATTTTTGATGTCAGTGTCATTATTTTTGTTTTACAGATTGAGAAACTAAGGATCAGGAGAATTAAATAAATTGAATGAGATTACAAATTTAGCAAGTATCTGAATAAGTATTTCAAGTCAGATGTTTTTGACCCTAAATACAGTTCTGACTTTATTATATAGTAGAACACTGTTAGAATCTGATACAAAGTAGAATAGGTTAAAAATATAAACATCTTGGAGAAGGAATGAGAGAAATTTGTGGATAATGGAAGCATGATGACAATTAATAAAATTTAATGATGTTTGAGGTATATTTCTAAATTTTTAAGGTTGATTTTGTGGAGGATAGGCATAGAAAATACAGCCAAAAACAAGGATACAAAAAAATCATTGCTAACTTGAGTGTATATCAAGTCCGGCTAAAGAAAAAAGGAATGATGTTAAAATGATGAAATTACCCAAGATTAAAAAGGCCCCAAAAATGTGAACCTAGAAATATAGGTTCAGGAGGTGGGAAATAATGCAAGTGATAAGGAATTTTAGGGTTTTTCCTTCTAGT
Source organism: Notamacropus eugenii (assembly GCF_028372415.1). NCBI lineage: Eukaryota > Metazoa > Chordata > Mammalia > Diprotodontia > Macropodidae > Notamacropus > Notamacropus eugenii. The sequence continues at coordinate 166,374,719 of NC_092875.1, read as the reverse complement.
AAACTTGTGAAGATTTTCCTTATTTTTTCCTTATATAAGGAAAATAATTTCCTTATTTTTAATGAACAAAAATATTGTTTCTCTCCTTCCCATCTTCCCTGGAAAAAATAAAGAAATATACAACAAAGTAACTAATATGTATAGCCAAGTAAGATACATTGGTCATTAACAAAAAGTGTATGTATCAGTCTTCACCTCATTAGGAACTTTTAGAAACCTGAGTAGAGTGATTTTTAGAAAAAGAGAATGAATTTAGTAAAGGACAATTGAAATTGGAGGCTCAGTGCTGGAGAGACAAAACAATGCATGCTCAGAACAAAGGAAAATCTACTCAGCTAACAGCAATAAACAGAAAACAAGGGACTCCATCTGAATTGTGGTTTCAGATGGTTAATGCATACGGTGGTTTTTGCCTAGTGATAAAGGGTATGGAAAAAAAAAATCTGCTTCTTACAGATGCAGATAGCTGAATAAGACCTCATTCTGGACCTGGTTGTAGAATGAAGGTAAATTACCTAAGATGGTCAATGATTCCAGGGGTCAGGTCCCCAGAAACAGCCACAGAAGGAAGGAAATGGAAAACTAAGGAAGCCTAGAAGAGACTTCTAACCCTTTAAAATTGGATCAAAATATCAAATACAATAAGACATTCAATTTCTAAATTTTCCCTTTACTAGTCTATTCCTCAAGATTATCTCACAATATATTGAAGACAATTTTACCCTTGGACTTGGATGGTGCTCTATGGATGCTACCATGAACATCTGATGAAACTACTTTGCTACAGAAGAGATAGGAGAAAAGCTAGGAACCTTAGGACCAAGTTCATAGAAAAATAACCTTCTCTCACCATCCCATTTGAACTAAATGTTGGTAGCAACAGATGATTCCCCAAAGAAAGTAGAGTCAGGGACACTCCTGAAGGGACCATATATGTGGGAACTCCATTAAAGATCCCATTTCGCCCAAGAGAGAAATAGCATTTAACTACAAAACATCCCTTAGTATCACTGATAAAGAATATTAAACTAGTATGTTTTCTTTTCTTATGATATTTAGCAACAGTTGATAATAGGTTAGTAGCTCTTCAATTGATTCTCTTGTTAGCTAATATAGACAACACCTACTGATACTCCCTCATAAAATGGAGAAGGTATTCATTCATTCATTTTTTCTGGCTCCGGATTTCATTCATGTAAAGGAATCCTGCTGTGGAAATTCCACAGATGTTGATAGGTTCACCTTTATTATGATGATGCAATAGCTGTTCTCAGTCCCTGTAACGCACCTATCACTACCCTATCCCCTCTGCAATCATTTCTGTCCACCACTGTCACATTAATCTCCTTGATAAACAGCTCTGTTTTAAAAGTGTTCAAATTTTCTTCAAAGCCCTTTATCTTTGCATTCAAAGCCCTCCATAATCAGACTCCAGTGTGCCTTTCATGTCTTATTTCTTCCTGTTACAAAGATAAATAATAGATCTGGCCTCAAGACACAATTCACAAGATGGTAATAAAACATTACCTTGAAGCAAGACAACAAAAAGAGGAGATCCACCCTGACCGTGTAGCCTACGCATATACTCAGGGAAGTAGCCATGGGAAGAACATTAAAAGTAGAAAGAAGACTAGGAAGAGGGATAAGGTTTCAACTATTATAACATGTTACAATTGATGTGGTAGGCAATAAAGGTCTTGCATATACAGTAACACCATTTGATATAATATATTAATTAGACAAATTCATATTTCTTTAATGTTAGTCCAGTATCCCAGTGGCTATCAATCAATGGACATTTATTAAGTATTGACCATCTTCTACGTGCTGTGCAAAACACCAAGGATACAAAGAAACAGTAAAAATAAACCCTGCTCTCAAGAAACTTACATTCTAATAATGCAATATATGGGTATGACCCATATAAATATGAAGCAAATATAGAGTAGCTTGAAGATCAGCTTAGAAGTGAAGGCAGTAAAATTTTAGAGGACTAGGAAAGACCTCCTATAGATGATAATGTTTCAACTGAATCTTAAAGGAGACCAGAGTTTATGAGGAGCAAAAGTTATAAGGGAGAGTACCATAGATATGCCAGTAGAAATACAAGGTAATAGGAGGTGGAACGTCATGTATGAGGAACAGCAAATAAGTAAATATGAGTAGACTGTAGAAGACAGAAAGAAATGATATATTAAAACATGAGTAAGATGGGGGAGCAACAGATTGTGAAAGAAATTAAATGGCCAAAAAAGAAGTTTATATTTGAGCCTAAATATAGGTAAAATAGATCCATTGGAAGTGGAGAGAGGGGAGATGTGACATGGTCACAACTATATTTTAGGAAAATCACTTTGGCAGTCATAAGAAGGAAGGTTTAGAGTGGTCATAAATGAGGCAGAGAATCCAACTGGAAGGCTTTTGCAATAGGTCATTTGAGAGGCAATGAGGGTCTGAACTAGAATTGTGGCTGTGTGAGTAGAGAAGAGATATATTCAAAAGATGTTTTAGAGAAAGAAATTATAAGACTTGGCAACTTATTGAATCAATCAATCAGTTATTTCTTTGTGCCAGTTACTGTACTAATTGCTGGGTACACAAGCATAAAGAATGAAATAATCTTTCATCTCGATGAATTTATATTCTAAGGGAAAAACAATTAATATATACTCTCTCTCTGTCTTTCTCTCTCTCTCCACACACACACACACACACACACACACACACACACACACACACACACACACACACACTACGTTGGCTGTTATCCTTTATTCTTGAAGAGGTCCAAAATGATATCACTATGCTAGAGCCAAGTTTCAATGTGTCCAACTGTGACTGATCAGACCAATACAAGATTGAAATGCTCTACTATAGCTCGGGCACAAATAGTCTGTGTGAACATTTGGAGAGGATATTCTAAATTTGTGCAGCCTGCATTTTCTTTGAGCTATTTCCATTCTGCTTTGCTCATAGAGCATAGTACCTTCTCTGATATGGGCACACCATGCTGAGTCGTCTTGTGCCAGGATCTCCCAAGTCACCCAATGTATTCCAAAGTTTTTAAGAGAGATCTTGGGAGTGTCTTTGTATCACTTTTTTCTGACCACCATGTGAATGCTGTTTTATACACATACACACACGTTTATACACACACACACACACACACACATATGTCTACAGAGAGTTCAGAAATACACATATATGTATGTATTAAGAATTTACAAAATAATTAAATATATAGTAGCTTGTGAGAGAGGGTACTAGCAGTTAGAGGATAAGAAAAACCTCTGAAGAAGATGGTGCCCAAGCTGCATATGATACAGAAATAAGGAGGGAATGCATTCCTGGCATAAGGGATAGCCAGTATGAAGTTATGGAAATAAATTCTTGGTATACAAAGAACAGAGAGAACGGTTTGGTTGGAAATCAAAGTGTGTGAGGGGAAGTAATGTCCATTGTGGCTATGAGGATAAATTGGAGCCATTGCCTGGAAGAGTGATATTTTTGTGTTCGTAGAAAATTACTTTGGCAGCTATCGGTAGCATAGATTAAAGTGAGAGAGAATTAAAACAGTGAGATAAATTGTGAGACTACTTCAGTCATCTAGGTGAGAGGTGATGAAGGCCTGAAGTAAGTGGGTAGCTGTGTAAGTAGAGATAAGACTAGGAGAGATGTTGTGAAGGCACTGACTAGTTATGTGGGGTGGGGAAAAATGAGAAATTGGGGATAATGCTATAATTATAAACCTGAGATACTGGAAGGATGATAATACCTTTGACATAATAGAGATTTTTGGAAGTAAGGAGGGTTTAGGTAGGAAAATGATGAACTCAGTTTTACAGGACAGCTCATTTGAAGTCTCCAATAGGCAATTTGTGATCTAGGACTGAAGCTTGGGAGGTGGGAGAATATGTGTGGTGAGTGAGAGAGAACACTTAAAAATAACAAGGTTGCTAATCTGGGTGACTGGTAGGGTGATTACGTGAAATGGAATAGAGAAGTTTTAAAAAGGCAGACTGGGAGAAAAAAAGATAATGATTTCTATACTAAAATAGATGAGCTGAGAAGCAAAACCCATTCATCCCCTGTTTCAACTTATATTCCTGATTTATATATCTAACTTGGTATACTCACCATTCATTCACTCATTAATTCATTCATTCCTTGGAAAGCATATAATTTATATCATATTATTTAACTGTAAATGTTCCACATGATTCTCTGAGGTACTCATCTTTTCTTTCCATATATTCTCTTTCATTAACTTCATTATCTTCTAAGGATTTCACTATCATATTAATATAAATGACTCACATTATAATGTATATATGAATATGCATAGATACAAATGCACATACACACATAGTATATATATATATGTATATATATATATACATATATATGCATTGTTGCTGTTGAGTAATGTCTGAGTCTTCATGACATATGTATATGTATTGATAAACAAATATAGAGAATCCCAGTTTCTTTCCTGATTTTCATTCCTGAATCAACTATTGGATATTTAACACTAGATATCTCAGAGACATCATAAATTCAATGAATGCCAATAACTCATTACCAAATCTCCAGATTTCACTATTTCTGTCAAAGACATCACCATCCTAGCAGCCCAGGTTCATAAAATTAACACTACTTCTCAGCTCCTCATTTTAGCCCACCAAATTTTGTTATTTCTATCTTTACCATAATTCTCACTTCTAAACCCTTTTCTCTATTTACACAGCTACTGTCTTAAATAGGGTCTCATGACCCCTCACCTAGATTATTGAAGCAGCCTCACAAATGTTTTCCCTTACTCAGGTTTTTCGGCAATCCATCCTCTATGTTGCCACCAAAGTAATTTTCTTTACATACAGATCTCACAATGTCCCTTCCCTATACAATCAATATAGGGGCTTCCTATTTCCTGTATGGAAAAATATAAACTCTTTTGCTTAGTTTTTAAAACAATTCACAATTTGCCCCTTATTTATCTTTCCCTAAAAATGCACATTACTTTCTCTCCTGTACTCAGAGTTCTGGCCAAGTTAGCTTCTCTCTGTTTCTCATATACAACATTATCTCCTGTCTCTGTGACTTAGCTATGGGCTATCCCAGATACTAGGCAAGTTCTCCTTCCTTATTTCTACTTCATAAAATGCCTCTCTTCCTTTGAGATGGGGCTGAAGCATAACCTTCTTCAAGTTTTGGTCAATTACCTCCTTCTGCATGTTCTTCAAATAAACTACATTACACCTAATCAATATGTATAAGTTTTTATTTATTCATTTTAAGTTTATGCTAAATATCCTTACATATGTGCCTGATATCTCTCTTATTAAAGTGGAGATCCCTTGTGAGTAAAGATTATTTCATTCTTTCTATTTGTATCCCTAGCCTCTAGCACAATGCCTGGTATGTTGTCAGCACTTAAGGAATGCTAGTTGATTTATACATACATATGTGTATGTATATGTCTGCAGTTATATACTGCTGATGATATGCAGTGAAATTACCTAGTACAATCAGTGTCAAATCCGTACCTAAAATCCACTTCTATTTACAAATCCAACACTTTGAAGCTCCACAATAGCACTCTTGATTAATTTTCAGATTGTTGTTGCTTTGACAGGGGTACTTTTTACCCCTAGAGAATCTTGGTTTAAAAGGCATTATTGCAACATATTTCTGCTTTTTAAAAAATAAAACTTTGAAAATTACAGTATAATTTCAACTGTAAAATCAGAGAATATTATATTTAAAAATAAAGTGAAATAAATTTCACTTAGTACAAAGCTAATCCAAATACCACATAAAGATTTCTATAACTGCTAGCAATAATCATTTCTGTTTTTTATACTATTAGGTCATATTCAGATTTCTCTGGCTGTAGAACTATGTACACATCAGATATGTGCAATAAAATTAGACACATCACAACATGAAGGCGTAGGTTGACAATTTCCATTGAGCTGAAACATATTTGATATTTCAAATTATACAATCCATCTAACACCAACATTAACTGGCTTTTGACAATTTTACCAGGCACTTCATAATCATTCAGTTCACTGTGTTGAAGTAGGTAGGACAAACCAACAACCACATTATTACAGTATCAATGTTTATAATAGTAACTTGTAGCTAAATAGTACATTGCAATTTAAAAAGCACTGTACATATACATTATCTCATCTGATTAGGACATCAAGTTAATGAAGCAAAAGAGGCAGACATTATTGTTTCCATTCTAAAGCTCATATGATCCTAGACTATTAAAACGGAAGGAAGAGAAAATAAGCATAGTCTCCTGAAGTCTTATAATTAGCAAATGACAGAACTTGAAATTGAACCCAGGTCTTCTGATCCTAAGTAAGTAATGGAGTCATTCACTTCAATAATGTACATTTTAAAGTTAAATAACCTGAGCATTAGAGATGTTAAATGACTTACCCCCATGGTCATAAAGTTAGTGAATGAGATAAGATTTTGATCCAGGACTTCTGACTCCAAATCCATTGCTCATTGCATTGCTTTTTGTTACCATGAAGTTCTGTTTTAATTATATTATACTGCATGTATAAATATGTATATTTATATATAGCTATACATGTGTGTATATATGTATATGTATGCATACATAGATACACATACATATATTACACACACATACATATGCAATTCAGAATTCCTCAAGACTTTGAATTGTAGAACAGTTACTAATTTTTTTGACTAAAGGAGGTTTCTCATCAACTTGGACGTGTGTGTGTGTGTGTATGTGTATACATGTATATGCACATATACATATTTTCCAAAGATTTCTTAAAGTTCCATTTAATATTTCAATCATTCAGGTAGTAATCATTCTTACCTTTAAAGAAGACAAAATTTCCATCACTGTTTTCATATACTGCATCAATACTCGGAGGCAATCCCCGCCAAAAGTAAGTAATTTGCATGGGGTATCCATCCATCACCCTGTTGTTCCTCACTCTCCAAAACCACTGGTCCTGGAAACCAAACAAGAGTTTCTCTCAGTAAATACACATGCCCTCTGCTAAAGATCATCCTCAGTCTTCATATTTTAATAAGGTTACAAATGCTAAAAACCCAAAGGATTTACAATGATTATACAATACTTCTTTGTATCAACCTGCCTAATTCATAGGCTAGATAATCTGTATTTCATATAATAAAAACATTAATTCTTTAAAATTCTTCTAGTGATACTTAGACTTTATATATCACTTTCCAAGGATTATTTCATTATTTTCTTTGTACCCCTGTGACCCAGTACAGGACCTGGAACATAATACATTTTAATAGATACTTGATGACAAGTTGATCATTTATCCTAGCCTACAAAACCATGGAAGAAAGGGTAGATAAATGGTCAGTTTTAAATGTGAAACTTTACAAAGTAATTCTGAATAGTAATGATGTAAAAGTAAGAGAGAGAGACAGAGAGAGAGAGAGAGAGAGAGAGAGAGAGAGAGAGAGAGAGAGAGAGAGAGAGAGAGAGAGAGAGAGAGAGAGGAGAATTAAATAAGCTGACTCCAAACTTTTGAGAAAACTACAAGAATCATTACACCTGAAGTTCAATAGATGAACAAAATCTTGTTCTCAGAATTGAGGTAGACAAATGTAAAGAAAATAGTTAAAACAATCATTCTTCTTGCTTGGCATAAGTAACATAAATAACTATCAATAATTCCTAAGCCATGAATGGATAGTTATAATCAACTCACAAGGTGATATAGATAAGAGGAACTCACAATTAAAAGGCCACCAAGCAGCCTTTATCCTCTACCTAAATATATTTTACTAGTGGTTATTCAATATTTGCTCCAAAGCCTTTAACTTCCCATTTTTTTTTTTTGTTCTGAAGCTCCATCTTTAAAATGCTCTAATTGTTAGATTTTTTTTTTCCTTATGAGTTAGCAAAGTGCAATGGGCTGAGTATTAGCTCTAATGTCAAAGGGCTTAAGACTGAATCCTGATTCAGGTCTTTACTACCTATATGGTCTTGGGCAAGTCATGTTACTTTTGCGGACTTTGTTTCCCCAAATCAAGGGGGCATGGGATGGAACTGGATGGGCTTTAAGTTCCCCTCCATTTCAAAGTTCTATGATTTTAAGATCATCACCCTGTGATTTTAACCCATTACTTGTAGTCTTGTCATCTGTGGCCAAGTGGAAATCAAATATCTCTTTCGTATGACAGTCATTAAAATATTTGAAAACAGAAATCATTTTTCCCCTAAATCTTCTCTTCTTCAAGACAAAAATTTTGACTTCTCTCATCCTATTCTCATATGTTTTTACTTTCACTACCTTTGTCACAGTCCTCTGGATTCTCTCAAGATCTTTTCTGTCCATCTTAAAATGTGTTATTTGTATGCCTTCACTAATAATTTTAAAGTTCATCAACTGTTTTTTCCTAACTAAAATCTTTTGAGGATTCTCAGGTTTCTGGGTATAGGAAAAATGAACCCCTTCCCAGCTAGATTAGATTAAATTTTAGGGAGTTCTGCTTGGTAACTTTTAAAATTCACTTTTCCCTGGTTAAGATGCATTCACTTGTCTTCCATACTGTTTAGTAAAAGAACTGAGCCACAAAGAACTTAAGCTGTTTCTTATAGATATTATAATTAGAACTTTAACTATTAAGAAAGATAAATCCTAGATCAAACTTTTCCCACAAACTTTTCTTACAAAAGAAACATACGTAACATCCACAATCTTATGAAATGCCATTTGAGTTAAACTGTGCAGATAATATTGTATCATCACAGGTATGTGGGAATCGTCTACAGTGAATTAGAGGACTGCTACTAGTGAATATCTAGGATTCCTACAATGAAGCAGAAACTTGCTTCATTAAAAGGGATCTAACCTTTAAATGTTAAAATTTGCTATTCACATGGGTTTGGGGAAAGAAGAACTACTGAGGATTTTTTCCTACTATCTAGACCATGCCTCTCCTACCCCCTCAGAATGAACAGAATTATAGAGATACAGTGATCTATAATCTAGTTTAATTCCCTGCCTAAAGGTAGGTGAAAACTTAAACCAACTAAGACAAATGGTTGTATAGTTCCTTTTTCTCAATTTCTAGAAATATGGACTGTACAACTTCCCTTTGTAGTATTTTGATAAAACAATCAGGGTATGATATAGTTCCATCGGGATGCCTGAGGCTGTTCTCTATAGTTCTCTGAAAACAGCAGTTTGATTATAGTAGTCCCTGTAAGACAGACTATGTGCTTCTTGCTACAGTTCAATCAACTGACTTACGAGGCATCATGTAAGGAAAGAAAAAAGAAAATTCCTAAAATAAGTGCATGATTCCTGGTCATGTTTCACCTCCTGATGGTTTGCTCATATTGGTGGCAATCTAGAACTAGCAATAAGAAAAATTTCTAAGAGTTATTCACATTCATATGCTTTCCGGTATTTAAAGAGAACATATTTTTCGAGTTATATTTATTTGTAAAACCCTAACACGCTACCAAAATCATGTCACCTTCAACCCTCCCAAGACATGGTTACTAAAACCAATGAAGGAAAAATCAACATGGCCAAATAACTACTGCATTCTAGGAAGAAATGCCCAAAAGGAATTATTGCATGGTGCTCAGAATTAAAAACTAGAGGATGGAAACATATGGCAGTCATATTCAAAAAAAAGGCTGTGTCCTTGAAACATTGTGATCTTTCTCAGGAAAACAGTAACAACAATGACAAACATTTATAACACAGACACATACATTCTCTTCTACTGCAATTTTAAATTCTTAACACCACAACTAAAGAATATTGATGGAACCTCTTCATCAGGGCAAACGTGCCAGGCTTACTGAATAGAGGAGCAAAATAAACTGAAGTCAATGAATGATTTTTCTTTATGGCTTTTACTATTTAGGATTATCATTGGCAGAGATTCAAATTGTGGTTACACAGATTATGACACTAGTCAAATGAACCACAACTGATCACTTTAATCAAAAGACATAGTCAGATTGATTTAAAAAGACTTCTACAATCAAAAGTACAGGCACAACCTCTAGGGGAAGCTCTATTATCATTGTATGTCTGAGAAATTAAGGAGAAGAAGGACCTTGGCTCTGGAATGATAGGATGTAGGTTCAAGTTGTTCCTCTGCCACTACCTACATAAATTAGGGAAAGTAACTATCTTCCCTAGGACTCAATTTTCTCATTTATAAAATTAAGTGGTAGCTCTGAAGTTCCTTCCCACTTTGGATTTATGTATGTCATATGACTCTAAATCATCCAAGGAAGAACAAAGACAATGGTAATTATAGAATTTAAAAAATAATAATTCTTACTAGAAAAGTTAATGATTGAATGCAAGAGGACTAGATGACTTGTGTTGATTAGAAATTCTGCTGTGTGACCATGTGCACCTCTACTTATCATAGCTTCTTTTATCCCATTGTGGACAGGGGAAACACTGTTGTGAAACACTCATTTAATAACTAATATTAATTAAAATTTAAAGAAGCAACAATTAAAATTCTTGACCAAATGGTATATTACATTGGGGTTTCCATTAAGTTCTTTTTTTTACTAAAAATACATTGTGTTGACAGCAGGAAAGCCAACTCTTTTCTGCCTTCAGCTCAAACACTTAAATAGATTTGAAATTTCATCAATGTGGGCATTACAGATGGCAAATCATCTACACCTGCCCATCTTGAGCAACTCAGTACAAAGTCTTCTTTAATTTTGACAAAGAATGTTCACCCAATATGAAGGGAGCCTTCCTCAAAACCCTAAGAACATCTTATTAAACACACACACACACACACACACACACACACACACACACACACACACACACATAGAAAAGGAAGTTCTTTATTTTTCTTCTTTATAATAACATTAGTGCAAGAGAAATCTAGATTTGTGAGAATTATATGGGGGAAATTATATCTGATATTCAAAAAAGGGGATAATACAACTGCAGGATGTATTGTTTTAAATTGCGGTTTGTTTTTCTAAGTAATACTGAGGTTGTACTTAGTGTATACTCTTTCACTTACACTCTCCATTGGCCTCAAGATGGGTGGCTGAAGCTAGAAAAGTAGCATGTGACCAAATAATAGTGTAAGTGATTTTCATAAAGATTCAATATATATATTCTTTTTCTCAATAATATGGTATTCTAACAATGTAGAATGAAAGAGTTCTCATAACTTGTTGCATGTGTCATACATGGATCCATTCAATAATCTTGTAAAGCTTATGGACCCTTCTCAAAAGAAGGTGTTTCAATTTCATAAAATAAAATACATAGGATTACAAAAGATTTCAGTCATGTTGAAATAGTTATCATGTTTTTTCTTTTTAAGTTCACAAACCCTAGATTTAGAACCAACCAGGAATCTGGCTTTTAAATCTAAGCTTTATTCTCTAAAGTAATGGGATATTTCCACATTCAGGTCAGCTATTTAAAATTAAGAGAAAAGAGTAAAACAAAAATAAAAGTAATGAGAGTTTTATGCATAATTTAATAGTTAAAGAATCCTTAATTCCATTTATGAGGAAGTTTTCCTCATGGATATTGATTACCACTTCTCCAGGCCTTGTATTCCCACATATTTGTCCTGAATCACCAGCCTAGTATTTACAAAAATCCAATGAAAGGATGAGCTAAAGTACTTGAACTCTTCAAGTTGTTTGTTTGTTTAGAATGCTTAGAATCCAGAGTATATCAGAATGAAGAACACTTGTGTGATTTTTTCATTCTCACTTCACGGCCAAATCCTTCTCTGATGCTACATATCCTTGATGTAGTTTATAACACTTTCCCAACTCATCTATAAGTTCTATCCAGTTTAAGAGGTTCACAAATGAATCACCTGTCTGTGGTCATACAGTTAGTATCATAAGTAGGATTATAACTCAGTCTTCACATTGTTAAACCCAGCTTTTAGCCACTCTGCTACATCATAAAAATGTTAAACAGAAATTAAATTTATCTTGGAGGAGAAATGGAGTAGCACTAAATGGATAGAAAGGTAATCTGAATATCACAGTTAACCTAAAATGTGGCTATGGATAGGCTATACAGACAGGTTTCAAAGAAAGCAGTTTTGGAACAAGGGAAAGAATGAAAATCCACTAATAGAAGGTATGGTCCTAATCAAAGATATAAAACCTTTGCTTGTTAATTGCCCATTTAATGAACTCCAATATCTCTTTATCACCTCCAGGATTAAATTTAAAACTCTATTTGGCATTCAAAGCCCTTCACAACTTGCTCCTCTCTTAGCTATCCAGTTTTCTTACACTTCCCCCTACACTCACCCCCAGGTTGTTGTGCTTTATTTCATTTTCAAAGAGGACCGTGAAATCAGGGAGATGATGACATGACTTGCCATTGACTTTGATTTGAGTGAGGGAAGGCTATGCAAGGTCACCAGCCTCACTTTCTTTTTCAGAGCCAACTGGATCCAGTGACCAGATATTTATCAGGACAACTGGAGATGGTCCCTGATGCAATGGGAGACTTTGACCCTTTTAGGCTAAGGTGTTTTCAAGTACTCACTTAGAGTGAGGTAATGCCCATTCAGTGAATAGGCCTCTTTAAGAAGTCATCAAGGGATGGCCCCTTTAATTAGAAAAAAACAAACAAACAAAATCAATATGAGGGCAAGACCCTCAGGGTTGCTGCTCCAAAGACAAACAGTTACCACTGATATTCACTCTAAGCCAGGAGGACCCAAAAAACAGCCATTAAGTGGAGCTTGGTCAGAGACCTATTGTGGTCAAACATATGATATTCTTTTTTTGTGATACTATCAAAATCCAGGCTTCAGTAAATTACCAATCAGCATACTTCACTTTACTTTCTACTCTCCAGACATCTTCTCACCAATTATGTTGACACTCTATAAAAACTTCTTCTCTAGGCCTTTGCAGACCTGTTTGATGACTGCCTTTTTCAGAACACTCTGAGGAAAACTGTACTTCACTCCTTACTTTCTATGCCCTCTTTGCCCAGTGTCTTACTGTCTTGTGGGTATACTTTTATCCCACTCACTCTCCTCTTCTCTCCTTTCCCAGTTTTGCATCCATGGACCATAATCAAATTGACTCTGCCACAGTTCTTAAATGGAATGATACCAACCTATTGACCACTAACCCCTCACTCACTATCCCTGCAACTTGTCTGACCAAAGTACACATCTTTGGAAATCACTCTCCTTGTGTGATATATCCCCCATCAGAATATAAGTTTCTTGAGGACAGGAGCTCTCTTTACTTTTATATCTGTATCCTCAGCACTTAGAACATAATAAGAACTTAATAAATGTTTACATTTTTAAAACCAGTCTGAAAGATTTCATTAGATTTAGTAGTATTCTACCAAACTTTGATCTATTTTGTCTTTTAATGCCAAACCATAGTTTTGAAAGCAGTTTTCACTTACGGTAATAATTTTTGCATTGAAATGATTGAAAATTAGAATGTTACCTTGGATGGAAATATTTTGCCAAGTTTTCATAGAATTCATTCATTCTCTGAAATATCTGACATTGCATATGCTATAGCTTTTCATGGTGGTCTGTTTGTCTGTGCTCATGGTTAGTAGTAGAAGATGAAATGACTCATAAAATGATTTTCCTTGTGACCCTTTGGAAATAGTGGCAATAATTCTACCAAATCTTGTATTATTTTTTTCCAAAGAAAATTTGTGAGCCATTCATGTTCTATATTTAGTTCCAACTTTTTTATATGTCTGCTTTTGTTTATTTGTGGGGAGACTGTGATTTATTCTTCTACTAGTGTATTTACTCTTTAGTTATCAAAGAGCTAACATCCAAGAGGAGAAGCACAGGGCACTCAACAATTGAAGCAACTGCTCCTGGAGTTGTGAGCCTAAAGACTACATATTGGAAAGTCATGAACTTCTGGGAGCCAAGATGGTGGAATAAACTGTAAGTGCTCTCACTCTTCCCCATTAATCTTGAAAAATCCAGATAATATTGCCCCAGAAAAAGTCCTGGAATAGTGGAGCCAGAAGAAAGGGTAAGCAGTCTTTTAGGCTGAGAGTCTAGGGAGACCACTGGGAAGGGCCCCTCTTGATGAGGCTGAACAGGGCAAGTGCATGACCAGAAGCATTCCAGCAAGCCCCACCTCAGGGGAGCAGCAGGAGATCCTGAACCCAAAGTGGTGTGGAGCCAGTAAGTACCAACACCAGGACCCCAGGTATGACTTTATTACAGCCAGGGGAATTAGACAGACACCAGTGCAGAAGGGATTAGTGAAGTCCCAGGGGAGGAAGAGACCTCCAGCAGCAGCCAGACTATTCCTTCTCCATACCTCACACCATGCGCTTAAGTGTAAACCCAGAGAAACTCAGATTTTGCCTGGCCTCCATGTTGGCACATATAATGGTAATTTAAGGTTAATGGTGGGGGAGAGGGGGAAGAGTTAAAGATCTTCTCTGCCCATTAATACCTTTTGTTAATTTCTATTGAGGAACTGTGTCAGAGGGTCCTGCCCTCCAGGCTCTGAAAAGGATATAAATACTCTGAGGTGAGGTTTTACTTTGAGTCTCACTCGTTGGAAGTGTTTGTTTTGTCAGATGAGACTCTGGGCAGCTGCTAATGAGCCCTACAGCTTTGAAAATCCAGCTGTTGGTGCCTCTCTTGCTAATAATTATATAATTATGTAATGGTCAGACAGTTGGATCTATCTGTTGATCTGTGATGTATGTATTGCTTATGGTCAGACAGTTGGCAGCTCTGCTGATATTTGTTTCTTTGTATTTTCTCTGGAGTTCAGGGTGCTGACTTTTACCCCTGAACTAAGTGAATGATAATATGTGCTTGATTAAAGTAGATAGTTGATCTCTCAAAACCTGCCTTTTCTTTTAGAAAAGCAGATCTAAGAACCTTTACAGCAGGCCCTTCTGTGTATGTTGGCTTCTTACTGATACAAAACACAGCAGGCAGTTCAGCACCAGATAAGCTGTAGCATTATATAGTTGGTTGGTTGTTGTCCTTCATCTTCAAAGAGGACCAAAATGACATCACCATGATAACATGAAATTTCAGTGTGTCCGACTGTGGCTGATCAGACCAATACAAGCTTGGAATGCTTTACACAGGTTGGGCACAGATAGTTCATGTGAATATTTGGAGTGGATATATCAAATTTGCATATCCTGTGTTTACATTGTGCTTCTTAATTCTGCTTTGCTGAAAGAGCACAGCACCCTTTCTGATGTGAGCACACCATGCTGAGTGGTCCTGTGCCAGTGTCTCCCATGTTGCACAGTCAAATCCAAAGTCCTTGAGAGAGATTTTGAGGAGCTACAGAGCACAAAGCCAGTAAACAGGATCCTAGTTTCCACAGCAAGAAACATGGGACAGAGCTCTTATGCCCCAGAAACAGAGATCCACTCTAAAATGCAGGAAAAAGGGAATCACCATGAGCAAGAAGCAAATGGGAAAACCAAAGACCATAGAATCTTATTACAGGAACAGGGAAGAGCAAAATGCAAATTCAGAAGAGGGCAGCACTGAAGCTGTACTCACATCTGAAACCTCAAAAGAGACTATGAACTGATCTCATGGCCAAAGAATATTTCTGGAAGAGCTCAAGAAGGATTTTAAAAGCCAAATTAAAGAGGTAGAAGAAAAACTGATCAAGGATTTTAAAAGTACATTCGGCTCCTTAAAAAAGTAAAATTGGCCAAATGGATAAGGACATACAAAATCTAACTCCAGAAAATAACTCTTTAAAAAAAGGTGATACAAAAGCTAACTGAAGCAAACAATTTGTTAAAAATGAGAACTGAGCATGTATAAATTAAGACTCTAAGGTATCAAGAACCAGCCAAACACAATCTACAGAATGAAAAAACAGAAGAAAATGTAAAATATCTCATTGGTAAAACAACTAACCTGGAAAATAGATTGTGGGAAGAAAATGTAAGAATTATTGGTCTACAAGAAAGCCATTATGAAAAAAAGAGCCTAGACAGTATCTTCCAAGAAATCATTCAGGAAAACTGCCCTGAGGACCTAGATCCAGAGGGCAAAATAGCTATTAAAAGAATCTACCCATCACCTCCTGAAAGAGATCCCAAATTGAAAAACAGATCATGGAATATTATTGCCAAATTCCAGGGTTATCAGGTCAAGGAGAAAACACTGCCAGCAGCTAGAATGAAACAATCCAAAGATTGAAGAACTAAAGTCAGGATCATACAGGACCTTGCAGCTTTTGCAATAAAAGATCATAGGGACTTGAATATGATATTCCATAAGGCAAAGGAGCATAGACTGCAACCAAGGATCAATTATCCAGCAAAACTGAACACAATCTTTCAGGCAAGGAGATGGACATTCAATGAAACAAGGGATTTCCAGACCTTCCTGATGAAAAGGCCAGAGCTCAATAGAAAATTTACCTTCAAATACAAGACTCAAGAGAAGCATGAAAAGGTAAACAGAGTAAAAAGAAAAAAGTAACTTGTTATTCAATAGGAACAAACTACTTACATCTCTATATGGGAAGATACTTGTTAATCTTGAGAATTAGATATTTATCAAAACATTTAAAAGGGATATGTAGATAGAGGGTGTGAGTACAAATTAGCTGATGTGATGATTAAAAGCCTATTTAAAATGTGTGGAGGGAGAAGAGGAAAGGAAGAGTCAGAAAATGGTAAATTACCTCACAAGAAGGCACAAAAACATATAGTAGAGAGAAAAAGGGAGGGAAATGAGCACTGTTTGAGTTTTATTCTGATCAGATTTGGTTCAAGGAGGGAATAACATTTTCAGTTAATTATAGAAATCTACCTTGTCTACAGGCAGTAGGAGGGGAAAAGGGAAAGAAAAGGAAGTGGTTGGTTAGAAGGAAGGGAAGAAATATTAAGGGAAAAGGGAAAGAAAAAGGAGGGTGGCTGAGAGAAGGGAGAAAAGACTGAGGGAGGATGGTCAAAAGTTAAATTCTTTTAGGATGGAAAAGAAGAAAGGTGAAATAAAACCATAAACAGGGAGGGAAATAGGATGGAGAGAAAGACACAGAAAGTAATCATAATTGTGAATGTAAATGGAATGAACTCTCCCATAAAACAGAGGCAGATAGCAGAATAGATTAAAAACCATAATACTACAATATATTATTTACAAGAAACATATCTGAAACAAGGGGATACATACAGGGTAAAGGTAAAAGGTTAGAGCAGAATATATTTTGCTTCAGCTGAAGTAAAAAAAAAAGCAGTGGTAGCAATACTAATCAGATACAGTAAAAGCAAAAATGGATGCAATTGAAAGAGATAAAGAAAACAATAGCCTGCTAAAAAGCATCATAGACAATGAAGTAATAGGATTACTAAATATATGTGCACCAAGTGGTATAGCATCCACATTCTTAGGGTAGAAGTTAAGGGAATTACAGGAAGAAATAAGAAAACTATACTAATGGGGGACCTCAACCTCCCCTTCTCTGAACTTGATGAATCTAACTTCAAAATAAAGAAATAAGTTAAGGAGGTGAACAGAATTCTGCAAAATGTAGATATGATAGACCTCTGGAGAAAACTGAAAGGATACAGACAGGAATATGCCTTTCTCCAGTGGCACATGGCACTTAACACAGAAATTGACCATGTCCTAGAGAATAACAACCTGACAATCCAGTGCAGAAAGGCAGAAATAGTCAATGCATCCTTTTCAAATCATGATACAATAAAAATTATATGTAATAAAGGACCACGGAAAGGTAGACCAAAAAATTATTGGAAATTAAATAATGTAATCCTAAAGAATGTGTGGGTCAAACAGCAAATCATACAAACAATTAATAACTTCATTCAAGAGAATGGCAATAATGAGACAACCTACCAAAATTTATGGGATGCAGCAAAGGCAATTCTTGGAGAAGGCTTTACATGTCTAAATGCTTACATGGATAAAAAAAATTGGTGAATTGGGTGTGTAACTGAAAAAGCCAGAAAAAGAACAAATTGAAAATCTCCATTTAAATACCAAATTAGAAATACTGAAAACCAAAGGAGAGATTAATAAGATTGAAATTGAGTGCTAAGAGACAAATTATAGTTTGATGAAATCCTCATTTTTTTGTACTTTCTGTCACTTTTCTGCCACTCTATCACCATCACTGTAGAGGCAAACAGAGCTTAGCAAGAATAAGGGAAATTCTATATTTCTGTCTCTTTAAAATGATAAAAAACATAAAAAGATGAAGCCCCCCCCCAAAAAAAAACCATCTATTTGGTGGAAAAATCATTTATGTAGTTAAACCTCACTTACTTAGCTAGTCTTTATTCAGCAAACATAAACACTCACCATGTCTATACTTAAAGCCTATCTATCCCAGTAAACGATTCTAGAGCTACTACTGCTTGACTGGCACAGCTTTTGGTATCTCAGTTGCCTTCAACTCAAGATGAGGAACCAAGAGCCTAATTTCTGTATATATGAAAGAATAAATGAAGAAGCATTGATTAAAGCTTATAACACCCTGGTAAAGTCATTTCAAGTGGATGAGCCTGCTGAAAAATTAATAAGAAAAGTTAGGAATAACCCCACATCATTCATCATACCCCGTTAGCAGAATTAATAATATTTTGGCAGAGATTTGGTTCTGTGCCTTAATGTACATTTATTTCTGTATTTCTCTCTTGTTAATACCTGTCCCATTTTGTGACTGAGGCAAAATCCAAGTTACCAAAATTGTTTGGTTAAAGAAGCTGCATATTACATGACAGAATCTATTACTAAGTAGGTACTGGATGAGGGGGTGAGAGGGAGAAAGGAGGACTTAAAGAAATAGCAGAACATTTCTTAAAAATTTCCTTAGTTCTTAGGGAAGTGTATATAACTGATGGGGTTAGCCTAAGTCTTCTACTCAAAGATGTCTATAAGGTTAAAAGGCCCTTCTCAACATCTTTTCTCTGTCATAGCTCAAACCTACTATTCCTGTTATTCTTTTGCTGGTTATACTTAAGAAATCTTTCATTGCTTTGTGTAGTCTCTCAATTCTTTCATGCCCATTAATGCCTGCCCTCAAAAATTACCTTCCATCTGCTCTGTCTATATTTTGTATAAACATAGTTACTTGCACGTTGCCTCTGCCATTAGAATGTGAGGTTACTGAAGGAAGGATCCATGCTTTTGCAGTTTTTTGTTTCCCCAGTGCCTAGCACAATGTAAGGGCTTAATTAATACTAAGTGACTCAATACAAATATTTCTCTGGTGTTATTTTAAGGCTATAAACCATGAAATGACACAATCTAATGAGAATATGATTAGAATATAAAGGGAACATTATAATCTATTTATGACTAAAATTATAAATATAGTCCAAACTATAAATCTCTCCAATGGAAAGAGAAAAACTCAAGGTAATTGAAACCAGGTTGCAATTATAATTTGTATGCAAAAGGTATAAAAAACATTATCTATGACATTTGATAAAAAATGGAGGTTAGTCAAATAATAAGAATTAAAAAATCAACAAAACAACAGGCAGACAGCTATATTCATATATGTCTTTATATCCCTCAGATACTAGTACCCCAGTGGAGGATTTAGGAGAAAACATGTTCAAGAAGTAAATTGGATGAGAAAGCCTATTGGCTGCATAATTTGTAATAATGAAAAGAATATTCCTAGAGATAGAAATGCAGATCTGCCAAAATACCAAAGACTTAAATAATAACTACATATGCTGGCTTTTCATTAGATTCTGAAATCAATAATCTTTTTGTTTTATTTTTCAAATTTTCTGCTATATTATATAAAAAGGCATGGGGGAAGTTCTGTCTTATTTGGAAAGTTTGTAAATAAAAATATAAACCTTCTAGGAAGTTCAAATGTGCCTTGCAGTATTAGAAAATATGTTTTGTTGTATTTGAAAATATGCCTGGCTCCCTCCTCCCAAAATAAAGTGTTCTTTTAATAATTATGCATGTAGAATTTACCCCTTTCATTTTTTAATAAACTTATTTATTTTCACTTTTCAACATTCACTTCCACAAAATTTTGAATTTCAAATTTTCTCCCCACCTCCTCCTTCTCCCCACTGCAGGACAGCGGATATTCTGATCGTCCTTTCCTGGTCCTTTCCTTTTCTTAGAGGCTTTGGATGAAGGAGCTTTGGCTTTATTGTCTTCTTCCTGCTGTATGTTTTGATCTTTCTTGTCACCAATGATGTAAGAAAGTACCTCTTCACTGAGAAAGTAAGATCTATATAAAGTCTGTTTCTTTTTCTTGTTTGCTCATTTATCCAACCAATCACTTGATTAGTGAGCTTTGTTAACTGGAGCTCCCCAGAAGTAGCCTCCACTTTAGCAGTGGCTACAACTGCCCTGGGACTGAGGCTTGGGCAGGGCCAGGGCTGGTTCCTGTGCTAGGGCTAGACCAAGCTCCCTTCTCAGTCAGATGAGAGACCCTTCCCACTTACCTTTGAAGCTGTCTTTAGAGTTTGTTGCTTGAGAAATATGGAATCCACAGCAGCCACCAGTGATTTAGTCCACTAAATGAGGACTGTTCTATTCCTTCTGCTGCACTGTGCTCCTTTTCAACCTGGTGTGATAGATCCTTCCTGTCAACCTTCCAGATTGACTTGGGCTGGCTATTTGCTTCAGTCTGTCATTTTTTGGCTATTGTTGCTCTAGAATTCACTTAGGGTCATGTTTTACAAGATTTTTTATAGCTTTTGGGGGTCAGCTCTAGCAGGTCTCTGCTTTCAATTTGCCATCTTGGCTCTGCCTTCCTGAATTTACACTTTTTAAAAGGAATTAATTTATGAGTAAAACATTTTTTTTCACACACACACACAACATGATCATACAGTATTGGTCTATACTGGTGTATTACATTTTATTAATTTACCTTTAAACTATGATTTTCAGCTTTAATTTCTGTATGGAGAACTATTTGTTGTTCAGTTGTTTCAGTCATTTTCAACTCTTCATGATCCCATTTGGTGTTTTCTTGGCAAAGATACAAGATTTGCCATTTCCTTCTCTGGCTCATTTTACAAATGAGTAACTGAGGCAAACAGGGTTAAGCGAATTGCCCAGGGCCACCCATCTTGTAAGATCTGAAGCTGGGAACCTGACTACAGGGACAACACTCTATACACTGTTCCACCTAGCTGCACCTACAAACAAAAATAGCAACTTCAAAATAGTCTTTAGTACTTCAGGAAAAATAGTAAAGTCACTGTAATTGACTATCTAAATTTCTTTCTAAGAGAAACAAAATCCAAAGCAAAATGGTTACATGGAGAAACAAGCTAATTGATGATGCTCATCATTGCATCTCCTACAAATGATGTCCGTCTGAGATATGTCATTCTCATTTGACCTAAGTCAACACATGTGTGGATTACGGTAACTAAAAGTTAATGGAAAAGTCTGTTCAAAGAAAATCTTAGGAAATTATTTCGAGACAGTAATAAATATTTGAATAGTTCTTTGGACAATATTTTGCAGGATCATCATTCACAAAGTGACTGTATATAGTGTGGAAAAAATGATGAGACAGCATAGTACTATGGAGAGTGAACTGAGGCGGGCTGAAGTGGTTCAAATCATACCTCATATCTTGGGCAAATCATTTCCTCATTCTGCATCTAATCTATAAATTTAAGAGAGTGTTTTAATGTAAAGCATTTAACATCCCTTTCAGCTGTAAAGCTATGATTCTGTACAAGAGCAGATCTCAATTGACTAAATAATTTTATTTTTATCATTTCTAGATTTAAGAAAAAGTTATAAAGCAGATACATACTAGCTTAAGAAACAGATGGAGAAGGAACACAGAACATGTGATTGCCTCTAATGATAGTCATTGTTTGTGTATTTACCCCTGTAAGCACTGCCTTGCACATAGTAGGTGGTTAGTACATAAGAATTGAATTGCATCGATTTCCTTTGGTTCTTTGCTTCCTACTATTAATAATCTGCCATAGCAACAATTTGTTTTCAGAAGGAAAAAGCTTAAATTCCATGAATATGGGAGAGCAAGCAACAGCAAAGTATCTAGCTTTCCAACCACCATGACTCCCACACTCAAGAATAGTTTTAAAATGTTTCTTAGAAATAATATAAATAATTTCAAAATTGACCTTGGATAGAGGGGTTCAATAAGAGTCTAAAGATAGAATAGCATTTCATATAAGAAAAAGACAGGCAAATAAGGAAGTGAGCAAGGAACAACAACATAAATCTCCCACACAATGATAAAACCTATGAATTAAGAGATACTGGAGAGAAATCACCAGATAAAAATAGCAAATTAACTTCAACACTAGTCCAAAATTTTGAAATTGGTCTAGATTAAGTAAGTGTGTTAAAGTATGTAAGACTTGAACTAAAAATGTTAAAGAAAGATCCATAACCAGGAATCATCTAATATTGGTAAAGCAAGATTTGTTATCAGAAATATGGAAAGACAAATAAATGACAAAACCACAACAAAAACAAACATGTAATCTTATATCCAGTGTCTCACTAATCTATCTCTCTTTATGGAGATTTCTGGGATCCTCAGATCTCTACAGAGATGAAAGGTGAGGCAGAAGTATCAGTTACATACCCAAATACAGACAGGATTCATGCTTTGATTATCACAGAAAAGGCACATTACGTCCTAGAAGAGTTCTTTGGAGTTGCTTAGGGTGCAAAGATTTTAACAATTCACTCAAGTTCACAAAGCTAATTAATTATCAGAGATGGAATTTCGACACAGGACTTTCTGACTTCAAGCTTAAAATTTTATACACTAAGTAATACTATCAGACAATTAAGCAAACCCACATACTCAAAAGACGCTTAAGAAGTTTTTTGTTTGTTTTTAATATCAACAATAAATTAAGGGGGGAAATGATGAAGAAATGCTTCAAGCATATTTCACATTTGGGAATTAACTTAGGGAGGTACATATGTGTGACATCCTCGAATCATTTGAATAATTAATGAAAAAATTTTAATATAAACAAAAGAAAAATAAGCTAAAAATAGACATATTAAGTGTTCACAGTTAGGTCTACTGCCTTGAGTAAAAATATAAATATTTTCATAATTTATCATTAGCTATGAAGAATTTAAAAAATACAAGACAGATTATATATTATGAAGTACAGAAATCAAAATCAAAAGCATGTGATGATCATTCACCAGGTACTTAAAGACAGCAACAAATTAATATAATTTGATTACATCATGGTTAAAGAGCACCTACTGGAGCATCCAAAAATGGGGGCACTTCTACTCTGAAATCAGTAAACACACTTTTCAGGTGGAGCTAACCTCCGATGGTAAGTAACCCAATACTCATATAGCAGTAATTTTAGTTTCAATTTTAGATAGCCCAGGAGTGATTGCTCATGTTACATCATTCAGCAACACTAAGGGAAATGATCACAGATGTTGAATTGCAAAATTAAACAATTTTACATCCTGAAGGGTTTATAAAAATCACCTAATTTGAATTCCTTATTTCTAAAATGACAAAACTGAGACCCAGAAGAGCAAAATAACTTTCTCAAATTCACACAGTTAGATAGCGACAGAGCATAAACCCAAACCTGTCAGTTCCTGCCCTCAAGAGGATGGAGCTTAAGCACACTGGTGATTAGGAGCAATCAATCCTAGAGGGAAAGGAGATGCCTATGGGAGAAAGAGTACGGTCTACGCAGAGGGCTGAAAGGGTATACAATGTCACAACACAGTTGACAATATGAAGTTTTAAATGGCAGGGGCATGTAGGAAAGGTTTTGTAGAGATGGAAGAATACAGGGGCAATTTTAAAAGCTGAGGGTAGGAACTCAATATATGAAAAGGAAAATAGAGGGCTTTCTATGTGTTGGAAACAATCTGATAAAGGCATGGAGGCTGGAAAGTGATAGCATGAATAAGGAATAGCACGTGCTCAAGCTTAATTTATGGAAATGATGTTTCCAAAGGCACAACAAGAAGTATTGTAGGGGCAAAAAAGGAAGGTTGAACTAGACTGCTCAAGATCCAAATCCCAAGGATCCTAACCTTGACTTGGCAGGGATCTCCTGAAGATTCCTGAGCAAAAAAATGACATAACCAATGCATGCTCTTTCACCCTTCATGCTCTACCTACAGAAGCTGTAATCACCTCAATACCTTAAGGTAGGCAATTCATAGCACCAGATAATAGACACTTGTCCTGGAAGAGATTTTAAAATTCATTTAATCTAATTTTCTAATTTTATAGGTGAGACAGCTAAAGCATAAAGAAAGTTTAAAAGCCTTATATATTGTTAAAAAGAAAACAGTCAATGCCAAAGCTCATTGCCAAAGCTCAGCAGACTAGAAATACCTTAATTTCAAGTTTACTCTTTCTTCTATGTCACAAGATTTCTTTAACTGAGAAAACACCAAAGTTCTTATCTTATTATAC
This sequence comes from Notamacropus eugenii, assembly GCF_028372415.1. NCBI lineage: Eukaryota > Metazoa > Chordata > Mammalia > Diprotodontia > Macropodidae > Notamacropus > Notamacropus eugenii. Next base: position 166,350,259 of record NC_092875.1, on the reverse strand, counting down.
CAGTCCTGTTGGTAGAAGTTCACCTCAACTGATTATTCATTTCAAATCAGAGCTTGAGCGACTTGTTTATTTTTTCCTTTTTAACAAGAGCTACGTTTAGGGGGAAGTCCTTCTAATATATCAGTACAATCTCTAATTTTAAAGAGTTGCCTTGGGCGTTAAACATCAAGTGCCTTACTCAAGATCAAGTTTTAAGTAGGAGCTGAGTCCTGTCTTTCTTTCTTTGAAGAAAGCTCTCCACTGCTACATACTAAACAATAACATTACTACTTAAATACAAATAATCAGATGAAATATATACTGACATTGCAACTAGACTTTTCCATTACCCCCATGTCATATACCAAATTAAGTGTGTTAAATAGTTGTCTTTCCAGTGCTTAATTTGCTATTTTGTTTTATACTAGAATGAATTTCCAATATTAATCTTAGTGTGTTATGGAATCAATTACTTAAAATTTCCATTAAGTATAATGTGAGGACAGTTTAATTCTTATGATAATGCTACTTACAGGATGAGAAGGCAGGGAGTGTCCAATTGTTACAGACTATAAATGACAATTTGCATTTCAGAATGAATGTATTTGTTTTCTTAACTAACATATTTTTGCATAAAATCTGTGATGTTACATAACAAAATATATTAACTTATGAGGTAAATTGCTTCTTCTGGTGCACCCTTTGTTTCACCAAAGAATATAGTTTACATTTACTTATCACAAATAAGGTCAAGTCCATATTGAGACTATTAGCATCTTTTCTGAAATGCATGTACAAAGTACCAATTTCTATACTTTCTTATTACTCAACTTGCATATGTAAAAATAATAATAGATCTGTTCCTATTTATTGAAAAATAATAGCAATCTAGGTCACTCTAAGCCTAAACAAATTAAAATTGAAAGCTAGTAATCATGTTCTGATCTATAGATACTAACCAATAGGGTAAAGAGAACTTTGAGGAAAGGAAGTATGTGGAATTGAGAATGCATAATATCAGCATGATAATACCTATGTTTAAATCATTTCTTTGAACTGTTTTATAGGCCCAAGATGACAATATAAAACAATATTTATTTTCTTTCAAAGATATATAATCTTAGTTGTCAACAAATTAGTAGTTAAAGACCTATGCAGGGTGAATTAGATGTTTGCTCCTTAGAGAGAATGAAAATTTGTTCATAGAATTCCCACTAGCTTACAAAGAAAAGTCATTGCTGGATTCCTAAGTGACTCTGTTCCAGAGTTCAGGTGCAATTGTTGTCATAACAAGAGCAACTTGTCCTCATTACCATTACCTAATTATTTTATGCTAATATAGTTTCAAAACATTCTATCTGTTGCCACAATTTTGCTTTGGTAGCTGAGTTATTTACATGGGTAGAGTTCAAAAGGTAACTGTACCTCTTTACACTGAGAAAGAGGCAGTCTACAAAACAACTTATGTAGTCAATGAAAAGTAATTATGGTGGAATGAGTAAAAACTTCAGTTACTGGTATGATTATCAAATATCTGGTAAGCACATATACACAAACAGCCTTCACTCATATCATACTATATTTGGTGCCTGTTGCCTAGCAGTTTACTATTCAAAGAAATAATTTTTAGGTTTACCTCTCACACTATTTTTACAATATATATTATGATAAATTTATTTCAATATTTGGTTTCCTTTGTAATCTAATTTTATGGATTTAAAATATCATTTTGATAAAACGTTCATTAGCTGCACTGTTTCAGAAGTGCTATGATAAAATATATTTTCCAATCTAAAACAATCCATTACAGATAGATTCTTCATAATCTCAAGCTCCTTGAGTGAGATTCCCCATTAATACAATCAGCAAATAAAGTTTTTTCCCAAAAGAAATTCTTTAAAAAAGGAATATGCATGTGTATCAGAGGCAACAACATATGTAAACAATCAGATGATAAAATGAACTTTAAACAGGTCAAATGGAAATATATTAAAGCACAATACAAAGAGCTACCATAAAAGAGAACATGGTTTTCCCATGTCTAGTTCAACTTGGATAGGGAAAGCTCATAAGGAAGGCAGGATTGCAGATATCCTTGAAGGAGATAGTGAAGGATATATAGTAGGAACAACTTATGAGAATATATAGGAAAATAGATGTGTTGAAGGAGATTAGTTTAAGTTGGGTTGAATGAATCAAATGTAGAATATACCTATGATGGCCTATGGCTATAAATTTATTTCCCTAGATATTTGAGTAGTTTCTCTAGTAAATGTGTAAATAATTTAGAATCATAGGTTCAGAGGCAGAAGGGAAGATAGAGACTATTCAGATAGAGATTATGTTTGCTTTATAAGCCCAGATACAGGGATAGGGAAAACAGCAATTTGTATAAGGTCACATGGATGGTTAATACCAAGTATGACTTTGAATCCTTAATTCTTAATCTATCACCTGATTCAATTAATCAGCAGCATTTATTAACAGTTTTTTCTGTGTTAGTAATGGTACTAAGCATTGAAGATAAAAAAGTAATGGTAAAAAACAAATAAAAACATGTAAAAAAATAAACCAGCTATGCACTTCATATCTTCTTGGAGTTTAAATTCTATTGGATTAATTTTAATCCAAAAATATTTTGCAGAAATACTGTGGTACCATACAGATTTTTAAAAATGCTAATTAAGGCAATTTAAAATGTTATTTTAATAACTATGAAAATGGTCACTTTTTCTACCAGAAAAAGCTCTTAGACGACTAACTGGGAGGGACTCAACCTGTCAGCTTTGGCATGAAACCATACATATTAATCAAAAAAGCAACTATTTAGCAATTATGTTTAATTGCTGATAATTAAAGGCCGGAAAGCATGTAATCAGAAGTCATGCTTCTTGTGAATTCTAAGATTTTTTTTTTTAGTGGCTAAGCTTATTATTATGGATATACCTATGCAAACATATGCATCATGAACATACTTGTGATTCTAATTGTGCACACGCTTATGGAAAGGAAAGATTATTTACGGAGTGGCTGTCCCTCAATAACTACAAATTATCGCCACTCATTTTATGTTGCTTGGTTGATATTCATATATATTAAATATTAAATATAATCTTCAATATTCTCTCTGGATTCCAAATTTTACTATTGAAAACACATAATAAAACTGAAGACCCTGAGCAGTTGTAACAGTAAGCACCCCAACATACACAAGGTGCTGCTATCACAGGTTCTTTGATCTGCTTTTCTAAAAGGAACGGAAACTTTTGAGGGGTTAACAATCACCTTTAATCAAGCACATATATCATTCACCTAGTTCAGAGGAAAAAACATCCTGAACTTCAGAGAAAGTACAGAGAAATCAAAGATCAACAGACATGATTTCCAACTGTCTGACCATAATTAATACATATATCACAAATCAAGAGACACATTCAACTATCTGACCATAGTTCCCAGAGAGGGAAGTACCAACATCTGAGTTTGCAAAGGCTAGGAGGGGCTCCTTATGACCTTCCCAGAGTTTTGTCTGGCCAAACAAAACATGTTCAATCAGTAAGCCCCCCCAAAAAAGCTCATCCTTACAGTGTTTATACATTTTTTAGAGCCAGAGGGCATCACAACCCTTGAGAACCAGTGGTTCATTAACAAATGGTATGGGCCTTCCTACAAATCTTCCCAGGGTCATTAATGGATGAGGAAGATCTCTAATCACATTAAAATAATTAGCAATACAAATGCATATGCTGTGTCTGGTTAAAGAAACTCTTGTTTCTGTACTTCATTCCTAGTAAAGACTCTTGGGTGATAAAAACAAGATTTCATCAGAAGCACTTGATTATACTAAAACGAAAACAGCAAAAGATCTTATTTTGCTTGCCATCACACTCCACCCTTCCAGAATCCTTGGCCTTACAAACAAAATGGCCATGGATCCTGGAACAAATAGAGTCATTATACTTCTTCATTATACTAAAATAAAAATAGCAAAAGATTCTACTTTGCTTGCCTTTACAGAGGTTATGCTGCAATGGCCAAATTAAAAAAAAAATTAAATATTATGTACCACCTATTATTTGAGTTGATGACTATATAAAGACAAAAATGAAAAATATTCTGACCAAAAAAATAACGCACAAGTTAATAAGACAATGAATTGTTGGCCAAATGAAATATTTTGTCTTTGAAAATAAGGCAAAATCCATGTTTTATTTCCAATGTGAAATCATATGTAATTTAAATATAATAAATTATAAGACATGAATTTATATTTTGGATGTCCTTTTTAAATTAAAAATGAATAGGCAGAATTTTGACTGTTATTAATATTAATCAATCTTTTCTAAAAACACCACAACTCATTAAATTCTTCTAAAACAGAAAATCACACTCTTATCCAATGTTTAATAATGGCTCAGGAAATATTACATAAAAAAGTGTGAGGTAGAAGATGATTATATCAAGAAAGTAAGAGTAGTTGGTTTATATTTTAATCATGTTGTACTTACATGTCATACATTATAAGGTATACTGCAAAGAGTCTACCTGGGAAGGCAATCTTGAAGAATCATGTTTGGCATGAAAGATTTAGTGATTGAGACCCAGAGATTTTGCCTCTATCTCTGAAACTTAGAGGCTTCCTATGAAAGGAGAGAAAAATACATTCCAATGCCACCTCTTCATTATTAACCACACATTACTAAAGAACCAGTAGAGATAAAGAGTTCCGAGAAGTATTTGAGGAGAAAAAACAAAACAAAACAAAAAAAAACTGGATTACATAGTAAAAAAAAAGTTCAAATTTGTAGCTTTTGAAAAATCATATGCTGTAAAAAAATCATATGCTATGAAAAAACCCATGATCTTATCAAATATGGAAAGGCAGGTTTGACTATATCTTCTAGGAACAGGAGTTATCATTATTGGAACACAGAGACAGGAAGTTTAAAATGTGTATAACAATATGAAGAAAGAAGATATGGACAAAGGGGGAAAAGAAAAACAATCTAGAACTGGCAGTATTTACAGAGGGGAAGAAAAGAGTTTTTATGTGGTCAACTACCCAAGAGAAAAAAAAATCAAGAGTGGCCCACTATGGTTGCCATAACTAGAAGAACCTTAATATTTGAGCTAGGTAGAAATGTAAATGGGAAAAAAAGTAGTGCAGAGTGTTACTATTGCAGATGAGAAATAACCCATGTAAACTATGGATGAGAAGAGAAAATATATAGTCAAAATGAAGTTAATTTTCCTCCAGATGCAGAGAAAAGGGGGACTCATGTAAAACATATTATATTAGGAAAATTCTTCCATGTTCATGTTTTCCCAGTTTTTATGCCTATCTCAACAGATTAGAACTGTAGGGGGTGGAATCCTATATGGGAATATGCCATAGAGAATCAAGTATATTTCAGAAAGTAAAACCCCCAATGTAAAACTGCATGGAGGGACAGTGAAGCAGGAAGGGTAAAACTGAATGATAGTAAATGTGTTTGTATTTCTCTATGTCAATTTTTAATAGAAGAAGGGAAGGGGATAAGTATTTGTATGACATCTACTATGTGGTAGGCACTATGTTAAGTACTTTAGAAATATAATCTCCTTTGATCCTCACAACAATCTTGTGAGGTATCTGCTGTGCATTATTATCTCCATTTTACAGATGAGAAAAATGTGGCACAGAGAGGTTAAGCCCAAAATCATACAAGTAATAATAAATATGGGAGGCTAAAATTAAACTTAAGTATTCCTAACTCTAGGTTCAGCACTTCATCCATGTATCCCCTAGCTAGAAAGGCCTCCTTTCAGTCAGTCTGACAACAAATACTAATTAAACAATTAGGTGGCTGCTCCTGTGTTAAGCGCTTAAAATTCAAAGAGAGGCAAAAATAAAAGCAACTAAAACATAATACAACCACATACAGTGCTTTCAGGAGCACACATTTTAATAAAAGATTGCATAATAGCTTCTGAGACTAGTCACCAGCAAGTTTAGCTAAAAGTAAGAAAATCATTCTATCAGTTCTGCCATTTTCATAAGGAAAAGTGATTTTTCCATGGCAGAGCAGATAGAATGAAGGCTTTCCTGCTTTTGGATGAAATTTGTTGAAAGTCTTTATAGCAAAGGGAGAAGTAGAGTAAACAAAGTAGTCTGTCTTTATTTTTCTTTTCTGACTGAGCTGTGTTACACAAATATGCAATTAACAAACAGAGTTTTTTAACCAAAAAAAGTTAATATAGTAACAATGTGTCTCATTGGAAAGAACAGACAATTAGGAGTCAAGACCCTGGGTTTTTGGTCCATATTCTTCCAATAATATGATGTGGTAATTTATTTGGGTCTCAGTTTTCTCATGTGTCAAATGCAACTATTAATACTTGACATCCTTAATTCACAAGATCATTGGAAACTAGTTGGAGCAAATATGAAGAAAAAAGGTCTTGAGAAGTTATTAATTACCATACAAATGTGAATTATTATCATCACAACTAATATATCATTGCTTAATGAGAATATTTATACTGTTACTATATATATACACTTTTAGAGAAATCACCTTTGCAAAAATCTCTGATAAACAATATTCTGATTCTCAGTTTGAGGAAAGCTAACAACATATAACGTGTATGAAAGTATTTGTGTGCGCAATGAAGCATAGTTTAGTGAAAGGAGCAATCATCTTAGAGTCCTAAGACCCGGGTCTGATTCCTGGTACTGCTACATAATATGCCCATGCATGCATGTACATGCAATGCATGTATCTATACATGCATGCACAATATACAAGACATGTATACATACATAAGCATTGTGACCATGGACAAATCAACTAAACTCAATCTTGATCTCCTTAGTAAAATGCTGATAATATTTTTCCTACCTACTATAAGGTATTACTGTGGAAAAAGGGGGCTTTGTATAACTTAAAGCACTTTCTTTATAGTGCTTATATTGATCTGTTGGTACTATTTCTCATATTTAAGACTGAATTGTGCCATGGGCAAGAAATGCACTCAGTTACTATCTTTGCTAATGGAGACTGTCTTCTTAAGAATGAAGGGTGCCTTGGGAATGAATAAGGTGTTGTTAATGTTCTCAATTAGCAGTAAATTCCCAACAGTATCAAAAACAACAAAAACAAAAATTAATACCTTGACAATGAGCATCTTAAGATTAGAGAATGTCTTTTGCCTGTAGATCATCAGTATTTATTCCAATATTCTTATTTATTGAAAAAAAATCAAGAGGAGAAATCACTATACAGGATATTATATTATCCATTTCCCTAATCACTTTTACCTCAGAAATTATAATTTTCAAAGACATATCTGGTTCATCATGTTTGTTTATTCAAAATCTGTTCTCAGCCTGGCATTTAAGAGCTGCACTAGAATCTAACTCCTATCTTTTTTTACAGTCTCATTCTATATTCTTCTTATTTAGGAACTTTATAATCCATGGAAATTGGACTTCTAGCTATTCCCCAAATTCAAATGCTCTCACTTTTATCTATTTGTATAAGTAATTCATCTTTCCAAGTATATACTCCCTTCTCACACCAACTGAAATTAGAGTTCAAATTCTGCCTTTGGCACATAAAATTACGTCACTTGGGAAAGTTATAACCTCTAAGTACCTCAATTTCCTTATCTGTAAAATGAGGGAGTTGGAATTTCTGAACACTAAGGTCACTTCTACTGCTAAATCCTGTGATTCAAATTTTTTATTACCCTTATGAAAACTACATAGTCACATGAATATAGTCATACTATAAGCTCTTAAAGGGCAGTCTCCATCATCCTGAACCATGTCATGTATCATTTAGCCTTGTGTCAAATTCAAATAACTAAATGTGCTTTTTAAAATGGATATTATTTTTTAAAAGGTGCTATAAACCAGAAGTTGTATAATACAGAGCATTAAAAATGCTATTTTGTAGAAAGTAGGGGAAGCAAAGGGACTCTCTGTGTATATGTACATATTTGTTGTTATTCAGTGACTCTATGTGACTCCATGTGACTCCATGTTCTTTGTCTATGAGGCTTTTTCACAACAATATTGGAGTGGTTTGCCATTTCCTTCTCCAGTGTTCTCATTTTGCAGAGGAATTACTGAGGTAAACAGAGAAATGATTTGCCCAGGTTCGTATAGCTAAGTATCTGAGGTCAAATTTGAACTCACATCTTCCTGACTCCAGGACTGGTTGCCACATATACATGTACATATTACATATGTGCATACATACACACATACACATATAGATATGCACATCCATGGATGTACTACATATGCATATCCCCAAATAGATACTAGAAAATTTATTTGGAGAACATAAAGCAAGAAGAAGGGGAGAACTTGTATTCTTTATAGATCGTGAGATGTGGCACAAACAGATAGTTATGGTGAAAGGGACATAAGCAGAAAAGGCATTTGTGCGGGAAATTTACGAAGACTATGTTGTACATGCAAATTAGTCTTTAGAATACAAAGAGATAGGCAAACATTTAGATTTCTGAAAAGACTTAATGATTAAAAAATTCACTATCTTTTCACTGACTTCACATTTTTATTTTTCCCAAATAATAAAATAATTATATGGAAACATTTGTTTATCCTTGAATAAACATTTTAGAATGAATATATAAAAATGCATTTATGAAACACTTACTACATGCTAAGTATTCTGCTAAGTGTGACAGATACCAATGTGGATACAAACAGGCAAAGTAATTCTTGCCCTCAAGTAGTGTATATACTAATGAAGGCAGAAAACACATAAAGAATAACCAGAAAAGGGAAAAAGGTACAGAACACAGTAGCATGGTTTGGAAATGGCTGAGAAGCAACATGAAGTCTTAGCTGAGGCCAAGATAAGATAAGAGCTCACCAATAAGAGCCCAGGGACCTAAGGGCAGAGTTCAGGTTCTGGTAAGATGGGATTAAGAAGATGGTCAGACTGAAGGTGATATGGTTTAGAAACGGCCAGGTAGTGATATGACATTGGTTCAATATAAAGTAAACTTTTGAAGTCAAAGGAAATTATATTTTTGCACTGGCCTCACCAGAGCCTTGCAAAATCACTAACACAAAGTAAGAACTTAGTAAATTAATTTTGAATGAATGGATGTCATGGTGATGTAGAAAAAAAGATATAAAAAGGGATGCTAGGCATTTTAAAATATTTTAAAAACTCTTATATGGAAGAAGGGTTATTCTCTGTTCTTTCAGACTAAAGAAGTAGGTTCAATTAATTGGTAGAAGTTATATAGATCCATATTTTGGTTGAACATAAATAAAAACTTTCTAACAATTGGAACTATTCAATCATGGAATGAAGCAGGCTCATGAAGTCGTATGTAACCTACCATTAGAAGTACTCAAACAGGGGTTAGGATTCAGGATTTTCATTGTATGGTGGACACTGGAAATCTTGAAGATTATGTTCTATAAGTAAGAGGACTCTTTGATTTCATGGGATTTTCTTAGTTTAAATGACTTTGATTTGGAATCAAATTTGAAAAAAAAAGCATGCATAAGGCTGTATTATCAGATAATTCTTGAAATAATAGGAAGCAATTTACTTCACATACTGTGTGTTTGGAAAAAATCCATGAATACCTCTACAATATCTCCTGTAAAATTAAATCTAATCAATATCATTGAAAAAAAGGTCTGTCTCTGGATGTAACAATGCAGCAGTAAATTTTATACCTAAGGTGTCAGAATACACATCAGTATTCTAATTTTAAAGGGATTTTGTCTCATCATTTATCTTAAAACTCATTTATAGTAATTATACTCTGAACTTTAAGGCAAAATGTTGATGGAATCTTTTTAATTTTGTGTACTAAATCACTTCACCCTAATAAATGGCACTATGTAATGTAGTTACTACAATTTTATACATATATATATATATTAATGAGGATTTAAAAGATATTCCTATATTGATAAATGCACAATTATACTTTCTCTACAATTACATAACTGAATTTTCTATGTTGAAACAATTTCTATTTCAATAATATTCCAAAAGTATTGTATTATATCCAGTTAGTAAATTTAATAAATAAAACGATGTGAACATCTCATCATTTAATGCTACAAAACAGTAAATGTAAGCAAAAAGTCTGATTAGGTTCTAGTGGCTTTCCATATACTAAATCTAGAAATTATGAGATATTTCTCTTACAGATTGTCACAAAAAATATAATACCTATAGTACCTGGTATCTGAGACTTTGACTGGAAATTCAGATGAATATATATCTAATTGAATAACATTTCAGAGAATATTTATTGAATGTTGACCTACTCCTTGAACAGGATATTCCTGAAAGTTATTTTGAGGAACAATCCTACCTATTTTAACATTTGCGATTTGATACTCTATCTTGACATTTTATCAATGTTTTGAATTCCTTTACTTCTTATAGAGAGCAGGGTTGACTCCTAGTCAATGTCCAAAGTATGCCACTAGGATTGATAAGTTTTTGATTTTGTTCTAACAGTAGTCATGTTGACTTTGAATAGGCTACTTAGCATTATTAGGCTTCAGTTTTGTTAAGTGTAAAATCATCTTAGGATCATAGGCTCAAAGGTTTAGAACCATATGGAAACTTGATAATCATTTAGACCAATTACCTCATTTTACAAATTAGGAAACTAAAGCCAAGAGTTATTAAGTGACTTGCCCAAGATAACACATAAGGAGTAAGTAACAGAGCTCAAATTTGAACTCATCAGTTGGCAAAGTTCGTTTCCTCATGCTTGTCACATAACAGTCCATCGTTGTGGGGTTTTTTTTTTTTTGATAGTGCATTTTTTCTAATGACATCCTTTACTCATGTTTGTAGTTGCATATTTGTTAATGTATGCATTCTCTTCTTATATATCACACACTTCTCCATTGTCCTTTGAGTAATAATTATTTTTCATCTTCAGAGACTGTAATCTTACCTAATTCTTACTAAGCACATCATTATCATAACATAGCACTAACTATTCATTTTGGTTGTACATAAAAAAGCTCTTTAGTAAATTTTCCAAGATACTGACCCCCCCTTTCACTTTAGGCGTTGATTCACACCATTCCCACAAATAATCTTTAACCAAAACATAATATGATAGGACCAGATGCCATTATTTCATTCATACACAGAAGTATGGTAAAGAAACTCCCTGTAATAGTACCTGTCACTCTAAGTATACTAAAACCATTGAAAGGATAAGTGACTTGCTCAGGGTCATAAAGAGGAAAAGGAGTATTTGTCATCTTGACTCAGCAGCCACCTCAGTAGCCACCATACTACAATGCTCCTCCAAACTAACATCATAATGATATTTCCATTTTATTCTAAACATTAAAAATTTTTGTGTACTTCATCTTTCAAGCTTGACAACTTCCCTGTTAGGAGAATGAGGAAAAATATACTCATTCTCTACAGACAGAAACTGAGGCTTATAGGTGGTAAAATATTCAACCAAGGCTACTAGGTGGCTGAGTGACAAAACCAGGTTTAAACTTTCAACTCCTAGGTCAGAGATCTTAATGTTTGCTTTATTATGCTTCTCAAGAAGCTTATGGTCAGAAGAAAGAGAAAAATGCTACAGTTACTTCATAATTTTAAGTGGCAATATAAATTTATAGATTTTTGTAAGATAAATGTAATGCAAGATTAATGAAGGGTTTTTTTTTGAAGCTTTGACTAATTTGATAATTCATTACCTTTTACCCCTTCATACTTCTCACCAGTGACAACAGTAACATATTAATGTTCTAAAAATTATTGGAGCTATCTTCGTAAGATAATTTTAAAACTACATGGTGAACCATGAATTCAAAAAATAAGCTATATGCATTAATGAGAAGGAGATGACCAGAAAAGGAATAAGCCTTTGAAAATGATCAGGAAGGTGAAAGAAAGAAAATTGGACTTCTTCAGACAAGCAATTTCTGAAGCTGCTGACATTCATTTAATAATCAGTTTATGTTTTATGACAAAGAACCTTTGTGTAGCACTCTAAAGAAAACCCTTAACTGCAGTTACAGTACAAGGAGAAAATAGTTTTCCATGAAATCTGGAAAGAAGATAGATAAATTTTAGGTGGTTCATTTGTCACTATGAATTTGAAATTTTGAACAATAAAATGGAAACAAAAATAATCTTGTTTTGAGACTATGGCAATGTATATATGTGCATTTCATCTTCTAAATGTTTTCTATTCTCATTAAAATTGCAAACAGACAATAAAGCATTACAATTTACTTCAGACATAATTTAATGTAGGAAATAGAAAAGGGTAAATAGTATCTATTTGTCAAGTTTCATATTATACTTATCTTGTCTATTAAGAAACCAAACAGGGGCTAGAGCCAAGATGGCAGAGTTAGAGCATGGAGTTGCCAGCACTCTCTTCCCAAATCCAAAAATGACTCTAAATAAATTTGAAAGCTGCAGAACTCACAGAAGGATGGAGTGAACGAATCTCCAGCCTAAGATAGCCTGGAAGGTGGCCAGGAAGTGTCTATCATGCCACACTGGGAGCAGAGAACAGTCCAGTGTGGGTCCCACCAGCACAGACAGGACATGAGCAGGCCTTGGGGATACTGAATCTGGGGCATCTGTGGCAGTTTACAGACTTCACGAGCCCAAAACACCAAGAACAAATTGGAAGGTCAGAGGAAAAATCCTGTGGGACATCTGTGAAAGAGTAGAGTGGTTGGGCCCCAATAGCAGTGTGGTGGAGGAGGTGAAGGAGCCCAGGAAGGAGGAGCCTCCAGTGGCAGGAGCAGCAGGGGCAGGGGAAATCGCAGCAGCAGAGACTGTTTCGGGAGTTCTAGTCCCAAAGACTGTGGGGGCAATCTAGCCACTGAGAGTACACCTCCCACCCCCAATGGAAGCAGAGAATTACCTTAACAATGAGCTCAAAAGTCAAGTAAATAGCTGGGAAAATGAGCAAAACCCAGAAAAAGAATCAGACTACAAAATGGGAAAAGGGCCCAAATGTACAAAAATAATTATGGCAGCTCTTTTTGTTGTGGTCAAGAACTGGAAATTAAGGGGATGCCCATCAATTGGGGAATTGCTGAACAAGTTGTGGTATATGAATATAATGGAATATTACTGTGCTATAAGAAATGATGAACAGTCTGACTTCAGAAAAACCTGGAAAGACTTATATGAACTGATGCTGAGTGAAATGAACAAAACTAGGAGAACATACACAGTAACAACTACGGTATGTGAGGACTATTTCTGACAAACTTAGCCCTTCACAGCAAAGCAAGGACCTAAAATATTTCCAAAATACTCGAGGCAAAATGCCATCCACATTCAGAGAAAGAACTATGGAATTGGAATACACAATGAAATAGACTATTTTCTCTAGTGTTATGTTTTGTTTTGTTTTTTCTCATGGTTTCTCTGTTTCATTTTAATTCTATGCAACATGACTAATGTGAAAATGTGTTTAATAAGAATGCATTAATTTAATAAGGATGTATATAAGATTGTATGCCATCTTGGGGAAGAAATTTAAAACTTATGGAAGTGATTGTTGAAAAGTAAAAACAAATAAATTAATTAAATATTTAAAAAATGATTAGGATCCGAGCAATCTTTGGGTACTTCATGATTTGTTCTCTGGAACAGTCATGATTCAGAAAACCAAGGATCGTGGAAGTGAAATGACCAGTCATGGATCACAATGCTAATAAATGGGAGAGCCTGGATTTGAATCTCCATCTCTTGCCCCCAGGAAAGCAAAATATACTAATGATTATAATTCACAGTTTTATAGCACTCTAAGGTTAACAAAGCATTCTCCTTAAAACAATCCTGTGAGGTAGTTAAGTAGTATTTCTATTTACAGAGAAGTCAATTGAATATTAGGGAGAATAAATGAATTGCATATGGTTATATAACTTCTAATCATTGGAACTGGGTTTTAAAATTAAGTCTCTTTCCTTCCCTCTTCTAACCCAGGGTTCTTTCTAACATATGACATTAACCTCCCAATATTAAAAACAATATTAAAATGTTATAGGTAAACATCCATGTCTATTGATGAAATAAAATATTCAGATATTTTCTGGCATAAGCGGTTGTCAAACATTATATCATTTAAATATTATGTTGATTAGTTCTGAAATCTAGTTTCACATATCTAAGGCAGCACAATGAACAAATAATTAAAAAGTCATATTGCCCTTTGAGATGGGCAGACCAAGCTAAAAAAAAAAAAAGGATTAAATATTAAAACTTCTATGTTAACCATATTTGATCACTGTGTTGATATCCTTTAATATAATTGTCAAAATTCTCTAAAACTTAGCTTTGGGTATTAGATTCCCTTCCCCCCATAACCACTCCACCCCACTTCCCACATACCATGACTGAGTGGTCTGTTTCTAGAAAAGAACAAAGACTTTTTGCTTGTTACATAGTGAATTTCGCACTTCAGGATGTTTTCAAACTAAGTTGTTTCTTTGTTCTACACTTGAGGTTCAGCTTATATTCCTCTGAATGCATAAGGGATTTAGAAAAGAGCTGTGTTTTACACAAGGCCATCCACTTAGAGCAATGAGGATGTCTCAGGGAGCTGTAGTGACAGATGGTTTTAAGATGAGAAACAGAGATAAGAACAGTAAGTGTCAAAGACCATGAATGCTCTAAACAATTGAAGCTTTTAGTGACAGGAACATGGATGATTTGCTGATACATTAAAAGTACAAAAGACAACTCTGTTCTCTTTAACATGAAGCATTCATTCTTTAAATGAAATATATATTATACTCTTGTTTGTCTAAGGTTAATTCCTTTTTTTCCTATTTTGATGTGATTAAAAAAGAAAAGAAATGGAAACAATACAGAATAAAAGAGTCCATGTTTAATAAACATGATACTCTAGATGCACCTAGAGTTAATACAAATAAAAAAAAAGATATTCTGCATGCAAGAGGAAGCAACAGAAATTTCTTGTACAAAGGAGTTATGTGGTCAAACCTATGCTTTAAAAAGAATAGCTGTGAGGGTTACATTCCAAAGAAATAGAACTTAAGACAGGGTGAAAAAACTGACAATCTATTGCAATAGATCAATCAGTCAATCAACAAGTGTTTATTAAGTCTTTATCACTTACCAGACATTATACAAGGTGCTGAGGATATCAGAAAAGCAAAAAAAAATAGAGCCTGCCATGAAGGAGCTCATTTTCTAAAGAAGGAGAAACATATAAATAACTGGGTACACAGTAAGATGGAAAAGTAGTATGCTCAAAGGCATAGATCCTAATAGCTGTGAGGTTGGGTGGTTGGGTGGCAAAAGTCTTCTGTGGAACATGGGATTTGACCTCATTCATGAAGGAATTCTGGAAAATGAAGATTTAGAGATGATTTCAGCGTTGAAGTTTACTTGGGGATCATCTAGCGTAACACATACTAGAAAAATAATCCCCATTACAATATATTGGAGAGGCATATTCTAACAAGGACCAAGAATAATTAGATTATCATCTACCAGGAACATCACTCCAAATCTCCACTGAAAAATCCAGACTTCTTAGACAGACCATTTAAGAAAAGCATTTTTAGTTTTTTTAGATTGTTAAAAAATGTAAATCTGATTGAAAGTGAGATTCTTTTGTGACAACCAATAAATAGACAAATTACCAAAGAAGCTGAATATGAATCTTGGAACTTTTGCTATAAATTAAGAGAGAAGAAAGAATCTGTAGTTAAATGGAAAGATACTTCAGAAATCCTCTTTTGATACACAAAGATAGGAGTTGGTAGGGTGGGTTATGTGTATTCCCAAAAGAGAGAAGATATATTATTTCTTCAGAAGTTTGGTCCACATACATTAGAGTAGTATTGGAACCAATGAGAGTTGTTGAGGACAAAGTAGAAGTTACATGAAGATCTTAAAAGACACACCTGATCAAATCAGTATTAACCCTGATACTTGTAGACTTCAATACAAGGATAACAAAAAAGTAAGCATGACGAAAAAATATGGGAAAGAGTAATTCAGAAGAAAGTGTAGGAGTCAAAGACTTGTAGATTCTATATAAATGATAGTCTACACAGTGAACAGCTTTATATAATTTAATTATTCTTTATAGAGTATTCAGAACATTTGATAATATCAACATATATGTATATGTTTTCTCATCATTTCAGAACTCTTTCAAATTATGAAAAATAATCCATGTTTGCCTACCACGAATAATTCTCTTCTATGTCCCTCCAGAAGTTTGGCGCTCAGGAGCTTCAGGCCTTGCTTGCTCTTGACATCACAAAGATATCAGTAAATCATTTAGGATGTCCAGCTGTCATCCCTCATTCTCATTATTTGATTAATCCATTTTTATAGACAATTCCATGCAATTCTTTTATAACATCTTTAATTCTATTCTTCAGAGTTCCTTTTAGTCAATATCTTGAAATATAGTCATATACAACATTTAAAAAAGACACAAAACTAAAATGACTATAAAGAAAAGTAGTATTTCCAAATAAAAAAGAGTCAGTTTTTGGAAACGATATATTCACAATTTACTCATTTCATTCAGGTATGAAACATGTCCAAAAATAATTTAAATTCTTTGTAGTATAAATCTTTACCACAAAACTATGAAATATGGATAATTAATATAAAATTCTAATTGTTTCACAAAATGTTTTTTCAAATTATCTGAAATGTCATTTCATATTGAAAAATATTTTGATTGAAATATCCTAGCAATAATTTCTTTTTATTGATTTTATAATGAAGAATCAATTTCAATAACTGTTAATAATGGAATATAATAAATACAGGCATTATAAAGTTTAAAATGTCTCAACATACTTTTCATGACTCTTTACCCTGAGAGTTAGTGTTTTTTGTCAATAACACACTGTTTTGGTCCTTTCACCAAAAAGATATTTTAATTCTATTCATTGATGAAAAAAATTTGAAAACTAATCTTTCCTTAATGTCCATAGAGTTAAGTTGGGGCAGCTAGGTGGCACAGATGATAAAGTCAAATCTGGAGTCAGGAAGACTTGAATTCAAATTCAGCATCAGATGCTTACTAACTATCTGACCCTGAGCGACTCACTTAACCATGTTTGCCTCAGTTCCTTATCTGTCAAATTAGCTGGAGAAGGAAATAGCAAACCACTCTACTATCCTTGATGAAAAATCCCAAATGGGATCATGGAGAATCAATACTGACTGAAATGACTCAGCAACAAGTTTTCAATATATATGGAGTCTAATTCCATATCTTGCTATGTCTATTCATTATGAAATTTTTAAATTAAGTATAATATTAATGTGATGCTAAATTGTTTTATACTTCAGTATACTTATGCTAAAATGTATTAAATTATAAGTCAGGATATATTTAGCTGTGGGGAGAAGAAAGAACATGCTATATTAAAATTATATCACTATTATTTACTAAGACTACATAACACTATACTAAATGAATTCACATTGATATTTCATGGAACAGGGTTCAGTCCTCAAATTTTAATGACTATGACTATCATAATCTTACCCATTTGTAGGATGCAGAGCAAACCCCACCTTCTTTCCTAAGACTTTTTCTGCCTTTCTTTGATCAGTCTATACTTATCTCCCCCTCCCCTTTTGGTTTTTTTTAGCCATACAGAATAGAGTCCTTAACTTTCATTTTAGCCTTGCTTTATTTGACCTATTATTAGCCACATGGTTCATCAAACTTAATTATTCTTAAACTCAGAGGGGAGAAGCAGGATTTACAAGCAAAGTATTAGGGAATATAGTTTTTGGCTCCAGCATAAAGCACTTGAAGGGACATCTAACTAAAAACTCAGTAAATGAAACCAAATGGAATATACTCTCTTGTCTGATGGAGAGTTATCATTGGTGGTATTCAACTATAGGCTGGAAAATGATTTGTCAGGGATACTGTAGAATAGATTTATACATCATGCACAAAGTGAAAAATAGGAGATAAACACGCTGGGCTGAGAATCATGAAGATAAGGGTGTAAACTGCATCTCTAGTATTTATGAGATGTTGATCATTAGAAAGTCATTTAAGTTCTTTGAAACTCAGTTTCCTCATCTGTAAAATAGGGATAATGACACAATTCCAACTTCATAGGATTCTTGTGAAACTAAAATAATGGAATGTATATAAAGGGTCTAAAAGTTTTGAAAACTTTAAAAATGGTACATAAATGTCAATTGTTATTATTGAACTAGATGACTTCCAAGTTACAGTGTTATTATCCCATAATCGCCTCCCCCGCAAAAAATGTAAACTCTTTCAAGATGACCATGACTTCTACTTATTTTATACTTCCCATAAGGAGTTAGCAGAGAAATATAAATAATACCATTACTCAAAGCATATTTGAAAGGTTGGTCTGGTTTGATTTTATGAAGGTTTCCATATATGGGATTCTTGTTTAAGTTAAAACTTTGATTGAATAACCCCTTACACCTCTGGAATTTATGATTCTTTGAATATATGTGAGAAATAGTAAAGCACATTTTGTTCTTAAAAAAACATTAAATTTTACCTGACATATAATTATATGTACATATGAAATTGTGAAGTGAAAAAAAAAAACCTTTAAGAAAACATTGTATCAGAGAACTAAGCAATACAGTTCAAAATGATTACATAAGTAGTGAAGAGATTCTAAATACAGTAGTCATATGACTTAAGCTGGATTAGATGTAGAAGATGTAAAAGAAAATTCTTTTTTGAGTATGCAAATTTTCTTCCCTTTATGGTCTCTTTTTTTGTGTGCAACAAACTGTAATCTTACTGTAATGAAATAAAATTGGATTTAACTCTGGCCTCAGTTACATGGACACAATAAGTTCAATAAAGATATTTCCTATGCAAGCAAAGGCAATATCTGGAATAGTCTCTTGTTATGGGAACACTTAGTGCTAGGTTTTCCTTTTAGAATTAAATAGATGGTGATCATTCATCAAGGTCTTGTTAAAACATACACACACAGACCCACACACAAATATTAATCATTGTATATGAAGACTTGTAAGGGCAAATCGAAAGGAATAAAATATCTTCTATTTGATTTTCCTCTAAATTAAAAAGCAAATTTTTTTGTTTGGGTTTTCAATATTACAACCTCACAGAGGCAGGATGCCATAGAGAACAAAATGCTAAGCTTGGAGTCTAGAAGGCTGGCCTCATCATATCTGGCTAGATAATTAACTAGATTCATGACCTTTGAGAAGTCATTTATGCAATGTACCTCTAATTAAAAAGATATCCACTAACTGAAATAGGGATTGTCATCTGTTTTGTTGGAGTAATCTTCCATATTCTGACAGCCTCTGTGATGCTGAAATCTCAGATTACTCATATGTTATAATCATATTTATTTATGAGAAAGTTTTTTTCTCTTATGTTAGCTGAGATTCTCATTACCTTTATTGTTCTAATATCACACAATCACAAATACTGCTTCATAAAATTAGGCAATCTTTATCATACATGATAACATTCTCCTTCATTTTCAGCTACCTTTCCTTATCTCATGCAATTTAAAGATCTGCTGAATTTTTTTCCAGGAATTTTTAATACTTATGATAAATAAAACCAAGGTTAATTGCTTCAGTTATTTTTATATGTAATCAAAAAATGTGTACAAAATGCACTCTGCAGTTAATTCATAACTCTTGTTCTCTCATAAGAGTGAATATATATTTTTTTCTTTTTAAAGTACAAGTGCCTACTTGAAAGATGCTTAGGTAAACCTTCTGAGGTTACAGTCACTCATGACATGTGACTTGTGTCATATGTGACACCAGAGAAGAATAGGAAAGCTTTGTTATAATCAACTCTTTATGAACGTTTAAATATGTCTTTGCCTTTCTTATTTAAGTTAAAATGCTAATTGAGCAGAATATAAATGATTAGAACTAATAGGGTTCCTAGAAAAGACATATCAATGTGGGTTACAAAAATTAGGGATAAGTTCAAGGACAGCTGAGTCTCACAAATGGGTAAGATAGAGATTAATGAGAGGGAGAAGTCTTCTGGGAAAGTAGAAAAAAAGTTAAAAAGAAACATGCTTTTTTTTAGGACACTGAGAAAATTAGTCTCCTTAGGTTGATTTGTATCAGGGAAAAATGGAATATTAAATTCCTAGAATGGGTTCACTGAAGTTTTAGAAGGTACATCCCATATGGGTGACATCCCACATATGATAACATCTAAGTAGTTTAATTTCTAATTATATGAACTTCATTGTAGAAGAATTAATTTTTATTCAGTTAATATGGTAAGAACACTGTACTAGGCATCTTCTGTGAATAGTTGAAAAAGCACACAGACACATAATCCCAGGCTCTGTGTTGAAGGAATTTGGAATGCTATTTCAGTAAGGCACATTCACAAACAATACAGACACACACACACACACTCACACACACACACACTCACATACGATTGCATGTACAAGTTGACTGCTGGAATCAAAGCACGTTTCCAAGGAAAAAAATAGCCACAAAACAACAACAACAAAAACTCTATGAAACGATAAGATAGTATTAAACCTTGGTTTAGACCAAAATCAAGCAAATGAAACAACTAGTCAATTCTACCAAATGAGTGAAAACAATCAATCAAAAATTGTTTGGTCTCAAGCAGATAAAATAACTTATTGTGAATTTGTGTGTTTTTCCCCCTCAGGTATTCATTTCAGTGTCATTTAGTGAAAGATTCCTGTGATGAGAAAAGCAATTTTTAAACTACTTCTTGTCTCCCACTTCTGTTTAACTATTACTCTTGAAAGAAAAAAAATGGAACGCATTTGATTAAACATTTCAGGGCTTTCTTATAAATTGCAACTTTAATTTGTTATTTTGAACAAAATCATTGATTTTTCCTGAACACAAGATGTCCTCATGAACAATTCAATCTAAGAACTGTGTTTTTTCTAATAAGGGAAAAGAATATGATACCTATAATAAATTATGCTAATCAATATTTTGAAAATATAGCTTTGAGTACACAGGAAATTTTCTGTGAGACATTTCATTACTTATTGATTGATATCAACCACAAATGAGAGCACATTTTGTTATTCTGGAAGATGGATGATTTTGCATGATGTAAAAATTGTAACATTCTGTCTAATGCCAATGTAAAAAAAACAGATTTCTCCCTAATCTTTAAGTTTGGCTGAAAATATCAAAGAGAGAAAATCAATAAAACACAATATATTAATGTGTAAAAAAAAATTCCAAACATTCTAAGGCACAATACGGCTTCTTTTAAAGACTTTAAAGGAGTTGCAGCTTTTAATTCTTGTCATTTAGTTACGATTAGAACTTGCAAATTTGAATAAATAGACAAAAATATCATCCTGAATGCCTATACAATAAAACAAACTCAATAAGAGGCAAATGTGATTCAATTAAAAAAAATGAATGATGGATCTGGAATTAGAGGATGTGAGTTATCCATACTCTAAAATTAGTTGTGTTTCTTTGAATAGCTCAGGTAACCATTGTGGGCCTCAGGGTACTCATCTAAAACATGTGAGGGTGGTCACAGGAGGGAGTATACCAGAGGATCTATAATAACCATCGATATCTAATTCTAAAGCTATGAGTGGTAAAAAAAAGGGAGAAAATTTTTTTCGTCATTTCAAAATTGAATTTATTTTAATTTTTTTTTCACAAAGAAAGAGAAGCAAGTAAAAGAACAAAGGAATGTGGATATGCAGATTTTGACTTTTTGTTAAGGAAAAACTTCCAGACAATTAGAATTATCCAAAAAAGAGAGTATGGCCTTAGAAGTCGGTGAGTTTCCTTTAACTACATAGTTCTTCAAGGAAAATCTTGTTTGGGAGAAGTTATTAGGAATTCTTAAGGTGTGAGTAAAATTGGGTGTTTTACCATACCTTTTCCAAATCTGATTTTCTGTATTTTTGTGATTTGAGAAACCTAATTATAGTGTTGGTTCTGTGACCAGATTGTGAGATTGGGCAAGTCACTTAGTATTTCCAGGAGGCTGTTCACTCATTTCTAAAATACAAAGATGACCTCTAAATAATAGACAATGGTGGCACCTGTGTCCTAGGATGAAGAAAACTGCTACGTGCTCATAGCAGCAAATTAATCACCAGAATATATGAAAATAACTGGAAGTTCTCTTGACATACTTAAATGTTGGCACTGATTTAGTTAGAAGTTAACTCCTGAGTGTTAGCAGTGAGTATACTGAAATGGTTTGTGTTATGTATGCAAAATAACGTAACCAGAGTATAAATGTAGTTTTGAGTGATTCATGGTAACAAAGAAAGAGTGATTAATTTGTCCTATAGTTTGGGAAGATAAGGAGTATTAGTGCTTGTGAATGGAAGTTGAATAGCTCCTGGGGTTATTTGAGGGTGTATTTTAAGATTTAGAGTATGGGATATCATAGTACACTCAGGCAAATTCCTGTTTTACAGTAGGTGGATTATGAGGATTTAGGCTACATGGAATCTTGTTGGTAAAACCAGGAATGCAGTGGGTACTACTTATATTTTTTTCTAATTCAATTGTAATATTTCCAGACAATGAAATATAGATGTTGTTATTCAGTCATTTCAGTCATATCTGACTCTTCGTGACCCCATTTGGGGTTTTCTTGGCAAAGATATTAGAATGGTTTGGCACCCACTTCTCCAGCTCATTTCACAGATGAGGGAACTGAGATATAGAGAGCTAACAGAAATGTTTCCAAAAAATTTGTAAAATGGTCAAAGGATGTGAACAAACGGTCATTAAAAATTGTAAAATATAAATATTTAAAAGAATGATTCAAATAATAATGTAAATAAAATTCGAAATAACCCTGAGATTGAATTTCATACCTGGCCAATTAAAGAAGATACTAAAATTCATAACAAATATTTATGTAGCATTTTAAGGCTTGTAAGTGTATATATGGTACTTCATTTTATGCTCAAGCAACCCTCTAAAGTAGAAATTGTTATTATCCCCATTACGTAGATGAGGAAACTGATGCTGAGTGAGGTTATGTAGTATGCCCAGTTGTACATGTAATGTACATGCAGCTGTAGCTCAATTTTAACTCGGGTCTTTATAATTCCAAATCTGGTATATACTCCACTAAACCAGCTAACAACCTCATAAAAAGGTGACAATGAAGAGAAAAAAAATCAGTATTGAAAGGGTATGAAGAGATAGTTATACCAAAGCATTGTGAACAAAGCTGTGAATTAATATAGCCATCTTAGAAATCAACTTCAGATTATGCAAAGAATGTCACTACAAGGTGATATGGAAATTGATAAGCCCCTTTGACCAAGATTTGAGTGACCTAAATCACATACCCCAAGATCTTCACTTGCCACTCTCAGGAACACCTGCTCTTCCAAGGGCATATAAACTGTGAGCCCACCCAAATGAGGGTTCTTTGATCTAAGATAGATAGCCAAATGACTATCCGTTTATTAAGACACATGCTGGCCTTATTCATAAAATGATAAAATTACCCAGAAAAATTGCTAAAATATTCATAACATTTGATACACAGATTACATTACGCATATGTTGTCTGCAGGTCGATGAAAAATAAATGAAGAGAAAGTTTATATATATATATATATATATATATATATATAATACATATACATATATATATGCATATACACACTATTTATAGTAGCATTTTGATAGAAATAACTGGAAATAAAGTAGACCCTCATTGATTGGAGAATGGCTAAACAAGGTATGATGCTTGAATGTAAGAGAAAAGCACTGGATATAAGAAATGATGAAAAAGATTACTATAAAAAAAGCATGAGATTTATGTGAACTAATGCAAAATGATGTAAACAGAATCAAGAAAACAGTATATATGATGACTCTTACAAGATAAATGGAAAGAAGAGCAAAACACCAAACTAAATGCTTCAACGCTAAATGCCTCATAATTAGAATGACCAAGTTGACCCCAAAGAGACTAAATATTTATTGTAATGGAAGAATCTGGTGGATGGGGGAGAAAGATACTGTAAAAAATATAGGTAATGTTAAACCAAAAAATATGAATGAAATAATTTTTAAACATGAGATATACTATGCTAGATACCAGAAATACAAAGACAAAAATAAACCGGAGACAAGAGAGATTGAATTTAATTACCACACTCCACTCACCTTAATTCCATGCCATCTTATCTCCAAATGTACTCTTCAGCTCCTGCCCCTGTCATTTTGCTTCTGACTGGTGAGAATACTTTATAACTAACTCAGTCCATTCCTACCACAATTCTGTAGCATCATTTTCAATCTATTCCATCACACACGTACCTTGTGCTCCATCACCACACCTTTCTAACCTCTGGTTCTGGAAACAATAATCAAATCAATACTACTATCCCTAGAAAAGATGTCTGAAATAACCATCCTATGACACCACTCATAATCCCAATGACTTCCTGATTTTATATACCCTTCCTTGGCCATCACTACCCTATGGGATCCTACTTCTCCCCTCACACTATTTATCTTACCAAACACGTAGAGCATTCACACTGGAGCCTTTTCCCTTGATGTCTTCTCCTATCAACAATCAACATTGGTATTTATAGTGTTCTACCATGTAGCAGCAAAAATATTTTCTCTGTAGAGTTTCATGTCAGCCTTACATAGGAAAATACAGATTTATGAAAACAGATTAATCAAAGATTGATTATTTAGTTGCAAATTAGAAACTTTCTTTATGGAAGTATTAGCTGTAGATTTCTTAAGTAATGAGTTTTCTTAGCATACTAAGGAATGAATTACCCAATGATAAAGTCACAATTTTTAAAACCTGTATTAATTCCATGAAACTGTATACACAGTAGTGGTAAAAAAATATGGATTCAGCTTAGTATAAAATTCTTAATTCAAGTAATCCTCTTGTTACTTCAACGTTGTGATGATTCTCTGAGTTTTGGAAGGCCCTGCCATAAGTTTAGGCAAGTCTGAAAAACTTCTAGTATGGGCCTGGTAATGAAATATTAGAATGCATAGATAGATAAATAGATATAGATATAGCTATCTACATGTAGATAGCTATATCTATACACACATATACATACATGTGTATATATGTATGCATGTGTGTATATGTACGGGCCTAGAGTTTGAATATTGGAATGCCTATATACATGTATACATATATGCATATATATGTATGTGTGTAGATAGATGATAGATAGATGATAGATAGGCGATAGATGATAGATAGATAGATAGATAGATAGATAGATAGATAGATAGATAGATAGATTCAATTGATTATTTGAATTATTGACAGAGAAAACAATGTCTCCTGGAAACTACTTAAAGGTTTTTTGCAAGATCACTATGGCTTCTTCATGATGTACAAATCCTACCTATAGGATATCCTGTTTTAACTTACTTGTTTTTATTCATTAAATGTGCATCAACATACGGTAATCCAAAGTTGTACCAAACTCCACAAAAGCAGGCAACACCAAAGAGATGCCATTTAGCAGACAATGTAAATATCTACCAGTAAAACCATAATATGACGGCGACCCTCATACAGTTCTGATCTAATTGTGAAGTAAAATTGCAGGATTCTTATAAAAATGTTTAAACCAAATACACAATGATTGCGGAGCCCCTGGAAGTGGCTGAGCTCCCAACCAAATCATCCCTATTAGCTTCTATTCATGACTGGAATTATGCTTTTTTATCTCTGCCCAGCATGCAGCATTTACTTACCCTCCAATTTCAAGGCATTACAGATTCTGCTGACTTCAATGCGTTCCCCAAATAGAACACTACAGTAATCTTCTTTTGCTAGACATTTAAGCCATGTGCTTTTCTTTTCTGTAAAGATGCTTTTTTTTAATTTTCTAAGAGGGCTGGAAAGGTGAAGTTATAATGAATGAGAACTTGTTTTCTAAAGTAACCATGTAGACACTCCATCTCAAGTTTAAAAAAAAAAATGGCTCAGCCTCCTACCTTAAAAACAAACATCTCTCGGCGGAGAATGGCTAGAGTGTTGAAGTTTCCATCACAGATGTTCGGTTTGGCTCCAGGATAGAAAGGTTTGCCAGTGGGAGGCCTGGGAGGTTTAGGCCTGTCATTCTTCCGGGGGTCTAGCGGAGGAATAGAGCGGTGCGGGGGCACTGTTGGTAGAGGTCTTGTTGGTGGAGGGGTCTTGTCAGGTGGACCTTTTGAAAAGATGAGGACAGTGCTTGGGCTCACTTAAAACTGGAATATTGCTGGAAAATATGCTACAGAGAACAATTATTCATCAGCAGAGGATACCAACTAGGTGATCTAAGAGGTATTTAAGATAATATAAAGAAAAAAATGAAAATGAATATACAGTTCTATTTAATATTAAATTATCATGCTATGTTCTTGAACTGAGTAATCAAGATTTATTTGTTACTTTTCAATTTCAGCTTCTCCACTGTTTATCCAGGGACTATGCATAACAAACCTATATAACATAATCCTACATATTAATTAATTAACATATTAATTAAGCAAATAATGTGACAAATATATTTGAATAATTATGAAAGAAAAGATTTACTCACCAAAACTTGTACTAAATATGAGTATTAGATCAAACATCATAACTTTTCCAACTTTAAAATTTTGTATCTATTGAAATACTTTAATGCATTTTTGCAAAGGAGTTTTCATTTGAGTATTGAATTTGTCACCTATTGATTATAATACCAGCAGCAAAACATCAATATTTAAAACAGTTTTTGAAAGGGGTCTTCTAACTCAAGCCAAAGTTTACACAAATACTTTGGCAGTGATATTGAGCACCACTTTTCAAGATTTTGTTAATGAAAGACACAGCTGTTAACACTTGGTATTTAGACTATGGGAAGGATATTCTGGTGTAGACCTTCTGTCTAGACTACTAATTCATGAGGTCATGAGAAAGAGCCCCCTTTCACTTAACCACTTTAGAGAAACATCCTTTAGCACACACTATATAGCACCATAGACATAAAATATGTTCTAATATTTAGAATAGAAATATTCAGCTCCCAGGCAAGGACATCTGCATTTTCTCTTTCATTGCATTTTGACTTCTCCTCCAATATAGAGCAGCAGGAACTGTGACCTTTTAAAAAAAAACCCACTTTAACCCTGAGAGAGCACTTAACACTGAGCCTTTTAAACTGAAAAAACTAATTAATGCAAAGCAAATTATTGAACTTAAACTATGCTATTTTAAAATGCAAATGGCATCTTCTGGTTACTGTGTATTAACATGCAAACAATACAGATTTGTCTTTGCATTGTAAGAATAAAAGTTTCACCCCATTAATTTAGTGAAACAGATTCACTAAATGTAAATTACACATGCCATGCATTTAACAATTATGGGTGAAATAAGTGTATCTGTAAAGGTCAATGATGGTACTATGGGAGTTAAAGTTACTGTAAAATTGTATATCTTTTTTTACTTCTCTTACACTTAATTTGCTCACATTTTTATAATCTCATCATTTAAATTTTTATCTCAGAGACTGTCTTTACTTTGAGATAATGAACAATATAGTCATGTATATTTTACCACTCTATACTATTCAAAATTGGTTATTTATAATTATATACTTTCCAGGACAATTTGTCACATTCATCAATTTCTATAACATGAATAATACTACAACTGTGAGCCATAGAATACTGAAACCTGTGAACTTAGAATTAACATTTGGGATGTCTGAGCTGGAGTCTCAGCTTCTCATGAAGACAACTTGCTGTTCTTATTTTATTATTTATTTGAATGTCCTAATCAAACACTCCTATATCTTTATTTTAATGTTAAAAATATTATCCTTGGTGCAATTTTCATTACAAGCTGTCGGATTGAAAGAAGTTGGATGGAAAGAAAATCAAAATTGGAAATATTCTCCTAACCTATACATTAAAACATCTGGGCTGACTGCCCAAAGTGCTTGACTGATAAAACATATTTTTCCCATGAAGCATTTCTCCCCTGTCTCCCAGTATACCCTTCCATCCCTCCACATGCTTAGAAATTTCATTTGAAGTGGTGAGACGTAACAAGAGCTTCTAGACTTCAGCGTAGGGTCAACCAAACAAAAGCCCGATAAAACAACAACCTACCATATATCTTCTGGATGCCTTGTAAGTCATCATTAGGTAGTTTAAAGTTGTCAGTCTCCATATACTGGTAAAATGGAGCCATGATTGCTGTGGGATCATTGGAATGTTCCAACCCTAGAGCATGTCCTAATTCATGAACTGCAACTAGAAAGAGGTCATTTCCTGTGTGAACGAAAAAGAGAAGGAAACATTTTAAGAGTCAGAAAGTCCTACAATTAACTACACCAGTGCTGTAAAAGATAATTAAGTGATTCCAAATTTAAACAATAACACATGGCTTAAGGGTAACAGGAGGAGTTCATTTATTTGAATGTCAAAGTATCATTTTATCATTCATTGTTCTACTGACAAAAATCAATGATCTTGGTTGAAAACCCTTAATGACTACTCAATTCAATAAGAGTGAACAATTATATGAAGCTTTAATATTTATGATATAAATTTACATATATTAACAATTTTATTCTCATGATAATCCCTGAAGTAGGTGCTTTTATTATTACTATTTTATGAAGAAACTGAGACTGAGAGAAGTTCAATATATTTCCCATGGTCACATATTTAGTATCTGAGGAGAGATTTGAAATTAAGTTGTCCTGACCCTATTTGTATTGCTCCATTCATAAATATTTATTAAATATCCACTATGTGCCATGTTCTACACTAAGCACTGCGGATGCCAAGACTAAATGAAACAGTCCCTACTCTAGAGGAGCTTTTGTCATGTTGCTGCTAGCTGATAATGCCACCTTATAGCCACATAACACTTTAAAAGGTTCACAATGGATTTATATGTAATATTTTTTATCATTTGAGTGTGATAAAAACCTTTTGAGATAGAACATACATTATTAACCTTATTTTACACATGAGTATTTTTTTGCTTTTGTTTCTGTTTTGTGTGTGTGTGTGTGTGTGTGTGTGTGTGTGTGTTTTGTTTTGTTCTTATATTGGGGCTTAGAATCATAAAATTATTTCCTTCAGGATTACAAATATAGTTAGTGATGGAGCTGAGATAAGAACTCAGTGTTCTTTATATTAAATTATGCTTTCATCCTGGATTTTGGAACAATCAACCTGGTTGTCTAACTCTTGAATTCTTCCGGTTCCAACATTTACAACAACTTGTTATTTCATTTAAAGCAGACTGATAAGGGCCTATGAACTATTCAAACCTGGAGGAAAGAAAAATACATTCATTTGCTGTTGTATTTGACTCTTTGTGACCCCATGTGGGGTTTCCTCAGCAAAAATACCAAAGTGGCTTGCCATTTCCCTCTCCAGCTCTTTTGACAGATGAGGAGCCTAAGGCAAACAGCGTTATGTGACTTGCCCAAGATCACACAACTAATAAGTATCTGAATCAGGATTTGAACTCAGGTCTTCCTGACTTCCTGACTCCAAACCTGATTCTCTATTCCCTGAGCCACCTAGGTGGAGAGAAACATACAAGATGACCCATCTTACTGTTGTCTTTAGATGTAGAAGCATACAGGAATGGTAAGATTATATGAACACTAAGTATAAGGACCTTTGAATCCATAGCTCTGGAAGCTTAGAATTGGTTAGTTTTATAGCTGGTCTTGCTCCAACTTTCTACTCTAGTTGTATTAACTGGCCTCTTGTCTGTTCTAAGTTCCCTACCACTGGCTTCATCCCCTGCTGTTTACTTCAGTTCCTCTGGGCTCAGAGTTTTGTATCTGGATCTGTACCATGGCCCTTCTAGCTGACTCCTCATTGACCAAACCCTCCTGATGCTGCCTTTCTGCTTGAACTCTACCTTGCATCTGCCTTGAGGTTACCTAGACATGGCCATTCTTTTGTTTATTAGAGGAGGTCTCTAACTAATTCCAATAATGAGAACAACATTACAAGACATAGGGATGCCAAAACAGATCAAGCACAAAAGTTAAAGGTAGTGGAGATGGCATGAGAATTGTATGAATTTTTGATAACTATATTTCTGGCGAATGGAATATTTTAAATACTCTTATTAAGTTTCATAAAATATTTTATATATAAATATATATATATATATAATTTTATAAGAGATTGTGAGAAAAGAGAAATTTTCATCACTGATCTTTCCTGTTGCTAACTACTTTCTTAAATCTCATTCTGTACTCACTGTTATGACTGACTCATACCCAAAACTACTGACTTACAACTCTTCCTAACCTGTCCAAGTTGTCCTTTCTATTCTCTAGTCCCTGGTCATCTTTAATTTGTCCCATACTTCTATCAACAAAAATCTAATACTGTCAAGGTACAAAGAAGTATAGTGTAACATTATAAATTATATGTCATTGGTTCCCATTTCTAATCCACTTTCAAATCTTGAATACACATATTTTCCAGGGAGTTTTCTTTCTGAATACAAATGAAACAACCCTAACACATGTTAAACTTATACAGTAAAGGTTATTTAGGATAGACCTTGCAAAATGCCCCTCCCCCCACCATCCATGTACAATCAAACCACTTCTAAAGATCTCTATTTGTTGCCTGTTACTGAATCAAGTCTAAACACATTATGAGTCTGAAGGAGGTATGGTTTTATATACATATAATCACTTCTGTAACTAGGCCCATAGAGATAGTATCAGTAATCAGTTGGCATACCAAATATATTTGATATACATACATGCACACAAATAAAATATTTTATACATATGTACATGGACATATAGATATCTATACACACATGTTTAAATTTAAGATTTTATGTATGTCTCTGTTATGGAGGAGTACAAATTAAATATATTTGCAAAATCAAGCCCAAATGATTTTCAATATATTGTTTGCTAAGAAACTACCTGCATTTGCTGCCAGTTTGACTATAGAATCCTATAGTCCTTGTAGCAACAGTTTTTATATGGCCCAGAGCCAGATACACCAAATTAAATCATAACCTCTAGTTTCAGAGTCTAATCAAAGTATAAGTTATCACCATCATCAAAGTCCTGCTATCACCTTGAAGTTTCATGGTTTTACTATAGGATCTTTTTATGTTGGAAGGCCATTTATTCCATTCCATTCTGAATTCTGCCTTGAGTGATCTAAATTAGGCCAGGAATCTGGAGAGTTCACGTGAGTTAGTCCTGATTTGTGTGTGTGTGTGTGTGTGTGTGTGTGTGTGTGTGTGTGTCTGTGTGTGTGTGTGAATCAATTAAAAAGAGAATCTTGGACTGGATTATGAGGATGATATAGGACTGAATGAACCCAAAGATCTCTTGGAGTATCTAAAATAGAACTGTTCTCCAGAGATATAAATGATATAACTGTCAGTTAAATAATAATCATTAAGCAATTCAATTCAATGCTTCTCATGTACTTAGATTTAACTTCTCTACAGAAAACATATTAGCAAATAGTAGTAAAGAACAGAAAAAGAAGTAATGTATATTTTTCCTTAGCTTCATAGAACTTACAGTCAAAGGGGAAAGATAAAAATATAAACAAAGAATAACAAAACTTACAAATGAAGAAAAGAAAAACTGTAGATTAATGCAATACAAATGAACCCTATGAATAATAAAGGGAAATGCTTAGTAAACAAAGTTAATTAGTAGTTTTGGAGAGAGTAATTTAGGCAAATATTCCTCTTTTATCTTTCTCCTTCTACTCAAACTGGAGTTTTCAACATTTTCCAAATATATTGCTCCCCTTCCCACATTTATAGTTTTGTTATGCTATTCTCTGTAGAAACCATACATGCCCCCACCAAACACATCTTTAGTTGCATTTACTCTTCCTTCAAGGCAGTGTCCAAATATTCCCTCTACACTGAGCCTTTCCCCTTACCCAACCCCCATACAAAAGTGGTTTCTTCCTACTAACATCTATGGAACCATTTATATATTTCTCATGAACTTATTGTTTATTTTAAATCATAGGTGATCTTGCTCTATCTTTCCTATCAGATTAAAAAGTCCTGGAGGGCAAAGATTATAGGAGTGGAGAAATTTAGAGAGAGAAGGGACCCTTAAAGTCTGACTCTCTCTTTTTACACATAAGGCAGCTAATGTCCAGAAAGTTTGAATGACTTATCAAACAAAACAAAGGCATGTCTGAAAGAGTTACAGCCGAGATACAAATCCAAAGTCATCTTTGCCTCTCCCTCAGATCCAAGAATCTGACTTAGACAAAACAAGGGTTTATTATTTGTTGAATGGAATAAGACTGGAAAGCAGGGTATCAAAGACATATCATTTATAATTAGTTATAATTAATTATATAATGACTATGTAGTTATAATCAGTTAATTAATTATAAAGATAACCTTGACAAAAACATGGTTGAGAAAGATTTATATGTTTTAATGTAGAAATTATGTGGAAATGTGATGAATTGAATTGGGGAGGCAAGAGAAAAAATAACCAGAGCAATTCTGCTATAATCTAAGTCTAGGGTGATGTGACTCTCACCCTGACCTATTATTCCGACTAGAACGATAAAGTGAGTGAAGGAGTGAAGAAGTTCCTCCAAAAAAGGAAAAAGAAGGAAAATTTCATAGGATTTGTTATATATACTGAAGTGGAGATAGGAAAGGGAGAAGAGTCCAGGATAAATTTTATTAAGTGAGAAGACCAAGATAACTCCAATAGTAGGAACCTGGGAAAGCAAGAAACTAGTATTTACCCATTACAAAGATGGGAAACCTAGAAAAGCAGTGTCAGCTAAAGTGGAAATACAATGAGGATGATCAAGTAGAAATGTCCTATGGTTAACTGAAAAAGTTTTGAATAGAAAGCATAAGAGATAGGAATGTAAATATAGGTCCCCATAAGGTCACAGGTTCAGTCAAAAGAATGAACTACCTCTTCAAAGATGTGTTTATAAACTGAGAATAGTAGAGACTGAATTTCAGAGTGTACCAATGAATGAGAAAAAAGGAAGAACAGTCTTTTACAATGGAGATAGAGGAAGGAAAAGAGGTTATGAAGGAAGGAAGGGAACCAAGGTTATTTTTTAACAGAAGAGAAGTCTTAAGAATTCCTGATAAAAATCAATAAAATTATTGATTAATAAAGATTCCTGATAAAAACCAATCCAAAATTCTGTTGGATGCTAACAAGCTCACAATGCTCCCTAGTCCCATTTTACATATACACCATTCTTTTCTTTATTTTGTTCACTGTGCAAAGCATTATAAATAACCAAGTGTCCAACTACAACCTACAATTGCCAATTCTGCTTAGGGTTGTTTGTTATCTTCAGTAGCTCATCCAAGTGAAGATCAAGATTTTTCAACAGGAACCTAACTGAGCACATATTAAATATTAGAATTGAATAACTGAAGGAAGTATCAAGGAATTTAAGATTGGTAGAATTATAAAACAAAGATACATAATGATAAAGACATGCTGACTAGCCATAAGTATAGTGAAGGATGAGCATACCTGTAGCAAGGGTTTATAAACTTATATACACATACTATATATACATATATATATATACACATATATATATACATATATAATATATATATTTTATACACACACACATACACATATATATGTATATATATCCATATTTCTTGGATTTCAGGTTAACAATTCTTGCTCTAGGGGTAAGTTCAGGCCTCTATTCAGACACGATATCTGAAACCTCATGATCTCTGAGAACTACAACTTGATTCATCAAAAAGATTAAAGGGAGTATTTCATTTTTTAAAAGTTACATTTCTAGTGCCTAGGACAGTGTCTGGAATATAGTAAATGTTTAAGAAATTCATGATGACTGACTGATGAAATGAGACATTACTGACTCATATAAAGCCCACATTCAATGGCTTATCGATCAATAGAGCTGCCTCCTTTACTGAAAGCTTCAATTCACATCAAGTAACGAAATTCTATTCTGTGTCACAATGATAAAAGATTCCCATAGTGATAGAAGATTCCCTCAAGGATGGTATTCCTGTTTTTAATTTTTTTCTATAAAATATCTTCCACCTCATTTTTGTGAAATCAGGTATCCTTATCTATAAAAACAAATTTGTCCTCTGAATAAGAAGTAGAGCTGGAAACTATACTTTCCCCTTGAAGGAAGATAAAATATCTCTAATCTCAGTCAACTTCATATGTTTTTTTTTTTTGACAACCCAAATGATTCTGGAAGATAATCTTCAAGAGGAAAATATACTGCTAGTAAGTTTTTTCTTACAATTATTTTCTATCCAACAGCTATACAAATTTTGCTTCAGAAAAAAAATATTGACACAAACATAGAGGGAGGCCCTTTTGCTGTATCCATTCTTTAACTCATCAATAAAATTTCCCTTGAACAATATTTCCAAAAGTAGACACTTTCCTTGGGTGATGAAGAAAGTTAAACTTTTGAACAAAATTTATGAGATCTGGATGTGAACCCATCCCCTTTAATTCTGAAATAGTATTTTTAATTAGAAAAACTGCTCAAACTCTAAGTAATTACTAGTATTCAGATGATTGGCAATAATGTAACTAAAATTACTTGCAGTTTCACAGTAACTTAAAAGATTTATACTGTTAAATAAAGGAAACTCTAAGAGGTAAATCCCACCAGAAACTGTTATTGGCTTGTAATGAATTTGGAGCTATTAAAATGCATCAGATTTATTTCATATAAATGATAACAATAAATGATCCACACATTGACAATAATTCACACAATGTGATCCTTAAATGTAAAATGCACTGATCTTACCACCAAACAAAAAGTTTAGTATTTAGATTTGAACAACACTAATATTAGCTTTTTGCAATTTTGATTGTTTGAACTCTTGGTGTTATCACAATATAACTTCAGAAAATCAAACTTTATATTATTTGTTATATCACTTGCAAGAAGCAAGTACATAACCAACCCTGACAGTTAGTGACTGACAACTTTTTTTAAAGTTAGTCAAACAAAGTTTTTTAAAAAATAGCCAAATGTAGGAATAGAAATAAGGTTCAAATGTTAGTAATCTCTTACTTGACAATGCTGTCCTTAATTATCAACCACACTCCCCTCCCCATACACATACATAATATCCATCC
Organism: Notamacropus eugenii; assembly: GCF_028372415.1. NCBI lineage: Eukaryota > Metazoa > Chordata > Mammalia > Diprotodontia > Macropodidae > Notamacropus > Notamacropus eugenii. The sequence continues at coordinate 166,315,089 of NC_092875.1, read as the reverse complement.
TGACTCTTTTCTCTTTCTCCTAGTCACTCTTCCTCCAAAAGATAGGCAAAAATCGAATGTAACATGGGTGCATCTGGAGATATAACTAACTGTTTACTCTAGAAATATTGACATTGAGTTCTACTATGGTATGAATCAAATGATAAAAATTTTAGATTAAAATTGTTGCAGCTTTTCCTTAAGCTGTTGGCCCTAGCACCCATGTTTAAACAGAGTGGTGGAAAGAATAATGGATTTTGAGTTATCAACAAGTATTTATTAAATGTGCTAGGCAGTGTACTAAGAGTTGGAAGTTATTTTGTATAAGAGAATCCAGGTTTGAGACCCATTTCTTCCATTTCTTAGTGACCTCAGGTGAGACACAACCTTTCTGTGCCTTGGTTTCCTCATTTGTAAAGCAAGGGAATTGAACTATATGAGCTCTGAGGGTCCTTCCATATCTGGTTTTATAAACTTTTCTATGGGTTAGGGTTTCTAAAGAGGAGGGCTCTCCTTTCCTTTAACTGATTGATTATATAGCTTTTTGTTCATCCCTGTTCCCTTCCAAGTTCTCCTTGTCACTGACCCTAGGAAAATTTGGTTTGCTTGTGGAAAAATATTGCAAAATTGACATTTGTGTGAACTACTTACTTTTATGTTTAATTACTCTGGCTCATGAAAAACAACCATGAACAAATATTATTAAACATGAATTAAATATAGTTAGGTTTATGTTTTGTTCAATTTAACAACCTTCCCCAACATAAAGAAGAAAAAGGAGGGAACAATGTATAGTCAAGACAATGCAAGGAACAGGGAAACACCCATAGTAGCAACATGTTGAAGAAGTGTATCTATGTATATTTCCTTTACTCATAGCTCCTTTTTCAATGTCTCTGATGACTCATGACAGTCTACAAGGGCTAGATCCCTATCAAATTCATAAAGGTTGTTTTAATTGCCAGGAGGTGTACTGGTATTGCTGCTGCTGCTACTACTACTCTTACCAGTACCAATATTATAGTAGTAGTGACTAGTACAACTACTACTGTCCAGTACTATAATGTTTTAATTTTTGAAAATCCATTCGAAAATATCATCTTACATGATCCTCACAACAATAAGAGGAGGTAGATGCTCTTATTATCCTCATTTTATATAAAAAGGAAATTGAAGCTGAGAGAGGTTAAGAGATTTGTGCAAACTCTCAAAGCTACTAAATGTCTGAAACCAACTTTGAACTCAGGTCTTCCAGACTCCAGGACTAGTACTCTACCACCATCACCACCACCACCACTATCACTATTACTACAGAAGCTGTTGTACTTTTCTTTTAAGAAAATAAGATGACAAATGACACCCTAAATAACAGTTTAGTTAGTTTAGTTTGGGACTGAATAACTAACTGGAACCAAAAGCCAGTCATTCATCAATGGAAAACTGAAAGGAGGTCTCATTTAGAGTGTCCCATCGATTTTGTTCTTAGGCTTCTACTGTCTAATATTTTTATATATGACTTAGTTGAAGGCACAGATGACTAGATTGACATACATGAAATAAGGAGAGAGTGAATAGATTGTATATCAGAGTTAAGATCTGAAGAGGAACTGGGAGTATATGAAATAGGACTTAATTTGATGAAATTAAATTTAATAGTAATGAATATCAAGTTGCGAGGCAGAACAACATATCATATAGAGAGCTAATGTTAGAATTGGGAAATTTTGCCTCTGTCACAATTGAATATATGATCCATTCAAGTCACTTAGTCTCTCAGTGCCCCAAGTAGCTTTACACAGTAGCTGGCACATAATTAAAATCATATTTATAATATAAAATATAATTACATTAATAATTATGACTGGTATGTAATATCTTATATTATATAATATAATAGTATGTTAAAATAGTAATGTAAATAAATGTTTACTGACTGACTGTAAGACTACAAGTGCTAGCCTACATTGGTAGATGCAATTTTGTCAGAGTTCCTTACACCAATGAAATTATAGGTACAGGGCCCCTCTTCCCCAAGACAGAGTTAAGTTAAACACTTGAAATGTTTAAAAGACAACTTTTTATGTAGGGCAAGACTATATTCTCTACAATAAGGAGCCATAAGTTTTGGGAAACTTTGTATGAAACAAAAGCATAACATAGAAGCCAAAAAAACTCATATAGTAAAAGGTGCAGTGTTCAAGATGAGAGAGGGAACACATATTCTGTCATGCCTCAGCCAGAAAAAGAAAAATCTACGGTACTGGTGCATACTGTTCCAAGGGCCACATTTTATGTAAGACACATTCAATTAGTTGTCAAGTATTTTTGATTCCACTTCCACAAGCTCCTGAACACTTTTCTTCTCTAATGCAATCACTATCCTAATTCAGGCAGACATCAGCATGGACTGATAGAATTATAATTGATCTCATTGCTTCAAGTCTCTCCCCTTTCTAATCTCTCATTCCTAAAATAGCTAAACCCACTCCCCTGCTCAAGAGTCTCTCAGGGGTTCTTTCTGTCCTTAGAAAAAAGTCCAAGCTTCTCTATCTTTCCAGGATTCATATACATTATTCCTCTTTACACAATTTATATTGCAGCCAAATTACCTTTTTTTTTTTGTTCCCTGCACCATTTCCTGTCTCTCCATTTTTTACATATGTTGTCCCCCACTTTTGGAGCACATTCTTCACCTGGATCTTTCTGAATTGTTAGCAACTTTTGAGGTTTATGTCAAATGTGATGCTTGGTTTATTTTGATCCTCTACAATTGCTATCATTTTGCTCTTGGAAATATCTTTGTATTTTATATATTTTGTATTAACTTATCTGTGCTCATATTGTTTCTCAATGATAAAAATCAAGATTACTGAGGACATAAACTGATTTCGTTGTTGACTTTTCATTTTCAGAGTCTAGCATATTTCCTTTTCCTTAATAGATGATGATTGAATTGAAATGAATGGGATATCAAGTTTTTTTGTTATTTTTTTGAAGTATCATTATGTTTCAATCTTTTTGAAACTTTGACAGATTTTTCAGGAAACTAGCCTCTAGATACAACTATATTTGCTTCAATATCACTAACATGCCATATTGGTATATATACAAACACAACCTTAATTGATTCTCTATCTGAAAATAAGGGAAAATCAATATTTGTGCAGTAGATTTGTTACAGAAAATGGTGTTTGCATGATAGACATTCCCCCCCAAAATAATATTGTGCTTATCTAAGAGATTTGATAAAAATATATTCAAAAAGGTCAGCATTTAGAATATCTTGGTAGCCAAATGGATAATTCAAGGTCAAAACATATATGTTAAATGCCTAAAATCACAGGGCAATGGATTTCAATGAAAAAAGATATGGGTCCAATTTTTTGTTCTGCTGACATTGGTGTGATTATTTGCAAGTCATTTAATCTTACTGAAGCTCAGTTCCCTCCTATACAGTATACATAGATTTGCTTAGATGATCTTTACTGTCTACTTTAGCTACTGATTCTGTGCTACTACCTGTCTGTTCTTGGGTAAACATTAGTCTCAACTGGAGCTCATTATTCCCACCTATAAGAAGAATGGGCAAGAAGAGATGACCTCTAATTCCCCTGCTAGCTATTAATCTAGAATCTTATACTGATTTGTATATAGGTCCCTTCAAATTTTAAAGTTGCTTGACTCATTATTGTAATTGCTTATTCTTACATGAGCTTTGGGCTGAGGGAATCATATAAACTCAATTTCTCTGCTTCATTTTAATTGATTTTTTTTAAGTGATGCATACTGTCTATCAATGAATTGGAATGTAACTATCTAATAAGTATCAAATGTTCTCAGTTACTAAAATATCAACAAGTAGGACTTTGTAAAACAAATATTGGAAATGTGATAAATACTTTTGTAGAGAGGCAGCAAAATATGTTAGAAAGCTCACTGGAAGTACTTGGATTTTAATACTATCTTTCATAGAAACTAGTAGTGACGAAATACAAGTCTCTTAACTTTGCAGTCTGCTTCTTTATAAAATGGAAATGAAAAAATTCATTAGGACTTCTCATGGAGAGTAGCTGTGAGTAAAAAACAGAGATCTAAGTAGAATGCTTTGTAAACTTTAAGGTTAAATGCTCTTTAATGTCAGTTATTATCATAAGAAACATCTCTAGATAGTAATCTTTGATCTATTTGTCCAAATGAAGATTATTTGTACTGTCCTTTTTTAATTCCATTCCAACATTAGTTGTCTTCACAATATGCTCTTGAGTTATTTGTTTGTGTACTTAATCTTGGTATTCCCTAAAACATTTAGTGAAGAATCATCTGCATACCAAGCAGTCCACACATTTGTGGAAGGGAGTAAGGAAAAAGAAAGAAGAATGGGAGACTTGTATGGAGGCTGGCTGGTTAAAGAAGGAAAATGAATTTTAGTACTAATCTAGGGAACATAATCATATACAGAATTTTGCAGCTTCTTAAAAATAACTTTCAGATTATCTGACTTTTGATGGTGTATTCTCTGCTTCATTAGTTTGACTTATTTTAAAGTAATCTTTGTGTTTTTGTCTAGCCAATTTGAAAATCAAACATTTCTTCTAGCTTGTATTCTGAAAATTAGCTAATTTAGGCAAAATTAATTGTAATCATATCATACCTACAAGAATAGTCCTGGTAGTGTGAATTAGCGCTTGTGCATAAACACATGTAATAGATGCCTAGGGATATTTAAATGTTCTTGTAGGCCAGTTTAGTAATTGGTAATATCTTCATCTTATAACATCTTTTTCCTATTTTGAATTTATGGTAATTGTAATGATTGGCCAACCAGAAAGTTAACCAAGAGATTATTACTATTGTTATAATGTAGTAGTAGGCTGAAATAGCTTTTTGATAATGGCAGTAGAAAAGTGGTCAAAAGAGAAAACTGATTCCTACTAAGTTTTAGACTCCCAATGAAATTAATTTCCTTGGAAGATCTCATAAAGTAAAATCCCTGTCCAATGATCAACATTGTATATATTCCTGAAGAATCTGATCCACATTCATATTTATTTTTTCCCTTAATTTAAGCTTTGAAGGCATAATTTTTTTTCAGCTAAATGAAGGAATGGCTCATAGGTTTTCCACAGTGCAATGAATGAAGGTGGTTGTGGAATTAGACTTGGTTTCACTGTGTGACTAAAAATAATAAGAAACATCCTTTTGTAGAGCACTTAATCATCCTACAGAGAAAAATCTTAGGATGAATTGAAAGGAACAGAATGCCACAAAGATAGTGGCAGTTAATATTTGACTATAGGCTACAAAAAAAGGAGAAAAATTCTATGAGGAAATTAATAGGGCCTTTCCAACTAAGCCAACATATTGCTAAGTTAACATAAATAGCTAATGTAACATTGAAGTGACTTCAATGTCAAAGTAAGTATAAGGGAAAGGAAAAACAATAATATATTGGTAAGTGTGTTTTGGGATTAAGAAATTAAAAGGTCACAAGAAACAGTGAATATAAAGAATACAGAGAAGTAGGGGAAGTTATATGAACTGATGCAAAAAGAAATAGGAAGAATAAGGAAACATACACAATAATTGAAATTATCCAATAAGTTGGAAGGACAAAAAACAATCTGAATGTTGTGTAACTGTAATTATCAAGTTTGGCCACAAAGAAGCAGAAGTAAGAGGTTCTAGATGTGGAATATTACATGTTTTCAGACTTCATTGATTTTTTTTTTTTTTGGTAGAATTTCCACACCCATCCTCCATTTACCATTTATCACAAAGGATAGCTATAAGGGAACGTACAGATAAGTATATATGTAGAAACAAAAGTGATATAAAAACACAAGATATCAATAATTTTTAAAGCATTAAGAATGGTGAACCTAAATAAAAGGGTTATAGCATAATTAAAAGTATATTGTCTCTGTATAAAAAAATTTCTTAAAGAAAGTAAGCTGGTAGTGGAAATGACACAAATGAGTAGAACTGACTACATTTTAAGTGACAAAAAATAATTGATTACTGGAACGAGATTCACTTTATAATCAAATTTCTGCCTACTCTCAAATGAATGACTATTTAAAACAAAGGTCAAAATTAATATCAAACTAAGATAAAAATGTAAATATGAAATAGGCACTAAATGCATATATTTAAAAAATTCAGTCTATTTTACCTAGAAAATTAGTTATGGTGAAAGGTAAGAAATTAATAAAAATAATTATATTGGTTGAGATAAGTATGATTCCTTTAAGAAACTTAACCACTATAAAACTGTCATCAAAATGGAGAGACCAAAATAATACAGAAACTGCTTAAACTCTTGGACAAAAAGAAACAGGTGACAGTAAAGAATAACACTAGTTTAAAGTACAAGCTCATGTGCAAAACCATCATGAAAGATTAAGAAAAGTATTCTTTTTACCTCACAAAATATGGAAAAGTATGGTGATAAAAATGAACAAATGTAAAAGTTGTTGTGAAACTATGGATGTAACTCTAAGGAGCATACCAGATATAAATAAAGGACATAAAGTCTTCCACCATTTCTATAATGATCTATTCACATCAAATAAATAAAACCCCTTCAGTATCAAGTGTCTTTTAAAGTAAATGTCAGTAGCACTTACAAAGATGAAGTTAAAGAAGAGTCACTGAATTTCCCCATGTATAGAGAAGAAATTTGTCATAGACACAGCACAATTTTCACCATATCTCAAAGATGAGAAGATTCAAAGAACCTGGGAAATCCCAGAGTTAGAAATTTTTTTCCTTTTTTAAAACCTTAATTTCATTTTTAATTTATGGAATAAAACAAATATTTCCATAACATGGTATAATAAAAAAGATGAATGCGCATGAAATTGCAATGTTATTATTCCTTTAAAATGTATAATACAGTTATCATACAAATTTATTTTTTTCTTTCCTCTCCCTCTCTCCACCCCAGAGATGACTATCATTATTCACAAATACATATACATATATATATATATATATATATATACACACATTTATTTGTGTATAGAGATACATATCTTTATACACATACCTACACACTGATATACATACACACATATGTAAACTCAATCTAGCTATGTGTTTATCAATTCTTTCTCTGGATGCAGATAGCATCTCCCTTCACATGTCCTTTGTAGTTAATTTGGGTACTTATAATAGTCAAAATGAGCTATTAGTTCAAAGTTGTTCTTTTTTTCTCTTTAATCTATTTTTAGTTTTCAACGTTCACTTCCACAAGATTTTGAGTTCCAAATTTTGTCTCCATCTCTCCCCTCCATCCACTCCAAGACAGCATGAATTATGATTACCCCTTCCCTCAATCTGCCCTCCCTTCTATCATACCTCTCCCTTCTCTTATCCCTATCCCCTCTATTTTATTATAAGGCAAGACAGATTTCTATACCCCTCTGCCTGCATGTTTTATTTCTCAGTTGCATGTAAAAACAATTTTTCACATTGGTTTTTAAAACTTTGAGTTGCAGCTTCTCTCTTTTCCTCCCTCCTCACCATCCCTGCTGAGAAGGCAAGCAGTTCAATATAGATTATACATGTGTAGTCATGCTAAACACTTCCATGACAGTCATGTTGTGAGAGACTATATTTTCCTCCATCCTATCCTATCCCTCATTTATTCTATTATCTCTTTTGAACCTGTCCCTCCTGAAAAGTGTTTCCTTCTAATTACTTCCTCTTCCTATTTGTCCTCCCTTCTATCATTCCATCCAACCTCACTTTCACCCCCATTATCCTCTCTCTTTTACTTTCCTGTAAGGTAATATAGATTTTTATACCAAATTGATTGTGCATGTTATTCCCTCCTTAAGCCAAATGCAATGAGTATAAGGTTCATTCTTTCCCTCTTACATCCCCCCTCTTCCCCTCCATTCAAAAAGCTTTTTCTTGCCTCTTTTATGTGAGAGATAATTTGCCCCATTCTACTTCTCCTTTTCTCTTTCTCCCAATATATTTCTCTCTAACTCCTTAATTTCATTTCTTTAGATATCATCCCTTCAGATTCAACTCACCCTGTGCCCTCTGTCTATATGTATACAATACCTCCAACTAGTCTAATTCTGAGTAAAGTCTCAAGAGTTACAAATGTGATCTTTCATAGGAATATGATCTTTCATAGGAATGTAAACAGTTCAACTTTAGTAAGTCCTTTATTATTTCTCTTTCCTGTTTACCTATTCATGCTTCTCTTGATTCTTGTATTTGTTTGAAAGTCCTTTATTTCAATGAATGATCCTTTCTCCCCTCAAAGTATTATACTCACTTTTGCTGGGTAGGTGATTCATAGCTTTAATCCTAACTCCTTTGACCTCTGAAATATCATATGCCAAGCCATGTGATTCCTAAATTTAGAGGCTGCTAGAACTTGTGTTATACTTATCATGTTTCCACAATACTTCAGTTGCTTCACTCTGGCTGCTTGCAATATTTTCTCCTCAACTTGGGAACTCTGGGATTTGGTTACAATATTCCTAGGAGGTTTTCCCTTGCGAACTCTTTCAGGGGATGACCGGTGGATTCTTTCAATATCTATTTTACCCTTTGGTTATAAAATATCAGGGCAGTTTTCCTTGATAATTTCTTGAAAGATGATGCCTGGGCTCTTTTTTTGATCATGGCTTTCAGGTAGTCTAATAAGTTTTTAATAGTTGTTCCTGGATCTGTTTTCCAGGTAAGTTTTTTTTCCAATGAGATTTTCTCATTGTTTTCTATATTTTAATTCTTTTGGTTTTGTTTTATAATTTATTGATTTTTTCATAAAGTCATTAGCTGCTCCATTCTAACCTTTAAGGAATTATTTTCTTCAATTTACTCTGGGACTTCCTTTTCCACCAAGTCTTTTTAAAGAATTCTTCTCCTTTTACCATTGGGGTAGTCTATTTTTTAAGGTGTTATTTTCTTCAGCATTTTTTGTGTCCCTTTTAGCAAGCCGTTGACTCATTTCTCATGATTTTCTTGCCAATTCTCTTCCCAATTTTTGCTCTACTTCTCTTACTTGATTTTCAAAAATTTTTATGAGCTCTTCCATGCCCTGAGACCAATTGATATTTTTCTTGGAGGTTTTGGATGTAGTCCCTTTGACTTTGTTGTCTTCTATTTGTAAATTTCCTCTTCTTTGTCAACAAAGTAAGATTTTATAGTCTGATTCTTTTTCTCATTGTTGCTCATTTCTTTACTTGACTTTTGAGCTCTTTGTCAAGATAGTTTTCTGCTCCCAGTAGGGATGAAGTGTGTACTGTCAGCTACTAGATCCCCCCACAATCTATAGGCCTAGAGCTTCAGAAACAGCTACTGCTGCTCCTACTGTGGCTGCTGCAGATTTCTCCATCTTATCTGCCCACCTGGGGCTGGGTCGAAACCATACTACTCTCTCACACAGGTCCTACTGTGTTTTTCACTAAAACCTACAGATCTTTTCTACTGAATTTTTGGTTTCTCCTCTGTATTTTGGGTTTGTGAAATCTGTAAACTGCCACAGGTACCAGAGATTCATTCTCCATAAGGCTTGCTCTGGTCTTGTCCGTGCCCATGAGACCCATGCTAGACTGTGCTCTGCTCCCAGAGAGGCATGATAGACACTTCCCTTCGATCTTCCAGGCAGTCTCTGCTTGGAGATTTGCTTCACTTCATCATTCTGTGAGTTTGGCAGATCCAGAAATTGTTTAGAGTCATTTTTTTTTTACAGATATTTGACTGGGTTTGGGGGGAGAGATGTTACAAGTCCCCGCTTTTACTCCACCATCATGGCTCACCCACAGTATTTTTTTTAAGAAATAAGGTAGATATTAGAAATTGTTGACCTGTGCCTATTTGGCCATCTGTATAAAATCTTTACGAGGAGGATCCTGTAATGATTTAAATAATATCCTTGATGAAAACATGAAAAATCAGTACACTTTCCAAAAAGATTTTCTCTAGCATATTACGTCTTTATGACCATACAACTAAATAAACTTTGTATATAATCTGTTACTGCTATTGCTTAAGGAAAGTCATTTTCACACCAACTCAGTAAATCCTGCCACTGGCACTATAAGTTAGTGTCAAGTGTGTTAGTTAACACACACAACACTTTTATTAGCTGCTAATCACAGGATTTCCACAGAACTCTCCTTATTTGTATGCCACAGCCTCAGTGGCACAAGTAATTATCCATTCAAAAGAATGAGACTCTCAGGAGACTCTCACAGTTAACAAAGATACCATTTCCTTAAGACTGTTACTTGAGGTGCTAAGAATAATGTAGTTAATAAACTATTTAGAAACATTACTTTAACCATTAGGTATGTAAAATTGATATCCTTTTCCAAGATCCAAGAATCAATATATTATAAGTAGCAATAAATAATATAAATATTGACATTTTTACTAAAAGTGAAACAAACAAAAAAGATACAAGGAAATTATAACTAATGGAAAGATGATTGAGAAGTTTTCCTTGCTGAAAAAAAATTATTGGTGAAATAGGCTTTATCAAGCATTCAAAACAAAGAATGGCTTATTTAGTCATTTTCCATTGCTACGCATACCATGAAGATTAGTAAAAATATCACAATGAAGATAAATGCTGACTGTAAGAAATCACCTCTAGAAGATTAGAAAATGGATAAATTACACTACTACAATAATAAAATTTATAAATTTTATGACTAGATAAAATGAATGCAAAGGTATAAAACAAGTTGGAATCAAGAGATGTATGAGACAAAAGCCTTCTAGTCTATACAACAGCCTTATACCTTTATATCAGGAAAACTTTATTCAAGAAGATAGAAGGTAACAGAGCCATTAAAAATGAACATCCATCATGAAGAAAAAAATGAGAACACATAGTACATTGCCTGGAACATAGTAGGTCATATAATTGCTTATTCTGTTCCCCTACCTTTCTATCCCACTATATTTTAATAGACAGAAAATAATTAGTTACTAATCTGAGAGTTATTTCTGAATTAACTATCATCAAACCACCAACTTATTATAGCAAAGATAAAGATTAACAGCAATTTAGAAGAAACAATGACTTCTGAAAAAAATTGAGACTAAGGAGCTATCTAAAACCAAGTTCCTGTTTGTATCAGTAAGTACTCAAGCATCCAGAAGAGGGACTGCTGCACAAGTTCTTAGATCTGCTTCTCTATATAGAAAGCAAATTTTGGGGTTCAACAATCTTCTTTAATTATATTCACCAACAGAGAAAATGCAATAGAGAAATAAAGACCCAACAGACAGGGCTTCCAACTGTCTGACCATAAAGAATATATACAGCATAGATCAAAAGATAGATCAAGCTCTCTGACCATTACATACATACATAGTTACCAGAAAGAGAAGCACCTGGGCTTTCAAAGCTGGGGGACCTCTCAACAAAATATCAAGAGTCTCATCTGGCACATGAACCTTCTTTCAAAAAGTAAGTAAGCCCCAAAGTAAAACCTCACCTCAGAGTATATATGTATATATATATATACATATATATATATATATATATATATATATATATAGCGCCTTATGAGAAATTAACAAGAGAGGGGATGGAGTCAAGATGGCAGAGTAGAAGTACAGATCTCCTGGAGCACTCCCCCAAAAGCCCTTAAAATACCTGTAAAAATGACTTTAAACAAATTCTAGAGTAGCTGAAACCACAAAATGAAAGAGTGAAACAGATTTCCAGTCCAAGATAGCCTGGAAGACCAACAGGAAGGGTCTATTACATCTGGCTTGGGGCGGAACAGAACCCAGAATGGATCATACTGGCACAGACAGAACTGGAGTAGGTTCAGGGCAGAAAATCACAGACAGATGCTGCAGTTTCTAGATTGCTCATCCCACAAAGGCCAAAAATAGCTTCAGAGGTCAGTAAGAAAATTCTTTAACATGAGGGAGAGGGAACGCTGTAGGGTTCAACCCCAGCCCCAACCCCAAGGTGGCTGCAGCCACTGCTGCAACAGTGGGGTGAGGAGAACTGCTGGCGTGGCTGAGCAGTTGGCAGCTGTGGAGAGGGAATCCTACTCACAGTTTCAGGGCAGAAAAGAGTGCTTGTGGTGGCTCACAGACCAGAGTGAAGGCCAGGAGAGGAGTAAACACCTCTTCCTTGACTGTGCCACTTTGGAGGAGCTGAAAACTTATACGTTTCTAGAGATATGGAACAGCTGCACAAAATCTCTGATGTCTGCAGTAATATACACTGCATTTGACAAAGTATTCAAAAGTCAAGTAATTGGCTGGGAAAATGTCCCAAAAGGGGGAAAAATAAGACATTAAAAGGTTACTTTCTTAGTGAAAGGGTATTTTCTTCCATCCTTTCAGATGAGGAAGAGCAAAATGTACATTCAGAAGAAGATCAAAACATACAACTGGAGCAAGACATAAAAGTCAAGACTTCTACATCCAAAGCCTCCAGAAAATATGCGATGGTCTCAGGCTATGGAAGAGCTCAAAAAGAATTTTGAAAATCAAGTAAGAGAAGTGGAGGAAAAATCGTGAGGAGAAATGAGGGGCAAGAAAATCATGAAAAACAAGTAAACAGCTTGCTAAAGGAGCTTCACAAAAAATGGTGAAGAAAATATTACTTTTAAAAATATATTGACTCAAATGGCAGAACAGATCCAAAAAAGACAGTGAGGAAAAGAATACCTTCAAAAAGTAGAACTGGCCAAATTACAAAGTTCTCAGATCAAAGAGAAAATATTACAAGCATCCAGAAAGAAACAATTCAAGTATTGTGGAAATACTATCTGGATAACACAGAATTTAGCAATTTCTACTCTAAGGGATCAGAGGGCTTGGAATATGATATTCCAGATGTCAAAAGAGATAGGATTAAAACCAAGAATCACATACCCAGCAAAACTAAGTATACTACTTCAGGAGAAAATGGAATTTCAATGAAATAGAGGACTTGCAAGCATTCTTGTTGAAAAAACAGAGCTGAATAGAAAATTTGACTTTCAAATGCAAGAATCAAAAGAACCATGAAAAGGTAAACAGGAAAGAGAAGCCATAAGGGACTTATTAATGTTGAACTGTTTACATTCCTGCATGGAAAGATGATATCTCTAACTCCTGAGACCTTTTTTCAGTAGTAGAGTAATTAGAGGGAATACACACACACACACACACACACACACACACACACACAGAGGGCACAGGGTGAGGTCAATATGAAGAGAGAATACCTAAAAATAAAATTCACTATTGAGTGGAATGTACTAACAGTAAGAGAAAGGGAGAGGTAGAATGTAGCAAATCATCTCAAAAAAAAAGGAAGAAAGAGCTTTTACAATGGAAGGGTAAAGGGGGGATATGAAAGGGAATAACTGAGCCTTGTTCTCAAGGGATTTGGCTTAAGGAGGGAATAGCACACCTTCAATTGGATATGGAAATCTTTTTTACCCTGCAGGAAGGCAGGGGGGAAGGGGATAGGAGAAGGAAGATAATAGAAGGGACAGCAAATTGGGGAAAGGGATAATCAGAATCAAACACTATTGTAGCAGGACAGGTCAAAGCAGAGAATGGAATAAATTTAATGCAGAATAGGACAGAGGAAAATGTGGTTAGTCTTTCACAATGTGACTATTATGGAAGGGTTTTGCATGGCTACACATGTATGACCTATATTGAATTGCTTGCTTTTTCAATGGTGGGTAGGGAGGGAGGAAGAGAGAGAATATAGAATTCAAAGCTTTAATAATGAATGTTATAAATTGTTTTTGCATGCAACTGGGATATAAAATATATAGGCAATGGGGTATAGAAATCTATTTTGTCCTACAGGGAAATAGTGGGGAGGGAAATATAAGAAGGGGGACAGAAGGAGGAACAGAATGGAGGAAGAAGTGGATGGAGTGAATGCTGTTCTGGGGTGGGAGTGGGGAGAGATGGGGAGAAAATTTTGAATTTTGAATTCAAATTCTTGTGGAAGTGAATGTTATTGAAAATTAAAAAATAAATAAAACATATGTTCAAAAAAGAAAATTAACAAAAGGTATCTGAGGCCTATTAATGGGCTGGAAAAATATTTAATTCTAATTAACATTACACTATTCATCAGCTCACAATCCCACATTAATTTATTGAAATGAAAATTTCCCAGATACACCATTAGATTCTCTGGAGAAAACAGGTAAACAACAAAAAGGAGTCCCAAAAGCAAAGAATCAAATAACAGAATCAAATGAAGTGATGCAAAAAAAACAGAATTAAACATACAATATTAAAACAACCAGACTCCAGGAATCATAATGGAACAATTGGAAAAATTTCTAAAGAGTGTGTTAGAAATGCAATAGTTTTAAAGGTAAAAATAAGAATAGCAACTACTTGAAAGCAGCACACTTGAAAGAATTTTTAAAAACACCAAATAGATTTCTTTAAAACAAATAGTGGTAAATCATGTTGAAACAAAAGTCACTGAAAGAGATTTTCAGTGTCAAAACTAAAGAAAAATGCATATGGTAAAAGTCAAAAATGAAAACAAAGGTGTAAAACAGTTGAAATCAACAGTAGACAATGGGAATTATTGACTTCCCAGGGGAAAACATACAGACAGTCAAAAAAATGACACAAGAAACCCTAAAACTTTAATTCAGACATAGAAATTGGCCAAAATTCTAGGAAACCAGGGACAAATGCAAGTTTAAGTTGTTTATTTCTAATTTATCATGAACATATCTTGTTTATACTAGTTTTCTGCATACTGTTTTTCCCTTAGACTGTAAGCAACTTGAGAGTAGGAGGTTGAAAGCACAAAACCTGATATGTAGCACCTTCATAAACACCTGTTGAGTGACTGTAGTATTTACAATGCTTTAGCAACAAGAAATCTGCTTTAAATTCACTGAAAAACTAGTCACCTTGGTCCAGAACTTAAACATTAAGTCCAATATTTAAAATAGGATGACATTCATAGCTTAAGGAAAAACATTCTCAATCACATAAAAATATTAGTCAACAACAAGAAATAAATATTAATGCTGGAATGATATTCTGAAAAATCAAACAAATAGGTTTACAAGCAAAAATGTTATATACTAGAAAACTGAGATTAACTATTAATGAAAAATGGAAACATGAGGAAAGAATTTGAATCATCTTTGCTAATGAATCCAAAAATGAAAAAGGCATTTGAAATGGAAAAAAAAATCATTAAACAAAAGAAATGTAATTAAATTTTAAAAGTCCAGATAGATAAAAGTCCAGAAAGATAAATCAGATAATCTGAAGATTAAATGATGAAAGGAAGAAATGAGTCTAATGTCCTTAAAAAGTCTCCCAGTGTCTAAGGGTCATTAAAAGTACATAGAACATTTATGAGTAAAGTCCATAAAAATGGAGCAAATAAAAACCTCCTCAGAGCAACAGGAGGTGAAGCAGGTGGTAAAGCGGAACATTGTGTTGATATTTCTTAGAATCAAGTGCCAAAGATAAAACACATTTAAACAAAAAGATGGAGATATTAAAGAGATGATTGGAGGGTCCTGAAAAACTTTGATATTTACATTAAAAAAGGAGACAATAAATTCAATTTTAGTAATAACTTATTGTACTTAATTACAAAGCAAAATATACATACACTCACAAATGACTATTCAATTGTTAAGAAAGTCATACTCCACTTTTAAAGGCAAACAAAATTAATACATCATAAGGTTATTTGATTTTTAAGAGAGGGCAATAAAATTTCCAAAATAATTTTTAAAATAGAGAATTCACAGCCAGACAATGAATAAAGAACATTACAGGAAGGTACTGTGTACACCTGTATATTAAAAGGCATAAAAAAAACATTCTAGGAAACATGAATATCAACAAAAATATAAAATACTCATTTTAAAAGAGGAGATAAGGATTCTAAACAATTAAATCTCAAAAATAGCAATCAAAGGAACAACAAATGAACTTTCCAAAAAGAAAAAATACTCTATCAGATGGATGCACAAATGAATATGTCAAAACTTTTTAAAAAGAAAATATTAGTATTTATGCTACAAGTTTTTTAAAAAAAATCAAGAAAAAAGAAAAGAATAAAGAGAAATAAGTAGGAACTTTGCCCAAATCTCTTTATGAAACAAATATAGTCTTGAAATTCACGTCTGGGAGAGATAAAGTAGAAAAAAAGAGAAATATGAGTATCATTAACAAAGTAACCAGTTCAATTAATATAGAGATTAGTATTTTATCCTGTATATAGTCATCTCTCTGAATCAATTGCCGAAGAACTGATTTCAAAGCCAATGAGATCTGGGTTTAAGTCTAGCTTCTGATAAATGTTTTCTGTTTTCCTGGATAAGTAACTTAATATCTCAGTGATCTAGGCATTTAAAAGTATTATTTTTTAAAATTTCTTTTTATATTGAAACACCAGAACACAAACACAGAATAGAAAAAAAGGCAAAAAAAATCACAAACAAATATTGGGACTTAAATACAAAGCAAGAAAAGAAAAAAAAACATGTTCATAGCAGAACTTGAGAGGATTCAAAATATGTAATGATAAATTTTCATTTCAAGAAAAGCTGGATGATAAATACTGCTCCTTATGTTGAGAGCTGTCCATCTTTTCTTGATTTCCTTGTAAGTTTCTTTTGTTCTCTGCTGTGCACTTTTTACTTTGTTCCTTTTCTTTTTTTTGCCCTTCCTCCCACCTCCTGTTCCTCGAAGGCTACAATTAAATGTGGATATATTTCTATGTAGTTATAGATATGTACACACACACATATACAAATGTATAAATACATATATTGATATATACTTTCCCTAACAAATTCTACTCCTTATCTTTGTTTTTATGTTTGTGCAAATCTCTTGTTTCCTATCCCTCCTGATTCTTCTATTTTGCTTCTAGCCGCTGCTTTGCCCTCCTGCTCCTTAGTCTACTCCCTCCAAGCATTCCTCCCTTATCCTCCCATTCCCGTAAATCTAAACACCCTTTTATAGCTCCCTATAACCTATTCCCTCACCCTCCCCTTTAGAGATCCCATCCTTATCCTCTTCCCCCTCCCTACCCTCTGAATGTTTGATTTCTTTTGAATTTAGAATACTTGTATACTCTTCTAGAAATATATGTACTGTTTTCTCTTAAACCTATTCCTGATGAAAGTAGGTTACCAGAACTACCAGCCCTCCTTCACTTCTAATTCTTCTATATTGATTCTTCCTCTCATACCTCATTTGTATAATGATTATAATGATAATAATATATAATAAAATATAATGATAATAATTACTCTTTTTAGTTACTCCTAAATGGTTTTATTTTTTAAAGTTATATCATACTCAGGTCTACCTAAATCTTTCTAACAAACTACCCAATTACTAATGACAATCTTAGACAAATATTTTACATGTTATATATATATATAAAACGTAAGTGGTATGTCCTTATTGAATCCCTTGTCATCAGTCTTTCATATATACCTTATGTTTCTCTTGGTTCTTGTATGTCAAATTTTCTACTGGGTTCAGGTTTGTTGTCTTTGCTGTTGTTGTTTTTAACAAAGTCTTGAATGTCTGACAGTTGAGCAAATGTCCAATTTTTTTCCATTCAGGATTATGCTTAGCTTTGATGGGTATGATATTTTCCACCAGAACTCTAGATCTTTTGCTCTTCAGTATATGGTATTCCAATATCTGCGTTATTAACTCCACTGGTAGGTCTTGTGTGAGTCTACTTGTGGCACCATCATATTTAAATTGTTTATTTCTCGATGCTTTTAATATTTTATCCTTGAGCTGGGGGTTTTGGAATTTGACTATAATATTCCTGATAGTTTTCCTCATAAGATCACTTTCAAGTGGTCATTGATGGATTTTTTTCTATTTCTACTTTCTCCCCTTGTTCTAATGCTTCAGGACAATTTTCTTTAATTGTTTCGTATACCATTATCAAGATTCTTTTTTTGATCAAAGCTTTCAGGTAGTCTGATTATTCTTATGTTTTTAATTTGTCCTGCAGATCAGTTGTTTTTTCTTATAAGATGCTTCAATTTCTCTTTTTTTCATTCTTCATATTTTACTTAATTATTTCTTGATCTCTTCTCTGGCTTTACCTTCCCAATTTGATTTTCAAGGTGTCATTTTCATCCCTTACGTTTCTCAATCTCCTTCACTAATTGGTTGATTTTATTTTTATAATCTAAATTTTTTGATTATTCTTTTAAGTTATTATTTCATCACTCTCATGATTTTTAAAGTCTTTTTTTAAAGTTTTAAGAATTCTTTTTGGGCAATTGATCATTTGATGGTACTCTTTGGGGTAGAAGAGGGTTTCTTTACTTCAATGCTCTCCTCTGAAGATGAACCCTGGTCTTCTCTATTCCTGTAATAACTTTCTATGATTTGATTCTTTCTCCTTTGCCTATGCATTTTTTGTAGTGAAAGCTTAATTTTTGCAACCATCTCTAGCCCTGGGGCATGGGAGATAGTGCCTCTTGCTCAAGATCTAAGTGCCCACAGCCAAGGGCATTCTGCCCCACTGCTTCTGCACTCATCAGACATGTGGTGGTTCCTTCTGTCCCTTCCCCCACACTTCTCTCTGACGTACAGCTGGATCTACAGTCCCTTGTCAGCAGAGGTTCCCTCTACCTTCCCTGGCTTAGATGTCCAACTTTCTCCCTATGATGGTGGTGGTGGGGAGGTGTTCCTACGGCTGTGACCTGGACAGCCTCCCAAACCAACTAACCCCAGGGCTTGCTGCTTATTGTTAAAGTGGACTCTAGTCAGGCAGTGTTTACTCTTCACTGAAACCAAATATCATCTTGGAATTTTTCTTCTGACCTTCAGGAATTCTCAGGAAAATCCTTGCTGTGCCCCTATTCTTATTTATTTTTACTCACATTTTGTTCACCCTAAGATGCAATTTTATCTCTTTGGTGGGGAAAATTCTTGAGAGCTTGGAATTTTTTTACCTAATCTTTCATCTTCCCAAAATTCTCTAGGCAATTTTCTAACACCATAGGTTAGAAAAAAGATACTGCATTGGTAGAAGTTTCCTCTCCCAGAAGCTCTCTGTACCTATGAAATCAAAGGTCCAGTCCCTATTCCTATACCTCTTTATGCATGCGTTAAATCCCTGTAAAGTTCCCTGAAGGCAAGAATTGTTTGACTTTTTTAGTATTTAAATTTCCAGTGTTACTATGAATCCTAACCTATAGAAGGTGCTTTATCAAAGTTTTTGTATTATTGATTGATTAATTAGAAATTACTGGCAGGAAAGTCCCTCTACAAATGAATACTGAAAGATGTTTTAACAAATTAATAAGTATTACAGACATTTCTGAGGCACAGGGGTTGGCAGTTGCCCAGAATTTCAGTATTAAGTAGGATTTAAAATTTTAAGTTAACAACTTTAACTTTAAGATGTTCTAACTCTTGCTGAATAGATTCACTACACATTCATTACATAGTCTCAACTGAGCCCTCACTCCAGCAAGACAATCCTTATACACCTTCAGAATAAATTCCCTATACCACTGACCACAATCGTTCTACACATTTTGATTTTTCTCCAAATTCCCCATAGCACCCTTCCCAACAAATTTACCTCATAAAAATTTAACCTACTTTGAGTTTCCTCTTCTCCTTCCCTCATCTCACCATCATCATATATATTCCCTTATTATTTCCTCCTTTAGCCCTATCTCACATAAAAAACTTGCCATTTTCTAGATCAAGTCCTTTGTTATGAGATGTGCTTTCCAATCTCATAACTCAACAAAAACTGCTCTCTAATATTACCAATAATAATCACATGGCCTTTTCTTAGTTCTCATATTTCTTGACCTATATTTCACACTGTTGAATACCTTCCCCATGAAAACTCCCTTTACGTTTTTATAACACTCCTCTTTCATGACTCTTACCTGTCTAAGAATAATTTCTCAGTACCCTTTACTGGATTTTCATTTAGAACAAACCTACAAATTATGCATTTTCTCTACAGATCTATCTTGGCTCTTCTTTATATTTATAATATACAACATCATGTTTGATTTCATCACTTCTTATGGTTTTGATTATCACATCTATACAAAGGAGTTTCAATTGTATTGGTTTGTGTAGTCTCTCTCCTGAGCTCCAGTTTTCCAGTTACTATTAATATTTTCTTTCTATGCAGGTTACGAATTCTGTTTGTTAGTTTCTATCTAAATTCTTTTTTAAAGATTCAAGTTTCTCTCTTAAACAATTCTGGATCATTTAGTTGCAATTCCATTCTCTCCTGGGAATCCACAGGGTTCTGGGGTTCATCAGATATTTAATTTCCATTGTCTTACAATACTTATTTAACTATTTCTGCAGTCATTTTGATTTTTTTTTACTCAATTTCTAAGTTATTAGCTTGTGCTCTGGTTTTAACTGACTTTTCTTCCTTTTGAAATATTTGTTGGTCTCTGTCTTTTTTTTCCTTTTATTTCTCTGTCATTCCTTTTCCTAATCCTTACCCTCTGACAACTCAATGAATTGATGTTCAATAAACAACTACTGTGTGCCAAGTCTTGAGCTAAGCACTGGGGATACAAAAAGAGGCAAAAGATAGTTCCTGCCCCCAGGAAAGTTAAAATCTAATGGGGGAGAAAACATGTAAAGGAATATATACAAAGCAAAGTATATATAGTATAAATAAGAAATAATTAACGGAGGAAAAGCACACTATAATTAAGAGGGGTAGGAATGCTTCCTGTAGAAAGTGGGATTTAAGTAGAGACTTAAATAAGTTAGGGAGTTCCCAAGTTGGAGCAGAGAATAGAGAATATTCAGGCATGGGGGATGGCCAAGGAGAATGGAGAAACTGGAGAAGTGGAGGACCTTGTATATGGACCTGCCAAAAGGCAAATGTCATTAGATCAAAGAGTATATGTCTGAGAGTAAGACTGGAAAGGTGAGCAAGGTCTAGGTGATGAAATCTTTAAATGCCAAAGAGAACATTTTGCAGTTGTGCCTGGAGACAATAGGAAGCCACTGCAGTTTGTAGAGTAGGAAAGTGAAATGACAGGCTTTATGTATTAGGAAAATCATTTTAATAGTGGAATGAATGCAGGGTGAACTAGACTAGGAAGAGATGTGAGGCAGGTAGACACACCAGCAGATTATTCAAATAGTTCATCTATGACATGATAAAGACCTACATTAGGGTGGTAGAATGTCAGAGAAGAAACTAGGAGATATTTGAAAGATCTTGCAATGGTAAAATTTATAGGCCTTGGTAATAGATTGAATATACAGGATGAGAGAGTGAGGAATCCAGAGTGACTTCTAGATTGAGAGTCTAAGGAATAAGGTGGATGATATTGCCCTCTACAGTAACAGGGAAGGAAAGAGGGAGTATGTGGTTTGGGGGAAAATATAATAAGTTATGTTTTGGACATAGTGAGTTTCAGGTATCTGGACATCCAGTTTAAGATGCAGGAAAGAGAGTTGGAGATGAGAGATGGGAGGTCAGCAGAGAGACTGAGGCAGGAAAGATTTGAAAGTCATCAGCATAGAGACAGTAATTAAAGCCATGAAACTGATGAGATCAATCATCAAGTGCAGCAGTATCCAGGGAGAAGAGAAGAGGATTCAAAATAGAACCCTGAAGGACACCTATGGTTACCTGATAAGATGTACAAGTGAATCCAACAAAAAATACAGGAAAAGAACTATCAGATTGGTAGCAAGAAAACCAGAGGAGAGTGATGTCCCAAAAATTTATCAGAGTATCATGGAAGAGAGAGTAATCAAGTGTCAAAAGCTACAGAGAAGTTAAGGAAAATGAGAATTGTGAAATGGCCATTCACTAGATTTGGCAAATAAGAGATTATTAGTAATGTTGGAGAGAGCAATTTCAATAGAATGTAAGATTAAAGACAGATTATAATGGATTAAGAAGAGAATAAATGTTGAAAAAGTGGAGAGACCTATTGTAGACCATCCTTTCTAGGTGTTTTGCTACAAAAGGCAGAAAAGACATAAGATGATAGGTGGATGAATTAAGTAAAGGATTTTTTTCAGAATAGGGGAGACATGGGTATATTGGTAGGCAGTAGGAAATGAATCAGTAGAGACAGATTGAAAGTAAGTGAAAGAGGGGGCTGACAGAGGGGGCAATCTGTTGGAAGAGAGGGGATGGAATGGGATTGCATAAAATTTGTCTCAATCTCCTCTGATGTGGAAGAATTAACTTTTAGCAAGTCTCAGGTAGGTAACTTCTTGAAGGACAAAATTGGATCCATCCTGTGCTAGTCACATTTCCTTCTAATCCAGTACAGTACTATATATTAACCACCTTTCCTACATCCCTCCATTCTTTGATTTTTTGTTTGTCTGGACTAAATAGTAGCTACTACTTTTTTTGCACATTAAGGGGAGGATGGAGTGCTTATTTGGAGCAGTTTCTGTCATCATAGAATACCCTAACTTGAGTCACCCATGGAATGCTTCATAAAATTATAAAAATATACATGAAGCAACAAAAACTCAAGTATTCAAAAAATATAATTGGATTTCAAACTGTATAAGGAAGTCATCATAAAATTTTTGACAAAATGGTGTTAAGAATAGAGAAATAGATTTTGAAACAGATGAAATAAGTCCAAAAAAATAAATTGGTAAAATAATAGTGTTTGGTCACATTAAAAAAATGAAACAAAACTATTAAGCAAAAGACACTGTGACAAGAACTGAAAGGAAGACTAGAAAACAACTGAGCAAAGAATAGTTTTGAATGAACATATTAAACAACATATCAGAATAAATTCTAAATGTATAAATGAACTCAAGGGGTAACTATGTGGTACAGCTCAGGACTGGAAGTCAGAAAGATCTGAGTTGAAATCCTGCTTCAGACTAACGTCCTACCTATGTGCTCTTTTGAAAGTCAATTAACTTTTTGCCACCTGTTTATTCATTTGTAATATGGGAATAATCATAGCACCTAAACAGAACTGTTACACTGATCAAATGAGATAATATAGGTAAAACATTTTGCAAAACTAAAGTCCTATGTAAATGTTAGGCATTGTTGTTATAAATATAAAAGGTAGCATAAAAGTAGATGAGAATAGGCTATATTTTTCATGACTTTGGAACAGGAAAACTTCATAAAGTCAAAAAGAATATATATTTTAAAAGACAAAAGCAAAAAAGTGAATACTTAAAAGTATAGAACTTTTGCACCACTAATATAACACAAAAAGAGATGAATTTGATAAATTCTCATAATTAAACATTTATGAAAAAAATTCTGAAATGCTAATTCTGTAGGAATTTAACTCAATGCTATGCATTATGCTGAGAAAAATATTTATATAACATTAACAATTAAAATGCAAATCATTTGAAATTAAATAATCTACCCATCTTTAAAATTTTTACCACCACTAATAACGAGAGTAATTCAAGTTAAATTAACTCCAAGATTTCACCTAACACAGAGTAATTTTGTAAAGATCACAAAAGACTGAGAGACAAAATTAGAGGGGCTATAGGAAGAGAGGCAATGGTGGTGGAAGGTTAAATCACATTATTTACATTATTCTAAAAAGCACTTTCAAATTATTCTTAGATATGATGAAAATACTCATTCCCATTAACTCCAAAATTCCATTGTTAGACATGTTACATCAAAGAGGTCAAAGGCAGAAGAAGAGATCTCATACATGCCAAAATATTCATAGTTTACTTTTTCCGGAAACAAAAAGGTGGAAGAAAAGTGGGTGTTGTTTAACTAGAGAAAGGCCATACTATTTTTACTATACTGATGTTATGCAATAGTTTGGGTTTTAAGAAATGGTGAACAAATACAAATAATTCCAGTAAACATGCTAAACCAAATAAAATGATAGAGAATAAAATAAGCAGAATATTGAAACAATACACACAATGGTTACAAAATTATGAACAATAAAATGAAACAATGCTATGTGATTATGATGACCAATTTTTATCCAAAAGAAGAAACGAGGAAATGTTCCCTATCTACTTTCATTGTAAAGGTACAGTACTATGGATGTAGAACAATGCATGTGATGTCAGATGTGGTTACCATGATAGGTAGTTTCAAATGACTATATTTTGGTCTTTGTTATATGGGAAGGTTCATGTGTTTGGATGTGGGGTATGTATTAAAAATTACTACAATATAAAGGCAATAGGAATTAATAAAACTTTTAAAGTTAAATAAAATAACTCAAATATCACATCAAAATTATTAAATTCATAAATTTCATAAAATGTGAAAAACTTAATATTTGTGATTTATGGAGGGTAGGTACATTCGTTGTTGTTGGTCCTATGAATTCAAGTGATTTCTAACATAATTTTGAAGTATATAAGAACAATTACTAAAGTTATTACTTTGATCTAGAGAAGTCAAAATATAAGAAAAGATGAAATGAGAAGATAAGAAAGGCAATAGACAGCTCCAATCTGACCTTTTTAAATAGGCTGCTAATGCCAAAAATTGGAAATGGATAAATTAACAGATACTGGCAAGTGCTAGTACTATTTCCTATTTAAATTTCATCGACATAAACCAATCTCCAAAATGAACTGGAAAAAAAAAAAGCTAAATTAAAAAAAAAAAAAAAACAACAACTCATGAAGCACCTAAGCAAGCAAATATTTATTGTCCTTGACAATCAAAGAGGGCAAGACAACCAAGGGGAGCACAGGTTTAGGATATAAACTAATATGCAAGATCTTCCTGGGGAGAATGTTGAAATATCATGAATAGTATTGACTCATAAAACAGTGAAAAGCAGTGGAGGAAAAAATGAGTTTGCACAAATATTCACATGAGACCCAATTAAGCCAGGTCATCAAAAGAACATTGAAAGGTGAAAATGGAAAGAGGCCAATAAACTGATGAATAATGGAAAAGATCTACCAAGATTTCTAATTACAGACCTAATGACAGAGGAACAATCACATTTGCACTCTAATATCACCGTCCCTCATGTGTTGAATAAGGAAGTGAAAATGGCACTAAAGAAAACAAATAACAGCTGGATAGGATAAAACATAGACAGTGGAATCCCAAGCTGGTAGCAACACAATTTTGAGGTCATTCAGGTTTCCAAAATATTTGAAAGAATGGAAAATGAAATGGATGTATATAATTTATGTACACATGTATAAATGGGGATCATATATATATATATATATTATACATGCATGAATACATATATTGATATATGCACACATATGTGGATCTATATCTATATGTATGTATAGATGTATATGGGTATACACACATGTATGTATAGTAATATGTATGTGTGTGTGCATGTATGTATATATATACACATATGTTTTACCACTGATAAAAGACAAAAGACAATGGGGAGGACATCAGCAAATTAAGTATCATATCCCTATTTTCTCATGTAAATAACTTTTAAATCTATGCCCTATCAATGGCATTTTCAAGGACAATAAAACAGAAAATTTTGCAAATATTATTCTGGAAGAGACTGTATATTTATGGTCATAGAATTTACTAAGAGATCTATAGGATGTGGTAATTTTGTGATAAAAATATAAATAAGAATCTGCAAGTACAAAATATTGCCTTAAAGATTCTCTTCCTATAAGTTCCCTGTGTGTATTTGTATAATAAAACAAAGACTTCCTTAACATACTCAAATACAGAAATAACTTTTCAGGGATCCTGCTTATTAACATCATGTGAGGCATAAAAAGGGCAATATATGCTCACCAAAAGTGTATGCCATGGCCATGAGGATGTCCAGCACATTAGTCCAAATGGAAGAGGAATTCCCTATAGCTCGTAAGGTCCTCCAGATGCTCCTCTTTGCAGATGACATTATGCTGATTGCATCAAGCCCCAGAATATTACAGAGCCTCCTAAATAAGAACAACAACCACTCAAAAGTTTTGGCCTAATAATCCTTACAGGGAAACACACACAAACACACATACACACACAAGTAGATAGATGCCTATTGTTCAGACTAGGATATTCAATTGGATGGTTAGCCCTAAAAGCTGGTTCATCAGTAGACAGTATGGATAGACAAATAGTTGGGTTCATAACAAAACAGGAGAGAACGAGATGGTTTGGGAACATCTGAAATGGTATTCTGAACTCTAAATGGTCTCCAGTTTCTCATGGAAACAATACCAAACAAACCAAAGAAAAGCCATCCTTGTTAACACCAATATTCTACCGGTGATAGTGCATGACTTTGAATTATGTAACATAACTACCTCCAAAGAAACAAAATTGCCAGTCCCTCCAAAGGAAATTATATTTAAAATGAATTGTGGATAGTAACCAGTATTAACCATAAAACATCAAAGACACATATGAACAGAGAGGGAGATGAGCCAATCACATAGCAAGAATGAGGGAAAATAGACAACTCTTAATACATAGATACTCAGATAATGTTAAGAGATACAGATAATAATCCCTAGTAAACTGTGACCAAACACCTCCATGGAAGGTTATGGGGGGATGTGGACCAAAGCTGAAGGGGATGAGAAGTTGTGAATGAGTAGCTATTTTCACCATTGGAGGAAACTTCTATGAGGATAAGATCATAGAATCGTACACTAAAAAGGATACTCCTTCAAGAGTCAAGAACTTGGATTCAAATCCCTCTTCTGATGTATAGGGCCTGTTTCACCTTGTACAGTTTACACAACCTACTTGGATCTCAGTTTCTTCATATGTAAAGTGATAGGGTTGGACTAGATGACCTCTAGATATATGATTCTAAAGTCTACTGATATATATTCCAGGAAATATGTTGGATTATGGATACTACCTCTTGGAGCCATATCCTTTCAAAAAGAAATTTTCCAGGAGCAATCATCCAAAGTGCTATCCTCACCTCATTCTTGATGAAGTTATCTACTAAAATAGTCAACATCTTAGAATCAAGAGCACTGTTTAGGGCTTGAAGATCCTTCATCATATGTAGCATATGTCTAGTGCTTTATTTTACCTTACTCCAGAGTCTATGACAAAGTAGAAATGTTACCTAAATTGCATTCTCCTTGTTTCAAAAATTTAAACCATAAAATTAGCATGAAATAATGCAATTTAAAATGTCAGAATTACCAAGTGATATCTATGTACATTCCATTAACTTCTGATGATAGAGATCATAATTAACCCCTACTCCACTTCACATTCCCCAAAATACTTGACTTGGATTTTGTCCCTAGCTGGGAATTTCCCTCCAAATTCACCTCTTTACCTGAGCCATCCAAAGTAAGTATTCTAATTTAATCATACCATTGATGCCAGTTACAATATCATCTCACCTTTCTCTTAAAATTTTCTCTGCCCAAAGTTAAGCTAAAATCTTTGGGACTTATTTTTTATCTTTTCTTCTAATTCATGGATTGAAGTTCATTTCAGTCCTTGTCACTGGCAGAAGTGAAAACTCACCACCTCCTGAGACATACCAATATCTAAATCTGGCTACAATTCAGATAACATATGCATTTGAGCAGATCTGTTAACATTGTTTTACCCACTTGAGCTTAAAACAAACCAGAAATATTTTAAAATATTTGATTTCATAGGATGATCTGAAGAATTATAGACTCACAGCAATGTGACAGCACAGTTCTAAGTAGAATTACTGGGTTTATCTTAAGTCAAAGAGACTGAATTAACAACTAGAGCAAATAGCATATATAGCTGCAAAGGCAAGGATAGGATCATGTTTTCATATGGATACAGAACTTGTCTCTTCTCTAAATGGTAAGACACTATTTGTTAATTTTTATAGTAACAGTACCACATCTTACATTTTAGTGTAATTATTTATGTACTCTTTTATTATTTTCATTTCCTACTTACTTTCCTGTCTGCTACACATCCACATCTGCTGACTTGTCCACCTAAGGATGACTCTAACCCAAGGGGGTACTCCCTCTTTGATGAGTTCCTGCTTGGGACCACGATATCTTGGTGGAAGCATATCTATCTTTTAATACTCCTTTATATCAGTGAATGTAGTCAAAGTTAATCAACACATTGTTCATGAGTACAAACAGGTATCTCATTTAGTAATGGTAGTCAACCACTTCTCCGCTGTGAGGTGGGAGACATGGTTCCAGATTAATCTTAAGTTATGATGCACTTTTTAGTTTCTATTAAATTAACAGTTGATGATGAGCAGTTGACTTCCAGTCCTTGGGGATTGCACAAACAGAGAACCTGGATTTATTTTGTTGAGCAAAGTGAAGCCAGGAAGAGAACTGTGGTAGACAATATTCTAGTTTGGCTTAAATAGAATTTATAAAGTTCAATATTATGATATATGGTGGAGAAAAAAAGGACAATTAGAAGTCAAATTGCAGATTTTCATGCATATTAGAATGAGAAACAGACTTTGTTTAAAAGGGCAGTGTTGAATGCTTTTGTGTAGAGTAGTGATATAATCAAATTAATAAATAAGGAAGATTCCTGAAACAATAATGTGAAGAATGAATATATATTAGAATTGAGACAAGAAATTTAATTAAGATGTTCTTACATCAACATAGGTAAAAAAAAAAAAGTAATTGTGGACTGAACTCAGATGCCGGTAGCATTACTGTTAAAGAGAAGACATTTTTAAGAACATGAAAAAAAAATCACCTTTCTCATTTTATTGGAGAACTGGAATACTATGGGTGTAGAACATTGCATATGCTGTCAGATATGCAGACTTTTAATTAATTTTTTCTGATATTTTTGTTCACTATTTTATTACAAGTAAATGATCATTCAATAGGGGAGGTAGGATGGATAACCTCAAAAACTATCATTGAATAAACCAAGAGGCATCAATAAAATTTTCAGAAGAAGCTACTAAAGTCAAAGGATATGAGTACAAGTATTAGCTATGCTGCTAACTAATTGCATGACCTTGGCTAAATAATTTAAACCTTAAGCATAATGACTGTGAAGACAGGGAAATATATTATCTAAACTTCTATGTCACCTCATGCCTAGCACAATTCTTTAAATATACTGGGTACTAAATAATATTTGTTGTTTAAAATTCCTAAGTTGATGGATCAGGCTGAAGATAAAAAGAGGAAAATAAAAGATCTCAGTATAATGATGAAATAACAGATTTTTCAAAGAACTAACTATGGATGAGATACAGAAATAATCAGTACAGGACATTCCTTCCTTGCCTTTTATATAGCAGTAATTTCATGAAGGTTACCTGCACATTTTTAAACATAGATTTACATATATATATGTATATATACATACATATATATTTAAAGACATGCTGTCCCAATCAATATCTTGAAATGAATGAAAATGAATGAAAATTTTAATTTTCATATGTATATTTTCATTTTACATTTTTTCATTTCATATAATGGATATAGCTCTCTGAAAACTTATATGAGAAACAATTAATTATTTTCTATAGCTGAAGTAAATGGAGCTTTTATTTATGAACTTTCTAATTCTTCATCTTTTTAATATAAAATTATGAGTGTCAGGTGAAATATGTAGCCAATTATATTTTACTCAAAAATAGGAATATATATATACATATATGTGTGTATGTATATATATATGTGTGTGTGTATATATGTATATAAATATATATGTATATATATATGTATATATATATATATATACACATATCCACATATACATTGCATATAAATTCAATAAGATTCAGCCTATTAAAGCTCTTCACAACTTAGTACTTTGCTACCTTTGGAACCTTCTTATATTTTATTCCTTTCCATGAAATCCATGACCTCAGTATGCTTCATTTCTCCATCATTTCATATGACTCCTTTTTACCTTTTCTTCACCTCTGACCTGGCCAATCAACCTCTTCTTGAGATTCTTTTCCGTTGACATTTTTATGCCACTCTCTCCTGATTTTTCTCCTACCTATCTGACTGCTTCCTCTCAGTCTCCTTTGTCGGATCTTCATTCAGGTTATTCCTTCGAATAATAGGTGATCAAGAGGGACCCATTCCTGGGTCTGCTTTTCTTCTTCCTCTTCCCTATTTCACTTGGCAATTTCATCAGCTCTTACGGATTCAATTATCATCTCTATATTGTGATTCTCAAGTATACTTACCCAGCCCTAAAATGACATCTCAAATTGCAGTTCATAGTTATGTTAACACGTCAAAAACTGAGTTTTTTCTCTTTTCCCCAAAACTCTCCTCTTCTTAACTTCCTCATTAATATTAAGGCATTAACATCCTCTCAATCAACCAGACTTAAAAGTGTCATTCTCAACTTCCCACTCTATCTCCTCTCCCCCACCCAAATATGCAAACTACTGCCAAAACCAGCTAATTACCTCAATAACAATTTTGCATAACCCCATTATGTCCTCTGACACTGCTACACCATCTTTTTGCAGGCCCTCATTACTTTATGCCTGGATTATTGCAGTAGCCCACTAGTTGTTCTCAAGGCCACAAGTTCTCACTCTGTTCCATCCTCCACTCAATTCTCAAAGTAATTTTTCTTAAGTTGCTGGTTGTAAGATACAATCTTCTCTATCCAATAAACTCCATGATTCCCTAAAACCTTCTGCATAAAATAGAAAATCTTTTCTTTGGCAAAGCCCTTTATAACATGCTCCCTCTTCCCTGTCTTTCCTTTATTCGTATATCTTACTCTGCTACCTTCTTCAACCTTGTCTATGACACAATGACACTAGTTTAACTTGCTGTTCCTACCATAACTCACTTCATCTCCCAACTCTGTGTATTTTCCTTGGTTGTCCCCATGCCTAGAAGGCTCTGCCTCCTTGTTTCTGTCATTTAATTTTTCTTCAGTTCAATTCAAAAAGAAAATCTTTCTCACTCTCCTTCTTCCCCCAACACAACTATTGATAATGTCTTGCCACTGAAATTGTCTTATATTCATACTGACTATACCGAATATGTACACAGATGTTTGCACATTGTCTCTTCTATTACCATATGAGTTCCTTGAGGGCAGAGGTCATACTTTTGCCTTCCTTTGTATCCTCTGCATGCAGCATGACTAAGATGTAGTAAATTATTAATGAATGGCTGATTTTTGGTGGGTTTCATTTTCACATAGAGAATTTTATAATACTTCTGATGCACCTAATTTTCTGATATTCTCTTCTTCCTTGATGTTTGACTAGCACTACTGAAAAGTGAAGCAGTAAAATCAAATTTAAAACAAAGTTTTGTGTGTGTGTGTGTGTGTGTGTGCGTATGTGCATATGTAAACATTTCATAATTTGATTTCAGTGCTGGATAAGCTAGCTAATAATGGAGACTCAATACTGTCTACACTCTCAGCTGCTTTTATGATAAGTAGTTAAGGCCCCTACCCCTCCTGGAAAACAAATAAACAAATCTCCAGCAGTCAATTTCCTGGTAACAATTTCTTAATAAATTTTCTTTAATCATGGCAATTTTCACAATAAACAAAAATTACACATATCAAAAATAAGGAATGAATGAACCATCTCTTTATTTGATAAATAAAAAAAGTGCAGAGAGACCTGGGACTTAGCTCAGAAATTGGCAGAATATTTAGTTGGCATTCTGCTAAAGTTGTTTCTGTGACCTGAGAAGCATTCACTTTCTAGGATGTGTGACTTGGAAAGAAATCAAGACCCAAATGTGTAATGGATATATCTATATGAAATCCAGAAACTTATTAATTATTTATATGAGGGAAAGACAAAGGTAAAACTATTATGCTTTCCACATTTTCATGAATTATACATACATATATGTATACAAATACATGTAGGTGTAAATATACACATGTGTACATACATACATATACATACACATACATGTATATGTGTATATATATATGAAATTCAGAAACTTATTTGTTATTTATATGAGGGAAATACAAATGCAAAACTATTATTCCTTTCATATTTTCATGAATCATCTGCAAGTACTCATTCAAATATTCACTATGACTAGATACATTCAATTGTCATTCTCTGTATGTAGATATATGTTATAGGAATAAATACTGGACCTGTGATTTCATTGGTTCAGGGCAGTCCCAGAGAGTCTTTGAGAGATGCTGAGAGCTGTCATACCTTAAGTGACTTGCCCCTGATTCCACAAGCACTATGAGTAAGAGATGGGATTTGAATTTATATCTTCTTATTTCAAATCAGTCTCTTTTTCTTCTTACTCCATTTCTTCTAATACTCTTGCTACACAGTTCTTCTTTGCCCCTAGTTTCTTAAATCAGGCAGGTCAGGCAGGAGAAAGAGTGTAGCATTTGGAGTCAGTAAAATCTGAATTCAAATTGTACCTCAGATGTTTTAATTACCTTAGGCAAGTCTTTTAACCTCTCAGTCTTATTTCACTTATCTCTAAAATGGGGTTAGCAACAGGACCTATTTGATTTTAGAATCAATTGATGTAATATATGTAAAGTGGATGGCAAAATTTAAAGCCTTATATAAATGTTATTATTATTTTTAGTATTACTGCCACCCTAGGGAACTTAACTATGTAAATTAAGCACTAGGGATGGGGGTGGGGGGAAGGCTTTGAGGGGCAAATGTTGCTTTTATTTTTCTCTGGTGATCTAAAGCCCTGCACTGGCCATTAATTCAGATGGCTCTGTAGATAAAATGTTGGGCTTAGAGTCAATAAGATCTGAGTTCAAACCCTCTTTCAGACATTCACTATCTATGAGGCAATGGTGAATTGATTAACTTCTGAGCCTTAGTTTCTTCATCTGCATAATAGGAGCACCTGCTTCAGAGTGTTATAGTGAAAATCAAATTGTTGTTGCAGTCATTTCAGTTTTATTCAATTCCTCATGACACCATATGGGGTTTTCTTGGTAGAGATACCGGAGTGTTTTGATATTTCCTTCTACAATCTTTTTCTTTTGTTTGTTTGTTTTTACGAAGAGCAGCTGACGCAAACAAGGTTAAGTGACTTGTCTGAGGATGTACAGCAAGTAAGTTTCTGAGACCACATTTGAACTCAGGAAGATGAGTCTCCCTAACTTCAAGCCTGGTACTCTATCCTCTGTGCCAACTAGTTGCCTCAAAGATCAGACTGGTAGTTAATATTCTTATTGTACTGTGCAATCTCTCAGAAATATCATATATAGCCAGGTGGTACAGTGAATAGCGCTTTGGCCTGGAATCATGAACACCTGAGTTCAAATGAAGCCTCAGACACTTAATAGCAATGTCATTTACTATAAAATAAGCATAATAATTGCTTTTACATTAAAGACTGTTTTAAGGACCAAATGAGATGATATTTGTAAAAATCTTAGCATAGTTCTAGTTTGATATCATTGTTGTTGTTGTTATAATTTTATTAATAATTTACCAGTTTACTAATAATGTTGATCTTTTCTTGGTATATTCATATGCCTAATGGAACCTAAGTATTTTTTCTTTAGCTTTTCATTTTAAAAAATATAAGCAACTTGAAGAAGTAGGCATTGTTAACTGATTTATTAAATAAGGAGACAGAAAGTAAGGGGAATGCAGTTAGATTTATCATCACTATTATTTCTTTTTAATTATTTTATCAATGGAAATTACCTTTCTCTCACTAGGTCATCTTACACATGGCAAGAGATGTTAATGTAACTATCCTTTTAGGAAAGAGTTAACAAATTGTAAATGTCAAAAAGAAATAAAAATTTTTATTCTTAAATGCTTTTCTGAAGCTTTCTGTCTTTGTCAGTTTCCTTCAACAAGTATTCCTTAGGGGCTTTTGTATTCCCCTTAGATTCATACACAACTTTGAATTTGCAGTACATAATTATATTTGTGCTAACAGCTAAGGTGGGACACAAAATGTCCTAAGGGACTAACAATACTTTACACACACACACACACACACACACACACACACACACACACACACACACACACACACACCCCAAAGTAATTTTAAAACACTAGTCCTATCATAGGACTGTCCTGTTCCCTAGCCTAAAGCAGCTCTTTAATACATTAACCCTGGAGTAAGTTCAAATTTCTCTTCCTGGCATGTAGAACATGCATAATCTTGTTGACCTTTATATCCAATATGGCTCTAAGGTCTACCATTATGCACTCCAAACTCCCATTCCACAGGAATTCTAACAACATCCTATTGCTCTCTTTGATCATGTTCTTCCTCTCACCCCAAGACCATGTTTCTCTTCTTCCTTCCTAATCAAACCTAGCCTATCATTCAAAGTCTAGATCCATTGGATCTAATGGAAACGGTACTACATTTAATATCAGAGTACCATTTCAATTCCCAACTTTCCTACCCATATGACAGAGGGCATGACATTCATTAAAGGTCCCTCAGCTTCTTCATCTATAAAATGAGTAATTATACTAATGATGTTTAGGGTCCTTGTAACTCTAAATCCCATGACTATACTGATCTCTCTATTTTCTTAACTTACACACACACACACACACACACACACACACACACACACACACACACACACACACATACACACACACACACTCATATCCCCCGCGCCCACTGGACTTGCCCACTCTATCAACCTCCCCTGACCACTAGAGATTATGACCCCAAAGAGCTAAACCACTCAGTTTGAATTCTTGCCTTGGGCAAGATGTCTGATTGATAAGAAGCCTGTCCATATAACCAGTTCTAGACTTTATTATGCTTCAAACCAGCCACTTTCTTTGTTAAGTTCATACCTGCCTCAAGCATGCTTGCTCCCCTTCCATTTCCACCTCTTCTATCAGGAAAAGTAATCAAATGAACACTACCATAATTTTCTGGAAATTGTGTGTCATTCAACTTCTCATAACAAAAAGAAAAAAACAATCCTTCTTTGATGATCATTCTACTTTCGTATTGTCTACTCCCAAATAGAATATAAACCCTTTAAGGGAAGTGACTTTCAATTTTGTATTTGTATCCACAGTGTTCGTACAATGTCTGTCTCATATTAAACACTTAATAAATATATTTTTAAAAAATATTTCATTGTTTATTCATTCACTCATTCTTTTGTTCATAGGGACTTAAACTCTGTGAAATGGAAGGAAATAGAAATCATTTTTTGGTTTTTTTTTTTAAACACACAAAGGTAATCACAAATACATAGCTACCTAATTACTGTAAAAGTTAAGAGTTCCTGATCCCAAGTCCAGTGATGTTACCGTTTAGCATTCTGGTCCCCTTCTCGGCTACAGCTAACTTCATTATACTTCTGTGGCATTTTTTTAAAACTAAACTCACATCTCTTGAATTCTTAGTGATGAATATCTTATCAGACAACACTACATGACTGAATTCAAAGGAAAGCTATTTAATGAAACAGAATAATTAGACAATGACAAGGATTAGAATAAGGTAGCACTAGGTACCCTAGCTTCCTGGGTTCAAATAGTAATGGTATCTACCTAGTAAATATCTTGTCTTCTTAGGGGAAGCAAGGTGGTGCAGTGAATAGAGCACCAGTGCAGGAGTCAGGAGGACCTGAGTTCAAATCTCACCTCAAACACTTGACACTCACTAGCTGTGTGACCTTGGGAAAATCACTTAACCCCAATTGTCTCATCCTGGGTCATCTCCAGTCATCCTGATGAATATCTGGTCACTGGATTCAGATGGCTCTAGAGGAGAAGTGAGGCTGGTGACCTGCACAGCCCTCCCTCACTCAAAGTCAAGTGCAAGTCATGTCATTATTTCTCTCACGGCATGGTCTTCCTCTGCAATGAAAGATGAACACACACACCTTGTCTTCTTAGAACAGGGATGGTAGAGAGTAATGCAGAGCTGAGAAGAAGATCAATGCTAAGGATGGGATTCCATATCTTAATCTTTCTATGTAAAAGGTAAATAAGCTAATTATGAAGAATACTTATTGATGGAACAGAATATATACATCTCCTTGAATTAATAAAAACCACTGAGTCATAGACTTCTTTATGCCCTAGGAAATTAGTATAAAAGCAAAGAATTATCTCTGAAGACCTAGATTCCAGATGTTGGAGCAAGTGTGACCTTCCAGCTCATGCCTGAGAAACAGAGGTAGGATTGATTTATGGTAAAGAAGAGAGATATCAAGGAGAGTCCTTGAATTTATAAATATGTCCCAACGGAAGGCCCAGACTGAGAGGAAAAAGGCCTAAGAAAGGAGAGTTCTTTCCCAAACTTCCCCTCATACTGCCTATATGTACACAGACTCTATAATATAATTTGCTGGGTGTTTTTATCCAAATATTTGTTTTAAAATGAATTTTCTTTCAACTACAAAGATGACAGTGTTTCACTATATAGGCATAATTGTGTGTGTATCTATATATTTATAACTCTAGATGAAGATACATAGTTAGGAAGAGAGCCCAACTTCTACCTGATAGGAATTTTCCTAAACTGGAACTCAGAGAAGAACTATGACTGACCTCAGTACTCTAGATCTAAAGTAAGCTCCATGAAGTTGAAGAGAAAGGAACCTCATAGACCTTAGTGTCCATGATATCACTCCCTAGACTTAAAACAAACTAATTATTTTACCAGTGCTATTCTGAACTTACTACAAAAGCTTACCAAAATTCTAGGTGTCACTGCTTTCTGGCCCTGAACTACAAGTTTTAACTATAGTTGATCTTTAGATCACTGAAATTCTTTGCCTCGTAAACTGATAACAGAAACCTCAGACCCTCTGAAGTCTGGCTTCCAACCTCATCATTCAACTGAAATTGTCCTTTCCAAAATTTTAAATGATCTCTTGATCACCAAATACAACAGACTTTTTTCAGTTCCCATCCTTCTTGATCACACTAGGTTTTCATGGCAACTATTCTCTCATGAATCTCCTCCTACTTGTATGATGACTCCTTCTCAGTCACTTTTACTGGATTTTCATCTAGGGCATATCCTTACTATGAGTGTCCCCCAGGGATCTGCCCTTGCCCTTCTTTTGCCTTTAAACTATATGGCCCAGAGATGTCATTAGCACTCACTGATTTAACATTCTTTTGGCAGATGATTCTTAAATATACTTATCTGGTCCTGTACTCTCTTCTGACCTCCAGCCTCACATCATCACCTACTTGTTAAACATCTCAAACTATGTTTCATAGACAGCTTCAGTTCCCTAACAGAACTCATTATTTTCTTCCTGCAATGCACTCCTCTCCCAAACTTCCCCATTAATATTGAGGATACCACCATCCTCCCAATCACCTAGCTTCGCAACTCAACTGCCATCCTTAACCCCTTACTTAGACTCAACTCATTTATCTAAGATGCTGGCAAGTTCTATCTTTTTCACTTTTACATCTCTCCCATATGATCCCTTCTCTCTTCTGATATAGGACCCTCATCACCTCAATTGTGGATTACTACAATAGCTTACTGTTTCATATACCTGCCTCAAGTCTCTTGCCACATCCTGTTCATCCTCCACTCAATTTTTAAAGCAATATTGTTAAGCATAGGTCTGACCATGTTTCTGTCCTACTCAATAAACTCCAGCAGCTTCTCATTCTCCAGGATGAAATATAAAATCTTTTCCTTGACAACTGATTCCTTCCTCCTACCTTTCCAGGATTCTTAAACCTTGTTCCCCTCCAGACACTCTATGATCCAATAACATTGGCCATTTGGCCATTCATTGTAAAGAACATCATCTTGAAATTTTTTATTTTTTTACTGGATTCCCCTCAAGCCTAGTATTCTCTTCTTCCTCATCTCCCCATCCTGGTTTCCTTGGATTCCTTCTAGACAGTTCATATTCCACCTTCTGCAAGAGGTCTACCCCTTTGAAATAGTGATTTTCCTTTCGGATTTCCTCCAATTTACCCTGTATGTGTCTTGAGTCTATATAGTTGTTTACATGTTGTCCCCCCTTTAGAATGTGAGTTCCTTGAGGACAGTCATTGCTTAGCATAGTTCCTGGATCATAATAAGCATATAATGAATTCTGGTTGACAGACTAGACCACAGCTCTTACTGTCTTCTTTAACTTCTAGAAAATATACTAGAGCTCAGAGCCCAAACACCATTATCTTCCTATCTCTCCCTGGCTAATCCCTATAATTCTCCTCTCCTATGCCATATATTGTAATGTTAATGAAATTTATGTTAATGAAAGGTCTTCACCCATTAATGAGCCTCAAATTAGGGGAGGCTTGTTTTACAGGAAGGCCCACATCTTTTGTTAATTGTTAATGAGGCACTGGGTCAGGAGGGTCCTGCCCTGTGGTTCCTCTGAAAAGATTATATATACTCTGAGGTGAGGTTTTGCTCCGGGGACTTGGAAGAAGGTTCTTGTGCCAGATGAGACTCTGGGTAGCCTTCCTCTCCCCACTTTGAAAACCCAGATGTTGGTGCTTCTCTCTCTGGTAACTATGTCTGTATATAATGGTTAGACAGTTGGATCTGTCTGTTGATCTGTGATGTATATATTGCTTATGGTCAGACAGTTAGAAGCCCTGTCTGTTAGTTTTTGTTTCTCTGCTTGTATTTTCTCTGTTGATATGTAATTAAGGAAGATTGTTGACCCCTCAAAAGTTGTTTTCCTTTTAGGAAATAAGATCTAAGAACCCGTACAGCAGGCTCTCCTGTATGTGGAGGGGAGGGGGTACTTGGTGATACATGTATTTTGTAACTTCCAGTGCTTCAAATAGCCTGTCATGATTAGAAGGTATACTTCCAAAGAGAGAATCAATTCTGTAAATGGAAATACACTCTCAGTGTGATGCCTATATCACATTTTGTCAATTAATTTGTTGTATTATATTATTCCCTTAGTTATTCACACATGACTTATACCAAATTAATTATACTTTAAGCTTCTTGGAATCAAAGACTTTGTCTTATATAACTTTTGTATTCCTCTTAGTGCCTAGGTCACAGATGTGGCCAAGATAGATACTCAATAAATATTGAATTTAACTAAATTATAACTTAATTACCATTCCTACTATACTTTGACTTCATTATTCTTTTGACTAAATTGTGTAGTAATTTTATTGTTATACTGTGTGATAATTTTATTGTTATACTGAACTTGTCAGCATCCTGTGACCTGTAAATACTGAAGTTCCCCTCACATCCTTTACAGACATACCTTAAGGAAGAGGAAACGTTCAGAATATCACAATTGATAGTACATCTTCCACCAACTTTGTGACAAACACTTATCAAAACCAAATTCCTTTTGGAGTTCTTTGTATCTTCAGTCTTCAGATAGTATTTTTGGTACAGCAGACCTTTCAGGATACTATTAAAAGGAGGAGGGGAAGACAACCATAGAAACAAAGGCTGGGGTGGGGCCTGGGGAAGAGAGTACTGGACAATAATGTAATAACACCTAATTCCCAGTATTATCAATGTTACCTTTCTTTACTCATGTACTTAAAAGTACTACATACAAAATGTGTTGAAAGTCAATTTATAATTACTAATTAAGCAAAATCTTAGCCATGTTATGCTTTCTATTATGGCTGAAGGATCCTTAAATATGGGAGGAATTTTGTGCATTTTTAAAATTAAAACTAACATAAATCCCTCCCACCCTGTTGATTTGGCTGTACTTTGTTGCTGATATATTTGTTGTTGTTGGGGTTTTTTTGTTTTTTGTTTTTTTGCAGCACTAAGAAAATTCTGGAAGGGGTGAATGGATCTAATGTCACAGAAAAAAATGTAAATCTAGTTAAACTTAGATTTATAAGAATGTTTAGAGAATACTGTTTTATTTCATAAGAGTGATTCTTCTGTCTAATGAAATATAAGGGAAATTGGACAATTATTTTCAGAACTCGTTTGAAGGCTTCCAAAAATTCATTTTCACTTGAGTTATTAGTATTTTGTTAACAAGTTATCTACAATATTTTTACTTTAGTTCAAGCAACACAGTAATTAGGTAGAATTTTCATAACAGAAGAATATGAATACCTATATCCATGTATATATTCATATTTGTGTATGTGATTTATAGACATATTTGTGTGTATATATATATATATGTATATATATATATATATATACATATATATATATATATATTTGTCAGTACATATTGTGTATATACACTCAGTCACACACAGCATGGCAATAAATTCTAAGGCTGTTTCTCAAAATGCCTTTTCTCTCAAGGCCATAGGTTTTTTATGCTTGGTTACTGAAAATGATATGTCCACTTTAGAGACAGAGTTCCCCCAGAAGATTTCCTTTGCTATTTTCAGATCCTCCCTCTGGCCCTGTTCTGTTCTGTTTTGTTAGCCTTGCTGACAGCAAAGTGATATTTAATAGAAGCTATTCTTGGCACTTGGAAGATGGGAAGTTTGGTAAATTCCACCTAGCTACTAGCACAATACTTATGGAAAAATGACTGAACAATAACTTTACTTAACATTTAAAACATGTTTGCATAAAAATCTGGTAAGTGTACGAAGTACAGTAACATTTTGTAAATAGTATGTACAAGATATTTTCTATTTTTTTTACAATAAATAAATATTACTGAATTAGATAAGCTATGATGGGCCAGATTTTACCCTGCATACTTAAGATGTCTATTCCCTATGGAGGAGAAGAAGTATATTAAATCCTCCTCCTTCTGCCCCTTCATATTTTCTTCCATAGGATTTTCTTTTTTTTTTTTTAAATTTTATTTATTTATTTATTTTTAGTTTTCAACAGTCAATTTCACAAGATTTTGAGATCCAAATTTTCTCCCCGTCTCTCCCCTCTGCCCACCCCAAGACAATGTGCATGCCACTTCTCCCAATCTGCCCTCCCTTCTATCACACCCCTCTCTTCTCTTATCCCTATCCCCTCTATTTTGTTGTACTGTAAGATAGATTTCTATAACTCATTACTTGTATACCTTATTTCTCAGTTGCACTTAAAAACAGTTTTAACATTTGTTTTTAAAACTTTGAGTTCCAAATTCTCTCTCTTCCTCCCTTTCTATCCATCCCCACTGAGAAGACAAGCAATTCAATATAGGTTATACATGTGTAGTCATGCAAAACACTTCTATTAATGGTCATATTGTGAAAAAATAACTCTATTTCCCTCCATCCTATTCTGAGCCCCTTTTATTCTATTCTCTCTTTTGACCCTATATCTCTTCAAAAGTGTTTACTTCTAATTACTCCTTAACCCGTTTGCCCTCCCCTTTATCACTCCCTCACCCCTTCTTATATCCTTCCCCCCTACTTTCCTGTAGTGTAAAATAAATTTTCATACCAAATTGAACATGCATGTTATTCCATCCTTAAGCCAAATGCAATGAGATTAAGGTACAATCTTTCCCTCTCACCTCTCCACTCTTCTCCACTGAAAAAGCTTTTTCTTTCCTCTTTTATGTGAGAGATAATTTGCTCCATTCTGTTTCTCCCTTTCTCCTTCTCCCAACATATTCCCCTTTCATTCCTTAATTTTATGTTTTGATATCATTCTTACCTATTCAATTCACCCTGTGCACTCTGTCTATATGTATATAATCCCTCCAATTACCTTAACACTGAGAAAAGTCTCAAGAGTTAGAAATATGATCTTTCCATGTAGGAATGTAAACAATTCAATTTCAGAAAGTCCCTTGTGATTTCTCTTTCCTGTTTATCTTTTGCATGTTTCTCTTGTTTCTTGTGTGTGAAAGTCAAATTTTCTATTCAGCTCTGGTGTTTTCAACAAGTATGCTTGAAAGTCCTCTATTTCACAGAATGACTATTTTTTCCCCTTAAGTATTATTTTCAGTTTTGATGGGTATATGATTCTTGCTTTTAATCCTACCTCCTCTGACTTCTGGAATATCATATTCCAAGCCATGTGATCCCTTAATGTAGAGGCTGATAGATCTTGTTATCCTTGATGTGTTTCCACAATACTTAAATTGTTCCTTTCTGAATGCTTGCAATATTTTCTCCATGACCTGGGAGCTCTGGAATATGACTACAATATTCCTACAAGTTTCCATTTTGGGATCTCTTTCAGGAGACAATCAGTACCTTCTTTCAATATGTATTTTACCTTCTTTTTCTGGAAGATAAGGGCACTTTTACTTGACAATTTCTTGAAAGTTGATATCTAGGATATTTGTTTTTCTTGATCCTGGCTTTCAGATCATCCAACAATTTTTAAATTGTCTCTCCTGGACCTTTTTTTCCAGTCAGTTGTTTTTCCAATGAGTTACTTCTGCTTTTTTAAATTCCTTTTGCTTTGTTTTATAATTTCTTGATTTTTCATAAAGTCATTAGCTTCTGTCTGCTCTATTCTAATCTTTAAGGAATTATTTTCTTCAGTGATCTTTTGGACCTTCCTTTCCATCTGACCAATTCTGCTTTTAAGGGCATTCTTCTCCTCATTGGCTTTTTGGATCACTTTTGCCATTTGACGTAGTCTACTTTTTAAAGTGTTGTTTTCTTCAGAATTTTTTGGGTCTCCTATAGCAAGCAGTTTACTTGTTTTCATTGATTTTCTTGCATCACTCTCATTTCTTCTCCCAATTTTTCCTTTACTTCTCTTGCTTGATTTTCAAAATCCCTTTTGAAGGATTTCAAATTTCTTCTATAGCCTGAGACCAATTAAAAATTTTTTTGGAGTCTGTGGATGTAGGAGCTTTGACTTTTCTGTCTTCTATTTGTACACTTTGATCTTCCTTGTCACCAAAGTAAGAAGCTATAGTCTGATTCTTTTTCTACTTTTTGCTCATTTTTCCCATCATTTACTTGATTTTTGAGCTCTTTGTTGAGGTAATTCTCTGCTTCCAGTGGGGATGTGGGGGTATACTTTCAGCTCCTAGATTCCCCCACAATCTGTCATGCTAGGGCTCCTGAAAGAATAGCTGCTGCTGCTGTTTCCCCTGCCCCTGTTTCTATGA
Source organism: Notamacropus eugenii (assembly GCF_028372415.1). NCBI lineage: Eukaryota > Metazoa > Chordata > Mammalia > Diprotodontia > Macropodidae > Notamacropus > Notamacropus eugenii. The sequence continues at coordinate 166,272,278 of NC_092875.1, read as the reverse complement.
GCTCCTCCTCCCTGGGCTCCTCCACCCCCTCCACTGCCCTGGGCCTGTGGCCCAACCACTCTACTTTCTCACACTGACAGAGGTAGCACAGGTTTTTTCCACTGACCTTCCAATTATTTCTTGGCATTTGAGGTTGTGAAGTCTAGAAGCCTCCATAGGTACCAGAGATTCAGTGCCCCTGAAGCCTGCTCAGGTCCAGTCTGAGCTAGGGCAATGCACATTGCACTGCACTCAACTCCCAACACCCTGTAATATACACTTCATGGCAATCTTCCAGGTTATCTTGGGCTGAAGATTTGTTTCACTCTGTCATTCTGTGAGTTCTACAGCTCCATAATTTGTTTAGAGTAATTTTTTACAGGTATTTGGCTGGGTTTGGGGGGAGAGCTCTAGTCTATGCTGTTACTCAGCTATCTTGGCTCTGCCTTCTTCCATAGGATTTTCTCCAAGAAATATTCATAGCATCCATGGTTTCCAGAAATGGCACTTTCAACATGTCAGATATGTAAAAAGATGATTATTCATATTATGCATATATATATATATATTTGTATATATAACACACTTGTTGATATATGAAATACATAATATATACATGTACATGCTATACATACCTATCTTCATATACCATACATATATTTGTATATATATATATATATCTACATATATACATATATGGAGAGAGAAAGAGAGAGAGGAAAAAGAGAGAGAGAGAGTTTTATATACCCAATTTAAAACTATAGATGTGGTCACAACAGAATGTCTGTAGATGGGGGAGGAGCCAAGATGGTGGAGTAGAAAGATACACATATGCTAGCTTCTAACCCACAGCCCATAAAATACCTGTAAATAAGAACTCCCAACAAATTCTGGAGCAGGAGAAACCACAGAACAATGGAGTGGACGAGATTTCTGTTCCAGAGAGACCTGAAAAACTGACACAAAAGGTCTGTCGCACACTGGACCTGGAGCAGAGCCCAGCCCTGCCTTGGCTGCATGGCACCAAGAGGAGCAGACCTGAGCAGGCTTCAGGGACAGAATCTCCAGCAGCAGCACAGGTCCCTCCACCCACAGGCGCCAAAGGTCAGTAAGAGGGTCTTTTCAGCTTGCTGAGAGGGGAGCGGGGGTGTCTCCATAACCCAGGCCCCCTTGGGAGGCAGCAGCAGAGGCAGCAGCAGACAAGGGCTCCCAAAGCAGTCAGGAGCTTGGATCCATTGTTGAACGTCACCACATAAAACTCCTGAGGGAACTGAGCCCAGTGTGGTGGCCCTGCCCCACCCAAGCACCTGAACTAAATCTCACACTGAATAGTAGCCCCAACCCCACTGAAAGCCCTAAGGCTGGGAAGCAGCATTTGAATCTCAGACCCCAAGCGCTGGCTGGGCAGATCTGGAGGCGAGGTAAGTGTGGAGAGGAAACTCAGAATTTAAGTAACTGGCTGGGAAAATGCCCAGAAAAGGGGGGAAAAAAATAAGACCATAGAAGTTTACTTTCATAGTGAACAGATATCTCCTCCCATCCTTTTGGATGAGGAAGAACAATGCTTTACCATCAGGGAAAGACAGAGAAGTCAAGGCTTCTGTATTCCAAACATCCAAAATAAATATTCAAAGGGCTCAGGCCATGGAAGAGCTCAAAAAGGATTTTGAAAATCAAGTTAGAGAGGTAGAGGAAAAACTGGGAAGAGAAATGAGAGAGATGCAAGAAAAGCATGAAAAACAAGTAAACGCTCTGCTAAAGGAGACCCAAAAAAATGCTGAAGAAAATAACACCTTGAACAATAGGCTAACTCAACTGGCAAAAGAGGTTCAAAAAGCCAATGAGGAGAAGAATGCTTTCAAAAGCAGAATTAATCAAATGGAAAAGGAGGTTCAAAAGCTCACTGAAGTAAATAGTTCTTTAAAAATTAGAATGGAACAGATGGAGGCTAATGACTTTATGAGAAACCAAGAAATCACAAAACAAGGCCAAAAGAATGAAAAAATGGAAGATAATGTGAAATATCTCATTGGAAAAATAACTGACCTGGAACATAGATCCAGGAGAGACAATTTAAAAATTATGAGACTACCTGAAAACCATGATCAAAAGAAGAGCCTAGACATCATCTTTCATGAAATTAACAAGGAAAAATGCCCTGAGATTCTAGAATCAGAGGGCAAAATAAGTATTCAAGGAATACACTGATCACCTCCTGAAAGAGATCCAAAAAGAGAAACTCCTAGGAACATTGTGGCCAAATTCCAGAGTTCCCATGTCAAGGAGAAAATATTGCAAGCAGCTAGAAAGAAACAATTCAGGTATTGTGGAAACTCAATCAGGATAACACAAGATCTAGAAGCTTCTACATTAAGGCATCGATGGGTGTGGAATATGATATTCCAGAAGTCAAAGGAACTAAGACTAAAACCAAGAATCACCTACCCAGCAAAACTGAGTACATTACTTCAGGGGAAAAAATCATTTTTTGATGAAATAGAGGACTTTCAAGCATTCTTGATGAAAAGACCAGAGCTGAAAAGAAAATTTGACTTTCAAACACAAGAATGAAGAGAAGCATGAAAAGGTAAACAGCAAAAAAAAGTCATAAGGGACTTACTAAAGTTGAACTGTTTACATTCCTGGATGGAAAGACAATATTTGTAACTCTTGAAACTTTTCAGTATCTGGGTACTGGGTGGGATTACACACACACACACACATGCACACGCACACGCACACACGCATAGAGACAGAGTGCACAAAGTGAATTGAAGAGGATGGGGTCATATCTTAAAAAAATGAAATCAAGCAGTGAGAGAGAAATATATTGGGAAGAGAAAGGGAGAAATGGAATGGGGCAAATTATCTCTCATAAAAGAGGCAAGCAAAAGACTTTTTAATGGAGGAGAAAAGAGGGGAGGTGAGAGAAAAACATAAAGTTTACTCTCATCACATTTGACTAAAGGAAGGAATAAAATGCACACTCATTTTGATATGAAAACCTGTCTTACAATACAAGAAAGTGGGGGAGAAGGGGATAAGCAGGGTGGGGGGGATGATGGAAGGGAGGACAATGGGAGGAGGGAGTAATTTGAAGTCAACACTCTTGGGGAGGGACAGGATCAAAAGAGAGAATAGAAGCAATGGGAGGCAGGATAGGATGGAGGGAAATATAGTTAGTCTTACACAACACGACTGTTATGAAAGTCATTTGCAAAACCACACAGATATGGCCTATATTGAATTGCTTGCCTTCCAAAGGGAAGGGGTGTAGAGCGAGGGATGAAGAGAAGTTGGAACTCAAAGTTTTAGGAGCAACTGTCGAGTACTGTTCTTGCTACCAGGAAATAAGAAATACAGGTAAAGGGGTATAGAAAGTTATCTGCCCCTACAGGACAAAAGAGAAGATAGGGACAAGGGAAGGGAGGGATGATAGAAGAGAGGGCAGACTGGTGATAGGGGCAATTAGAATGCTCGGTGTTTTGGGGTGGGGGAGGGACAAATGGGTAGAAAATTTGGAACTCAAAATTTTGTGAAAATGAATGTTAAAAGTTAAATAAATAAATGTTAAAAATATAGACGTGACATGCAGATAAGACATGTAGAGCTGCCACATTTTCATCCATAAGGGTTAATTATTTATGACTTTTACATTCTTCCAGGGAATGCCCTGGATATTGAATACAGTCCAATACAGGTCAGAGTAGCTTGTTTCAAATCCCAGTTTTGCCAATGCATAACTTTGGGAAAGTTATTTAATCTTAATTAACTTCTGTTTCCTCATTTGTAAAATGAGGGCATGTGACAAATAGTGTATATGGTTCCTTCCAGTATTAAATCTATAATCTTGCAAGGTGAAGAAGAAGGACAGATTTTTTCCTCTTAAGTGTAGCTGAACAAGAATAACAATCAGTGTTGGGATCTGAAACTGTATGTTTCCAAGGATGACACCCATCAAATTCACAATCCTATCCACAGCTTCAAAATCTATCTATATAGGATGTTCTCTAGGCATCAGAAATGTAACATGTTCCAAACTCCCCCAATCTTTATGCTCTTCCAAACTTTCCTGTTACTATTGAAGGTATCAACATCTTCCCAGCCAGCCAGACTCACCATCTCAGTGTAATCTTTTTTCCACATTCTCATTCACCCACCTATGTAGTCCTCTCATTTTACATGTACAACACATGTCCCTCAAATTTTCCCTCATATGAGTACTATTCTCATTCCGGTTTGTCACTTCTCAGACTATTGGAAGAGACTATTCCCTTCTAATTGATCTCCCTGCTTCAAGGCTCTCCTTATTCTAGTCCATTTCCCACTAAGCTGCTAAGGTGATTAAAATATATATATATAGCTCTGTTCCTTAACTGATAAATGTTCAAAGGAAATGAACAGGTAGTTTTCAAATGAAGAAATCAAAGTCATCTATAGTCATATAAAAATGTTGTAAATCACTGTTGGCTAGAGAAATGCAAATCAAAACAACTCTGAGGTACCATATCATACCTATCAGAATGGCTAACATGACAAAACAGGAAAATGATAAATATTGGAGATGTGAGAAAATTATAACACTAATATAATGTTGATGGAACTGTGAACTGATCCAACCATTCAGGAGAGTAATTTGAAACTATGCCCAAAGGGTTGTAAAATTTTGCATACCCTTTGACTCAGCAATACCACTTCTAGGGCTGCATACCAAAAAGATTATACAAACGGGAAAAGGGCCCAAATGTACAAAAACATTTATAGCAAATCTTTTTGTTGTTGAAAAGAATTGGAAATTGAGGGGATGCCCATCAATTGGGGAATGACTGAGCAAGTTGTGGTATATGAATGTAATGGAATGCTATTATGCTATAAGAAATGATGAGAAGTAGACTTCAGAAAAGCTGGAAAGACTTATATGAACTGATTCTGGATGAAATAAGCAGAACAAGGAGATCATTGTACACAATAATAACAACATTTTGTGATGACTGACTTTGATAGACTTAGTTTCTCTCAGCAATGCAAGGATCTAAGACAATTCCAAAAGAACCATGATGGAAAAGGCTATCCACATTCAGGGAAAAAATTTTGGAGTCTGAATGATCGTGGAAACATATTATTTGCTCTCCTTTTCTTTCATTGTTTTGTTTTCTTTTCTCTTGGTTCCCCGTTAATTCTAATTCTTCTGTCTATCATCATTAATGCAAAAATATGTTTTATATGAATGTATAAGTAGAGCTGATGTCAGATTGCATGCCATCTTGGGGAAGGGGGAGGATAGGGACAGGGAGAAAATTTAAAACACAAAATCTTATGGCAATGAAAGTTGATAACTAAAACTAAAATAATTATATGAAAAAAGAAAATATAGCTCTGAACATGTCTCTGAACCCTCATCAGTGAGGTCCAGTAATGACTCTCTATTATCCATAGGATCAAATACTAAGTCTTCCACTTAGCTCTTAAGCCTTTCCATTCCCTCTATATTCCCTGCTTTTCAATTTTATTTATACCTTATTCCCTTGTACATAGCTTTTAATCCATCTACAATGTCCAGGTTGATCTCCCTTATGTATACTATTGCATCTTCTACCTCTGTACCTTTGCAGTGGCTATCCTCCAGCCCAGGAATGTCCTTTATCCTTTGACTTACAAGATTTCAGTTCAAAAACCACCTTCTACTGTAGGCCTTTCCCATTCCCCAAAAAGCTTTTAATTTATTTCCCCTCTAAGATTATCTTTCATCTAGTCTCTGCATACTTTGGATATACCTAGTCACTCACATATTGTCTCCCCTATTAAACTGTAAGGCCCTTGAGATCAGGAGCTTTTTGTTGTCTTTCTTTATGTTCCCATCAATTAGTATAGGAACTGGAACAGAGTAAGTGCTTAATAAATGCTTGTTGACTAACGGATCTTATTGGTTCCCTCAGCCTGTAAAGCTACATAGCAATAACGACTATTACAACAACAATGAGCATTTATATAGCACTTTAAGTTTTATAAAGCACTTTCTAAGTATTATCACATTTCCTCCTTACACCTACTGTGAGGTACAAGTTATTGTTATTTTATAGAGGCGAAAACTGTGGTAGATGGAAGCAAAACAATTTGCTGTGAGTCACATAACCAGTAAGTTAGAGTCTAAGGCTAGATTTGAACTTAAATCTTCCTCACTTTAGGTTAAGCAGTCACTAAAAACCATCATAATCCTTATCACTGCAAAGATAGGTATATAATTACCCTCATTCCATTTAGTCCTAATATTCTATATCCATTTTAATTTCTTTTGAATCTCCTAGAAATCTTCACTTCAAAATTGCTGACATATAGTTGGAAAGAACCTTAGACTTGATCTAGTTGGCCAACAGCATAACTTTTCAGATAAGGAAACTGAGGCCCAAAGAAGTGAAACAATCTTTGTAATATCAAAACAATAATCAACAACTCTAGGAAAAGAGAGACAGAATATTCATAAGTGATCATCATATAAAATCAAAAGAAACAATAAATCATTAAAAATAAGAGATGAACCATCAATGATATACTGAAGAAGACACATCTAAGAACTTGTACTTTTTACATGTAATTAAAAAAATATCACTGTGATGCAATGGAAGTATAGGGGAAAAAATGCCAAAATATATATCATTTAGAAAGTTAGGGATATAAAGAATGATAATTTTAAAAATGGCTACATATGTTTCATAAAAAAGGTTTTTTAAATTATTTTAAAGGTCATAGAAGCTAAAAGCAATGAAAGAAACAAATGAGCTAGATTATTAAATTTGATATACTTAGAATGTAGTGATAAGGAAATGTACTACACCATGGAAAGGATCATCTAAACTACTGTTGAATTACTAAAATGTTCTGTTTCTCTTGTATTTTAACCTATTGCTCCCTTCAATAAATGCTAAAAAATTCCTTAGACCTGTATAGAAAAGACAAATTACCTTATTACATTTCAAAATCTGAAAAATTAAATATTTTAAGATCCAAAATCTTTTTGTAATTTATATTTCTATTGGATTACTTTATTATGTCTCTTCTTTTTGTCACATTGTTTTTTAAAATTTTCTCTTCGCATCTTTTACACATACGAATACACTCATGCATGTGCACATGGATACTTCTCCATGAAGAAACACAAATATACACGCACACACACAAACACAAACACACACATACTCTGGGCTGGAGTTGTTCAAAGCTCCATGCTGGATTACTCTCCATTCTCCGTTTTTATCATGCCCTCTTTTATCTCCAAGTTTGTTTTTTTCATGTTGTATCTGACACATTGAACAGATTCCCAAGCAAATCTCCATTCTTCTCAAGTCTCTTTCCTTCTTCAACGCCCATTTCAAATGCCATTTTCTTCCTCCCTGAAGTCTTCCCTGACTATTTTCCCTCTGCATCTACTAGGTGAGTATGACCTTCTCTTACCAAAATTTATACAGTATGTCCTATCACTTCAAAAATTTTCTAGCTTGGAAAGTTCAGTATTTTTAGAAAACTGGAAAATTCACAGTGAATTCATTAAAAAAAATCACTAGAAAATTACTACCCATAGATAATTTATAAAATTATAAAATATGAGAGGTAACTTTATTGACCCCAAGAACAACCATAGAGTAACAACTCTTAAAATTCTTTCAATTACTACTGTCTTTCATTTCTTTGTTACTTTTCTATATATGTCCCCCAATTTGACTTATTTCAGAGTAATCTATTTACGTGCATGTGTGTACTTTTTAAAATCACATTTGCTATAAGACATGCAAATGTTGTTGTTTAAACCTACAAAATTCTGTTGGTTGCCTACCAATGATCTACCCAAGGAAGGCAGAACAAGAGGGTAGAATAACTTTTCAGGTCATGTATTGGGGTGAGGAGCCATGGGAGAAGATAGAAGATGCACTTCAATTGCTACTATCTTTAATCATCTTTGTCTTTCATCTTCTTCTAAAACACAATGTATTTCACAATTGTAAATTGCCATCAAACAAGGAAAATTGGATATATCATTTAAAAAACTTATTACTCAATATTAATTTATCAATATATTATCTTGTAAAATTATCAATATAGATGTCTTAATGATATACTTTATATATATTCCATGTGTATCTACACATGAGTAAACATATCAATGTATGGGCATATATGTGCATTTATAGAGATAACATACATATATAGTATAGTCATATATGAATGTGTGTATATCTAGATTTCTCTCCGTGTGTATGTATATGTATATATATGTACATATAAATGCACATGTATGTATATACATATGAAGCTAACCTATATTCAGGATCCTAAATCTTATTTATTAAATAATTGGACCTATCTCATATGGGAATGAATAATATTCAATGAAATTATTTAAGCAAAAATGTATTTAATACTGAGCTACTGCTAAATATTCTTTATGTATTTATAAAAAATGTTAATAGTATAACTGAACACATTTCATAACATTTTGACTAAAGAGAACTTCCACCCACAGGAATTCAAAAAAGTAATTATTTAATATAAAAATTTCAAATAAAAAGGATTAAATAAGGTCTATTAAATCACATGCTATTCTTGAAAAAATTCTGAGATATATTCATCTCACTATCTTAGGAGGGAAGTTTAAAATATACATGCAGAAAACTTAAAACTTTTTGCATCATTAAAGGTATCATTATAAAAACATCAATGAGTACAGGCCTATATGTGTGTGTTTGTGTGTAAAATTGGCAGATAAAAAGTTTTTAATAAAAAGGATATTTTTTTCTCAATAAATACCTTGGATGCAAAATAGCTGTGTAAAAAACAGATGCCAGATTACATAGCTTTAATTTAATGATTATTATGATGGTCTTCATATTTAAACATGCTAATATACATAACATACTGCCTCTGAAACAGTATATACATATATATAATACAAATTTAGTATTTATCCTCAAGGAGTTTAAAAGCTAGTAGTAATTTTATATTCTCAAAGCCAAATGAAGGCTTTGCAAATATGTATTATCAGCTAAAACTTATGTAGAGAATGAGGGTCCATTAATAGGTGAGGAAGTTTAAGTTAGTGGTATTCCTTAATAGGTTAGGCTACAGAATTTCTTCTTTGAAGGAGTATTTACTTGAGAAAAAAAAAAGTTAAACAAGACTAAGATTATTAATAATATACAAAGGCAAGGAAATATAAAATTTAAGTTGATATTACCATGTAGAAAGAATTTCTCATTTGTGGTTTTCATTCTTAAATATTTTTTTATCCAGTGGCTAGGCATGATGGGTCTAATTCATACCTCCACAGAACAGGGAAGGAACAGACAAAAAAAAATGAGATGAGAGATGAATTTTACTCCCCTTAGAAAACTTTCCTTATCAGGAAACCTATAACTCCATCTTGTGTATATATGGATTTCTGTTGATTGCTAATTTATTCAGAGGAACTTTAGCCTACATTCTTCAATTTAGATACATTGTTTAGTATATATACTTCAGAAAATATAAAATTTTATCAATAGTGCTTCAACTATGCAGGTCACAATCAATCCAAAACTATTCTTCTTGTGTAATTATTGCTGTGTCCTCATTATTATCATTATATAATTAACAAGTTGCATATATCACACTTAACATACATTTAATTCTCATAACCAAATAGTGAAGCTATTAATACCTAACCCATCTTACAGATAAAGAAAAAAAAAAACCTCAAGTTTAAGTGACAAAGTCACTAACTTCTAAAGCTTCAATTCAAACTCATTTTTCTGAATCCAAGTCCATTTTCCCTCCCTTTACTACTATGTTATGTTTCTTCATAATCTGGGTATATTTTAGCTAGATAATTCAGGAACAAAGTACACATTCTGGCTTTTTCCCCCTGCAAGCTAAGGCATCTAACTCCTTCCAATATAATTTATTTATTTCTTATTTTGGTGGGATAATTTTAGTCAATATTTTTCTCCTTAACTTTAAATTTCTGAATTTGAACCATGACTTATAGTAGGGAGTAGATAGGAGTAAGAGGTGGATTCAGAAAGTTCCTAGATATGGAAATTGTGCTGTGGAGCTTCTAGACTTCTCGATAGCAGTACTGAGAAAATAATAATAATATCCATTTTTTTAATTAAAAGGGTCTTCAACACAAGGATGTTTAATCACCATGGAAATGCTGCAACTAGAGTAGAAGTCAAGTGATTTTTAAGGGATAGCTGAGCAATCACCTAAGCTAATCTTATATGTGCATCATTTTATTCCTGTATCAGGGATCATAGATAAGTATTGCAAGACCAAGTTTGTATGATCAGCAGTTGAATGATAGTATTAAATAATAATGAGCTAGAATTTAAAGCATTTATAAAGCATTTTACATCTGTTAATTTATTTCATCCTGACAACAACCCTGTAATGTGGGAATGTGGGTGTTATTATTAGCCCTATTTTGTACATATACATATGTGCGTACATCCATGTAGAGAGACAGAGACAGAGAGAAGAAACACACAGAGAGACAAAGAGAGAAAATGAGATTGAGAGAAGTTAAGTGACTTGCCAAAGGTCACATAGCTACTAAGCATCAAATACTTAGTAGCTCAGTTTTCCCTAATGCCAAGACCAAAGTTCTATAAACTTAATTGTCTAGAGAAAATTCCATAGTCATTTCTGGGCTGATGAAGTAAATAGTAAGCAATAATTAAGATGAAGATTCATAGCTGGAAAGTACATTAAAAATCATCTAAGTCTAACATCATTTTGGGATAAGCAAGCTGAGAATGAGAGAGGTCAAATAAGTTGCCCAATTTGTTTAAACAACCATTTATTTAAAAAAAAAACATATTGTCTAAAATTAAAATTACTCTGAGATGTCACTTTACACCTATTATATCAACTAACACCACAGAAATGGAAAATTATAAATTCTGAAGGGGATGTGGAAAAATAAGTTCACTAATGCATTGCTGGTGAAACCATGAAATGAACCAACCATTCTAGAGAACAATTTGGAACTATGCCCAAAGAGTTATAAAGCTGTGCATAACCTTTGATCCAACAATATCACTAATAGTTCTATATCCCAAACAAAGAAATTTAGAGGGATGTTTATTAATTGGGGAATGGCTAAGTAAAATTGTGTTGGGATATTATTTTTCATAAGAAATGAGTGAAATGGTTTCAGCAAAACCTGGAAAGAATTATATGAACTGATAAAAAATAAAATGAGCAGCACCAAGAAAACATTGTACACAGTAAGAACAATATTATTGCACCACACTGTTCTGTGATTTGTAATCAGAACATGTCCTGGGTATACTGAGAAGTTAAAAGTAAAGAATATTACAGAAATGTTATGTCAAAAGCAGAATTTTAACTGTTCTTAATTCCAAGGCCAATTATCTGTCCACAAAACCATATTGCCAAATAAACCTGAAAAAACATCAAAAGTGCTGAACTATATATATATTTCTTAAAATACATTAAAATGAGTAAAAAGTATACCCTATGCAAACTTGATTTAATTGTTTATATAAAGCAAATGTTTGGATTAGGAACAATTTACAAAGTAGCAATAGGTAGTTCTATGTCCTGCTGATCTAAATATATTACCTCTAATAAGAAATTTTATTAAAATATCATGTTTTTATAATACTGATGTAAAAATTTCAGAATTTATACTGATAACCAAGTGGCTCAATGGAGAGGGGGCAAAAAGAAGGGGACTGAGAAAGAACAAAGGGGAAAAGAAATATGTTTCTGGTACTCAGAATCACCAGAGAAATATCTACTTATTGTATTTTTAAGTTCAGAAATTCATGATGATGGCTAACTAGTAAAGACTGTAGGGATTATGATGTGAACTGAATAAAAAAAAATGACTTTCAGTGCAAGACTCAAGAAAAATACAAAAAGATAAATAGGAAAGAAAAATCATAAGGGATTTAACAAGGTTAAACTGTTTACATTCCTATATGTGCAGATACTTATAATTCCCTTATCTTAAAAAGGGCCAAGTCTCCCACTTCATCCATGGCCATCTCTAGTCATACTGGCAAGTTAAAGTGTACAAAGACAGAGGACAAAGGTGTGAGTTGAGTATGATGCAATGATATCCAAAAAAATTAAACTAAGGTTATTAAGAAAGAGTAATGCACTTGGAGCAGGGGGAAGGGAGACATGGAATGGGGTAAATTTTCTCACATATAAGAAGCACAAAAGAGTTTTTATAGTGGAGGGGAAGATAAGGGAGGTTGGGGGAGCCCTTCCCTCTTTTAGCCTTTTACTTTTATTAGAACTGGCTTAAAGGGAATAATATGCACACTAAGTTGGGCAAAAAGAAATCTAACTTACCATACAAGAAAGTAGGAGAGCAAGGGAAAAAGAAAAGGAGGGGGGAGGGACTAATAGAGGGGAGGACAGATAAGGAGGGGCCTTTGAGGATGGACAGATGAAAGGAGAGAAATAGACAGAGTCACATGGGGGGGAAATAAGATGAAGAGAAATACACAGTAATGATAACTATGAAAAAAGAATTGCAAGTTTCTCTGATATACATTTCTCAAATATATGGCGAATTGAGTTCAATTTATAAAAATATAAGCTATTTCCCAATTGAGGATTGGTAAAAGGATAATAACACGCAGTTTTCAGATAAAATAATCAAAGTTATCTACAGTCATATAAAAATGGTCTAAATCACTACTGATTAGAGAAACTAAAATAAAAAAAACTTTTAGGTACCACCCCACACCTGTCAGATTCACTAATATAAAAGAACAGGAAAATGACAATGTTGGACGGGATGGGAGAAAATTAAAATATTAATGTTGTTATTGGTGGAGTTATGAACTGATTCAAGCATTCTGTGGAGTAATTTGGAACAATGTCTAAAATACCCTTTTATCCAGCCATATCTCTACTATGTCAGTATCATGGAGATATAAAATACAAAAAGAAAAGTACCTACATATATGCAAATATTTATAGCAGCTCTTTCAGAGGTGGCAAAAAATCAGAAATAAAATCTATCAGTTGTGGAATGACTGAACAAATTGTGGTATCTGATTTTGATGGAATACTATTGTATTACAATAAGTGATGAGCAGGATGCTTTCAGAAAAACCTGAGAAGATTTACATGAACTGATACAAAGTAAAATGAGCAGAATCAGGAAAGTATTTTACACAGTAACAAAAATATTATACAATATAAGCTGTGAATGACAACTTTTTTTCAGTAATACAATGATCCAAGAAAATTCTTAAGGACTTTTGAAAAATGCTACCCATCTCCAAAGAACGAACTGATGGAGCTTGAATATAGATCAAAGCATACTTTTTTAAACTATATTTTTCTTGTGGATTTGTTCTTCATGTGTGTTCTTTCACATGAGTAATATGCAAACATGCTTTGCATATCTGTACATGTATAAACCATGTCAAACTGTTTGCCTTCTCAATGAGGGGCCAGAGAAGTGAGGGAGGAAGAGAATTTAGAATTCAAAATTAAAAAAAGAAGTAAAACTAATGCTAAAATTGTTTCTACACATTATTAAAGGGAAAATAAAATTTAAATAATTGCATTTTGAAAAATGAACTGTAGAAGGAAATGACAAAACCTCTCTAGTATCTTTTCCAAAAAAACCTCAAATTGGTTCACAAGGAGTCTGACAACCAAAAAAAAAAACAGATCCTCATGCCAATCCTGGGTGACTGTTATCCCCACTCTGCAGTTGAGGAAACTGACACAGAAAAAAGGTTATATGACTTACAGTCACATAGCCGATAAGTGTTAGATGTGAGGGATTAAGGATCTGTGTGGCAGGAAATAGTGTTGGGATAAAAAGAACTATGTAAAATGCACTCCAAGGTACAATAAACAAGCCACTTGTTAAATCATCATATGAAATCCTGAGAGTCTTCCCTTCCAAGATAATTATTATTTTTTTTTTACTAAGAAAAGAGGCCATTCTCTGCCTCATTTCTTACCTAGCCTTAATGACTGAATGGGCACTGCCTCAGTCAAACTGAGACATGTTAAAACATTAGCTTAAAAAGGGCCAAGTCTGTCACTACATCCATGGCCATCTGTAGTCATACTGTTCTATAACATGCCATTGCTCAGGAAGAGAAAGTGAGGCTAGTGACTTTGCACAGCCCTGCTCGTCATGGCATAACCTACCTGCCATGGTTCTCTTCCATATAAAGAACAAACAACTACAACAGCAATTTAAAAACAAATGTATTCACCTTTTTAGCTTCTCTTAAAGAAATGTATATTTCTCAGAAGAAGGGAATGTTGATGTTGTGTAGACATGAGGTTGGATCAAAGTTGGTTGCTGTACTGGGACTCGTTTGAGGGATGACAGAAGGATGGCCTTCCTCTGTCTTCTTCATTCTTCCCCAATCACCTACACATTGAAAGTATCTCAAGTGCACCAAAGAATAAGAAAAGGTGAAAAATACTATTCTAAATAAAGGCTACTTCATTTGACTAAGTATTCTTAATAAATGGGGGTAGAGAAACTAAATGAGGTCGAGAATGTGCAGGGTTCCCCCCCCCAACCAGGATCATGCCACTTTTTTTCTATAGCATAACTGGACAATTTGCTAGCAGTTCTACTAGTTTTTGATGGTCACCCCAAGCAAAATGAATGCAGTCAGGGAATTTTATAAAATGACATTCATCTAAGACCTTCATTAGAGGAATTTCCAAAGCTTCAGGCAAAATCTATGTCTCCCTGAAGGTGGTATGCAGTAAAGCAATTAAGCCAAGTTTAGTTTGATTTATCTAGAATGACTTACTGACAGATGACCTGAGTACCAGACACATCCAATCCTATTAGCACACTTCTGTTAGACAAGAAACATTTCCAGAATTCAAAGCTAATCCATTACAAGTAGAAACTACTAACCTTGGCTTATAATAGAGACGATATCATTAACTAGTAGCAGACTTTTCTTTCAGGAATGGACAATAATTTTGTGATTAAGGACAACAACAACAAATGATGCGGTTATTTACAAAATAATTTCCAAGGTGACAATAAAAAATAAAACTGGCAAAATTACTGACAAATTGCTCAGTATTTTTCTCAGCAGCTTGGCACAGTACTGTTCTAGAATGTAGAAAGGAAACAACTGCAGGACACAAATATATCCCAATTTTCTAAAGATGTTTTCCCCATATAAGTTCAACTTCACCCCCCCCCAATAAATGATGCAACTGATGAGATTATACCAAACTTAAGAATATTAAGGGTAATGAAAAGAATGTTCAAATAAAATAATTATTTTCCTGAAATTCAGTAGCAAAGATTAACACTATATATATATATATGTATATATATGCATATATGTGTATATATACACATGTATATATGTATACACACACACACACACACACATATATATATATATATATATGTATATATATATATATATATATATATATATATATATATATATATATATATGTATATATATATATAAAACTTTAACCAGGTTAGGTAGCCTGGTAAAAGTATTTATATAGAAAAAAATTAAATATAAAGTGTAAATCAACTATATTGCTGATATTAAGGACAATTTATTATGGAGTAGTTTTACAG
This sequence comes from Notamacropus eugenii, assembly GCF_028372415.1. NCBI lineage: Eukaryota > Metazoa > Chordata > Mammalia > Diprotodontia > Macropodidae > Notamacropus > Notamacropus eugenii. The sequence goes on along the minus strand of NC_092875.1, from coordinate 166,256,683 downwards.
GATGAAGTTCTGTTCAGCAAGTTTAAAAACAGAAGAAAATATTAAAGGATTTATTATTCTGAACAGCCTTGTAAGTGTACTACCTGAGTCATCTTTTGCAACTCAGAGTCTAATTACCTCTTGATTAAAACTGACACAAGAATTTTCTTTCCTGTGAACACATTTTAAGATTAAGAACATCTAAATATCAATTTCAGACAGCAATCAGAACTATTAAATTAATATTAGCTCTTAAAAGTTTAATAATTAAAAGTTTAATTAATATTAGCTCTCAAAAGTTTGTTAAAATGGAAAATATGGAACATTAATTTGTATTTTAAATGTGAACAAGCTTTTTTGTTATGATGAATTCACTTCTACTGACTAGATATACGACTGGACTAATCATTTAATCTTTCTATACCTCAATTTTCCCATAGATAAAATGAGAGGTTAAGACCACAATGACAACCAAAGTCCCATTTACCTATTTAGGCCTAACATTCCATGACTCTATGAATCCACTTTAAAAAAATAATTCTAGTTTAGGGAACTGGAAATTGAACATTGTTCAACTTGTCCCCTTCAGAAAATCAGATTAGTACATTGGGGCATATATTTTGCTTCATAAACCACTATCAGTTACCTAAATAACTCCATATATTTTCAGATAAATCTGTTCTATATTTGAACTCAAGTGATATTCTTTTAAGTAACAATTAATAATGGCTGTATATGAATTCCAAATCCTTTACTGAACTGTTCTAACATCAGTACTGAAAGATAATCATCTCTGCTGCCATTCCACTGATTTACAATCAGGTATGTTGCTGCAAGAACTCAAATCAATCTCATAATTTACATACATAGTGGAATTTTACTCCCAAATTAGTGTCAATCTTTTCTATCACTTCTCAAAATATCCTCAAGAGACATGAGTATGCATATTTTGCCACAGATATTTCAGGATGCTGATATAATTATTCATTAGATTATGATTCATCTACCATCATTATCAGGCCATAGTCCCAGTTTACCAATTGCTCATAAAGTACAAGTCAATAAAGGACAGGAAGTTACACTAATGAACCTTATGATCACAGCCTGCTTAATTTGCTGATGTGTCTTTTTGTATCTGGGGTTTTCTGTTAACAAGTATGCTACCCAAGTAACTCAGCAGAAATATGCTGGTCTGGTAGAGGAACGTTTCACAGAAATTCAGCCTCATTGAGAAGTCGGTGAATGTTATTAACTCACTAAGTGATCAGCAATCATAAGAGAAATAAGAAAAAAAGATGAGTACTAAATCTTGCAGTCACTGATTATGTTAGGAAATCAAGATCAAATAATACTCTAGGCCTCATCATTTTCTCAGATGTAAAGGATAGTTATTTTACGTTTCCTGCTTTTATTTTATTATGAGTCTCAGGAATAACATTGAAAATATTATGCATTGTGCTAAGTGGGTTATTGTTTTTGGTGTCCTAAAAATAAATATCGCAGAGTTATAAATTATACATTTTATATGTGAAATCTTTTTGTGAAGCACTCAGAATTTCTGCACACACGGCAAAAGCTTTGTAAATTATATACACATCTGGAAACTCCAGAGATCATGTGATCTCCTTGCTAAACATGCCTTATTGTATGAGGCTATAAATAATGAAAGACAGAGATAGCATTTGGCACAAGATGTCACAGACTTGAAGAAGCAGGATCTATCAATCAAGAAAGCTTCCCTGTAACTTGTCATTATAATTACCTCCACCTCTCTCTCACCCACTTTTACACTTTTGGTGATTACTATCAGATACTATTAACTTGAGGGACACTCACAGATTTGCCCAAACTGGCAAGTCTGCCCCTATGTTGTATTATTTCCAACTTAAGGCTGAAATAAAGAGCAAAATGAAGAGGCTTACATTTTATAAAATATTCAGATATGAATGTCATTGACCTTGTTACAAAATGCTTCTCTTCCCCTTACCCCTTCTCTCCTACTACACACATTGGTTACTTTTAATAGTGAACATATCCAGATAAGTAATCAGCTGGAGCTCACAATGTCAACATGCTATGTTTTGTGCTGAAATTTTGTGCTTTATCCAACATTTCATAGATAATCATTAGGAGCTCTAAAATAGTATCATCTCTTTATTTTCTAAGGTAAATTAAATAAATTTTAATATGTGAAAACTGATCTGTTTCTTCTTGCAAAAAACAAACTTTTCATTAATATAAAATGAAATAAGTTAAGAACATAAGAGACAAATATGAAGTTTATATGAAATACAAATATGCAGGGAAGATTTATGAAAGAAATGGCCTTTGACCTTTGACTGAAAAAGATGGTTATAGTTTCAAAATACAGACATTGGTCTTGGGCTAAAGTTAGAATATGAGATACATCATAATATTCTAGATCTAAACAATGGTAAAAAAAAACAATTGGGAAGGCACAATGTTTTGTTGGCAAACAACTAGTAGTCCACTTTGGCTTTGTAATGAGAAGCATTATTCATGTTATATCTATTTCTACATTTTAAAATACCTTGTCAAATTTTGGCCTAATCAATACTGGTCAAAAAAGTGTTAAAATAACTTTAAACTATATAAAAGGCATTTTCCTTACAAATTCTTAAACTCAAATTTGTCTATGAGAAAAAGAATTTGTCTAAAGTCAAAATGTCTAAGAATTTGCATTGCTAACAAAGAAATAATCATAAAATATGGAGTTGGTTAGGATCTAAGAGATTGTCTAATCCAATCCCTTTAGTTTCACATTAGAGACATGAAATGATTTATCTGAGGCTCCCTAGATGGCAAATAGCAAATGAGGACTCCAAGCCAGACTATCTGCTTCTTACTATACCATACTGCCTTCTTAATAACATTAAAATGATAAACATTTTCTGTTTCAAATGGAGTACTATGTAATCAACATAATAAATAATTACAACCTCTAAAAAGAGTACAGCAGTGTTTATATTATTCCAAAGGATTCTTTTTCTCTATTTTAAACAAATTCTTATTCATCCTGTGGACTTTTCTCAAAAGGTAGGATGCTCTTAAATAAATTGATAGGAAAGTGGATAACAATGTATTAAGAGTTCCTGGCACTCTAAGATGCTGTTTATCTCTTTTGAGGAAGACAGGATTCAAATTGCCTTCATTAGAGGAGCAATATGCTGTGGAAAATGATCTGGGTACTTATCAGGAGGCTTCTTGATTTGCATTTTTGCTAAATAATCGAGCTATTCTGTTTGGTAGCTATGTATGAGCTACCAAAAAAAGAAAAAAGAAAGAAAAACATTCAGGTAAATAATTGAGAGCTTTTGAAAGCTAAAATTTAAAAGAAAAAATAAGTTTATCACTATAGATATCAAGTATGCTATGCCATTTTCTCAAAAGAATTTACTCTACACTAGTTAAGATATAGAAAATACGTCTTAGTTCTCCCCACACCTGCTACTTCCTCAAGCAAAGGGAAAGGCTGCTCTCCCGATAAATGATCAATGCTTCAACATGACACTGCTTTAGCTACCCTGCAGTTACTGTTTAAGGATTGTGATTCCAATTAAGCAGTAAATCTTTACGTTATCACACCTTCAACAGTCAATTAATGTCTTCAGGAATTCCTGTGATGTTGTATCATTGTTATTTTGGAGAAAGTCATTTACTTCAAGCTCACAAAGCAAAATAATCTTATTTGAGTGGTAAAGATAAACATTTCACTCCATGTGGTAGACTGAATAATAAAAGACTTCTGTAAGAATGAATGTCCAATGAATATCAAATTTGCACAATATGAGTTGTGAAATTACGCATTGTAACAGTGTTAACAGTCTGCTAAATCCTTTCTGATGTGAAAAAATAAACTTTTATTTCTGATATTACTCTTCAAATTTTCTTTACTTATGGTTCTCATTGTAAAGTACTGATACACATACTAGCTATAGAATCCATATCCCAGTATTTATTTTACTTTATTAAAACAGATTTTCCTTTTTCTAAAAAAACTGCAGGTTTGCTGCCTAAAACATCAATTATTAAGCAAGCACGTAAAGGTACTCTGTATCTTTCTTTACTGAAGCTTGAAGAATATTTTAGCAAAAATTGGGCTATTCCAACAGTAAATAGTAAACAGTCATATCTCTTCACTCCAAGTGGGAAAGCAAGTTAAAATTGTACTCTGGGTGACAATTAATTCCCAATATTTCAAATTTACAGATTTTACTATCATCTTAAAATTTCAAATTTTTATCAGAAGTAAATGTAATTGCTTCATATTTTTGAGAAATGCTTTCCATGATGAATAAATGTATTAATGATGCTTATTTGGCCAGCAAACCTGGGAAACCTGAGAGCTACATTTACTATTCACTTGTGCAAGAAAGGGAAACTGGAAAAGAAATGAAAATTTGAGCAGGTTCAAATCATTAATAGAAGCAGGACACACCTGCTTTTTAAATATTTAAATTTATGCTGCCATTCCTATCTATAAATCAGAAACTATTGTAGGAACCAAAAAGATACTTTTAAAATATTACTAAACATGTATGCATTAGCATTTTAATGATCCACTAGAGAATTTTAAAAAGCATGAATTCTCTCTTGTTTCTTTGTGTAACTAAATGAGACTTTTTAAAAATTTCCTCAAGAGAGAAAAAAACAAAAAAAGAAGATGCAAAGCAAGTTAGTACAATTTAATTCAACAAATACCTATTAAATACCTATTGTAGATGAGTTAGGTATTAATTCAAGGAGCTACAAAGGCAAAAATGAAATAAGCCCTAAGTCAAAGAGCTTATTATGTTCTATCATGTTCCATTGCCATGCTGATAGAACATGCAACCAGTGAAACAAATATATCTATATCTATATATGTATATAGATATAGATATAGATATAGATATATACAAAGTCAGACACATACACAGATAGATAGAGAGAGAGAGAGAGAGAGAGAGAGAGAGAGAGAGAGAGAGAGAGAGAGAACTAACAATTTTAGCAATTAGCAAAGATCTTGAGTAGAAGGTGGCACTTGAGTTGCACTTTAAAGGATCCTAGGGAATCTACCACGAGTGTTAAGGTGGAAGTTCCTTTCAGATTTGTGCATCCACTCATGATCATGCACAGGGATCAGAAAGCAGGTTGGTTTGACTGAAGAGTAAATGAAAAAGAGGAATATAAAATATATGTTATGTGTATATATATATATATTTATTAGGAAAATAAATATAAAATTCAAAGGTGGGTGGATGCCAAATTTTGCAGGACTTTAAACATCAAGATAAGTTATTTTTTTCCCTAAATTATTGTTGTTCAGTTGTGTCCAATTCTTCATGATTTCATCTGAGGTTTCTTTGGCAAAGATTCTGGAGTGTTTTGCCCTTTCCTTCTCCAGTTCATTGTTACAGATGGGTTACTGAGGCAAACAGGGTTGAGTGACTTTCCCAGGGTATGAGATCAAATTGTTCATGATTCCAAGTATAGTGAATATTTTTGGATAAAGGGGTAATATTATCAAACATTAGTTTGGTAGCTGTTTACAGCATAGATTGGAAAGATGAGATGGACACAGGGATACCAATGGAAAGATGATTGTAATATTTCAAATAAGAAGTGTTAAGGATCAAAATTAGGCTAGAAACTAGGAAGGTGGGGCAAAAATTGTTATGGAGGTATGTACAAGACCTAGCAGTGGTTTTGACTGAAAAAAATGGGTTTTGAGAAAAAACAATAAGTTCTTTTTGCTCATATTGAGCATGAGGTGCCTGCAGAATATCCAGATAGAATCACAATGACATACTTGGTCTATTTCAAAAGATGATTAAGGAAAAAGAAAAATAACCTTTATATTCTAAAAATATTTATAGTGCCACTCTTTCTAGTGGCAAAGAACTGGAAACTGTGCGAATGACTATTAATTGAGGAATAGATGAACAAGCTGTGGTACATGACTGTGATGGAATACTACTGAGGTATAAGCAGTGATGAGCTTGATGATCTCAGAAAAACATGGACAGACTTGCACAAAATAATGAATGAGCAGAACCAAGGGAAGACTGTGTATAGCAACAGTAATATTGTTTTAAAAACAACTCTGAGTGAATAAGCCACTATGACTAATATAAATACAGATATTAACTTAAAAGGACATATGAAGATTCTATCTTCATTCAGAGAAAGAACAGATGAATAGAAGTTTGTATGAAATGATTTTACATGCATACATATATACATATTTGTGTTTAATTGCAACCATCTTTACAGTGTAAGGGGTTGGAAGAAAGAAAAAGATTAAAATAAATTTTCATGATAATTTTATCATATATTAAACAGACTCATAAATTTTACATAATGGATTTGTATTTTCATGTGCAATTATCTTTTTGTAATTATTATACTATGTCCCAGAAATGTTTCTAAGAGTCACAGTAACAGAATAATAACATTTGAGAGTTGGAAGGAATCTCAGCAGCCATCTACTTTAACCTATATACCAGCAGGCATTTGTTATAATGGGACTAGACTCCAGGAGACTGATTATAGCTGGATATATAATAGTCTTCATTCTTTTATCTGAAAATATTTTCTTTTTTTTTCTTTTCAAAGTATTTTTTCTTTGGAATTTATTTAGCATTATGTTTTCCCAATTACATGTGTAAACTATTTTCAATATTTGTTTTGAGAACCTTGAGTCCCAAATTCTCTTCCTTCCTCCTTCCCCACCACTGCTCACTGAGAAGGCAAGCAATTCAATATATGTGATACATATGTAGTCATGTAAAACATTTCCATATTAGTGATGTTGTGAAAGAAAACAGACCAAAAAGAGATATCAAGAAAAATAAAATAAAAAGTATACTTCAATCTGTATTCAGACATCAACAATTCTTTTTCTAGGGAAGGATAGAATTTTTCATCAAGAGTCCTTCAGAGTTGTATTGGATCATTGTATTGTTGAAAATAGCTAACTTATTCACAGCTGATAATAGTGCTGTTACTTTGTACATAGAAAATTTCACTTTGCATCAGCTTATGGAATCTTTCCAGGTTTTTCTGGGAGCATCCTGCTCATTATTTCTGATAGCACGATAATGTTAAATCAAAATGTCATACCACAATTTGTTCAGACATTCCCCAATTAAGGGGTGTTCTCTCAATTTCCAATTCTTTGACACCAGAAAAGAGGTGCTATAAATATTTTTGTACATATGTTCCCTTTTCTTTTTTGTTGTTTTATCTCTTTTGGGGTACAGACCTAGTAGTGGTATTGCTAGGTCAAGGGGTATGCAAGATTTTATATCTCTTTGGTATACAGTTCCAAATTGCTCTACGAAAGGATTGAATCAGTTCACAATGCCACCAACGGTGGATTAATGCTTCATTTTCCCCACATCCCCTCCACCGCTTGTCATTTTCCTTTTCTGTCCTGTGAGGCAATATAATACATATGAGGTAGTGCCACAGAATTGTTTTAATTTGCTTTTCTCCAGTCAATAGGGAGTTAGAACATTTTTTTTTATATGGCCATTGATGCTCTGATTACTTCATCATGAATCTGTTTTTACTTTTTTGATAATTCAGCAATTGGGAAAGAGCTCTTAATTTTATCAACTTGACTTAATTCTCTATATGTTTGAAAAATGATGACTTTATCAGAGAAACTTGCTTCTAAATTTTTTTTCATAATTACAGTTGCTAACTATTTCCCTCCACCCTATTCCCCACATCCTGGTTATTCTATTCTTTATGTTCTTTCACCTTGTCCCTCCACAAAAGTATGTTACTTCTGACCATCCACACCCCTAATCTGACCTCTCTTCTACCACCCACCCCAAAATTCTAGAATCTCCTTCCCCCCCTACTTTCCTGTAAGATAAAATAGGTTTCTATACTCAACTGAGTGTATATATTCTTCCCTCTTTGAGTCAATTCTGATGAGAATAAGGTTCACGCACTGTCCCTTACCTCCCCTTTCTTCCCCTCCATTATAAAAGCTTTTTCTTGCCTATTTTATGTTAGATAATTTATTTCATTCTACCTCTCCCTTTTCCTTTCTCCCAATATAGCCCTGTCTCACTCCTTAATTTTATTTTTTACATATCATCCCTTCATATTCAAGTAACACCTGTGCCATCTGTGTACACAGACACACAGACACACACACACACACACACACACACACGCACACATACACTCCTAACTGCCTGGACAATGAGAAAGTCCTTGTGAGTTAAAAGTACCATCTTCTCATGTAGGAATGTCAATAGTTTAACCTTATTAAATCCCTTACAATTTCCCTTTCCTTTTTACTTTTTTATACTTCTCTTGAGTCCTGTATTTGCCATGTCATACATACATATATGTATACACGCATTGTATATATATACACACACACACATATATATATATACATACATATATTCATTCAGCTCTGATGTATTCATCAAGAATACTTGAAAATTCTCTATGTCACTAAGTTTCCATATTTTCCCTTGAAAGATTATACTCAGTTTTTCTGGGTAGATTATTCTTGATTGTAACCCTAGCTCCTTTGCCCTATGGAATTTCATCTTCCAAGCCCAATGATCCTTTAATGTAGAAGCTGCTAAATCTTATGTTATTCTGACTGTGGCTCCATGATACTTGAATTATTTCCTTGTGACTGCTTGCAATATTTTCTCCTTCACCTCTGAACTCTGGAATTTGGCTATAAAATTCCTGGGAGTTTTCATTTTTGGATCTCTTTTAGCAGGTTATTGGAGGATCCTTTTAATTTCTATTTTACTGTCTATTTCTACTTTACCTCTACTTTACTTTACTTTTTCTTGATTGTTTTTTAAATGATTGTGTTTAGGCTCTCTTTTTTTTTTCATCATGCTGTTCAGGGAGTGCAACAGTTCCTACAGACTGTCTCTCCTTTTTCTACTTTCCAGGTCTGTTATTTTACTAATTTCATATTTTTTTCAATTTTTTTTCATTCTTTTGATGGTTTTTTTTTTGGTCTCATGGAGTCATCACCTTCCACATGCCCAACTCTCCTTTTTAAGGAGTTCATTTTTTCAGTGAACTTATATGGCTTTTTCCACTGGTCAATTTTTAATGAGTATTTCTCTTCAGTGAATTTTTGTTCATCTTTTTTTTTTCATTTGGCCAATTCTGATTTTTAAGGAGTTCTCTTCAAGGAATTCTGTGGCTTTCTTACCAATTGTCCTGTTTTGTTTTTTAAGGTGTTATTTTATTCACTAATTTTTTGTGCCTCCTTTTCCAAGCTATTGACTCTTTTTTATGTTTTTTTTTCTTGCATCACTCTCATTTCTTTTCTCAATTTGTCCTCTAACTCCCTTATTTGATTTCTAAAATACTTTTTGAGCTCTTCAGTGGTCTCAGACCATTGACATTTTCCTCTGAGGCTTTCATGTAACTGTTCTGGTTCTGTTGTCTTCTGATTTTTTTTGTTTTGATCTTCCCTGACACAACAGTAACTTTCTATGGTCAGCATTTTTATTGTTCTTGCTTGCTCATTTTTTTTCCAGCCTTTTAACTTTAAGTTAAAGTTGGACTCTGCTCCCAGGGTTAAGAAGATTCCCCAAGCTTCATGTTTTTCATTTCTTTGTTTTCAGAAGTAGTTCTGGGGATGTGCAAGTTTTCAGTTCTTCAAAGGTGGTATGATTTAAAGAGAGGTGTGCTCAATGCTCTACTGCCCTGTTCTCTAGTCTGTAAGCAACCTCAAATATGTTTTTTTTTACCCTGGAACTGTGTTCAGTGTTCCCACTCCTACTAGTGCTCTTTTACAACTGAGATGGTGAACCATGTATGGGCAATACAATAAAGTCTTCCTCTCATTGACAGTAATGGCTCCTCTATCTGCTTCTAGTCATTTCTCTAACACCTTTCATTCTGTGGGTAGAGAGCTCCAGAATCTGTCATCCAGTTAGTGGTCCTTAATATGTGCTGCTAGCTTGTATGGTTCGGTCTCTGATGGTATGGACTTTACTGGAGTGGACTAGACTGTGCTTTACTCTCACCCCAGTGAGGAAGATCTTTCCTGCTAATCTTCCAAATTGTGTAGGACTAGAAAATTGTTTCACCCCTTTCTTTTGTTGGTTCTACTGCTTCATAACTTGTTTTGAGACATTATTTTAATATTGTTTAGAGGGGGGAGAGACATAGTGAGGTCTTGCCTTTACTTTGCCAACTTGGCCCTGTCTCCTCTCATGATTTTCAAAAGTTCGGGAACTCTGAGATCCCAGTGATGGAGATAGTATTGGGCTGAACATGTATTCTACACAGTTCTTGAAGTCTTATCTCAAAATAATTAAAAATGAAAAAGACTGATCTTATATACTATACACAAAGTAGTATTCAGTTCTCCCCTTATACAATGCCAGAAGCAACATCCCTCCTCCTAGTTCCTAATGCTAAGATATTGCAGAGTCAGTTCTGGAGAAGGTACTCTGCTGCCATAGGCTCCAAGAAATTGAGAACTAAGATGTAATAGACCTCAAGGAGCTTATAATATAGTAGGGAATAGAAGATTAGCACAAGTGAAATGATTATCAAACAATATAGTACATAGTTTTAAGAGGATTTCATTTGAATTTTTTGCATTGAACATGTTGGTAAAAGTGATTATTAAGGAAGATTATTTGGGCATTGTAACAGAAAACAAGCAGTCTTCCATGAGGAAAAATGGCAGTGGTGAGAATGTTTTAGTAATTGTAGAATGAGATGGAATATAAAACTTGGACTATTGGTCAGAAATTGAGATATAAATATCACATGAATCTAAATACAGATGGTAATTAAAACTTTCATTCCTTAATTACTTCAATCCTTTCTTCAAAATTGTATAGTCATCCATTTTGAAACACAGGTATGCATACACACATACACACATTTTTCTTTGGCCCTGTTTTTAAACTTTTCAGAGAAATAAACTACTCCTTTCCCCTCCATTTTCTTATCACTAGTTTCTACATACTAGTAGAGCTAAAAAGAAAATTTTATTTTCTCTACTCACAGATAAGAAAACTAAGGTTTAACAGGTTAAATGATTTACCCTATGCCACCTCATACAAAAGGGAATTCTGTAGGAGAAAGTCAGATTTCTTCAGTTCTTAGAGATTGCTCTTACTTCCATATGAAACTTTTTCCTTCTGAATATGAGCTATCATCCTCAACTATACTATTATATAACATTTTTCTATTAGAAAATCAGTGAACTTGTTATGTTTTATTTCCCCTTGATGTCTATACCTCATAGCATATACATAGTAGTTCTATTGCTAAGTACAAGACAAGACCACAGCAGTGATCTGGTCCAATTAATAGCTGAAAAAGAATCCTTACTATAAAATATTCAACAAGTGGTCATCCAGATCTCCAAGGAGGGAAAGCCTAACACCTCTTGAAGTGGTCCATTCTACTTTTAGACAGGCCTAATTCTTAGAGTTGTTGGTTTTTCCTTAACATCAAGACAGAGAGAAGAGAGTATTAAATTAATATCTAGTTTAATGACTTTTGGCAAACTTCCAGAATGATTGGATTAATTGATTACTCCACCAAGAATGTATCAACATGCTTATTTTTCCACAATTCTTCAACAATCAATTTTCTTATCTTTGCCAATCTGACGGGTATAAAAAGTGAGAATTTTTAAATTTTCATTTCTCTTATTATTAATGATTTGAGGAAATTTTACATAATTGTTGACATTTTGTAAGAATTATTTTATGTATTTCATAGGTGAGAAATTGGAGGCTTAATTGGAGCCTCATTTTACAAATGGAAAATCAAGATTGTATTTTTTTTTTCCTTTTAACTATTTGGTTCACTGTCCAGAATCATGCTACTATTCTTTTGATTTTATGCAAAAACGTACAAGTATATAAAATTCATAATCTTTTACCTTGAGTTTCAATACATGGATAATAGTAAGATTAACTGAAGAAGACATTATTGAGTTTAAAGAATTGAGATGAAAAACATTACTAAAGATTCAATTTATTAAAAAAGTAGAGAAACTAAATAAGGGTATGTTTAGAATATTTAAGAAAAATCAAAGATGTCTATGTGAAAGTAGCATAAAGGATGAGTAAAAATTAATTCTGTTATTTAAAATATAGCACAAAATGTTAGAAAAGAGAAATTCTAGCACTTGGAATCAGGGACCTGAGGTTGAGTACCAACCCTGTCTCTTAGTGACTTTGGGTAAATCACTTGAGTTTCTTGAGTCTCATTTTCTATTCTGTGAAATCACAAAAGTTCTAAATTAGACAAAACCACAGCAGTCATCTGGTCCAATTAATAATGGAAAAGGAAACCTGACTATAAAATATTCACCAATGATCATCCAGATCTCCAAGGAGGGGAAGCCTAACACTTCTTGAAGTGGTTCATTCTACTTTTAGACAGGTCTAATTCTTAGTGTTGTTGGCTTTTCCTTGACACCAAAGCAGACAGAAGAATAAAGAGAATATTAAATTAAACATCCATGGACCAGCTCAGATGAAAAGGTCAACATAAGGGGACTAATGGGCACTATAATGAAGGAAAAAAGGAAACATAGAGAAATTGAGTAAATGATAGAGAAATTGGATAACATGGTATGCTGTTGATGTTATAGGGGGCAGTGGAGCAGACAGGAAGTATTCATCACACATAAAAAGGGTTGGCAAAGGTTAGAATTGAGGGGGACACTTTGCAACGAAGAAGGAAAGGAAAGTAGAATTATATTTGATATAAACATGGATATTTTAAGATCTTTCCCTAAAATATAGTGGAAATTAGACATAGAAAACTTAAACCCATTTTCAGAGTATGAAAGGAATATATGAATAGTATTTGACCTTCACTTGAAAGAAAATGTAGAACATTATATGAAGTATAGACTACTCTCCATTGCATAGTTCCTAGAATGAGTGAAAAACACACTTATAGTTGTTTAAAGTTAACAATGAGTATGAAAATCATAATCTGTTTCACCAATTACTTTGGCACCATAAGTTTAAAGACGATGGTGAAAGAATACCTATTTTTTGGGGATACAATTTCCAGTGGAATGAAGGAAGGAAAGAAGGAAGGAAGTTATGAAGAAAGGAAGGAAGGAAGGAAGGAAGGAAGGAAGGAAGGAAGGAAGGAAGGAAGGAAGGAAGGAAGGGAGGAAGGAGGGGAGGAAGGATGAAGGAAGGAAGGAAGGAAGGAAGGAAGGAAGGAAGGAAGGAAGGAAGGAAGGAAGGAAGGAAGGAAGGAAGGAAGGAAAGAAAGAAGGAAGGAAGGAAGGAGGAAAAAGTGGGAAATAAGGAAAAGGAAAGAAATATAAGAAAATATAAATGAAACTTTGTGCTTACCATCATGATTAGGATTCCCTAGGGTCCATGGTTCATCTGAATCAAAATGAGTATCTCCCCCAATTCCTGGTCCAGGGAAGTAGGCATGTGCCAAAAAGCCTCCCTCTCCATCAAAGGGAGAGCTGTCTCCATGAAAACCTGATGCAAAAATGATTGTTATGTCCACGTCCCTTTTGCCATTTTCTAGTTCACTGTAGGGAACTTCTTCAAATGTCAGAGGAGTTACATTCTGCCATACATCAAAGGCACGGCGAATAGCTTTACGTGTTTCAGGATCTCCTACTTTTGGAGTTACGTTCTTTATGCTGAAATTGAGAAGATAAAAAAAAAAAAAAAAAGAAAGAACTAAATGAGTAGAAAGGCACTGTTTCTTTTATCCTAATTCCTACAGGTACCAGTATAACTAATGATGACAACAAAACTTCACTTGAGAGAGGGAATATGATCTTATTATAGGAAAATCTTAAAGGAATCATATCTTAAATCTTATCTTAAAGGAAAGACAATACATTAATCTCTATTTGTAAATGCTGGATCTCATAGCTTAGCCATTTGAGTGTCAGTAGCATAATGTTTGCCTACCAAGTCTCCACCTAGGAAATTCTCCTGTATAGAATGCTTGACAGTATAAAGAGTGAATCAATGAGCTACTTTGCCTCTTTAGCCACAGAAGGCAGTAAGCCTTGACAAGTGACCACATATCTTCTTGCACAAATAACAGTAGCTACTTCCAACTGAAATCAAAATAGAAATTTCTTTGTTCTTATAATCACTGTTAGAATAATTTTGCACTGTGTCCATTAGACAGTTCTAAATAAGATTTTAAAGATAGTTTTAGCCTTTTCTTTATCATCAAACATTTAGTTTCCAAAGCTAATTCTTAATTAAAAAAAAAAAAAGGAACACCTCAAACTCATTGCTGTTTCTGATGTTCTTTTGTTATCTCATTAAGTACTGTTCCTTCTTGCAAAAATGAAGTATCATGGAAGAATAATCATTTTTTGGAAAGATTCAATAATTACCTTGTCAAAAACAATTTCTTCAAATTTTTGTTAGCCCCAACACTTAATTACAACATAATAACTGATATACCTCCAAAAAACTTTACTTCATTTGGTATTCATTACACGTTGATATTTTAATCTCATTCCTTTTTTAAACAGAAATAGTTGGGGATGGGAGGAGGCAAATGACATATATTACTTTAAGCAAAATTAAATCAGGCTACTAATCTCATTAAAAGGTTCTAAATTCCAATATACAAAAAAGAAAAGTGAACATTGATCTCTCTTGGCTTCCATTTCTACTCATTCTGTAACTCCTGTTCTTTCTATCTGAAATCTATGAACTCTCCTTAGCTCCAGGAACAGAGTGGACAATCATAGCTACACTTAGAACATACTTGACTAAATTAAAAAAATATATATTAAGATTTTAAGAGAGTAAAGATTAAGTATACTGTCATTTTGTATAAGATGAATAATTATTGTATTTTTTTCCTGTTTGATCCAATGCATTTTACCCCTAAAAGTGTGTTTTTATGAACACATGGCTAATCCTTAGGACAATATGTCAATAACTAGGAATCATGAATGGGTTTTTTGAGTGTTTCGGGGCATTACTACATATGTAGGCCTTGGAGAGCGGAATGAAAAGCTCTGAAAGACCTACATCGGAGTGGTGCCAGAGTAGACCAATGGCATAACTTTCTACTTCAACAAAATTACTTATCTTTCTTTCATTTTGACGTCTTTTTTCCTGAATCTATTTGAGCACTGATACAACATGTTAGCTTTAATTTTGTCTGAGGTCATGTTTACTACTCTTGCTTTTTTCCCTAATGAATTCTACTCCAGATTTTGATTTTATGTTTGTATGTATCTCTTATTTCCTATCCCTCCTGACTCCTCTATTTTACTTCTACCCACTACCTTACCCTCCTTTTACTTAATATACCTTCCCAAAGATCTCTCCCTTATCCTCTCCATAGAACTGTTTCTCCTAACCCTCTTGTTTCTATCTGAATTTTGAATATATATATATATATAATCTCTTTAACCTAGATGTGATGTGAGTAGAGTTCCCTCTAAACATCCCTTCCTTATCCTCTTGTCCCCTCCCTCTCCCCCCCAGTCTTTTATTTCTTTCTGAATTTAGAAGACATTTTATACCCTTATATATACATACATATATATATATATATATATATATATATATATATATATATACACATACATATATATACACATAGACAGACAGATAGACAGACGGAGAGATCTATGTATTGTTCCCCCTTTAATCCATTCCTGATAAGAGCAGGGTTCAAGAACTACCATGATCTTATAACTTTATCCAAGATACTGATAAAATGGTAGAGAGTACAGCATCCAACACAGAGTCCTAGGACAGGAGTTCAAATTTCTATTAAGCCTTTAAAAAGGGAATCATTAACAGCTGGTTCCAGCCATTGAACTAATTCTAAATCCATCTATCTTCATTATGATTTAGTCAACATTGGTCAATCTTTTTTAATACATAATTTATTTATTTTCGGTTTCAACATTCACTTCCACAAGATTTTGAATTCCAAATTTTCTTCCCATTTCTCCCTTCCCCCACCCCAAGACAACATGAACCCCAACCACCCCCTTTTTAACACCTCATCTTATCAACAAGAATAGCAGGAAATGTGGTCAAAAGAATTCCTAAAGTGGAAGTAAACCCTAGCTGCAGCATTACTCTGATCTAGGTTAGTCAGACATGACCTGCTTGAAATAAAAGGGTTCTTAGTAATCACCATTTACTTTTCAAGGTATTCACTAATTATCTGTTTATCTAATCAACAGTTTCTCAACTTTATCTTTATACTACTACTCTCATTAATCAGAACTGTGAATTGAATTATTTTTGTTCTACGTCTTATAATGATATTGAATTGAATGCATGATCTGTCGACAAACAGTGATTTTATTTTCTATAATATCTTTTGGCATTTCTCAAGTAGTTAGAATATGTTTCATTCTATGTTAATATTGGCAACTTAGGGTAATTCTAATATAACAATCCATAAAAATAATAGTTGTGATGACCATTCTGTACAATTCTCATAAGATAAAATTCATAATCCTTATAAGATCATTGTTTATAATTCTTATACGATAGTGTCACAGCTCTTCATTAGCATGTTAATTTTCAGTGAAATTTCCTTACTGATACAGATGAGGGTCACCAAATGGCAGAAAATATTTGTAGACTAACAGGTTTTGTTTATTTGTAACACAAATAAATCCAAGGTAGGACCAAACCTTCTTATATTGGGATTCTGTTATTAAATGTGTAGTAATTGTTATTCTACTTTTAAAAAAATGATAGATTTTAGGTAATTACAAAATGTTTATCTCTATTATTTGAAACCATCATAAGGTAAGTACATTAGAATTCATTGCTTTCATGTAGTATTACAAATGCAAGAATTCTAATTCCCAATTCTCTATTGAAAATGACAAATGTAAAACTGAGGGTGTTTTTAAGCTTCTATCAGTACTCAGGAAAATCACAAGTTACCATTGAGGAAGAAAAAAGGCAAATTGAATTAAAAAGTTACAGCTAAATATAAGCTATGACAAAGAAGAAAAACATTTTTTTCCTATCTAATAGCACTACAGAAAATTATCAGTCAGGAAAATAATATGCACAGAAACTAAAATAACATAAATGGAAAGAAAAGCAACTGCAAATAAAACAATAGAAATCAATGTTGCAAAATTTAAAAGAAATAAGAGACATGAAAGGATGCCTCCCACAAATCCTTTGCAGAAGTACAGAACAGGGATATTCATGATCTTTTATGCATAATTACAAAGATTTTTTTTAGTTATTGATCAGTTTTACTGATTTTTCCCATTATATTCCTTTTAATTGTTCTTAAAATACTAACAGTGACAGAGTCAAGATGGCTGAGAAAAAGCAGGGATTTGCTTGAATGCTCCCCCAAAGCACTCCAAATACCTGTAACAAAATGACTCTAAACCAATCCTGGAGCTACAGAACCCTCAAAATGGCAGAGTGAAGCAAATACTCAGCCCAAGATAACCTGGAAAATCAACACAAAGCGTATATTGCACAGGGCAGGGAGGGAAGCACAGTCCAGCATGAGCTATATCAGGCACAGACAGGCAGCAGCAGTCCTTAGGTAACTGAATCACTGGCAGCTGTGGCAGTTTCCAGATGTCTCAATCCACAAACACCAAAGCCAGCAAAGAAGGTCAACTGGAAAATTCTATGGGACCTATGTAAATGGTGGAAGTGGTGGTAGCAGCAGAAGAAGCAGCAGCAGGAGCAGCAGTGACTGTTGCAGTGGCAGCTGCTTGTAGACCCTTGGGCCCACAGATAATGGGGGATCAAGAGATTGATACAAAACCTTTGAACCCTGGGAACACACACCTCCCCTTCACCCTTACCCACACTAGAAACAAAGTCTTATCTTATCTTAACAAAGAGATAGAAAGTCAAGTATTTGGCTGGGAAGATAAGCAGACAGTGTTAAACAACAACAACAACAAAAACCTCAGACTGTAGAATTTTACTTTGGTGACAAAGATCAAAACATACAATGAGAAGAAGACATCAAAGTCAAAGCTCCTACATACAAAGTCTCCAAGAAAAATATGAATTGGTCACAGGCTATGGAAGAGCCAAAAATGATTTTGAAAATCAAGTAAGAGAAGTAGGGGGAAAAGTGGGAAGAGAAATGAGAGTGATGCAAGAAATTCATGAAAAATAAGTCAACACCTTGTTAAAGGAGACCCCACAGAAATACTGATGAAAATAACACCTTAAAATAGATTAACTGAAATGGCAAAAGAAGTCAAAAAAGTCAATGAGAAAAATGCCTTAAAATGCTGAATTGACCAAAAAAAGAGGTCCAAAACCTCACTGAATAAAATAATTCCTCCAAAATTAGAATGGAGGAAATGGAAGCTAATGGCATTATTAGAAATCAAGAAATTATAAAACAGAACCCAAAGAATGAAAAAAATATAGAAGACATTGTGAAATATCTCACTAGAAAAACCACTGTCCAGGAAAATAGATCCAAAAGAGATAATCTGAAAATTAATGGACTAGATGGCAGAGTGGAAAGACACATATACTCTAGCACTTCCCCCCGTAGTCCACAAAATACCTGTAAAAAATGACTCTCAACAAATTCTAGAGCAGCAGAAGCCACAGAAAAACAGAAAGAAAGAGTTTTCCAGCAAAAGGTAACCTGGAAGGCTGAGAGTAAAGGTCTATCTCACAGGACACTGAGTGGAATGAAGCCCAGCCCTGGCCATGCAGTACTGGGAGGAACAGGACCTGAACAAACCTCTGGGGCAGAGTTCCCACCAGGGAGAGCCCTAGATCCCTCAACCCACAAGCAACAAAGAAAGCTCCAAAGGTCAGTGTGGGAACACTTTCCCAGCTGGGCAAGAGGGGAAAAAATGTTCCTCCAGCAATAGCCCCAGGTGATGGCAGCAGCAGAAGCAGATTGCAGGTAGCTATGGTGGACAGGAAGCAACCCAGGTCCATTAGCCAAGTAGTTCATCTTAAAGTTTCTGGTGGTAGAGAGCAGCTGAGCTAAACCTCAGCCCTGAGTGATGCCCCACTCCTACCCAAAGCCCCAGGGAAATTGAGCAGCTGAGTCGAATCTCAGCCTTGAATACAGAACTGGGGAGAGTAGGGGCAATAGGATCATCCTCTTGACAAAAGATTCAGAAGTCAAGCAACTGACTGGTAAAAGGCCAAAAAAATGGGAAAAGATAAGACCATAGACGGTTACTTTCCTGCCATCCTTTCAGATGAGGAAAAACAAGGCATACTGTCACAGAAAGTCAAGGCCCCTGCCTCTAGTGCCTCCAAAGTGAACTTAAACTAGACTCAGGCAATAGAAAATCTTAAAAAGAGAGTTAGCAGATTGCTAAAAGAGAACAAAAAAAAAATGCTGAGGAAAATAACAACTTTAAAAAGAGGCTAGCTCAATTGGATAAAGAGGTCCAAAAAGCCAATGAGGAGAAGGAGGCTTTAAAAAGCAGAATTAGCCAAATGGAGGAGAAGGTTCAACAGTTCACTGAACAAAATAGTTGTTTGAAAGAGAGAATTAAGTTCAGGGAAATGAATGCCTATTAGATCAACCAAGCAGTTAAAAAACAAAACCAAAAGTTTGAAAAAATAGAAGACAATGTGAAACATCTCATTGCGAAACAACTGACCTGGAAAATATATCCCGGAGAGATAATTTAAAAATTATCAGACTAGCTGAAAGCCATGATCAAAAAAGAGCCTAGACATTATCTTCCATGAAATTATCAAAGAAAACTGTCCTGATATTCTAGAACCAGAGGGCAAAATAAATATTGAAAGAATCCACTGATCATCTCCTGAAAGAGACGTGAAGAGAGAAACTCCTAGGAATATTGTGGCCAAATTTCAGAGTTCCCAGGTCAAGGAGAAAATACTACAAGCACCTAGAAAGAAACAATTCAAGTATTGAGGAAATACAATCTGGATAACACAGAATCTGGCAGCTTCAATATTAAGGGATTGAAGGGCCTTGAATAGGATATTCTAGAAGTCAAAGGAACTGGGATTAAAACTGAGTCACCTACCCAGCAAAACTGAGTATAATACTTCAAGGGAATAAATGATCATTCAATGATACAGATGACTTTCAAGTATCCATGATGAAAAGACCAGAACTGAAAAGAAAATTTGCCTTTCAAACACAAGAATCAAAAGAAGTATGAAAAGGTAAACAGAAAAGAGAAATCATAAAAGACTTTCTAAAGCTGAACTATTTACATTCCCACATGGAAAGATAATATTTTTAACTGCTGAGACTTTTCTTAGTATTTGGGTAAGTGAAGGAATTATACATAAACACACACACACACACACACACACACACACATATACAGAGAGTACAGGTTGAGCTGAGTCAGAAGAGATGATATCCACAAAAACATATAAAATAAAAATTAAGGGGTGAGGGAGGAAAATATTGGGAGGAGAAAGGGAGAAATTGAATGGAACAGGCTATAAATCATAAAAGAGATAAGAAAAATCTTGTTCAATGGAGGAGAAAAAGGGGAAGAGGAGAGGGGAATAGTGAAGCTTACTCTCTTCCCATATGGTTTAAGGGGGGAAAAACATGCTCACTAAATTTGAAATGAAAACCTATCTTACACTACGGGAAAGTAGGGGAGGAAGTGACAAGTGGGGTGAGGGGAATGATAGCAGGGAGGGCAAACGTGAGAAGGGAGTAACTAGAAATAAACACTTTTGGGAAGGAACAAAGTCAAATGAAGGATTAAAACAATAACGGGGAGATAGAGTAGGATAGAGGGCAATAGAGTTAGTATTAAACAACATGATTATTATGGAAGTCTTTGCAAAATGACACATATTTAGTCTGTATTGAATTGCTTGCCTTCTCAGTGGGAATAAGTAAGTAGGGAGGGAGGGGAGGAGGGAGAGAAGTTGTAATTCAAAGTATTAGAAACAAATGTTGAGAGTTATTATTGCATATAACTGGGAAATAAGAAACATAGATAATGGAGTATAGAAATCTATCTTGCCCTACAAGAAAAGAGAGAAGATAAGGATAAGAGAAGGGTGGGGTGTGATAGAAGGGAGGGTACATTGAGGGAAGGGGTAATCAGAGGCAAGGTATTAGGGGGTGGGGGAAGAGAGAGATGGGGCAAAACATTGGACATGTTACAAAGTGATGTAAAAGCAATTAGTATTAAAACAATTGACTGAATTAATTACTGAGACTAAATCAGAGACATCTTTAGTTTGGGGAAAAGAATTTTAGTCTCAGTTTCCTAGAGGCAGGTAATCTTGGGTAAAATTTGGCGTTGATTGAAAAGTTAAGGTTTTAATGGTAAATTTGATTTTATGATTGCTGTTTAAGCAGGAACTAGAATATGTATAGAAAGCCATGTAAGCCACTGAAGACTTGCCTCAAAAGATGTTCCTTAGCTAATATGAAATTATAGTCATATCTGAAACCTGGTTATTGGAACTTGCTATTTTAAGAATCTATGGGACTATTAACTGACTGTTCTTCTGAGTCTAATTCCAGGTATGGACAGCAACAAAGGTGATCTGAGCCTCCAATCCATGATGCCAGTAAGCCTGTGAGATGCTGGTATGAACTGAAAAAAGGTGACCTCATGGGAAGGGTGGGAGAGCAGCTGTTCAGCCTGGCCTTAGGCAGGATTCTCCTGACTCAATTTCCCCTGGCAGACTTTAAGCCTGACTGAATGCAAGTTGACAATCTACTCCTGCCTGGAATTGACATGAAGTTGGGGAGATATTGTTTCACTTCAATGTCCCTACTATTAGTGGCAAGTTCCTATAATCAAAAGGTTTGTAAGCTTAATGCTAGATCTACTAAATTATAGAGTGTTAGTAGAGGAACATCCGAGGTTAAGTCTAAAATTAAGCTATTAGGCTTAGGACTTTAGACCAACCACAATAAGTTAGGGTCCTTTAATTCTTAGTGATAGTGTGGAGACAATTAGTTAAAGAGGTTGTGTCTCAGTTGGTTAATCTTAAAAAAAAAATTCATTTGTGGTCTATATTGTAAATGCTTTAAAAGAAGTATCACCTGACCAAAAGTTGGAATTGTTTTATGTGATATGAACTGTGTTAAAAATGAAAAAAAAAAGTTAATTGATGTTAAAAAAAAAATTAATGAGCTACCTGAAAGCCATGATTCAAAAAAAGAAGAGCCTAGACATCATCTTTCAAGAAATTGTCAAGGAAAACTGCCCTGATATATATCTAGACACCCTAGAACCAGAGGGCAAAGTATTGAAAGAATCCACCGAACACCTCCTAAAAGAGAGGCCAAAAGGAAAACTCTTAGGAATGTTGTAACCAAATTCCAGAGTTCCCAGGTCAAGGAGAAAATATTGCAAGCAGACAGAAAGAAACAAATTGAATATTGTAGAAAGACAATCAAGATTATACAAGATCTAACAGCTTCCATCTTAAGGGATTGAAGGGCTTAGAATATGATATTCCAGAAGTTAGAAGAACTAGGATTAAAACAAAGAATCATCCACCCAACAAAACTGAGTATAATCCTTCAGGAGAAAAATGGACATTCAGCAAAATAGAGGGTTTTCAAATATTGTGATGTAAAGACCAGAGCTGAATAGAAAATTTGACATTCAAATATCAGAATCTAGAGAGGTGTGAAAAGGTAAATAGGAAAGAGAAATAATAAAAGACTTAATAAAGTTCAACCATTTATATCCCTACAGGGAAATATGGTATGTGCAACCCTTCAGAGTTTTCTCAGCTTTAAGGTAGTTGGAGGAGATAGATAGATAGATAGATGATAGATAGAGATAGATAGATAGATAGATAGATAGATAGATAGATAGATAGATAGATAGATAGATAGATAGATAGATGGATGGATGGATGGATGGATGGATGGATGGATGGATGGATGGATGGATGGATGGATAGATAGTGGTCAAAGGGTAAATTAAATATGAAGGGATGATATCTAAAAAAATAAAATTAAGGGGTAAAGAGTAGAATATATTGGGAGAAGGGGAAGAGATAGAATGGGGTAAGTTATCTCATATATAAGAAACAGGAAATGGTTTCATAATGGAGGGAAAGAAGGGGGAGATGAGAAGGAATGAGTGAATCTTACTCTCATTGGATTTGACTTAAGAAGGAAATAACAAACTCAATTGGGAATATTATGCTACAGAAAAGTATGGAGGAAGAGGAAAAGGAGGAGAGGATAGAAAGGAAGATATATTGGGGGAAGGGGTAGTCACAAGCAAACATTTTTGAAAAGGGACTGGATCAAATGAAAAATTAGAATAATTGGGGGGACAGGATAGGATGGAGGTAAATTTAGTCAGTTTTTCACTGTATGACCATTATGGAAGTGTTTTGCATAACTACACATGAATAGCTTATATTGAATTGCTTGCCTTCTCAGTGGGGATGGGGAAGGAGGGAGATAAGTTAGAAATCAAAGTGTTAAAAAATTATTTTTTCATGCAACTAGGAAATAAGATATGGAGAAAACAGGGTACAGAAACCTATCTTGCCCTTCAGCAAAGTAAAAGGGAAGGAGATAAGGGGTATGATAAAAGTGTGAAGGCAGACTGGGGAAAAGGGTAATCAGAATGCATGTCATCTCTGGGTGGAGGGAGGGGAGAGAAGGGGAGAAAATTTGGAACTCAAAATCATGTGGAATGAATATTGAAAACTCAAAATTAATTAATTTATGAAAAAAGAAGAAATAGCGAAAAAATGAAATCATATAATCTATGGCTTGAAAGAAACTTTGAAGATTATCTGTTTCATTTTGTAGATGAGGAACAGAGTCAAAATTATGAATTAACTTGATTTTTCAAGTTTACATCAAGGAACTAACAGCTAACTCAGCTATTGATTACAAGTTTGCTATTACTACAAAAATTTTCCAGAATCAAGATATCATACAGTTTTTAATCTTTTAAAAACAATACATATTTAATTAAATACTATTCATTTATTAAGTGCCTATAATGAATGGTCTTGAACTAAGAATTGGTAACAATGATATTTATAATATAATAAAGCTTTAGGACTACAAAATACTTTACATTTATTGTCTCATTTGATCCTCATCTATGTGAGAATGGTATTATTATTATTATTCTGATTTTATAGATGAGAAAATAAACTTAAGAGAGATTAAGTAACTTGCCCAGAGTCAAAGTGAGTGTCTGAGGCAGTATTCAAAGTCTTGCTGTAGCCTTCTAAAAGAGGAAAACTACATAAACCAGTCAGAAATTACTCAAAAGTAATATCATTTTGCATTTCTACAAATTCATTTTTTTTTATTTTTAGAGGATGAATAATGGCTACAGAATGGAGTTGGAATATTTGTTTATCCTAATATACATATATACAAACTTTCATGGCCTTTCAGGCTAATAACCAGATATTTCCCAAGTGCCTGGCATTTCAGAAAAGCTTAAAAGATTTGTAGCAGCAGTTTCAGGTGCACATCCCTTAAGGTCTTAGAGAGTCCCCATTTCTCATTTTGTTCTGTAACCTGTGAAGTTGATACAAATGTGGGGTTCACTTTGAAGTCAATATGCTCTCCATGCACAATCAGCTAAATTGGTACAGAGCAAGATGAAAAATGACCCTGGGATGGAAATCTTTACTCATTAGCAATCGCTATGCTCCTCTGCTATTAGCATAACATACTCTTTCTTACAATATGTGCACATACTATTACTTTCCAAACTGTGTATGCAGTATGCACAGCGCCTTTGTATTGAACCCAAAACACTCTGAAAAGCAAATATTGGGTAAAATATTGTGGAAAAATGAAGACTTTTCAAAAGGAAGAATTTTAGAAAAACATTCTTTAATATCAATTTGAACTCTCATATGTGCTATTCTTGACTACATAGGGCCTTGTTTTAGAGTATAAATTCCTCGGACATGAACAATATCAAAGTTAATCACTTTGGTACTTTAAAGTTGCAATAAATTTCAAGAATTAAATATAATGTGCAACTTGAATATAAATATAAATAAAATGATATTTAATGGGATAATGATAAGAACAATTAAGTTCTTTGTGGCATTATGAAAACCTATACACAGGTCATCCAAAAGGCAGGAGAAATATAGTGGTGAGTACACCAAAAACGAAGCAATCAAAGAGACCTTATATGAAGAGAAACAGAATTAAATTATAAAGATCCATGCCGAATATCAACCAAACCGCAAATATTTTTCAGGCACCTAGTACGACCAAGGCACTACGTAAGAGACTAAGGTAGATATAAATAAACTCTGAAGGCAAGCTGATCAGTTTACAGGTATGTTGTATAGAAAATATGCAGAATGAACTCTTAAGGTCTCTGCCAACTCTGAGGATCTGATTAAGTGAAGTTTATTATATAGTTCCAATCTTATAGAAACTTGCAATTTAATTGAGGACATTGCCTACACATGAAAAAAAAATGAATCTATTTTTCTTGAAAGCATTTCTTAATGGATCTGTACTAATAATCCCAAATAGAGCACTTTTCTTATCTAAGAACTAGCAGATATAAAAGTACATTTTCATAGTTCACTTTTATATAGTAGTTTAAGGTTTAGACAGAACTTTTCTCAGAAAACATTGCAATGTTAGATTGTACATGTATGACTTCAGGTTTAAAGATGTCAAAACAGGCTTGAGGGGGCTAAATGTACTCATAGTCATATGACTAACAATGATTGGATGGTCTTATGTCTAATATATGACTTACATTCATGGGATGTATACTAAACCTGTAATGTCATTATTCTAGGGAACTCTCAAGTGAGGAAAATCATTATACCAATAGGGACTGGCACCTTCAATGTAGCATAGTCTTAAAGAATACTTCAGAGGGGATGAAACCAAGATGGTGAAGAAAAAGCAGGGATTTCTCTGAGCTTTCACAAATTTCCCTTCAAACAACTTTAAATAACAACTCAAATGCATTCTGGAGCAGCAGAACTCACAAAAGAATGGGGTGAAAAAATTTTCTGACCAAAGACAATTTATAATTGCAAGAAAGATCTGTTGAACCAGGGTGAGAACAGAGCACAGGCACATCCCCAGTAAACTAAATTCAGGCCTTGGAGACAACTGAATCAGCAGCTACATTGGTGTCTTCTGGAATGCTAAGTACAAAGAGAGCAAAGGGGTCTAATAACTAGTCAGAAGGAGAACAGAATTACCTTTCCCAACAGAGGTAACAGTACTTTGTTCTATTGCCTAGGGTGTGGAAGAGCACTAGTACACCAAAAATTGTGACTACAGGGGAGCTATGACTCAGTTTCTGATTCCAGAGAAGAAAAGAATGCTTGTGATTGATCACAGAACAGAGGATAGGCCACTGGAGAGTGGTAAAACACCTCTTTTTAGATCATACCACCTAGGAAAAACTGAAAACTTAGACACCCAAGACTAGCTTTGAAAACAACTATACAAAAAAAAAATGAGGCAAAGCTTGGTACAATGCCCTGTCTATCCTGGGAGCAGAGCCCAACTTTAATATATAAAGTTAAAAGTCAAGAAATAGGTTGGAAAAGTGGGCAAACAACAACAAAAGTACCTGACCATATAAATTTACTATGGTAACAGGGAAGATAAAAAACAAAACAAAATAAACTCAGAAGAAAACGATAAAGTCAAAATTGCCACATCATGGCAAAGAAAAATGTGAATTGATGTCTGGCCCTAGAAAAGCTAAAAAAAAGTATTTTAAAGATCAAACAAGAAAGGTAAGAGAAAATTTTGGGAAAAAATGAGAGTGATGCAAGAAAATCATTAAAAATGAATTAACAGCTTGGTAAAGGAGGCAGAAAAAATACTGAATAAGATAGCACATTATAAACCAGAATAGACCAAATCATAAAAGAGGCATAGAAATGCACTGAGGAGAAGAGTGCCTTAAAAAGCATAAGTGGCCACATGAAAAAATATATACAAAAGTTCACTGAAGAAAAGAACCACTTACAAAATAAAACTGACCAAACGGAAAAAGAGGGCCCAAAAGCTTACTGAAGAAAATAATTCCATGAAAAGTAGAACTGGGCAAGTGGAAGATAATGATTCCATGAGAGGGCAAGAAACTATAAAATAAAATCAAAAGAATGAAAAAATAGAAAGAAAATGAGAAATATCACATTAAAAAAAACTGCCCTGGAAGAGATAATTTAAGAATATTAGATTACCCAAAAGTCATGATGAAAGCAAAAGAGCCTATGAATGATCTTCTAAGAAACAATTTTTAAAAACTGCCTGACATTCTAGAACCAGAGGATAAAATAAAAACTGAAAGATTCTACTAATCACCTCCTGACAAAGATACCAAAATGAAAACTCCAGGGAATATTGTAGCCAAATTTAAGAACTCCCAGGTCAAGAAGAAAATATAGCAAGTGGTCAAAAAGAAATAATTCAAATATCAAGAAGGATTACTTAAAATTTAGTGCTGATATATGAAAGGAGTGGAAGGTTTGGAATATATTCCAGAGACAAAGGCTCTAGGACTACAACCAAGAATCACCTGCCTAGAAAAATTGGGTATGGGGGGGGGGGGTGGAACCAAGATGGCAGAGTAGAAAGATGGACCTGCTGTAGCTCTTCCCCCATAACCCATGAAATACCTGTAAAAAATGACTCTAAACAAATTCCAGAGCAGCAGAAGTCACAGAATGATAGAGTGAAAGAGATTTCCAGCCTAACACAGCCTGGAAGGCTGACAAGAAAGAGCTATCACATTGGGCTCAGAGTGGAGCACAATCCAGCTTTAGCCATGAGGCAGCACAAACTGGACTAGAGCAGGTTTCAGGGCACTGCATCACAGGCTGCAGAGGCAGTTCCCAGATTTTTCAACTCACAAAGGCCAAAGGCAGATTCAAAGATCAGTGAGAAAGCTCTCTCACCTGGGTGGGAAGGGAGAGGATCTGGCCCCAGCATGGTGGCAATATATACATACATACATACATACATACACATATATATGTATATATACACACATATACATATATAGAGGAATGTATATGTACATGTGTGTATGTGTATATATGTGTATATACACATATGCACGAACAGAGGTCACATGGTGAGCTGAATATGAAGAGAGAATACCTAAAGAAATAAAATTTGCTATTGAATGGAACGTACTATGAATAAGAGAAAAGGAGAGGTAGAATATAGCAAATCATCTCACATTCAAGAGGGAAGAAAGAGCTTCTACAATGGAAGGGAAGAGGGGAGAGATGAAAGGAGATAATTGAGCCTTACTCTCATGGAATTTGGCTTAAGGAAGGAATAACACATACTCAATTGGATATAGAAATCTATTTTATCTTGCAGGAAGGCAAGGGGGTAGGTAATAGGAGTGGGCAGAAAATAGAAGGGACAGCAAATTAGAGAAGGGGATAATCAGAAGCAAGCACTATGGTGGGATAACAGGTCAGAGGAAAGAATGGAATAGATTGAGGGCAGGCTAAGACACAGGGAAATGTGGTTAGTCTTTTACAACATGACTGTTATGGAAGTGCTTTGCATTATTACACATGTGTGATCTACATTGAATTGCTTGTTTTCTCAGTGGAGGTAGGTGGGGAGGGAAGGAGAGAATTTGGAACTCAAAGCTTTTGTAATGAATGTTAAAAATTGTTTTAGCATGTAACTGGAAATTAAGATATATGGGTAAAGTAGTATAGAAACCTATCTTACCCTACAGGAAAATAGAGGCGGAGGGGATGGAAGAAGGGTAGGTGGTGGAAGGGAGAATAGATTGGAGGAAAGAGTGGATGGGATGCATGCTGTCCTGGGGTGGAGGGTGGGGAGAGATGAGAAAATTTTGAATTCAAGTTTTTGTGGAAGTGAATGTTAAGAACTGAAAGATAAATTAAAAAAAAAAAGATTTGACTGGAAAATAAAAAGAAAATCTGAATATAATCTTTCAAGGGGAAAAATGGATATTCAATGAAATGGAAGATTTTCAAACATTCCTGAGGAAAAGATTAGAGCTGAATAAAAAATCTGATATACAACCACAAAACTCAATGTAATGTTAAGGGAATTTGAAGATATCCCTTGCCCTTTAATAGGAGCATGTGAGGTGCTTTGAGCTCTGCCCAAAGCTTGAGGCACATGGAGGTGATGGTAGAAAGAGCTTGCTGAAAAGGTGGAGAAGGAATTGAGATTAAAACAGAGCTGAGACAGAACAACCTGAGGCAGAGCAGCTGGTGTTGAGTAAGAGAGTGAGGAATTTGATCTAGGGAGCTTATTTATTGGGCCTTGTGGAGACTTAATGCAGGGAAGGGTTTGTGAATTGTTAGTGCTCCCTAGGTTGGTGATGTGTATAAACTTTTTTGTTATTATTATAGATTTGGCTTTCTGGTATCTAAATAAATAACTTGGTTGCATCTCTGAGGAAGAGAATTATTTAAATTTGTAAAGCTACCCTAGAAATACGCATGAATATTCATAGTGCTGCTATTTTTAAAAATACAACTGTTAAAAATTATTTGAGGAAAAATAAAATGTTAAATAAATATGTTTTTATTTTAAAATAATCAGAACACTGAGAAGTTAATTGACTTCCCAAAGTACACGTTAAAGGATGTGAATCCAAGTATTTATGTATCCTTGATTTGTTTTTTTTTCAGAACAAAAATTATTATAGGGTGCTTATAGATATCAATTTAATTCAATTCATTCCAATCACCATAACTTAAGTTCCTGCTGAACACAGAGCAGTCTACTAAAAATGTAGAACACATGCAGAGATAACTATATGTACTAGATGAATTAGAGATGTATAGAACAAAGTGCTGTGTAACCTCCATGGATGAAAAATGCCATTATTTGAAGGGAGTAAATACATTCAAAGAAACAACTTACTGGCTAGCTAACCTTGATGAAGAATAAGTGTGATCAGATATATCCTGTGATGAAGCGATAAGTACATACTGGGAAAGTTTCTAGTTTAAGAAGGATATGAGTTGCTCTTTAAAGAATCAATGACAATATCTCATTTTTTATCTCTCCTAGCAACAAATATAGTGCTTGTACAGTAGGCATCTATACATTAGATGTCTAATAAAAGTTTGTTGAATTAATTTATTGAATTCCATACTGCCTTCAAAAATTATAACTGGTCATATATGTAATCAGTTATTCTGTTGTAATTAACTTGTAGGTTATTATAGCAGTCTTAGTTGCATAATGGATAAATTGCTAGACTTGGAGTTTGGAAGCCCTGAGTTAGAATCCTGCCTCATATATTTACTAGTATATATTTTAAAGCAAGTCACTTCACCTCTCAGCCTCTGTTTCTTCATCTGTAAAACTGGAATAAAAAATACCACCTACTTCAAAGAGTCATTGTGAGGAACAAATGAAAGTGCTGTAAAGTATAATTGTAAAGTGTTTTGCAATTCTTATATAACTATGCACATATTGGCCATTATTTTTATGTAACATTGTTTGAACAAAGGGAACTATTGCATTTCTAAATTTGAAGGTTACAACAATCATATTTGCATTTCTCAAGCTGAATCCATGGAAAAACAAAGAAAAAGTGTTAAATTTCACAAAAGAGAGATTGCAAGGGAGGATTTGAATTATCTTCCTGGAGAATGTATGTCATAGCTATGATCATGTAAGCCCCAAAATGTTCTGAGAAGCATGAAGCTGGGAGAGTTTCATCCTCACAAAAATGTACAATGGCAGCTATTGCAGGAAAATCAATAAATGTGCAGAGTCATGAGGGATTCTAGTTCCCTTTCTAAAAAGTTGTTCAAATTGAAGTGCATAAAAGGGAGTTATATTTTCCCCCAACTTTTGATAGACCTTCAATCAATCAATAAACATTAATTAATTGCCTTTGTTCCAGGCACTATGTTAAATGCTGAGAATACAAAGAAAAGAAAAAGTTATTCTTCTTAAATATCTCAGTCTAATTGGGGAGATAACATAGAAATAACAAAAAGTTATGACCGTATCCAGGAGGTGCCTATAAAAATAAGTTTGAAAATTTAGTCTTTATCTTTCTCCTTCCTATGTGACCTTCAAACTCTTTTTCATCCTCTTGCAATCTGACATCTGACATCACCAAACAGGTGATCTCTTATGAATACTCCCAATTACACATCAGTTCCCTTCTTTCTGGACAACTCTCCAGCTTTGAATATGGTTCAGTAGTCCTTCCTCTTAAATATTCTCCACTTCCTATTGTGACAGTGAGCTCTCCTGCTTATTTTTTCACACTTCTTTCAATTTCTTCTTAGACTCCTTTGAAGGATCATCACCAGACTAATTGTATGGGTATCCCTTCCAGGGCTCTGTGGGCCATCTTACCCTTCATCTAACCTCTAGACACTCTTCTTGATGATTTCATCAGCTCGCGCAGATTCCCTTATCAAGGCTATGACTCACAAATCTACATAATCCAGCCTTCTTGTTTCCTTCTTAAACCTTAATCACCAATGATAAATGACATCTGAGCAAAGAAGACATTGAGCACATGGTCTAGGAGGCTGAGAAATACAAGGTGGAAAATGAGAAGCAGAGAGACAAGGTGACTCCCAAAGATCCCCTTGAATCTTATGCTTTCAACATGAAAGCTACCACAGAGGATGAAAAACTACAAGGCAAAATTGGTGATGAAGACAAACAGATCCTTGACAAATGAAATAATCAACTGACTGGATAAGAACCACATTGCTGAGGAGTTATAATTTGAGCATCAGAAGAAAAAATTGGAGAAGGTCTGTAACCTCATCATTACTGAGCTCTACCACAGTGCAGGGGGCATACCAGGAGGCATGACTAATAGGTTCCCAGGTGGTGGAGCAGCTCCATCGGGAGGTGCTTCATCTGGACCCACCCTTGAAGAGGTGGAAAAAACACAACAGCAGAAAAAGTATACCACAAAGCTTTCCAAAAATGGAAGGACTCAAATTTTTAGCCAAGGCAATAGTGGTTTAAAAGTAGCATTCAAGCTACTGTGTACATCTGGGCATTCTGAATACTTGAATGTGTATATAAATGTGTATAGGAAAGAAGTGAACAGCGCTGCACTTTATTAGTACTGTAAACAAGTCAGAATGAAATTCTTGTCCTGGAAAATAAAATCTATTTAAAATTGGGACCGTAAAAAAAGTAGGGGCAGCTAGGTGGCACAGTGAATAGACCACAGGCCCTGGAGTCCAGGAGGACCTGAGTTCAAATTCAGCCTCAGACACTTGACACATACAGCTGTGTGACCCCCAATCAGTAAACCCCAATTGCCTTATCTTCCCCCCTCCAAAACAAACAAACAAACAAAAATGGGAAAGGGTGCCACATGAACAAAAAATATTTAGAGCAGCTCTCTTTGTGGTGGCCAAAAACTGGAAATCAAGGAGATGCCAGGCAACTGGGGAATGGCTGAACAAGTTGTGTATATGAATGTAATGAAATACTATTGTGTTATGAGAAATAATGAACAGAAAGACTTCAGAGAAGTCTGATGAACTGATACTGAGTGAAAGGAGCAGAACCAGGAGAACTTTGTACACAGCAACAACCACAGTGTGTGAGGAATTTTTCTGGTAGACTTGGGACTTCATTGAAACGCAAGGGCTTAAAAAATCCCAGTGAACTCGAGGCAAAATGCCTTCTACATCCAGAGAAAGAACTATGGAGTTAAATCATAGATAGAAACAGACCATCTTCTTTTGTGTTATGTTTTGTTTTGTTTTATGGTTTCTCCCATTCATTTTAATTCTTCTATGCAACGTGCATTTAATAGGAATGTATGTGTAGAACCCATATACCATATCATGGAGGGAGCGGGGAGGGAGGGGGGAATGTGAGGAGGGAGTGGAAAAAAAAATTTAAGCTATACGGAAGTGATTGTCAAACACTGAAAACAAAATAATTCAATTAAAAATAAACAAACAACAACTGAAGCCTCCTCTGGCTTGGAACACAGGAAGTAAAAATTCAGATCACGAGATTTTCTAAAACACAAACAAACAACAACAAAAACTCTAAGCTCTCATCACCAACTTCTAGCTGGAAATATCCTTCTAGATGCCCTGTGTTTAGTGAGCCAGTCAATCTAGTTTAATTGGTAACCTCAGGTTGTACGTATTTGAGGGCTTATGGGACTTAGAGAGCAGGCAGGGCTGAAGGACAATGGATCCCAGACTCTAGTCATTTTATTGCTGTTGCACTTTAGATTTAAATTTCCTGGGTTCCCACCCTTTATTCCTCATTCTTATTAGGTAATCCAGGAATACTTAGATTTCAGTGGTCCAGACTAGTCCATTATCTAGCATCATGGATAACAGAAAACTCTTGTTATTAATGCCCTGTCAATTCTGTCTATAACTCTTTATTTGAGCCCTGAATATTTTAGTTAGACAACTTAGATTGAACTGCTTATTCTGTTGCACATTTGCACCACTAGTTTAACTGAGGAGCAGGGGGTGAGAGCAAAGAGGTGAGGAGTGCCCACCTATCCTGTTCTCCACTGGCATTTGTTCTCCCATAATTGTAATCCCTGCATAGAAGTGTCACTCTTCAGAAACAGCATGCTATAGGCATTTCAAATTAAACATGTACAAAACAGAAATTATTGCATTTCCCTGAAAATCTATCCCTTCTTTTAAATCAATTTGCATTTTCTGTCAAGTGCAATTCCAACTTTGGCATGATATAAATTCAATACTTCAGAATCATCCAATCATCCATCCTCCCTCCCTCAATCTTATTTACCTCACATACTCAATCAGTTGACAAGACCTGTTAGTTCTGTATCTATAACATCTCTCATATCTATCCTTTAATTTTCCCATTCATTTAGTCACAACCTAAGTTAAGTACTTACCACTTCTTCCAAGGATGATAGTCTTCTAACTGGTTATTTGCCTCCAGTTTCTTCTCTAATACATTCACTAGGGGCAGCAGGGTGGTGCAGCAGATAGAGTACTGCGCCTGAAGTCATGAAGACATCTTCCTGAGTTCAAATTTGGCCTCAGACAATTACTAACTATGCGATCCTGGGAGAGTCACTTCACCCTGGTGGCCCCAGTTTCCTTATATGCAAAATGAACTGGAGAAGAAAATGGTAAACTGCTCCAGTATCTCTGCCAAGAAAACCCTAACTGAGGTCACTAGGAGTGGGACACAACTGAAACACCTGAATGACACATCTTCTACCCAGCTGCCAAAATCATATCATTAAAGCATAGCGCTGTCTATTTTACTTTCCTAGTTCAAACCAAGTTTTAGTTGATCCCTATGGTCTCGAGAATAAAATGGAAACTCTTTGACATTTAAGGCCCCTTTCAAACAAATTGAAATCTGTCATTCAAGAGTAATCACACATTACTCCCTTCTCATATGTTCTTCCAAAAATGACTACTTGTACACAGCCTTCCATCTCTATTCTGTCACTTTTTGTGAACCTCAAAGAGGTCTTATCTTCCTTCACAGTACATTGCAATTACTATCTATCTCCCTTACTTAATAAACTCCAGTAGCTTCATATTGCATCTAGGATAAAATACAACACACCACCCCTCTACTTTGTTAGACATGTCAAGCCCATTTTAATTTGGCCCTAATCTTTCTTTCCAGACTCACTTTACATTCATCCATCTGTGGCCCAGTCAAGGTGGCTTTCTCTCTGGCCAAAACAGTTCTCTCTCTCCTATCTCCATGCCTTTATATTGATCATCCATCACTCATGCTAAGAATGCCTCCCCTGTCCACCTTCCTCTAACAGAATTCCATTCCTCCTTAAAAGTGTAGCTCAAGTTCCATCTTCTGCAGAACACTTGTCCGTCCCGACACCGCCAATTCCTAGTACCCTCCTTCCTGAACTACCTTGTAGTTAACTATTTGGCATTTATTTGGATTTAATCTTTATATTGATTATGTATGTATCCAGTCATTGACTTGTACCTTTTGTCTCCTCCTTAGCATACAAGCTCCTTGTTCGGAGGGTCTGTTTCATTCATTATATTTGTACTATTGGCAAAGTGTCTGACATATAGTAGGTACTTAATAAATGTAAATAATTTGCTAAATGAGGCTTTTTCTGATTTTATTCCCGTAATATCTGCCAGTTGTTCATGTTTAACCATACACAAAATTATTTTATAATTACTTTGTATCCAGTGTGTCTGTAGTAGTGAATAGGGAGTTAAGAAGACTTAAGTTCAAGTCCATATTGAACATTTATTAGCTATAAGAATAAATCACTTAGGGGCAGCTAAGTGGTACAGTATATAGAGTATGAGGTCTAAAGTCAGGAAGACCTGAGTTCAAATGCTGCCTCTGACACTTACTAGCTGTTTGACCCTGGAAAAGTCACTTAAACCTGTTTGTCTCAATTTCCTCATCTGTCAAATGAGCCAGAGAAGGAAATGACAAATCATTTCAGTATTTTTGCCAAGAAAACTCCACCATGAAGGGTTCATGAAGAGGTAATGAAGAGTTAGATATGACAGAAAACAAATGAACAACAACAATAAATCACTTAACCTCTCTGAGACTCATTTTACTCATCTGTAAGAAGGGGATAACAATAACACCTACATCATAGAATTGTTTTGAAAATCAAATGAGATAACGCATGTAAAGAGTTCTGTAAAAGTCAATAGAGCTAAATAAATGCTAGTAATTATTAGAATCTAAGTTATCTGACTTGCTGTTACATTTTTGTCTTTGCATTCCCAGTAACTATCACATGGTAGACCCAAATTAAATTGCTTTCTGTTTTTGATGTTTTATACCATCATAATAGGAGATCCATGAATGAGACTCAAAAATAGAAAAGAAATTAGCCTGTAAGTTATTACCTAGGAAACAGTTAATGGGTACTGTGCATAATAGGAAGAGAACTGCAATGGGAATGATTTATAAGTAAGCAGATTATTTGATAAGGTCTTTAAATTGATGGGGCAAACTTGTAAACAGGAATGTGGTAGTTACCAGGAGGTTTGTGAGGCTATCCCTATGTAAGGCATTCAGAATGTCAAAAAAGATGCTTTAAAAAAAGCCAGCTACCTGTGCTATTTAGTCACCAGTATCTGTGTGTCATTAAGAACTGTCAGAGGACTCAGTCTCATCCCTCTCAGGTTTATCTAACTTTAAACAGCTGAAAGTGAGGATTTAGGAGTGAAAATCATTTCACTTTGATGGAACAACTAGGAATTTCTCTCAAATCAATATATCAACATTTTCAAAAGGATATCATAAGGCTTTTCATGACTTTGTGGAAAAAAAATCTCCAACAGACATATCTGATCATTTTCTCTAACAGGGTTATGAGACAGTTAGACCAAAGAGGAAGTGACAGATGCTATCAAGTTTTTTTTTTTTTTAATTTTACCATACGGCATATATACTTACAATTGAATAGAAATAAATCAAACAACTATGAAGTTGCTTCAGTAACCACAAACTTACTTGAGGTAAGTACATAGAAATTATTGTGGACATGGCAGTATCTAACAATTGGTTAGTCATGGAGAAGTCATGTAGATCTTTTCTTTACTTTTTTTTCTTACTTTTAGCATTTGGATTTTGTTATTACTGTTTATGATGATTATTTATGAAACACAACAAATATGGCAGTCACAAGCATTCACTTAAAGTCAAACTCAAAGCACAATGATATTGTCATAATTAAAAGTCATTAGAAAGAAACAAGAAGAAGCTTGATATGTAGGGGCCAATTTATGTGGTAAATCTGAATAAAGGAATATTTTAAAACAGTAGCATTTCTTTCATCTGATGGTGATTCTTTTCTCTCTGTTTAAAGTCAGTATCATTAAGTTTAATGCTCCTAAATGACTCTCATATAAAGCATAGTATTTACCTCCCTTCTCTTTATTATTAATGTATTTTGATAAAGGCAAATTATACAATAGTTCTTATTACCACAATCTGCAAGGCATCCATATTTCATGTACTGTTTTTCCTTCAAGAACTTCTCTGATATATTGCCATGAGAACAGAAAAAAAAACTGAAGAAAGAAGTCATTTAGGGCCTTCAAAGGAATTTCTATTCAAATAGAATAATGGACACATATGCATAGATAGATTTGATAGAGATATGCATATAAAATATGTAAATATATACATGCATGTACATATTTATTTGTAAATGTATATATTTAATTTGCATATAAATGTATATGCATGCATATATGTACTTTCTTCATTCAATTTTTTTTCAGTGAAAAAAATACTTGCCAAAAAATTACATATTTTGTTGGTGGGCTTGATGAGCTGATTATGCAGCCTATCTTTGAGATTCTTTAAAGCAATCAAGGCTATTAATATGACCCTTAACAAGCCAGAAGTGCTAATTCACTTAAAGAGAACTGAGATCTAAAAAAGTTTTCCATAGTGCCCCACTGTGAACTATCTATTTTACTCTCTTCCAACTACGTGATCTTTAGGTCCATTATTTTAAGACTGCATATTAACTAACTACAAATCAAATCATTTTGTAAAATGGCCATCACATAAAATGTCAGAAAGTTGAATTGATAGTCAGTTTGGGTACCTGTAAGTGATGTGCTTGTGTTGCCACTTCTGTCCTGTTAGTGCATATCGCTTTCGACGAATATTAAATTTGGAGCTGCCTCGAGTCTGGTCAGGCACACCACATCGAGGCTTCTTCATCCAGCTGTCAAAAAAATTTTTTTCCAGTTACAATTTATTTCAAACTACTTTTTTTATTTTACAAAATTTCATACACACAACACATACATGTAATATATGTGTGTACCAACAGACAAACCTGAGACTGTGCTACAAAACTCTCAGTTCTAAGTAAAATGTTTTTTTTTTTCTCTGAATGAGCCAGGAATACTGTCCACTTCCATATAGATTAATCAAAGAATTTCTTAATAGTTAATTCATTTTGGTCTGTGTTGCTTGACACGGCCTGATACTCCAGAAATGACAATAGAACACTTCACAATACTTTATTACAGCAAAAAATGAATTCTCCTCTCCTATTACATTTTTTTTCTTTTTTCCTCCCCTCTTTCTTCTACTTTTATGTTTCCTTCCATTATGTAGGTAGCTCACATTTGTTTCAGACTTTTACCAAGAACCTAATTTTATTTATCCTGGAACATTTTTTTAAATAGCCAGTTTATATGATTTAGAATCAGAGGAGTTGAAGTTGGTACAATGGAAATAAAGTGAAACTTGTTATCACAAAGGATGCAAATTCAAATCCTTGATCTACCGCTTACTCTTTGTGTGACCCAGGCGAGTTACTGAAACTCTCTGGGTCTCAGTTGCTTCATTTGAAAAATGAGAAGGGATGAATTAGATGATATTTAAGGTCATTTCCATGGTCATAGCTATGATCATGAACATTGTCTATATCGTGTGTGTGTGTGTGTGTGTGTGTGTGTGTGTAACAGTAGGGTATAAGAGCTGCAGGATTCTTCCTGAATTCAGGAAAATCTGAATTCAGTTTCCTGCCTGAGGTGATACATATTTATATTAATGATAATAAGTAAAAACCACTCAGGTTCCCAGGTAACTCTCTCAGACTCAGTTAAAGAGGAGCTGCCCATTTGAGTCAATCGAAGTCTTTCTTCATACCAGAAGAGCCTCTCAGTATAAAATTTCAAGCTCTAGATAGACATTCATTTCAAAGCATGAACCTGTGTTGTCAACTTTTTCTATTTTATTTCTGGACAAAGCTTCTTATATTTAAACATCCCTGTTTTCTCTTCCTCAAAGCCACCAGCCTATGTAAATATAATGATTTTAGTCATCTTGGCAAAGAGTTTTAACATGCCTCATAAAATATCTTTACTGTGAGATTTCCCTGTTACTCTGCTAAAGTTATGTACTTAAATAGCTTCTGAATCTTATTAGTAGCTCTCTATGAATTGAGATTTATTCATAAACAAAGTTAAGAAAGAGGATAAATTGGGAAATTTCTGATCAAATTCTACTTAATTCCATCAAGGTTTATATAATTCCATTTCCTCTAAATAGAAAGAAAACTAGATACTGAGATGAATCTATAGAATATGAATATTTTAAACAAGTAAATGTTTCCTATTTTAGAGAGCAAAGTATTTGTCTTTCAAAGAATAATTTATGATCTAGTAAAATCAAGAACCTTTTCTTCAAAGATAATTTTACACAGACAATCACAGATATATGCACATACATGGATTTAAGTGGTTTCAAGACCTGCAGTTGGAGGAAGTGGGTTGAAGTCCTGGCTGTGGGACTCATTCATTTATATGACTATGGGGATCTTAGTTAAACTTCATGGATTTCAGTTTCTTTAAGAGTAAAATGAAAGAATTAGACTAGGTAACACTTAAGACCCCTTCCAGATTGAAATCTATAAACCTATAAAGTATTTGAATATATCTGTTCATTTTTTTTATTATTATTGAAAAGAAGTATTGATACAGTGCAGCCCAGGAAGCATGGAGCGCAGCCCAACATGGCAGGGACAGGACCCTCAACAGAGATCAAGAAGCCAGCAGCAGCAGCAGATCCCAGATTGCTCAACCCACAAAGTCCACAGATAGCTTCCAAGGTCAGCGGGAGGGCTCCTTCACCCAGGAGAGGGGAACTTGGTCTGGACGACCTGCAGCAGTCACTGCAGCTGCAGCTTCCATTTGTGGATCCCTCCACCTAGAGTCTCTGGGGGAATTGAGCAGCTGATCAAAATCTCAGCCCTGAGTAACAGCCCTGAGAGACATGTACCTAAAACCCCTGGTGGAATTGAGCAGTTGATCTGAATTTCAGCACTGAGCTGGGCCCTGACAAAGAACTCAGAAGTCAAGTAAATGTCTAGGAAAATGCCCCCAAAAGGAAAAAAGAATAAGACAATAGAAGGTTACTTTCTTGGTGAGCATGTATTTTCTTCCATTCTTTCAGATGAGGAGGAAGTATTTAGGTCTTCAGAGGAAGACCTAAAAGTCAAGGATTCTGCATGCAGAATCTCCAAAATAAATACGCAATGGTCTCAGGTCATGGAAGAGCTCAAAAAAGATTTTGAAAATCAAGTAAGAGAGGTAGAGGAAAAATTGGGAAGAGAATTGAGAGCGATGCAAGAAAATCATGATAAGTAAGTGAGCAGCTTGTTAAAGGAGACCCCAAAAAATGCTGAAGAAATTAACACTTTAAAAAACAGACTAACTTAAATGGCAAGAGAGGCCCTAAAAGCCAAGGAGGAGAAGAATGCTTTAAAGAGAAGAATTAGCCAAATGGAAAAGGAAGTTCAAAAGCTCACTGAAGAAAATAGTTTTTAAAAAACTAGAAAGAAATAGATGGAAGCTAATGACTTTATGAGAAACCAAGAAATTACAAAACAAAACCAAGATAATGAAAAAATAGAAGATAATGTGAAATATCTCATTGGAAAAAGAACTGAAATGGAAAATTGATCCAGGAGACATAATTTAAACACTATAGGACTACTTGAAAGTCATGATTCAAAAAAGAACCTAGACATCATTTTTCAGGAAATTATCAAGGAAAACTGCCCTGATATTCCAGAACCAGAGGGTAAAATAAATATTGAACGAATCCATCAGTCATCTCCTGAAAGAGATCCAGAAAGAGAAACTCCTAGGAATATTGTAGTCAAATTCCAGAGTTCCCAGGTCAAGGAGAAAATATTGCAAGCGGTTAGAAAGAAATAATTCGAATATTGTGGAAATACAATCAGGATAACACAGGATCTGGAAGCCTCTACATTAAGGGATCAAAGGGCTTGGAATATGATATTCCAGAAGTAAAAGTAACTAGGATTAAAACCAAGAATCACCTACCCAGCAACACTAAGTACAATACTTCAGGGGAAAAAGGTGATTCAATGATATAGAGGACTTTCAAGCATTCTTGATGAAAAGACCAGAGCTGAAAAGAAAATTTGACTTTCAAAGGCAAGAATCAAGAGAAATATGAAAAGTAAAAAGGAAAGAGAAATCTTTAAGGACTTTCTGAAGTTAAACTGTTTACATTCCTACATGGAAACATGAACTGTTTACATTCCTACATGTAACTCTTGAGATTTGTCTCAGTATTTGGGTAGGTGGAGAGATCACACACACACACGTATACATATGCACATATATATATATTATATATATGTATTATATATAATATACAGATAGCACAGGGTGAGTTGAATAAGAAAGGATTATATAAAAAATGAAATTAAGGGGTGAGAGAAGAATATATTGGAAGGAGAAAGGGAGAAATAGAATGGGGAAAATTATCACTCATAAAAGAGGCAAGAATAAGCTTATTCAATGGGGGAGAAAAGGAAGGAGAGGAGAGGGAAAAACTGAAGCTTACCACTTCACATTTGACTTAAGGAAGGAATAACGTTCACTCAATTTGGTATGAAAATCTATATTACACTACAGGAAAGTAGGAACGAAAGGGACTAGTAGGGTGAGGAGGATAATAGAAGGGAGGGCAAATTGGGGAAGGGAATAATTACAAGTAAACACTTATGGGAAGAGACAAGGTCAAAAGAGAAAATAGAATAAATGGGGAGCAGGATAGGGTGGAGGGAAATATAGTTATTCTTATACAACATGACTATTATGGAATTCTTTTGCAAAACTACACATATATAGCCTATATTGAATTGCTTACCTTCTCATTGGGAATGGGTGGGGAGGGAGGAAGAGAGGGAAGCTGGAATTCAAAGTATTAGGAATGAATGTTGAGAAATGTTTTGCATACAATTGTGAAATAAGAAATACACGTAATGGGGTATAGAAATCTATCTTGCCCTACAAGTAAAGAGAGAAGATGGGGATAAGGGAAGGGAGTGGTGTGATAGAAGGGAGGGCATATTGAGGGAAGGGGTAATCAGAATGCAAGCTGTTATGTTGGGGGGAGGAGGGGAGAGATGAGGAGAAAATTTGGAACTCAAAATTTTGTGGAAATGAGTGTTGAAAACTAAAAATAAATGAACATTAAAAAAGAAGTGTTGCCTTTCCCTACACTTTTTTTCCCTCAGTTTATATGGGTTTGGAAATAAAAAGGAAAATATCACTGATATTTTTATCCTAACATGTGAATAGCATTCTTCACAGTATTAAACTTAATATTCATGCTTATTTTAAATTTTTACTCCTAAGTTTTAAAAAAAACTAGAATATTTCTACAATCTTATCACATACAAATCTTTAAGCTTTAATGATTTCATAAAAAGGCTCCAAGTAGTCATTAATGAGTTAAAATTAATTTAGTAATCAAAAAGTTGACAAAAGGGTAGCCTGTTTTATTTTCAGATTTATTTTTTTTCCTAAAAGTTTTCAACCTTCCACATAGATTTGTTACAAGCTTGACAATGTAGAACTTTGTGGTCCTGAAAAAAAAATGATTAAAAAACAATTAATTCTATACACAGAAATAACAAGCAGAGTTTGTGTAAACATGAATGTCTTCCAAATTACCATTATTCTCACCTGGAGAAATTGATTTTATAAAAGGAAAGCATAGTTATCATGTTCATTAGGTAGCAACTACCCAAATTATTAATAATTAGTGGCCAATAGTTAATAATGCCAGAACTGATTCAACCAGAATTGGATTGAGGAAATAGAGAATGATTAGTCTCATTTTGTAACAGCCCTATCTTTGCACAGATGGATAAATGATATCATTATGCCTGGAAACTGAGTCTAATGAAATCCACAAGAAGTCAGTTTTAAAATATTCTAGGGGGCTTCATTTGAATTGTCTAGTGACTCAAATTTTCATTTCAAATTTCATATATATAAATGTAGTAGTGATTTTAAAATAACTGAAGAAACTTCATTGAATGTCTCTAGAATGACCTAATACATAAAAGATTCAACCACCCAAAACATAGGTTGAATTTCTAATGTTCTTTCCTCAGTCTTAGGCCAATTTTACTTGAAGAACTCAAACTGGACTGAAGTCATAACATATAATACTCCCAATTCATTGTTTTTGTATTTGCATGTTGCTTTTGGTCTCTTCTATCTTATGATCTATAATTTTATGATGATTCTTTGACCTCTACTTGTATGGCATTCCAAAGTCACAGTATGAACTAGCTGATACTTAAATCACTGATATTCCTTTTCACCTCTAGGTTGCAAATAAAACCTCTACATATACCTCCTTCAGTGCTTCTTAGTGAGGTACATAAATAATTTTAAGGAAATCAGATCCCTCCATTATGAACTCACTCCAATGATTTTTTGCAGGTCTGATAATACAGAATATGTATAATATCACTTTATGGTATGGGTATGCCCCCTATAATTGCCTCTGCTGGAAAAATGGGGAAGGTGGCTAGTTCCAATGCTCTGCATCATATGTAGTTGGAAAGGTAGGTGGGGATTAGTACTAAAATTTGCCAAACTTGGTAATCCTTGCCTTTTGACACTGGTTTCCTCAGGTTGCCTTGTTATTAAGCCAAAATTTAGAACTTTATACAGAATATGATTTATTTTAAATCTCTGACATTAGCCTTATAATAATTTCTAGTCCTCACTTAAGAGACTTTTCTCCTCATGATATTCATTGAACTCTATTTTACAAATATTGTACCTATCCACTTCTTCTCCTGTTGACTGGCTCCAGCTCTTTACCTCACACATTGAGGTAGCCAAGCATCCCATCCTAGGGTAAAATGTAATTTGTAATGATAGACTGCAGTCATATTTCAGAGTCAGGTGACCCTGGGTGAGGCAAGGTGAGTCAGGAATTATACACTCTGCGCAAGAAGGTTTGTACCATTTTTCATCTCCAGATGATTATTAGTTTTTTTTTACATTAATTCTTTTCTAGTATTACTTCTTTTGACCTATGTCACCATTTCTACTGAGCTGGTATTAACTCTCTCCACTCCAACCCCTCAGGACAATTGTTTTACTTTGGTTTAAGATGAGTTGAAGGTAGTCACAAATATGTTACCACCATTCACATTCCTATGAATTCAGGAAAGGGAAGGGAGGAAATACATATTTTAAAAATATCTATTATGTAACAATTAGTGCACTAAACTCTTTTGTAATATCACCTAACTTCATAGCTTCAGGTGGCAGTACCTGACAGCAAGTAGGTTCTATTATTATCTCCATTTTACAATTGAGGAACAGGAGAAGGACAGCAATTCAACAAGTTTCCCAGGAGGAA
The DNA here is from genome assembly GCF_028372415.1 of Notamacropus eugenii. Classification (NCBI taxonomy): domain Eukaryota; kingdom Metazoa; phylum Chordata; class Mammalia; order Diprotodontia; family Macropodidae; genus Notamacropus; species Notamacropus eugenii. The sequence continues at coordinate 166,212,577 of NC_092875.1, read as the reverse complement.
ATATCTGAAGCTGGGTTTGAACTCAGTTCTTCCTGAGCCCAGGCCCAGCACTCTTTAGCATATATTTCCAATATAAATAAACAAACAAATCAACAGAACAATCCCTTTGCTACTTCCTACAACAATCCCTATGATATAGTGTTTCGATTATGGCAGATGTCCAAAATATAACTGATCCTTATTGTAAAGAATTATGCAAATAAGTATGTTTCACTAAATGCCACCTTATTGGGGCAGGCCTCAACATGTTGTATGTTATATTTTTCTTCATAGAATTTTTCTATCAAATAAAACATGCATTCAAAAATTGTTAGAATCAACATTTTGGGTGAACAATTCCAAACTACCATATAGGACTATAAAAAATCTTGCTATCTACTTTGTTAAAAAGCATAGCATTATATGACATACAGAACAAAGGGAAGGGAAATAAAAGAATATATCCTTTGGTGGAGGCAGGTATCTAGGGACACTCTTGAGCAAAATTGTTCAGCTGTTGTTGGTTTGGGAAGCTGATTTAAATTAAATCATTTATAGACAGATACATACATACACAGAGATACAGATATACATATACACACACATATACAGATATAAACACATGCAGTGTGTGTGTAATTTTTCTACCTTGTGAAAAAAGGTCTTTCCAACTTTTTAAATTAGTTTGAAATTTTTTGTTTAGTTTTATTTTAAGAAATTTATTTTCTTTATGTTTTTATTAAAGATAATTTCATAGTTTCAATGGGAAGCATATTGCCATCCATTTAATAAGTACTTTAGATTATACATCATTCAGAAGGAATTTATCTCAGCACAAGGCTGTAAATTAGAAATTTTGGTATTCTAATTCCAGTCCTGACAGCAAGTTCTTACATGCCTTTAGGCAAATAATCAAAACTCTTTGATGCGATTTCCCCATCCACAAAATGAAAATAATATTTACATACCCTTAAAGGTTATTGGGCAAGTTAATTAGCAAATGGGTTTTTTTTACTTCTTTGAAGTTAATAACAGCAAGTTCATACTATATGAATTTTGAACTTCATGGAAAAGTATAAGGCTTTTTCATCTGGATATAAAATTTAAAATTGTAAAAGAAAATAATAACATTCTATACTTATGTAAATATGTTAGAACCTGCTGAGCTAATCTAGGTATGTTATTTACAAAGAAAGTCAAATCTGTTGATCCATGCTAAGACCAGTTACTATATAGAGGTCTTAAAGAATGCAAGGAGTCAGTAATAAAGTTCATGCAATTTTGAGTTATCTTGTCTCAGAAAACTTTAAAGGATTCCATTATATGATTTCATCACAATTATACACTTTTATTGTTACATAAAATATTCATAATAATAAATAGCAATATACAGTACAGCATCTTTGCCAAATAATGTGACAAAGTTAAAGAGACATAAACGGCAAAGTTGAAAGTAAAGATCATGAGAAACTACATTGACCAGCAAGTGGTATTAACAGAATCATTTTGTTGTTGTTGTTTCTATGTTATACTATGTTTAATTGTTTAATAGAAGGAGAGAGAGAGAGAGAGAGAGAGAGAGAGAGAGAGAGAGAGAGAGAGAGAGAGAGAGAGAGAGAATGACTTTGGCTACCATTACTTACTCTATAGTGTTTCTGTCCACTTTTCCAGTCATATTAATGCCATAAAACTGCTGCATGGCAGCTAGTGCTGACTGCATGGTCTCTGCAGAACGTAACACCGACATTCTGGGGTCTGTTGGTGGAAGGTAACCGTACTTTTGTAACCAAACCTGCAATAATAAGTAGAGTTCCCTTCAGTTCAAATTTACAAATAAGTCAAAAGTTCTATAGTTCTGTAGACCTCCATGTCAAAAATCAAAGTTATTCATTATACTTTACACTGTAGTCATTCAATTATTTAACATTTGTTCATATTAAGTTTTTATTTAATTACTTATTTGTTGATCTTTGGATCATAAAATGATAGATTTAAAGCCAGAGAAAATCTCAGTGCAACTCAGTTTTCAGAGGAGAATATAGAACCCATAAAGGTTAAGTAACTTGCTCAAGATCACCCAAGTAATAAGTGGCCAAACCAGAATTTGCAAAAAGGTCCCTTGCCTCCAAGTACAGCTCAGACCACTGTACCATTCTGGTTCAAATGATCTTTCTCCACAATTGCTTCAATATTTCAAGTTTTGGCTACAAGTATCTGATATAAATGTAGTTTCTAGAACTAGAGGTAGATTTTCTTTATTAATGTCACCACTAACCTATTATTTGAAAGTAAACTCTATACATATCCTCAAACCATATCCAAAAAGTCATTTTCCTTAACAACAAAACACTGACTTCAATTATGCATCTTAATAGGGTTGCTACCTCATTCTAGCATAGAATGGTGTAGGATATGAATGCCATAAACAACCAGTTTATTTAGTTGCGGTTGAAAATGATTTGAAAGTCAAAACACTGATATTCACCCCAGGGAAAAAAATTTTTTCAACGAGTTACTTGCAGTAGCTCCTGTTCATTCAAATGACAGAATCATCCAAATGTCTTACTGATGACTAAAAGCTGCCTGAGTAACTAAGCCCAGTCACTGCTTGCTTCAAAAGACCATAAGTGCTTCAGGCCATAAGTGAGAGGAAACCTAGAGAGGATTATAAATGACATCAAACTGCACAGGAATTGAACCTAAAAAAAAGTAGAAAGAGTATTGTAACATAGGTAGATAGAGAATGTAGAGAAATATGGGAAAATAATACTACCTTAGATCAAAAACAATTGTAGGTCCCTAAGATTTTTCCAGATTCATTTCTTATTCCAAATCATATGTTTGGTTCATAGTCTTTTCACTGTCTTTGACCTCCCTTCTCTCTAGAGATCCCAATTCAGTGGGAGCTCAATAAACTGTCATCCTGATAAAGCTTTCACACCAAAAGATGTTGCCACTGACATCTCTGTCACTATGGTGTAGGTTCTAAGAGGTATGCTTTCCATGTTTTTTCTGCTTCCTGCTCATCATATGGGGGGAAGAGGGAATAAAGGACCTGTGAAAAGTCAGGAAGCTTTTTTTTTCCCACATAACAATGTGGGAAAACATATCTCTTAGGAAGATACAACTTCAAAGAACTAAAGTTATGTGCAAAATAGAAATAAATAGCAAATATTAACATTAGATTTCCCTCAAAGAAACAGAAACTGGAAAGAAATCTATCACAAAAAAAAGAAAAAGAGAAAAATCTGTTTCTTTGCTGTATTTCTCCAAGGCTCACTGGAAAGAAATAATATAAATGCTTGCTACTTCCCCTTCATCAGCTGAAAATGAAATATAACCTCTATTCTAATACAATGCACAAAAGAAATAATGTACTGTTGTCAATGAGCTGTATTCGCAAAATCCAACCTAGGAAACTCATTTTTCACACAACAAGAAAATGCTAGAATATTTCTTCATCTAATCTGTGATGAATATAGTGCCAGTAAAGACTCTACAGACACAGTTACCTCTGATTTATTATTGCTTATGTCCAATTCATATGAAATTAATACAATTGCCATGTTATTTCTCACAACGTAAATGACAGTTTAAAATCATGCATACACATATACACATAAAAATATGCATTTATATTTGAATATATAAATGTGTAGATAAATGGATAGATAGGTAGATGAATAGATAGATAGACAGGCAGAGAGACAGACAGACAGACAGACAGACAGACAGATAGATAGAGAGATAGAGAGATAGATAGATGATTTAGCTGAATAGAATCTCAAGTCTGGACCAAAAAATAAGTGTCAGTTTCTGTGCTAGGCAGTAAGGATAAAAATGTAAAATTGAAAAATTCCTATTCTTAAGGAGCTTGTATTTTAATAAGGATAGAAATATGTATACAACTATGCACATATAAAATTTTTTTAAAAAATCATTTCCAGGGAGCATTAAAAACATTGTATAATTAAGAAGGGTCTGTTAGAGAAGGTAGCACTTCAGCTGAGCTTTGATGAAAGCTGGAGAGTCTCACAGGCCGCAATGAGGAAGCAGAACATTCTAAACCTGAATGGCAATCTGTGTAAAGTAACAGTGGTGGGAGATGTTGTGCTGCTCATAGGGAATAGAAAGCAAATCCAGCTTCACCTAAATGTAAAATTAGCGAGTGGGATTAATGAGAAATCTGTATGAAAAAATGGATTGTGTAGAGATTTAAACAGCAAACAGGAAATATACTTTATTGTAGAGGCAGGTCACTTTACACACCATCTGGAGTTTCTGTTATTACACCAGATAATCTCTACCACTAATAATCATCATATAGTATTTTAGAAATAGAATGTACTAGAGATTAAACTGAATCACTTCTCATTGTGCAGAGTATTTCAGAAGCTATTTTTATAAACCAATCCCTAATATTCAACTTGTTAACTAAATGCTAACAAGTCAGTCAATGAAACACTTAGTGTCAATTATGTCCTGAAGGAACTCACAACTAATGGGGGGGGGGGGGCAGGGAAGGGCAACGGTGGGGGGAGGGAACAATACATACAAAGCAGCTAAGAAGTGGGGAAGAGAAAGAGGGAGGGTACCAGCATAAGAGAATGAGGACATGATGAGGTCCTGAAGTCAGTGGGAATGATCAAATGGTTGCCCTGGATGCATTTTTTAAATGGAAGATTTGGGAAGAGCTCTGTGGGGAGAGCTCTGATGTCCACCCTCCAAAGCTTACAATCAGATGGAGAGAAAGGCTCCAGGGACAGGGAAGAAGAGGTGTGAATTTTGGAGCTGATGTACTGCAGGACAGTGACTTTCTGGAGACGATTATAAAGTCTAAGACAGCAGCCATTTGGGAAATGATAAGTCAATGCAACACACAATCCAAATTACCATAAAGCTTGCAAATTAGAGGAGCAATAGTGAAAAGATAGCTCCATGGCACAGTTAATCCAGGATCAACACCAGTCCTGATAATTAATGCTTGTGTAATCTGTGGACTGTAGGCTCACCATCTCTTAAATAGTGTCTGGAATAAAAAGATTAAAAAGAAAAAAAAAAAAACAACAGCCCAGCTTTACTGTGCTCTACATATTAAATCCTGTAATCCATTGAAAAAAAAAATGAACTGCAATAAGATATCAGTTATCTGGAATCCAATTAAATATAAACTTTAACAAATCTGATGTAACTTTAGTCTCATAGCAAGAGATAGGTGATAGCATGCTTAAAGCACTGAACCAGGAGTCTGATTGTGGCCTCAGATACTAATAGCTGTACAATCTTTAGTGGATCACTCATCCTCTGCCTTTCAGTTTCCTCATTTATGAAAGGCTGAAATTGGACTTCATTACCTTAAATTTCTTCTAGCTCTAAATGTGCGACTCTATGACCCTATGGAATGCAAAAAAATTAAAATCCAACCTTGCTGATTTAGTATAAAATACACACACACATACACAGGACCCCTGAATAATAATGGAAATTTTAAGAGACATCCTATATTCAAGATTGTCTTCTACCTCATATAATAATGTATAATCATAATATTGTCAGAATGATTACAGTGAGACACTGGAAAGTTATCATTCCGGAAAGAAACATTAAATTATGAGCACCATATTTAACGTAATCATATATCCAAAGCATTCAAAAATAGTCCAGAATTGTACTTTGAAGTTATGCAAAAGTCATATTTGATGTCTGATTAAGTGTTTCAAATTTTTCTTTGGAAAATATGATCCTTATAAAAGTACTCTAGTAAGGCAGGAGATTATATAACTGTATTTTCAAAGGTTTTCAGAAGTGAAGGCAAAAATAGTTTTCTGAAAACCATCTAGCAAAGTAAAAGTTAACCAGAAAATTCAGTTAAATAGGCAATCTCATTTCCTGAGCATGTTATTTCAGGCTTCACTGTATTTATTCTGAGATAAAATTATGAACAACTTTTTTAGGGAAGAGGCAAACAGTCCACTATTTTTATAGAATCAAAGATTTTAAGTTGGAAGGACCATAGAGTTCTACAAATTCAATCTTCCCCTTTTACAGATGAGGATATGGAGGCCCAGGATAATTTAATCACTTGTACAAGTTCATGCAAGTAGTAGCTGTAAAACCAGAATTTGAACCCAGGTCCTTAGATTCCAGATTCATTACTTTTCCTTTTTTTCTTTGATAGAAAGTGAACTTCTGTATAAACATTGTTCTTAGGAAGGAAAGGGCTAAAATGTATACATGAGTCTTTCTGTCACATTTATGTATATATTTAGATTATCATTATAGTTAAATAAGATCATTTAATGATTTTGTTCCATTGTTCACAATTTGGGGAAAATATTATTTTAAGATGAACGGACTTCAAAGCAAATGTATAAACACACATATACATATACACACATCCACTGGTAACTAATATGAGGCTTAATCATGCCAAAATAATTAAAACTGACTGGGATATGGATTTCTAATCATCTTAGATGAAAACCAAGCAGTATAATATTTTTAGCAGTTATATGGTGATATCTGACAACTTCCCTTTCATTGATTTTCATAGATAATGCAAAGTTTCTGGGCATTTCAACACCCAAATTATTTTATAGACTTAAAACTAAGCAGAAACACTTATAGTGAACACTGTAACTTAGGGTTGTCTTTCTATATAATCTAAGTTATTTAATGATGATGATGGTAATAATGATAATAATAATATGTGATCTAACATGATCTGAAAGAATATGAGACAGAGACAGAGACAAAGAAAGGCAGACACAGATAAAGACAAAAGGAGACATTAAGGGAATATTATTGTAAGCTTCTCTAGGTACTTCTTTCTCATCAAGAAGAAAATAATCAGATACCCACAGATAGCTGGCATGAGTTTAAGATCTATCTTGTAGTGCAAAAAGTGGCTAAATATTAATCACAGCTACCAATTAATCCAATAATTTAACCAGTGTGGGGTAGTTATTGTGATTTTGTACAATGCAAAACTCAAAGTATATGTATATTTTTAATTATAAATCAATAGTACAAAAATTAGCCTTTCTGTTTGCTTAAATTCCAAGTGGTTTTTAAATCATAATGCTCTTTCCATATTAAAAGTATTAGTATATGAACTTTTATGTATAGATCAGTCATACTTCAAATATTACAATTGAGCAACCACAGTGAAATAAGTGTAACATATGACTAAAATAAAATGAAAGCATGGATAGGCCATAACACATTCAAAATATTTCATCACTAAGCTATCTTTTAGGTTTAAGATGAAAAAGAACATAGCTGGATCAAATATACTGACAATTACGTTTTACTTCTGACCTTAACATCAGCTTTCTTATTCATTATAAAGGCAATACTGTTACTGAGTAAAAACTATGGACTTCTTCACACCCTCAAGCTCCTTAGGGAAACACATTCAACTTAGCTACAAAATATAGTTAACCTTACACTATGTTTGACAGGTATGAGATAAAAATACTTCAAAGAGGAAGAACTTAGGCATGGGATATTTTCTACCTTCTACTAGATTACCTATAATTCCAAAAATGCAAATTTTATGTACTCTATGTTTCTTGACTTTTCTCTTTGCCTAGTTTATAATTCCTCATATCAACAAAAAATATGACCATCAAAAGGAGATGCGATGGAGGTGATGCAACATTACTTTAAAAAAGTATTAAACATTTGAAAAGAAAACTCTTCTTGGTATACTAATTTAAAAAAAAAAAGCTCTGTATTTCATTTAGAGTCATTTTCCTCAATGAAAAAATTACTCATCCATCAACTTTAAATTTCTTCATGGTGAGTATCAATACATAAATTGGAGGAAGGAAATTGGATAAGTCAAGTGAACCAACTGGGAAGTTCCCTTAATAGAATGGGTTTAGGCATTAAGGTAATTTGTTGCTGTTGTAAGGTTATTCACTGATGTCCCACTCTACATGACCCCATGGACTTTTATCCAAGGAGTTTTCTTGGCAAAGATACTATAGTCATTTGCCATTTCTTTCTCCATTTTAGGTAATAGGAACTATTAAATGGCTGCCTCTGTTTCTCAGATTCATTTCTGTCAGTAAAAATATCCATACCTTGAAGTTTACTTTCCACTATAATAAAAACTGGAGGGGTAATGAAATTATATCACCTAAACATCAATAGAAGTTTTGGTGGATTTTTTAATTAAAGTAACCTAGAATGAACTCTTTCATTTACTTCTTAAGGAAAGATAGGCAAATTTATCATCCATAATATATGAAAACACATTTGTAGAATATCAAATCTGGAAGGGCCCATTTAAGGGCCAACTTCAGCCCAAACAGTTCTAGCACAAACTCATTCTAGCACATTTTACAGATGAAAAGATGAGAAAACAAAATCTGGAGATGTTTTCTGACTTGATTCAAATCACAAGGCTCTCTGCTTCCAACAACCTCATTCCTCAATTTGTTGTTTTTTGCCCCTGTCTTGTTTTCCCTGATAAATACCTTTTGGGGAAAAAAAAATATATATATATATAATATTCTATATAAATTATATTATATATAATATGTTATTTAATTATTGCACAGTAAATTATGCAATTATTAAATTAAGAATATATTATGTATAAAATATATATATGTATATGTATATGTATGTATTCAGCAGTTCCTCCTAAGTCTATATGAGAAGTTAAAGGCAGAACCATATTTTTTTTTTGTTTGTGATTTTAAGAGCATGTCCTGGCATTTTTGTTTGGCTGTTTTGCTGTTTTGTTTTGTTTTTATTTTACTTTTACTTCTAAAGTCCAGATTCAGTTTATAGTGGTTATTGTTTGTAAAGGAAACATTACCTTACAAAAGCCTTTCTGTGCATTGCCCAAAATCACACTAAGAAATTCTGAGAGGAGATGAAGAAAGGAGAAGTTTAGAGATGTTTTGTAAGTTAAAAGAAAATGAGACTGAGAGTCAGGGAATGTTTGTCTAAATACCAGGTTATTTGCTACATCACTTCATAAAAGTTTCTTGTCTGAATTTAAGTTTGTCCATACTCAAAAATGAATCCTTTTTACCTATAGATTCCATAATACTTTGAATTAAAAGTTATCTAAAAAAGAGCTACTCTATAGAAAGATGTAGGAAACCACTTGGCCAAACAGGTTCCTCATATTTGAATTTTATACTGCACATGGGAAATAAGCATTATAAAAGCTGAATAAAGATATTAATATTAAAATGAAGTTGCATATTATTTCAGATTGAGAGTCATCTAGAGTCAGGAAAAGCTACCTTTTGAAACATACTGGCTGGGTATCCTAAGAAAATCACTTAGCTTCTCAGTAAACAAACAACTTTGTAAGATAAATACCTTGCAGAACACTTGCTCATCTAAATTATTAAGAATTTCCTCATCAAAAGCCTCATGTGCCATTGAAATCAGAAATCTTGATAATATCAATGTTAGAAATGCAGAATGATAGATTTGGATAGGCCTTAAAAATATGTTTAGTTCAATATCTTCATTGTACAATTAAAAGAACTAAGATTAAGAAAAGTCAAATAGCTTGCCTGGAGTCACATAGCTATTAAGTGAAAGAATTGGGGTGAGAAACAAGGTATTTTGGCTCTAAGACCAGTGTTTGTTCCATTATCCTTAGATGGCTCCTAAATGAAATTTATGTATGAGCTATTGACATGAGACCATATAAAACAAATCTTTACTGGGCAATAATTAAATGAATTGTGATGTCTTTGATTTGGGAGGCCTTCTTCTATTTATCATTTGTAAGGTACCATTGAAGATGATGGTTGACTATCTATTATCCTTTGCTGTCTGCACATAACTAGCCCATTTTCTCCTTCTGTCATACAGTGTTTTGATGGCATCCTTTATCTCAGGCATCTTTGGAATTTGATGTTGTTTGTATATTGCAGTTTACTCATATCTACATTGGACTTTTTCGTTAAACTTTGAGTGATGCTCATCTTACTTCTCCAGAGACATAGGTGTCACTATCATTATAGCAACAGTAATAAATTATAGTTTGCCAGTATAGGAAGCTTGTAGTCAATAAAATACTTCGTAATTTCCTGAAAAGAATTGAGTCCATTCTTTTTCTCCTTTTCCATTCAGGGTTCAGCTCACTGTCTGTTAACTTTGTCTGGGCCATATATACACATTCATGAACAGTCTCTCAAAGGTGTTGATTCAGATGCATATTAAAGTATGAAGAAGAGACATTCTTTTTTCATTTAGTCTGGGTATATGAAAAGACCAAACTCCTTTAAATGATTACAGATCTCCTGTAGGATACTCTGCAGGGTCTTTAGCTTTGATGCAATTAACACAATGTTATCCTCAAATAGGAAAATCTGGAAGATTTCACCATCCACAAAGAGTCCTTTCTCCACATGGATTAGGGATTATGCACTAGATCTCCTGCACTACAATGGAGAATAATTTTGGTGAACACATATCTCCCTCTTTTATTACTTGCACCACTTTATTATCAAAGGGTCAATTAACAGGATTATTATGTCTTCCGAGGAATCTTCTAATAAGTAAAATTATCAATGGATTATTTTTATTTTTTATGTTATCAGTCAGTAAATGACTACAATCATGAGTATTATCAGTAAGGTTTCTTAGTCATTCTACTTAATGCTCATATACTGAAAATGCAAATGAATAATAACAGGGTCTTGATGACACCTTGCTATAAATCTGTTTTGCAAAATTGTTTTTTATATAATGAACAAAATGGGATTTTAATTTTCTCTAAATCTTCCAACTGTAACACGTGAATAATAATAAATAATAATATATGAGAATAATGATAAATATCAATTGTGACATGTGAAAGATGCAATTGATTTTATAATTCCAACCACAAAAGTCCACTTATTGTTTATTGGTATTCTGATCATAGATGCCATCAATCTACGCATAGAGAATCCTTATAAAGATTTTGCCTAGATAAAAGAGTAGGCATGTAAGTTGGTAGTTGACAGTTCCTTGGTAATTTTTTTTTTTTTTAAATCAATAATGTCTAACATTGCTTCCAAATCTTTGGTATTTTTTCCTCCTTTAGATAACTTGTAAATCAGGCCTCTAATTTCCTCACAACTAATTTGCAGCTGGCACAGTTAGCTTCTATATATAACTAATCTAATCTGGATGTTTTTGCTTTCTGTTTCTTTAGTACCAATCCTACTTCCTCTGTAAATATCTCAAGGACTATGATGTTAGGATCTAAGTCTGGCTGTTCTGCTTTTATTGATGGAGAAAATTATGTTTTATGATTTGTTTTGCAAATCTTTCCATTTTTCTCCTGTCTGTAGTCCTTCTTTAGTTTTCAATCCTTGAATGTCTTTATTCAGATATCTTACCAAGCTTTCTTTAATCTATTTTCACTCCCTACTACTTATCTCTGCTATAGAAATGATATCACTCATAATTATCCATCATCCTGCAGAGGGAGTTATATTGTAATGAAGTTGTTACTTTTGGAAGTCAACTTTCTGCATCTGGCAAGTAACTCAAATGTTACTAAAATGATTTTGAGGTCATTTTGATGTTCCCATAGCAATTAATTTAAATTGGTTCAACTTTTGAAAAGAAATATTGTGGTCTCTGTCAATATAATTTCTCATCTGTTTCCCATTAAAAACATATTTCAAAATTTGTTTAGATAATTCAAAATTGACTTTTCTTAAGAGTATGCTATATGCTTTTCCTTGCTCTTCTTTCATTTTCATTGTAAATTCTTGCCTTATCTCTGAGAAGTCAATGCTCTATGTGTAGAAAACTGACAGAAGGATTTCTCTCATATCCTTCATAAGAATTTTCTTCTCAGTGTAATATATATTTTTAAATTATAAAATTAATTAAGAAGGCATACAATCCAGATGATACAAAGAGCCAATTCTATTCAGATGCTGCTGTTATTACTCATTTGCATTTTCAGCATATCTTTCTAAGAATATTGGCACTAAGTAGAATGACTAAGAAGCCTTATTGATAATATTCATGATTGTAGTCATTTACTGACTGATACCATAGAAAATAAAAATAATCCATTGAAAATTTTGTGATTACATATGGTTAAAGTACTTTAAGGATTGTATAAGAAACATTTATATCTATGTAAACATATTTCCATATATATAAATACATTTATGTGTGTATCAGTATCTCCATGTATATTTAATTATGAGGTTATGATATCAGGATGATGCTGTATGGTGAAAGTGAATGCCAACAGACTCAGAATAAATAAAAGATTTTTTTAAAGAAGAGATTTCTGCAGGCATTTAACATTGGGATAAACTGATCCATGTTTTTCATTTTGCCCCAAAGACATTACTGTGCTATAGAAAAGTGCAATAGCCAATATCCATGAGGATGCTGGAGCAGAAACAAATCACAGTGCTATAAAGTAAGTTAAAAGATATGGATTCAAGTACAGTTCCATTGCTTAATATCAGTGTTGCTTTGGGCTAGGGAAATAACCTTCCTCAACCTCATCTCTTCATATTTAACAGGGAAAAAATAATATCCTTTCTTCATAATCCAAAGTTGTTGTGAGGATTAACTGGATGAACATACTTCATCAACTGTAAAATGCCTTGGGAGTGGAATCTATTTTATTTTCTTTAAGAAGAAGAAAACACATTATCACCTTTCAGATGGATTTTCATCCCAAGAAATTAAAATGGAGTTTGGTGGCTTAAAAGGTCAAACTATCAAGTATCCAAAAAACTCTGCTGTATAGAAAAAGTCATTTAACCATGTTTTTGAAAACAAAGGTTTTCAAAATAAGAAGCTAGAGGCAGAGCCAAGATGGTACGGTTAAGGTAAGGACTTGCTTGAGCTTTTACCCAAATGTCTCTCAATACCCTTAAATAATGATGCTAAACAAATTCTAGAGTGGCAGAACCCAAAAAAGAAGGAGTGCAACAATTTTCCAGAGTACAACACCTTAAAAGGCCAAAAGGAAAGGTCTCACCAGGGTGAGTGGGGACTGCTGGCCAATGCAGGCCATCCAAGCACATACCCAGACCCAACACACCAGAAGCAAGCCTCAGGGAGACTGAATCAGTGGTAGAAGTGGTAGTTTCAAGACCTCTCAGCACACAGATGGTAAGGGGATCAGACAATAGATCAGAAGGAAATTTAAGGGGTTCCTTTGCTAGCACCAGGGGCAGGACTGTTACATTACCTATATTTGAATCTGGGTCACACACAGTCCTACATCTTAGTCCTAGCATGAGGAAAAGCATTAGCATAGCAGAGCTTGAACCCACAGGACAGTAGGGACCCAGATCACAGTTCTAGAGTTTAAAAGGGCATATATGGTATCTCACAAACCAGTGTACAGTACAGTAGAATAGCAAACACATTTCTCCCTAGATCATAACATTTTAGAAGAGCCAAAACCTTGTAGCTTCACTGAATTACCTCTGGAAACTGCAGCACAAAAAGTCCTGAAGCTTGGGACAGTGCTCCCTACATTTTATGATAAGAGGTAAAATTCAAGAAATAGGCTGGAAAATGAGCAAACAACAGAAAAATTCTGACCACAGAAAGTTACTATGGTGACAAAGAATATCAAAACACACCCAGAAGAAAACAACAAAGTCAAAGTGCCTGCATTCAAAGCCTCAAAGAAAAATTTGAATTAGTCTGGAGACATGGAAGAGCTCAAGAAGTATTTTAAAAATCAAGTAAGAGAGTGAGAAGAAAAATTGGGAAGAGAAATGAGAGTGATGAAAGAAAATCACACACACACACACACACACACACACACACACAAGAATGAACAGCTTGGTAAAGGAGGCACAAAAATATTGAAGAAGGTAACACCTTAAAAAAAGACAATAGGCCAAATGGTAAAAGAAGTACAAAAATTCAATAAAGAGCAAAATATCTTGGAAAACAGAAGTGGACAAATGAAAAAGCATACACAAAATTTCACTGAGGAGAAGAACTAATTAAAAAGTAGAATTGGCCAAATGGAAAAGGAGGCAAAAAGCTCAATGAAGATTCCTTAAAAGTTAGAATTTGGCAAGTGAAAACTAATGACTTTATATGACATCAAGAAGCAATCAAACAAAACTAAAAGAATGAAAAAAAATAAAAGAAAATGTGAAATACCTCATTGGAAAAAAACAACTACATTACAAAAGAGATCCTGGGAAATAAAATTTTAAGAATAATTGGACTAACTAAAAGTCACAATCAAAAAGCCTAGACACTGTCTTTCAAGAAATTATCTAGAAAAACTGCTTTGATATTGTAGAACCAGAGGATATAACAGAAATTGAAAAAATCTGCCAATCACCTGCAGAAAGAGATCACAAAATGATAACTCAGAAACTTTATAGCCAAATTCCAGATCTCCTAGGTCAAGAAGAACATATTACAAGAAACCCAAAAGTAACAATTCAAATACCATGGACCCACAGTCAGGACAACACAAGATGCAACAACTTCTACATTAAAGAGAAATTATAAGAAATTTGCTAAAGTTAAACTGTTTATACTTCTACAAAGGAAAACTATATACCTATACATATATGTATGCATATATATATATATATATATATATATATATATATATATATATATATATATATATATATATATATATATTCCTAAAAACTTTCTCATTATTAGGGAATTTAGATGGAGCATACATAGACAAAAGCAGAGGTGTCACTTGGATGTGATGTTATAATTATCTCAAAAAAATAAAATTAAGGGCTAAGAAAGAAGACTGCACTGGAAGAAGGGGAAAGAGAGAAGTAGAATGGGATAATTTATCTGACATAAAAGATGTCTGACAGGAATTTCACAGTGGAGGCAAAATGGAAGAAGGGGAGAGGGGAGCACATGAGCATTACTCTCATAAGAATTGGCCTAGGCAGAGCACATACAGTGCAGTACAGGAAGTACAGAGCACAGGAAGTGTGGAGCACAGCCAGACTTGGCAGGGACAGGACCGTGAGCAGACTTCAAGGAGGCACTGGCAGCACCAGTACCCAGACTGCTTAACCCACAAACTCCACAGATAGCTTCAAAGGTCAGTGGGAGACCTCAATTACCCAGGAGAGGGGAGTGCAGTCTGGACCACCTGCAGTAGCCACTGCAGCTACAGCTTTCAGTTTTGGAGTCTTCCACCTAAAGCCCCTGAGGGAATTGAGTGGCTGATCTGAATCTCAGCCCTGAGCTTGACCCTGGCAAAGAACTCAAAAATAAAGTAACTGACTGGGGAAAATGCCAAAAAAGGGGAAAAGAATAAGACAACAGAAGGTTACTTTCTTGGTGAGCAGGCATTTTCTTCCATTCTTTCAATGAGGAGGAACAATTTAGGTCTTCAGAGGAAGACCTAAAAGTCAAGACTTCTCCACGTAAAACCTCCAAAATAAATATGCAATGATCTCAGGCAATGGAAGAGCTCAAAAAGGATTTTGAAAATCATGTAAGAGAGGTGAAGGAAAAATTGGGAGGAGAAATGAGAGCAATGCAAGGAAACCATGAAAAGCAAGTCAACAGCTTGCTAAAGGAGACCCAAAAAATGCTGAAGAAATTAACACTTTAAAAAAATAGACTAACTCAAATGGCAAAAGGGACTCAAAAAGCCAATAAGGGGAAGAATGCCTTGAAGAGTAAAATTAGTCAAATGGAAAAGGAGGTTAAATGTCACTAAAGGAAATAGTTATTTAAAAATTAGAATGGAGGAGATGAAAGCTAATGACTTTATAAGAAACCAAGAAATTACAAAACAAAACCAAAATAATGAAAAAAATAGAAGATAATGTGAAATACCTCACTGGAAAAACAACTGACCTGGAAAATAGATCCAGGAGAAACAATTTAAACATTATGGGGCTACTTGAAAGCCATGATCAGAAAAAGAGCCTAGACATCATCTTTCATGAAATTATCAAGGAAAACTGCCCTGATATTCTAGAACTAGAGGGTAAAACAAATATAGAAAGAATCCATCAATTACCTCCTGAAAGAGATCCAAAAAGAGAAACTCCTGGGAATATTGTAGCCAAATTCCAGAGTTCCCAGGTCAAGGAGAAAATATTACAAGCAGCTAGAAAGAAACAATTTGAGTACTGTGGAAATACAATCAGGATAGCACAGCATCTGGAAGCTTCTACATTAAGGGATCAAAGGGCTTGAAATATGATATTCCAGAAGTCAAAGGGACTAGGATTAAATCCAAGAATCACCTACCTAGCAAAACTGAGTGTAGTACCTCAGGGGAAAAAATAGTCATTCAATGATATAGAGGACTTTCAAGCATTCTTGATGGAAAGACTAGAGCTGAAAAGAAAATTTGACTTTCAAACACAAGAATCAAGAGAAGCATGAAAAGGTAAACAGTAAAGAGAAATCATAAAGGACTTTCTGAAGCTGAACTGTTTACATTCCTACATGGAAAGATAATATTTGTAACTCTTGAGACTTTTCTCAGTATTTGGGTAGGTTGAAGGACTATACATACACATACACACACACGTCTACATATCTATAGACAAAGACCACAAGGTGAGTTGAATAAGAAGGGATGCTATCTAAAAACATAAAATTAAGGGGTAAGAGAGGAACATATTGGGAAGAGAAAGGGAGAAATGCAATGGTGCAAATTATCACTCATAAAAGAGGTAAGAATAAGCTTATTCAATGGAGGAGAAAAGGGAGGAGGTGAGAGGGGAAAAGTGAAGCTTTCTCTCTTCACATTTGGCATAAGGAGGAAATAACATGTTCACTCAATTTGGTACGAAAATCTATATTACACCACAGGAAAGTAGGAGAGAAAGGGAGTAGTACGGTGAGGGAGATGATAGAAAGGAGAGCAAATGGGGGAAGGGAGTAATTAGAAGTAAACATTTAAATGAAGGGACAAGGTCAAAAGAGAGAATAGA
Source organism: Notamacropus eugenii (assembly GCF_028372415.1). Classification (NCBI taxonomy): domain Eukaryota; kingdom Metazoa; phylum Chordata; class Mammalia; order Diprotodontia; family Macropodidae; genus Notamacropus; species Notamacropus eugenii. The sequence goes on along the minus strand of NC_092875.1, from coordinate 166,195,676 downwards.
ATAAATGGGGAGCAGGATAGGATGGAAGGAAATGTAGTTAGTCTTATACAACATGACTATTATGAAAGTCTTTTGAAAAATTACACATATATAGCCTATATTGAATTGTTTGCCTTCTCAGTGGAGATGAGTGGGGAGGGAGGAAGGGAGAGAAGTTTGAATTCAAAGTATTAGGAGCGAATGTTGAAAAATGTTTTTGCATAAAACTGGGGAATATGAAATACAGGTAATGGGGTATAGAAATTTATTTTGCCTTACAAGTAAAGAGAGAAGATGGGGATAAGGGAAGCGAGGGGTGTGATAAAAGAGAGGGTATATTGAGGGAAGAGGTGATCAGAACCCAAGACATTATGAGGCAAGGGAGGAGAGAGATGGGGAGAAAATTTGGAACTCACAATTTTGTGGAAATGAATGTTGAAAACTAAAAATAAATAAATAAACATTAAAAAAAAGAATTGGCTCAAAGTGGGAATAATATACACACTCAGTATTGCATAAAAATCTATCTTGAAATGTATGGAAATAGGAAGGGAAGAGGTAAAAAGCAAAAGCAAAATACTTTTGAGAATAGATAGGGCTAAAGGAGAGAGAGGGTAGGATAAATAGGAGGGAGAAAGCATAAATAGAAATACATAGTTGGTAATTGTTACTGTAAAAAAGGCAAGTACTATTGGTAAAGTATATTGAATGAATCCTTCTGGAGAGCAATTTGGAACTATAACCAAAGTACTATAAAACTATTCATACCTTTTGACCAAGCAATCCCACTACTAGCTCTTTATCCCAAAGAGATGAAAAAAAAGGTTAATGATTTATGTGTACCAAAATATTTATAGCACTTCTTTTAGTGGTGGCAAAGAATTGGAAACAGAGGGAATGTCCATCAGTTGGGGAATGCCTGAAGAATTTGATGCATATGATTGTGATGGAAAACTCTCATGCTTTAAGAAATGATGAGCCGGATGCTCTCAGAAAAACATGGAAAGTCTAACATGAAATGAAATGAGCAGAGCCAGGAGAACATTGTGCACAGTAACAGCAATATTGTGTGATTATCTACTATGAATAACTTAGCTATTATCAACAATGATTGAAAATATATCTGCAGGAATTATGATGAAGGGTTCTCTCCATTTCCAGAGAAAGAGCTGGTAGCGACTGAATACAGATCAAATATATTTTATTTATTTTTCTTGGAAATGTGTTTTGCATGACTACACATGTATAACGTATTTCAAATTACTCTACCTTCTCAGTGTGGGGAGGGGCAGAGGAGGAGTAGGGGGAAGAAGAAGGGAGAGCACTTGGAACTCAAAATTTGAAAAAAAAAGAATATTCAAATTGTTTTTCCATGTAATTTGGGAGAACAAAATATTAAATAAGATTCAAAATAAGAATCTAATCACTTTGATATTTCCTTTACCACCAGATCATTTCAATTTAATTCTCAGAGCTCTGCCAATACTCAAAAATAATAAAGAACACTTTAGTAAGTTTACTCATTCTTAGTCTCATAATCTTCCAAAAAACTCCTTTGGTAATGTGTCATCTTGATAAAGAAGGGTATTAGGTTCTCTAAGGCTATGCTGGTGGAACCCAACTTCTGGTAAATTCTACCTGCCAGGAAAAGATACAAGCATGGTCCAGGAAACTTTCTGTGTCAGTTTTCCAAACACAAGTCTAAATACAGAGAGAATAATTTGCTTTGGTTACCCATACATATGATGACATGGCATGTTACATAAATATGCAATTAAACTATCTTATAATATATGAAGAATCTGATTTTTTATAACACTATGAGAAATGTTTCCCTAGGAAACAGGACTGTTGTCATTTAAGGATTTTATTAGTTTAAAGGAAAACATGATCCATAACCTATTCCTCTCAAGACCAAATATTCCTAGATGTTTAGTGTATAGTTTTCAGTACTCTGTTTTGCTCAGGTTATTCCAGTTTCCATGTTCATGTTCTGGATATCTGAAAATATTCCCAATGGAATGAGAAATGATGATCTTTTCATTGATTAGAGCTTTAGAATTAGAACTCTTCTCTGTCGGTTTAGGGAGATGGAGGGTGAAGGAAAGAGGGAATCACACTGGGTCTTTGTTATTATAAAATAAACATGCATTGAGAAGAACCACCTTCTCAGAAAAAAATAAGGAAGGAAGCAGGAATTAGAGAAATCAGGACTTGGTATTACATAAAAGAGACACTTATTATATGCCTAAAGGCAGATATTATATTTAATAAACAGAATTATATTAATATTTTTAATTTTAAAAAACCATGCTTTTCAAGTGAATATTGATGTATGTTCTAAAGTATAAGTGCAACTGTGTTCTCCCCTTCTTTTCTTCTGAATCTCCATCCTACTCTTCTATCCCCAAACCTACCTCTCTTATCCTATATTAACTGATTAGAAAGTGACCTCTGAAATAAAAAAAAAAGGTAACTCAAGCTACATTTAAGAAATTTAAAAGGGAAATGAGCAATGGAAAGTAATTTTGTCAGAGAATTTGCCATTAAATGTCATTTCAGTTGGTATTGGCCATTTTGGTAGGTACTGCTGGTCAAATGAAACAAGTATAAAGTGTTGAGGAAAAAGAAAGGGAAATAGAAAAAAATTTCATGGCCTGACTCCTCAGGTTTAAGATGGATAATTAAGTGGCAGCATAATTACAAATGAACAACTATATGGCCCTGTTCTCAGCTTTACCACTTAATAACTCCAATGTGATCACCTTTCTCCCTCACTTCCCAGCGTCTCAAATAGAAGAAAAATGAGTTTCAATCATAAAGCTCTTGTATCATCTCTTTGTAAATGAAGAAAAAATCACTAATTTCACAAGAAGATCCAGATAGGAAGCTAAAATGTGGATGCCTCTGTTGGTCATAGATGGAAAAGGAATATTTAGGGATTTTGTTCTAATATTTCTATTTTTTCTCAGATAAATCAATCCCTAAATGTTAACTAGAAAAAGAGACATCAAAATCAGATTAGAAGGCTCCTATCATAGTTCAGGTGAGAAATAATGAAGGCAAGAATAAGTGATAACCCAATGAAAAGTAAAAAGGAGACAGGTGTAAAGATAGAAGGGGACAGAAGAGGAGAGATGATGGAGAAATAGATTTGACAACTGATTTCATATCAGAAAGTTCTAAAAGAAAGTTATAACATTCAGCAACAATAAGTGTCTCACCAGAAAATATAATATCAATGTGGTAAATCTAAAGACAAAACTTCTACAGGTTGTCTTATTATGCAAAATGATGTATAAGCATTCTATAGTTTTACTCAAAAAGCTACCAAGGCTGAAATCAGGACAATTTTAGGAAAACCCAGTGTGCTGTAAAAAAAAGTACAAAATTCTCTCTGTGAATCTCATCATTGCATTAGTAATGAAAACAAGAGTTAATGGTTTTTTAAAAGACAAAAATGATCGTAGATGTTTCAAATATTTATAGATCAGTTTTTATGCCCTTAAAACTAAAGCTTATAAACCCAGAGAATATTTTCCCAGGAAAAATCCTGGAATAGTGGGATCAGCCAAAGGAGTAAATAGTCTTTTAGCCCTAGGGGCTAGGAAAATCACAAAGAGGAGTTTCTCTTGCTGTGGCTGAAGGGGACCAGTGCAAGACCAGAGCTGTTCCAGACAGCCCAAACTCAGCAAACCAAGAGGAGATCCTGAGCCCCAGGGTGGTGAGGAGCCCATAATTGCCAATGCCAGGACCCCAGGTGTGCCTCAGCACCTCAGGGAAATTGGAAAGACACTATCACAGACAAGGTTCACCAATTATTGAGCTTACTCATGCTCTAGCTCGACAGAGGAGACCTGCTATGGCCAGACCACCCTACACTTAACACAGCTAGCTCCAGGGTAACTCTGGGGAAATTCAGAAAGACTTCACCTGGCCTATGCTTTGGCACACCAGCACCAGGTAAGCTGCAGCATTTTAGCTTCTAGATGAAAGAACCAGAGGCCAAAACACACAAAGCCTCAAATTCTAAGCACAAGAACCATGGGACAGAGCCTGCTGTGCCCCAGAAGTGAGATCCACTTTAAAATGCAGGGAAAAGTCAATCAATATGAGCAAGAAACAAATTAGAAAACCAAAGACCATAGAATCTTATTAGAGGGACAGGGAAGAACAAAATGTAAATTCAGAAATGTGTAGCATTGAAACAGTACTCCCATCTGAAACTTCAGATGAGAATATGAACTGGTTTGAAGCCCAAAGAGCATGTTTTGAAGAGATCAAGAAGGATTTTAAAAGCCAGATTAGAGAAATAGAAGGAAAACTGGCCAATGATTTTAAAATATGAAAAAAGAATTCACGGAAGAGAACAGCTACTTAAAAAGGAAAATTTCACTAATGGAAAAGGAAGTACAAAATATAATTGGAGAAAATAACTTCTTAAGACTTCTAATTTCCAAACTTCCAATTTGGCAAATGGAACAGGAGATGCAAAAATTAACTGAAGTAAACAATATATTAAAAATAAGAATTTGGTAAGTGGAAACTAATGACTCTATGAGAGAGCAAGAATCAATCAAACAGAATGCAAAAATGAAAAAAAAATAGAAGAAAATGTAAAAGATCATAACTTCCACCTGATCCAGATCCAGATCCAGATCACAACTGATCTGGAAAATAGATCCAAGAGAGAAAATCTAAGAATTATTGATCCACCATAAAACCATGATGAAAAAAATAGCCTGGATAACATCTTCCAAGAAATCATCAAGGAAAACTGCTCTGAGGTCCTAGATTCAGAGGGCAAAATAGTCATCTTAAGAATCTACCAACCACCTCCTGAAAGAGATTCCAAACTGAAAACATCGAAGAATATCATTGCCAAATTCCAGAACTATCAAGTGAAGGAGAAAATACTGCAAGTAGCCAGAAAGAAACAATCCAAATACTGAAGAGCTACAATAGGAATCACACAGGACCTTGCAGCTTCTCCATCTAAAGGTAGGAGGGATTGGAATATGATATTCTTTAAGACAAAGGAGCGAGAACTACAACTAAGGATCAATTATCCATCACAATTGAGCATAATATTTCAGGCAAAGAGATGGACATTCAATGAAATAAGATTTCCAGAATCTCCCTGGTGAAAAGGCCAGACCTATATAAAAAATTCAGTCTTCAAAGACACAACTAAAGAGAGGCATAAAAAGTTAAACAGGGGGGAAAAAACTTGTCATTCAATATGGGCAAACTGTTTACATCTGTATAAGGGAAGATGATACTTGTTAATCTTGAGAATTGTATACTTATGATATTTAGAAGGGATATACATAGATTGAGGGAGTGGATATGAATTAAATGTGATGATAAATTGTGATTTAAGGGTGTGAAGGGATTGCAATAGGTGATGCAAAAAGGAGAATGCAGAAAAAGGTAAATTACATCACAAGAAGAGGCACAAAAATATATTACAGTAGAGGGAAAATAGGGGAGGGAGAAGAGCATTGTTTGAGAGTCACTCTCATCTGATTCAGTTCATGGAGAGAACACTGAACTCAGTTAAGTTTAGAAATCTAACAAGCTCTATAGGCAATAGGAGGGGAAAGGGGAAAGAAGAGGAATGGGAGGCTAAAAGGAACAAAAATAGTAAGGAAAAATGGCAGTAAAGAGGAGGGAAACTGTAAGAAGGAAGGGAAGACTAAAGGAGGTGGTGGTCAAAAATTAAAACTCTATTGTTGAGGGGAAGGGAGAACTAAAAGCATAAAAGGGAGGAAAGAGGAGGCATGGGAAGACACAGATAGAAATCACAACTATGAATGTGAATGGGATGAACTCTCCCAAAACTATATTCCAACAATATGTTTACAAGAAACACATTTGAAATAGGGGGATACACAAGGTATAAAGACAAGAGGTTGGAGCAGAATATATTGAGCCTCAGCTGTTGTAAAAAAAAACAAAAACAGAAGTAGAAATCCTAATCTCAGGCAAAACAAAAGCAGAAATAAATCTAATCAGAAGAGATAAGGAAGAAAACTATATCTTGCCCAAAGGCACCACAGACAACAAAGTAATATCATTAATAAACATACATGCTCCAAGTGGCATAGCATCCAAATTCTTAGAGGGGAAGTTAAGGGAGTTACAGGAAGAAACAGACTCAAAACTACACTAGTAGGGGACCTCAAACTCCCCCTTTCTCAACTTGATAAATCTAACTTGAAAATAAACAAGAAAGAAGTTAAGGAGGTGAATAAATCTCTGGATAAGGCAGATGTGATAGATCTCTGAAGATAAATGAATGGGGATAGAAAGGAATATACTTTTTTCTCAGTGGTACATGGTAAATACACAAAAATTATCACGTATTAGGGCAAAAAACCTTATAATTTAGGACAGAAAGGCAGAAATAGTCAATGCATCCTTCTCAGATCATAATGAAATAAAAATTATATATTATAAAAGGCCATTGAAGGATAAAATAAAATTAATTGGAAATTAAATTATCGAATCCTAAAGAATGAGTTGGTTAAACAATAAATCATAGAAATAATCAACAACATAATTCAAGAGAATGACAATAATGAGACAACCTACCAAAATTTATGGGATACTGCAAAAGTAGTTCTTAGGGGAAGTTTTATATCATTGAATGCCTACCTGAATAAAATAGAGAAAGGAGATCAATGCATTGAGTATGCAGCTGAAAAAGCTAGAGAAAGAACAAATTGAAAATCTCCAAGTAAATCCCAAATTAGAAATACTGAAAACCAAAGGACAACTTATAAAATTGAAATTGAGAAAACTATTGACTTAATAAATAAAACTAAGAATTAGTTTTATGAAACCGATAACATTGATAAACCTTTGACCAAATTGATTTAAAAAAAGAAGAAAACCAAATTACCAAGATCAAAAATGAAAAGAGCAAACTCACTTCCTACAAGGAGAAAATTAAAACAATAATTGGAAATTACTTTGCCCAAATGTTTGCCCACAAATTTGACAAGGAAATTACATGGATGAATATTTTTAAAAAAATACATAAATTGCCCCAGTTAACAGAAGAGGAAGTTGAATACTTAAATAATCCCATCTTACAACAATAAATTGAATAAACCCTCAATGAACACCATAAGGAAAAAGCCCCAGAGTCACATGGATTTACAAGTCACTTCTATCAAACGTTTAAAGAACAATAAATTCCAATACCTACCAAATTCTTTTTATGATACAAATATTTTTCTGATACCTAGGCCACAAAGAGCTAGAACAGAGAAAGAAAATTATAGACCAAGTTCTCTAATGAATATGCATGCAAAAATTTTAAATAAGATATTAGCAAAAAGAATACAGCAATTTATCACAAGAATAGTACATTATCATCATGAAGGATTTTTACCAAGAATGCAGGGCTGATTCAATATTAGGAAAACTACCAGCATCATTGATAATATCAACAACAAAACTAACAGATGCCATATACTTATCTTGATAGATGCAGAAAAGGCTTCTGACAAAATACAACACCTATTTCTATTGAAAACGCTGGAGAACATAGGAAAAAATGGAACGTTCCTTAAAATAATAAGCAGTATCTATTTAAACCATCAGCAAGCATTATATGCAATGGGGAAAATCAAGATATATTTCTAATAAGATCAGGGGTGAATCAAGGATGTCCCTTATCACCACTGTTATTCAATATGGTACTAGAAATCTTAGCTTTAACAATAAGAGAAGAAAAAGAAATAGAAGGAATTAAAATGGGCAAAGATGAAACTAAATTATTACTCTTTGCAGATGATATGATGATATACTTAGAGAATCAAGTAAAAAATTACTTGAAATAACAAATGGCAAAGTTGTACATTACAAAATAAACTACATGAATCATCTGTATTTCTATACATTACTAGCAAAGTCCAACAAAAAGATATACAAAGAGAAATCCCATTTAAAGCTCCAGTAGACATTATAAACCACCTGGAAGTCTATCTACCAAAACAAACCCAGAGACAATATGAACACAATTACAAAACACTTTTCACAAAAATAAAGTCAGATCTAAGTAAGTGGAAAAACATCAGTTCCTCATGGGTAGGTGAAGACAATATAATAAAAATGAAAACTATACTTAAAATAATTTACTTATGCAGTGCTATGCCAATCAATCTACCACATAATTATTTTCTAGAGCTAGAAAAATTAATACCAAAATTCATCTGGAAGACCAAAAAGTCCAGATTATCAAGGGAACTAATGAAAAGAAATGCTAGGGTCTACTAGATCTCAAATTGTATTATAAAGCATCAATCATCACAACCACTTGGTACTGGCTAAGAAAGAGAGTGGTCTAGACCAGTGGAATAGGTTAGGTACTCAAGACAAAGCAGTCAACGAATACTGATAAATCCAAAGACCTGAACTTCTGGGATAAGAACTCATTGTTTGAGAAAAATTGCTGGGAAAACTGGAAAACAGTGTGGAGGAAACTGGGCATAGACCAATGACTGATAACAAACACAAGAATAAGGTCCAAATGTTTACATGATCTAGGTATAAAGATTGATACTATAAACAAATTCAGGGAGCAAGTAATAGTATATTTATCAGATTTATGGAGAATGGAGAAATTTATGACCAAACGAGAGAAAGAGAATATTATGAAGTACAAAGTGGATAATTTTGATTACATTAAATTGAAAAATGTTTGCAAAAACAAACCCAATGAAACTCAGATTAGGAGGGAAAGAGAAAACTGGGAAAGAATTTTTGAAACTAGTGTCTGTGATAAAGGTCTCATTTCTAAAATATATAGAAAACTGAGTCAAACGTACAAGAATACAAGTCATTCCCCAATTGACAAATGGTCAAAGGATATGAACAGGTAGTTTCAGAGGAAGAAATTAAAGCTATCTATAGTCACATGACAAAATGCTCTAATTCACCATTGATTAGAGAGATGCAAATCAAAACAACTCAGGTACCACATCACACCTATCTGATTAGGGAACCATGACCAAACAGGAAGATGATAGGTGTAGAAGATGTGGGAGAGTTGGAACACTAATTCTTTGTTGGTGGAGCTGTGAGCTGATCCAACCATTCTGGAAAGCAATTTGGAACCCTAGTGAAAGGGTTACAAATATGTGCATACCCTTTGACCTAGCAATCTTGCTTCAGGACCTGTATCCCAAAGAGATCATAAAAATGGGAAAGGGTCCCACATGTACAAAAGTATAGCAGCTTTCTTTGTGGTGGTCAAGAACTGGAAATCAAGGGGATGCCCATCAATTGGGGAATAGCTGAACATGTTGTGGTATATGAATGTTATGAGAAACTATTGTGCTATAAGAAATGATGAACAGGAAATCTTCAGAGAGGCTTAGAACATGAACTGATGTTGAGTGAAAGGAGCAGAACCAGGAGAACTTTGTATCACAAAGTGTGTGAGGAATTTTTCTGGTAAACTTAATCCTTCACAGTAATGGAAGGACCTAAAAAATTCACAATGGACTTGAGGCAAAATGCCTTCCACATCCAGAGAAAGAACTATGGAACTGGGTTGCAGAATGAAGCATACCATTTTCTCAATGTGTTATGTTTTGTTTTATGGTTTCTCCCATTCATTTTAATTCTTCTATGCAACATGACTAAGATGAAAATGTATTTAATAAGAATGTATGTGTAGAACCTATATAAGACTGCACACTGCCTTGAGGAGTGAGGTGGTAAGGAGGGGAAGAGGAGGGGGAGGGAGGGGAAAAAATCTAAGATATATGGAAATAATTGTAGAAAACTGAAAATAAATAAAATAATTTTAAAAAATAAAATGAAATAACAAAAGAAATAAAGAAAACTAAAACTTATAATTTGATGTTCCTGACTGTTTGACCTGATTGGAATAAAAAATAAGACCAAAACTTATAAAAATTTCTAACTAGCAAAGATACAAACTTCCCAATTTCTCAGAAACTGGTAGAATTTAAATTTGCCCCTAGCATTATTATTTGTCTTTTTTTGTTATGATGGAGTGGTGAGGGAGGGACAGTCAAGAGAGAATGAGAAGGAAAAGGAAGGAAAGAAGAGAGGTAGGAAAGGAGGGAGGGAAAGAGGGAGGGAAGGAAGGAAGGAAGGAAGAAAAGGAAGGAAGGAAGGAAGGAAGGAAGGAAGGAAGGAAGGAAGGAAGGAAGGAAGGAAGGAAGGAAGGAAGGAAGGAAGGAAGGAAGGAAGGAAGGAGAGACAAACTGACAGAGAGAAATAGAACCAAACAGTGAGAGATTCTTCTGGTGTAAGACCAATGGTGCTTAGATTGAGCATTTCAGAATACATTTTTAACCAGAATAATAAGATGGCATATAATGGATAAAATGCTAATCAAGAAGTCAGAAGTTCACACCTGGTCTCATACAGTTGATATATGTGTGTCTGTAAAAATCATTTGCCTTTCTAAGCCTCTATTTCTTAATTTTCAAAATATTCTATTAATATCTTTATCACAAAATTGTTATGGGAAACAAATAAAGCAATGTATATAAAGTGAGTCACAAACCTGAAAACAAATATATTTCAATTATTATTACTTATTGTTATTCTTTCAAATTTTTATTCTCATGGGTCACTCAAAACATCAGCTCTCTCTAAGGATAGTACTTAGTCCCTGAAATGAAAGACCTAAAAGCATCCATATCACAACAGGGCTAGATATTTTTAGAATACTCTGGTTTTATTTTCCATGAAAATAATGCATTCTGTGGTGAAATGCTTTTAACTCCTCTGAAAATTAAATCAATTTCATGGAATAAACATTTATTAAATATCTACTATGGAGAAGACATTTAATTTAAGATTTTTATGAAGTTTCCTTTTAACATAATTTTATCCAGGAATAAGGGTAATAATAATAACACCCATCATGCAGTGCTTTATAGTTTGTCATGGTTTTTACACGTTTTCAAATATATTGTGAATTCATTAAGCAAATTAAAAAAGAAGTTAATGAGTTAATGCTATCAGAAATTTCTTAAAGGCAGTCAGCACTAGAAATTCCCTAGCAAACAAGGAAATCCTTTGATAAGATCCTCTATGGGCCAGATATTATTTAATTAAACTGTGACATTACCACTTTTGTATAGCTTAATTAATATGCATTTGTATTCAGCACAAACTGCCTTCTATAAAATACTTACATTCCCTTTCTCCTCTTCTAAAAATTTCTGTTCGTGTGATGTTTATGACATTTCCCTTCAATTCTCACCCCTACAATCCTGGGTCCAGAGAAAACTGATATAGAAAAATATACATGTAGTTTTGAGCAGAACATGACTTTCTGAGTATTAAGAAATGGGATATATAATATATGTTTCTATAAATTTAGGAACCATAATGGATGAAAACTTTATTATGAAACTTAGAACTCTGGTTTTATATTCCTACTTTAATTCTATTACAGGACTACATTTATTTAACCTAACAAATGTCAGATAAGAGAGTGCATCTTGGTTGCTACCTACTTGTGATTATTAACAAGTGAGTTTCCTGGAGGAATCAATTTCTTCATCTCAAAATTAGAGTTGTTAGATGATTTCTATTTTTTTCTTTTTCCTTACTATAATTACAGAATCAATCATTGTAATGGATTCATCTATTATCACTACATGAATGACTCCAAGGTCATATGGATATATTCACATCTGCATTTAAGAAATGTTAGTATGTTATTTCATCAATACTATTTGCTTTCACATAACTACTAATTGTTTCTCTGATCTATTCTTTGACTCACTCATTATTTAGGATTTAATTAAGTCTCCATTTGGATTTCTGTCTTTTTGTCTGAGTTCCCTGAATCAATTACCTTTTTATGGTGTTATGATCTATAAAGGATGTGTTTTCTATTTCTGCTTTTTTTTCTTTTTTCTATATCTTTGTGGTCAATTTTTCTAAGAGTCTCAACTTAGCAATAAATTAGCTCTAAAAGTCTAACACCGTATCTTCAACAATCTTTAGGTCCAATAGTGATTTCACACTGAATATGTTTAAAGTGTTTTTGTCTCACAAATTCAGTTCCCTTAGCTGAACCTTAAATTTATAAAAATAAAATCCATTCCCCAGTTGATACTCATAGGATGTAAACAAGCAAACAGTTTTCAAAAGAAGAATTCAAATCAATAGTCACACACAAATGTTCTCAATCACTACTGCCAAATGAATGCAAATTAAAACAACTCTGAGACAGCACCTCACACCTATCAGAAACAGAAAAGGAAAATGACAAATGCTCGAGGGCATATGGAAAAATTGGGACACTGATGCACTGTTGGTAAAATTGTAAACTAATCCCCCTATTCTGGAGAACTATTGTAATTATTCCCAAAAGACTATAAAAGTGTGTATACCCTTTGATCCAGCAATACCATGTGTTCTGTATCCCAAAGAGATTAAAGAAAAAGGAAAAGGAACTATTTGTACAAAAATATTTATAGCAGTTTTTTTTTGTTTTTTGTTTTTTGGTGATGGCAAAGAATTGGAAATTGAAGAGATACCTATCAAATGGAGGATGATTGAAAAAGGTGTGGTATGTGAGTATGATGGAAAACTACTGTGCTACAAGAAATGACAAGGAAGATGATTTCAGAGAATCCAAGAATGCTTGTATAAACTCACATACAGTGCAGTGAGAAGAACCAGGAGAACATCATACACAGTATTGTAAAGATGATCAACTGTGAAAGACTTAGCTACCCTGATCACGACAATGATCCAGGACAATTCCAAAGAACTTAAGATGAAAAATTCTATGCACCTCCAGAGAGGAAATAAACTCTGAATACAGGTTGAAGAATACTTTTCTACTTGTTGTTTTATTTTGTTTGTTTTTGCAATGTGGCTAATGTGGAAATGTTTTCTATGACCTCACACGACAATCAAAATCAAACTTCTTGACTTCTCAAAAAGTGAGAAGGAATGGAAGGGAGAAGAGAATTTGGAATTCAAGATTTAAAAAAATATATTGTTAGTTTTTATACATATTTGGAAAATATTTAGCAAAATTATAAAAAATTTATTGTTTCCCTGTCTGATTTCCTTCTTTTTGTCTGTGGCAACCATTCTCTAAACCCAATCTTGAAATAACCTGTACATTAGTCAGCTTTTTGTAAATTCATTCTTCAAAATGTATACCAATTTCTCTTCTACTTGATTTTTACCAACCTAGGCTCTCATATTTAAAATAATGCTTAGCTTCCAAAATGATTTCCTTAGCTCCAAGATCTCCTCCTCCAGCTTTTCTCATCATTTCCATATTAATTCTCATACAACACAGACGTTGTCATAGTAGTTCTCTGCTTGAAAATACTGAATGGTTGCCCACTGTAAATTGTAAACTATGCATACTCTTCAGTCTGCTCTTCCAGCATGCCCATAATCTGGTCTTTGTCTACTTTTCCCAAAATTACTATTTTTTAAACTTGTTTCATTGTATGAACATACCATTTGAGCCAGAGTAATTTCCTTGCTATTTCCTAAGTATGCCATACTCATTCTTAGCTCCTCCAGTTCGTTTTTATTATCTGCTTCTTCTGGAATATTCACATCCATGCCCTCCATGTAATTCAGATAATGCCCATCCTTGAATGCCCAGATCAAGTCTTCTCTCCATTAAATCTATATGCACATGAAAAAATACCATTTCTTGAATCATTTGACCTCTTTGCCTCTAAGTACCTGATCTCCTGATATAAAATGGGTTCAAATATACATAAGTTACTATCAAGTTATAAAGGATATTTTTCAAGATTTTTTTCTAAATCAAATATACACATGTGATGAATATCACTTATTTTCTGCCTCCTAAAAGTTTAACTGAAATAGTTATTGATATCATAATATATTGTTGTTATTTTTGTTTGATTATAACATATATATAGCTGAAGTAAAAGATATTACACTATAATGTTATACTGTAATTTATATTGTAACAATTATTGTCATTATATTCAAACCCAATATATTGCTGGTATTGTTTTCTAGTACTTTAAAGTTTACAAAGTTCTTTACATATATTATCTCATTTTAGGCTCACAATAGTGCCAAGAAATAAATGCTTTTATCATCTCTGTTTTGTAGAAGAAACAAGACTGAGGGGAGTTAAATTATTCTCACAGGATCACCTAGCTAGTAAGTGCCTGTGGCAATTCCAAATACAGTGCTCTATTCACTATTCTGCCACTATGTCCCATTGTTGGTAGGAATTAAGTTTAGTTTTTAAATTAAATTTAAATTTTCAGTAGAATTCAAATGGAATAGGTAATATGTGAGGCATTTCAGGCATATACAGTGGCATGGGAACACGCAGGAACTAAAAAAGATACTTTCTGGGAAATGGAAGGAAAGACAGAAAAATTAGTTATTTTTCCAAGGTCAAATACATTGGAAGTGGAAGAATTAGCACTTGAATGCAGTTTGTTTTTTTGGGGGGAGAGGTTGTTTTTATAAATCAAGTATTTTTTTACACTATACTTCTCTCATGATCACTTCATTCTCTTATAAATGTTTTCAATGAAATACATAGACCACTTTTATTTTGTTTCTACTTGCTGCACCTCAAATCATCTATTTAGTTTGCACTTTTCTTTAAAAGTTCCTGAGAAAATTTTATATTCTCCTTTTACCATTTTAGTTGTATCTTGCAACACTTAAAAGTAGGAATCTTTTTTCCTCCACAGTTAAACTAAATTCCACCTATTGTAATTTAAGTTCACTCCCTCTTGTTCTGTTCTTTGCAGAAATGGATAACAGCTGCTTACTACCATCTGAAAAATATGATTTTATGTACCTGAAATACTGTTAGTAAGCTCCTCCTTAGCTTTCTCTTTTCCATGCTAAATAACCACAGTTACTTGAACCTTTCTTTAAAGTCCTGTTTCCAGTTCTTTCAACATTTTTTCACTTTTAAACTCTATCCAAGTTTTTCAGAGCTTAAATTACAGCTCTCAAGATTGAATGAAGTTTAATAAGAATGTGATCAATCACAAATAGGGTTAGAGATTTCCTTTATAATTGATTACTAAATTTTAGACCCCTGAAATTCATTTCAGGGTCATTCACTTTGCCTCATTTTCATAAGAGTTTAACTTCCCTACATCAATTTTTAAATACTATATTCTTAATTCTATCCAGGAATATACTTTCTCTGGAAGAATTTTTTTAAACCCTGTATTTAAGATGGTATTTAGATATTTTCACTGTACAAACACTGGCAACTCTGGCTCTGTAGGACTTTTTTTTTTACTGTAAACCTAAAAATGGTGTGATCAAAATACTTTCACAACTGTATGAATGTGTGAATGTGAATATAAAACTCACATATGACCAGCACATTCCACAGCAGCATGACTTTCCGCACATCACACAAAAGGCTTCAGTAGATGAAATTAATTATAACCACAGAAGTATAACTAATGGAAATAATTAAATCAAAGTGTATCCTTGCCTTGACACACAACACTCAAAATAAGAGTCCCTTTGTTGTATATCATGAAGAATAAGGCATAATTATTTTTTGTCCCTGTGACCAATAAACTTTGCTTTGTAGTTTACTTTGAAGTATATACTTCATAATAATCATTGGTCATAATTACAGAGAAACTGAGGATTTGGGAAATGATTTTCTCACAAGAACCTTTGAATCAAGTATAGAAGGTACTGCTATTTTCTAAACGAGAGAGTGGAGACACAGAAGTCATGTAATTTGCCCATCCACATTTATAATGCAAAAAAATGTCAACTATAGGACATAAAAGAAGATTGTTTAGTTGGTTTTTTTTTGGGGGGGGGGGCGATGTCCAGTATTCTTTCCATTACATTAATATGCTCCTAGTTGTTTGGGACTTCGGGGGAATTGGGAGAGAAAGAGGCAAATGGGAGATAGACCACAAAGTTGGAAAGGATGTGAACCAAATCAGCTCTGCTTCTGAAATCTTAGAAAAACTAGGTGGAAAAGAGTTGTGAATTGTCAAAAGTTAGTAAGACAGTAAGGAGTAGAGCTGAGATGAAGATACAGGTGTCCTGACTCTCAATTCTCTTATCTATCCACTACATGGTGTTCTTTTTTATTCAAAATGAGACTCACAGCATCTACAGTATGAGTTTTTATTATGTTCTTCCTTTTGGGATTTCATTTTTCCAAAAGCGAGAACTTTCTTTCTCAGAAGTTTAGCAGTTAAATAATAAAACACTACTAAGCAAAATTGAACAATTTGATAAATGCTTATTGAACATTACTCCATGCAAAGCACACTGTTATAGAATATAATTACCTTATTTAAAGCATGGTCTCTGACCTCATGGAGTTTGTACAAATTGGATATAATGTACATAACCAAATATCTCTAATACTATTAATACAAAATAATTACAAGAGTCGAGAAAGCAAAGTTTCATTTGAAATACAAGGAGGATCAACATCAATACCAACTTCAGAGGTATTACAGAAAACTTCATGGAAAAGTTAGCATTTGAGTTGTACTTTAAAATAAGAGGAGCAATTCAACAGATGAGTGGTGTTGAAATAATTTAGAACAAGATGAGCAAAAGCACAGAGACAGAAAAATGTGTGGCGTACACTTGGACCACAAAGATTATGTTTTAGTTGAGACAGGGAACATAAAGAAGAATAATGTGAACTACAGCTGAACATATAGAATTATGATATTAAATTCTAGGCAAATTAGTATTTCTTTGCTCAACATGAAATAAAGAGCTCTTGGATCATATTAAGGAAAGAGTGAGATATAATCATATCTATATAGCCTTAAGGAAGAGAAAAGTTTGACAGTAGTGTGAAGAATGACTTGAATGGAGGGAAAAAATAGTAGAAAAACCTGGTGAGTGGTTATTGTAAGAGGGCAAGTAGATGGTTAATAAAGGCTTGTATTATAATAGTGAAATTGCCTTGCTACTCCTTGGACCTCATATGATACTTTTTCAGTCCTTCTCTAATGCACTTACACTTAATATTTAATACTACATGTAGTAGTATAGGCATCATATCCCCATACTTGATGATAAGCTCTATAAGGTCAGGGATCATGTTTTATCTAAAGACTCATATCTCTATCAGGTCAGGGACTATGTCTTATCTAAAATTTGATTCATAACATTATAGAGTTAAGTTAGAATATACTTTAGAAGTTAGAAGACATTGTCTAGATTGTGTAGTGCTATAATAGTTTCATTTTACAGCTAAGGAAACTGAGATGCAGAAATATTAGGTTACCTTCCCAATATCACAAAGATATTAATGAGCAGAGCATGGATTTGAATTCAGTATTCTTGAATCTAAATTCGTAACTCTTTCTGCTGTACCATACTTTTTATCCCTATACTAAATTAGAAGGGCAGAGAGGTAAAGAATCAACAAGATTTACTGACAGGAAATGATATGAAAGAGTGAGAAAAACAGAAGAGTTACCAGATAAATGCATGGTGTGCTGAGAGAAACAGTTAGAATAGTCAAACATCATAATGAAAACGTGTGGTAGAGTAGAAAGGAAGAGTTGAGAAGACTTGCTAGGAATATCTCCTCAATCTAGTTGTGTAGGCAAGTCAAACTACATCTCTAATACTGACCTTCAGCATCTGTAAAATGGAGATAATATCAGTAGTACCTACCTCACAGAAATAGCATCAAATAAGATAACGTATGTGAAAGGTATTTCAAAACTGACAATAATATTTAAATGAATGAATACATTTGGTGGGAAAGGGGATGGACTAAGTTTTGCATATGTTGAATTTGATGTGCAAGGGGTATTTTTTAAAAAATGTCCAGTGGAAGATTTCAGATATGGAGATAGGAGGATTCAAAATCACTCTAGCTTATTCCAAGATTCAGTTTCAGAATCAGTGTGCATGGTACAAAGTAGACACAATAGCTTTAACGATCATATACTCCATCTTAGAAATAGTAGTCTGATGTTTTCATGCAGCATCCTTATATTGTATATGAAGAACTTGGAATTCTAACTTGTATATTTTCAGAAGCAGATATACTGTCTTTTGGCAGCAATCAAAACACCTTTTCAAAATGGATGAAATGAGAGTTCTTACTTGCTAGAAGCATGGTAATTAATTGTCCTGTGACTGTGAAGTAAAATTAGTATGAGCAAAAAAAAAAAAATAAATCTTTTCATTGCAGTCCTCATGATAAGAGAATTATGGGCAAAACAATCTTTAGGGAGAGCATTTTTTATTAAAATCATGTAGTTTCTATTTTAATGAATTTGTATGTATAAGTAAAAATGGATAGTTTGTAAAGTAATGTAATAATGTACAAGCCTACCCTGTTAGCTTACATTCATGTTGTAACAAATTATGGTTTTTGTAGGTCCATTTAGCAGCATAATGGAAGCCTATCTGACCACTGGGGCAAAGATTCAAGGTCTTGTGATATCTACCAGTTTTACTTATGTACATCTTTATATGTCTTTAGGTGATCAAGAAGTCATATCAATATGGCCACTAAGGAGCTACATAAACAGAGACAGGATTTGACCCTTAACTTTGATCCAGTCGAAGTTTGGAGAGACCACCCTTTCCTTTTAGGAAAATAAATAAGTTAACCTATATGGAGAAGGGGAGAGCCCAGGTAGATAATGACTTTATCACAAATGTGAATATTAATATGAAAGCAATGCAAGAAGTATTTGACACTAACTTTCTTACCAACATAATGAAAATGAACAGATAATGAGCTACTGCTATGCAGAAATTCTGGAGTTTCTTATAGCTTTTTGAACTCAAGGATTTCATCATTTATCTTTGTATACTTTTAGGAACTCAAATTGTGTTTTGCACAGATTTTTTAAAAAGTACAGAATGCTGAATGAATAACATTTTATAATTTTAATTGCATACATCCAAGAACAGTACTGATCTTCTATATCATTAAATTCAAGACTCTGAGAAAGATGATCTTCTTATTTAGGATTCTTAAAAAGATGTTCTGACAGTCACAGTTATTTCACAGTGACATTCATGTTAAGATCAGTTCTATGGGATAAAGGAAGTCAGATACAGATGTCTTACTAGTAAGGTAATATCAACATAAACCCATAAAAGGGCAGCATAAATAATTTTATTTGCCAATCATCTTCATGTGTATGTACTAATCCTGTTAGAGTTTAATTTCCAGGTTGTGGTGCACTGCTTCTTGTAGAAACTCAGAACTTAAATTTCCCACCAAAAACACAAAGTCTTACCAGGAACTAAATGGGAATGAATTCGATAACATAATGATTATTAAATATGCTCCTTGAAGCTGTCAAAGCAAGGAAAAATCTATTAATTTCAAAGAAAACTCATTTAGCTTTTTATAGATCTCCCTATTAGAAAATATTTCTTAATAGATTTTTTACCACTTCTACATATTGCTCTTATTTCTCAAATACAGAGCCAAACAAAGCAAATCTAAGCCCAATTCCACATGACAATCTTGAAGGCATACTTGGAACTAATTAACCTGCCTCCCCAGTAACTTCCCTCTTCCAGGTTAGTTCCTACAATCACTACTCTTATGAGAAAGCCTCTAGCTCCATCATCATCCTGATCTCAAGATATGATTAAACCTGTCAATATCCTTCTTAAAATGTATCACCAAGGACTAAATACAATATCCCACAAGATTTCTACCCAAGATACCACATTTTCTTTGGACAATATACACTTTATGATTTAGATGAAAACAAATTGACACATGTGTCATATCCTCAGATGACCCAAAGCTAGGAAGGATTGTTAACTCATTGGATAGCTGAGTCAGAATTTTAAAATATTTCAAAAAGTGAAAATATGGGGCAAGTATAACATGATTGAATGGGGTTGCAATATTTAGGTCATTTGGATTTAGAGAATGTCCTACAATCAACAAATCAAACAGGCATTTATTAGGTAGAGAATAAACATAATATGAAAAAAACTTTTTAGTTGACAGTGATAACAATGATAGATATAATACAGTCCTTGGGTCTAAGCATTTATATTCCATAGGGGTAGACAACACATACATATATAAATATATATAAAATAAACATAACATATACAAAATATTGAGTAATTTGGGAAGTTCACTAGCAGCCTATACAAATATAAGAAAGGGGAAGTATGTCTGGATAACAAACAATTCACTTTGAAAACAACCGTTGGAATTTTAGTGTATTGCAAGACCAATATAAATAGACTGACACTGAAGGCAAAGTTGCATTAGATAAAGCACTATAATTTATGTCCTTTGACACAGAGATCTCATTGCTATCCATATACTACACATAAGAAAAAAGACCAATTACAACATAATATTTATTTATATTTATATATGTTTATTGCCCTACTTTGTGTAGAAGCAAAGAAATGGCCACAAAGTAAAAATCTAGGCACTGTAGAATAGCTAAGCAAGTAGGATTATATGAATATAATATAATATTACTGTACTATGGGAAAATATTAATATGAATTCATAGAATTGTGGGCAGACATATGAAGTAAATAGAACTAGGAAAACAATATAGTTCATTACTGTAACAATGTAAAATGAAACAACAATAATAACATAATATAAACTAAATTATGTGGTATGATGATGGCTAGACCTGCAAGTACAAAAATATTCATAGCAGCTTGTTTTGGGTTGGCAAAGAACTGGAAATCAAGGGCATGTTCATAATTTGGGGAGTGACTGAACAATCTGTGGCATATGATTGTGACAATACTATTATGCTATAAAAAACAATAAAAGGAACAATTTCAGAAAAATCTGGGAAGACATGTATAAACTGATGCAAAATGAAGTGAGAACTGGAAGATTATTGTGCACAGTAATAGTAATGTAATGATGATCAGCTTGTTGGAAGACTTGGCTACCTTTTTCAATTTAATGATACAAGACAATTCCCAAGAACTCATGGTGAAAAAATGCTATCCATTT
Source organism: Notamacropus eugenii (assembly GCF_028372415.1). Taxonomy (NCBI): domain Eukaryota; kingdom Metazoa; phylum Chordata; class Mammalia; order Diprotodontia; family Macropodidae; genus Notamacropus; species Notamacropus eugenii. The sequence goes on along the minus strand of NC_092875.1, from coordinate 166,174,711 downwards.
TCAGAGAAAGAACTCAAAAACTCTTAAGTAAAAATTGAAGTACAATTTTCTTACTCTCTTTTTTTCTGCTTTCTTATGATATGGCTAATACAGACATATGTTTTGTATGATTTCATATGTATAATTTTGCTTGCCTTCTCAATGGGCTGGGAGGAATGGGAGGGAGGTAGAGAAGTTCTAACTGAGAATTTAAAAAGAAAAGAATGATAAAAATAAATAATATGTTTATTTTTAATGAAAAACATATATAATGGCTACAGTTGCCCAAATAAAAAGTATTTAAGAATATAACTTCCTGACTTGTTTGGAGACTGCAGAAATATTGGCTTGGAATACTGCAGACACAATTTAATGTTTTCTTAGTTTTACTAAGCCATATTTTGCCTGATTTCATTATAAAAAATGGATCGCTAGGTGCAATACATTGAGAAAAGCAGTTTATATAAAAACAAGCTATAATGCTTTTGCGTTTGTATGTGTGTGCATGTGTGTAGGGAGTGTGTGTATATGTGTGTGTGTATGTGTGTGTGTGTTTTAAAGAGAAACCAAATATCTAGACCCAGGAAAATAGTAGTCCTATTCTATATTGTGCTAATCACAACTCCTATCTGTATTATTTTTGTTTAATTGTTGACACCACACTTTAGAACTGACAGCAACAGACAAGAGAGAATGGTCACCTAGATGGTGAGGGGGTCATAAGAACCTACATTGAGGAGTACTTGAAGGGAAAGGTAATATGTAATCTAGTGAGGACACAGTTCGCAGGAGGGGAGATTGTGAGGACTATTTTCAAGTATTTGAAGGAATTCCATGGGACAAAGGAATTAGCTTTCTCTTCCCGAGCAAATATAAGTTGTAGATGGATTAATTTAATTTTGAGGTAAAGATAAATTGCCTAAAATTACAAATTTCCAAAGACTTCCTTGCAAAATTATATAGTTAGATATGCGTTTGAAATGTTTAATTGTTCCAATAGAAGTTGAACTAGCTAGCCTTTGAAGTCTCTCCTCATGTCTGTGTTTCTAAAGTATTTTTTGACTGTCACTTCAAAATACTGACTCCCATTAAGTCTGCATTTTATCGAATTCTTCATGTCTTTTTCACAGGAAACATCTAGTCATGCCTCTCATCTTGTTCAGTTACTTTTCTAAATCTATGTGGAAGTTTTTATATATACACCTCTATTTACTAAATTCAAATTTATTACAATCATCCTGCTTGTTCTAACTCATTGAGGTCTTTTTTGGATCCTAATTTTGCTGTCAAGCAAGTAATATCCTTCTGAGACTTGTCATCAGCAAATTTGATAAGCATGCTAACTATTCATACTGATATCAAGAGTGACTTTGTACTAAAATTAAGGTATAGCACTTCTATGGCACCTTCTTAATTTACCTAACACTAACTAAAAACTGGAAATTAAATTAGTCCATTCTTACTTGTTATTGATTAGCCCATCATACCTTTCATTGATTTTTTTGTGTTTGCCAAACATCCTTCAATAAAAATTCTAGAGCATTTAGCCATCAAAATTAACTACAATAACTCATAGTTCATAGATTATACCCTTTTCCCTTTTAGAAATCAGAATGATATTTCCTTCTCACAGGTCCTACTACACTTCCCCTATCTCTCATACCATCATGAGAACATACCTACTTAGAGATGCCTACAAGATATCTAGCTAAATATTTCCAATAAGCCTTTGAAAGTGTATCTCTGAAGTTGCATCACTGGAATTTAAGAGATAAGTTAAAGCTAAATGTAGAGATTTGGGAGTTATCTATGTAAAGATGACAACTGAACTCATTCCAAAGGTGTGAAGAGCTATCCAAGGGAGAAAGTAGATGGACAAAAGAAAAGAGGACTTATGACAATGCCAAAGGAAATGTCAATCATCAGAGTCAAGAGATGATCACTGATGATCTTACAAAGAAGAATAAGAAAGAACAGCTGAATACGGAGTGAAAAAATGAAAAGAAAGCGGTTTTACAAAAAGCCATGCAAGGATATCAAGATACTAACCAGAGATAATTAGTAACCCTGATTGGTTGGTTGGATGGTTACTGTCCTTCATTCTCGAAGAGGACGAAAATGACATCACTATTCTAGAGTCAAGTTTCAGTGTGTCTGACTGGTTGATGAGACCAATATGAGCTTGAAATGTTCTATCACAGGTGAGCACACATAGTCCTTTTGAATGTCTGGGGTGGATTTTCTAAATTTGGACATTTCTTTTGAGCTGCTTCAAATTACAAATTGAAATAGGTAACCTTGATAGTAGTCTACTCAGGTGTTAGGATTAGAAACCATATTATTAATGAAGGAGTGAAAAGGGTATTCTTTCTAGAAACTTTGAAAGTGAGAAACATTATATGCCCATACTCTGAGTGGACAGAATGGACAGGTGAAGTTTTAAGCATCTCTCATAATATGCTTCCCATAAAAGAAACTGAAAACATTTCAAACAATGGCTTAGGATATCATATAAATAGAGGGACAACAGAAGTGATAAATTTAACAAAATATTTAAGGATAGGTTACTGGGTGCTACTGAGAGAAACAGTAAAGTCAGAAGGGTTTGGGAAATGATCATATGTTCAATGAATCACTATATACTTTAATAAGCCTACTTTTGAACACAAACACAAAGACAGACATTTAAAAACAAAAGACTCAAATCTAGCATTTAAACTTAAAGACTTTAGAAAATTAAGCCAAACTCTGCTTTATTTTCTAACACTGTTCCCTGAGTCAGGTGCTCTTCAAAAGTGAGGAAGAGTTAGTTCAAAGCATTTGGAACTAGCACCACCTGTTTAAATATTTGAAACACTTCATATTTTATCATAAAATGATCTTTTCCCAATGAAAAATCAATTCTAGAACCACATAATTTATATTAATTTTTGTTCTAAACTGCATATATATATACATACATTATATATATATAGAGAGAGAGAGAGATTTTATGTTTTCCTTAATTTTACTGCTTTAAAAAATTCCCATGAAGAAAGGAAAAACAAAATGATGTGTACAAAAAATGTGATTCCATTTTAAAATACTATATACCTCTCATGAAAGTTTTACCAGATGCTAAATATAATATATCTATATTTTTCATTGTTCTTTTTTTCAAATCCCCTCAACTAAATGAGGTGTTAAATGTTATTTAATCCTCTCATGATGAAGTCATCATTTCTTACAGGTATTCTATTTCAATAAACAGTATTTTTTCTTTGTCAAATTATATATTAATACTAGTTTTTTATGTTAAATCAAATTTTCTACATGATGGCTTTCTTTGCTAAAGAAAATTAAGTAAATTAGCCTTGCAGTGCAGGTTTTATACTCATTCATGGAGTAGTAATGCAATTCTTACCAGGCATTTTTCTGGCCTTGTTATCTATGACAAGACCCATAGATTCTTGTGACACTTCGAACACTATCATTTGCCTTTAACTGATGTCAGCAGCAATGAGTTGGTTTTCATTCAATATTCTGATTGTAAAACCAAAGTTCAAAAAATTAAAAGTTTATATTTTGTGCTCTATGTATGAATAAAGGAAATTATTTTAATTTTAATAGAGATGCCAAGTATAGTTGATAAATGAACTTTAGTCAACACAAAGATTTTCAAACACATTACATTTTATAAAACATTTTTCATTCTTCAATCATAAAAATATGGAAATAAATCCATGTTAAAATATCCTCCCCTAAGGATGAAAAATTTCTGCTGCCTGGCACATGAAAACTGAGATTTAATATGCTGAAAGTCAGGAATTTTGTTGTACATAGGTTCTGACACGAAGTAGGTGCTTAACAATTGCTATATTATAATTTCTGTGAAAGTATGTTTATTAGATTTTTTTTGCCTTAATGAAACTTTACAAAAAGAAGCAATAAAACCATATATTAAAAGTTAAACTTTCCTCAATAATGAATGGATGGAAAATACTTTAAAATAATTTACTATTGGTTTTTCAGATTTGGATTTATATTTGGATTATCTCAATTTATTCACTTCCTTGCCCATTTGTTCTTTTTTGCATCATAGACTTGAACTTCCAGTAGCCAAGGTGAAAGAGTGATCTATAAGCACTATCCCTTTCCCCTTTTTGACCTTGAATAACTCAGAGAATATTTCTGCAGGAAAAATCCTGTAATAGTGGGATCAGGTGAAGGGGCAAACAGTCTCTTAGCTCAAGAGGTCAGTAAAATCACAAAAGGGTTCCCTCCTGCTGTGTCAGAAGGGGACCAGTGTAGGACCAGAGCTGTCACAAACAGTTCCACCTCTGTGAACCAGCAGGATATCCTCTACCTGGGGGGTAGAGCCCATAAGTGCCAACATTAGGACCTCAGTTGTGCCTTATCTTAGTCAGGGGAATCAGGAAGACACCATCACAGACAGGGGTTCACCATCCACTGAACCTGCTGAGCCAGCCTGTGCTCTAGCACAGGATGAGAGAATTCTAATGCCCAGATCACCCCTCCCCCACAACTCATGCAGGGAGCTCCAGGATAAATCCAGGGAAACTCAGAAACACTGCACCTGACTTCTTCTTTGGCACACCAGCTAGCTGAGCACCAGGAAGGCTGCAGCATTTCAGTTTCTAGCTGAAAGAATCAGAGACCACAATACTCAATGTCTCAAGTTGTAACCACAAGAACCGTAGGACAGACTCATCTGTGCCCCAGAAGCAGAGATCTACTCTAAAATTCAGGGAAAAGGCAATGATTTTGAGTGGGAAACAAACTAGAAAGGACCATAGAATCTTATTACTGGGACAAGAACCAAAACACAAATACTGTAGAGGTCAGCTCTGAGATTGTACTCCAATCTGAAACCACAGAAGGGAATATGAACTGGTTTCAAGCCCAAACAATAGTCCTGGAAGAGTTCAAGAAGGATTTTAATAGACAAATTAGAGAGGTGAAAGAAAAATTGGCTAATGACTTTAAAAATATGAAAAAAGAATTCATGGAAGAATTTAAAAAGAAAACTGGACAAATGGATAAAGAGACAAAAACCTAACTGGAACTATTGTAGAAATGGAAAAGGAGATCCAAAACTTTACTGAAGAAAACAATCTTTTAAAAATTAGAATTTGGCAAGCAGAAATTAATGACTCTATGAGACAGCAAGAATCAAACAGAATGTAAGAATAAAAAAATAGAAGAAAATGTAAAATATCATACTGGAAAAACAACTGATCTGGAAAATAGAGCCAGGAGAGAAAATCAAAGAATTATTGGTTTACTGGGAATCATGATGAAAAAAAAAAGCCAGGACAATATCTCCCAAGAAATCACGAAGGAAAACTGTCCAGACGTCCTAGATCCAAAGAGGAAAATAGTCATTGAAGAAAATCCATCAATCACCTCCTGAAAGAGATCCCAAATTAAAAACATCAAGGACTGTTATTGCCAAATTCCAGAACTATCACCATAAGGAGAAAATACTGCAAGCAGCCAAAAAGAAACAATTCAAATATCAAGGAAGTACAGTCAAGATCAAAAAGGACCTTGAAACTTCCACATTAAAAGATTGGGTGAATTGGAATGTGATATTTTATAATGCAAAAGAGCTTGGAATACAACCAAGGATCAATTACACAGCAAAACAAGCATAATATCTCAGGCAAGAAGATGAGCATTCAATGAAATAAGGAACTTCAAGACAATCCTGCTTAAAAAGGCCAGAGCTCAATAGAAAATCTGATCTTCAAATACAAGTCCCAAAAGAGGCATAAAAAGCAAAATTGGGAAAGAAAAACTTGTTTTTCAACATGGCATAGACAGAGGGAAAGGGTGTAAATTAAATGATGTCATGATAAAAAATGTAATTCAAGGGTGTGAAGGGATTATAACCGGACATGCGAAAAGGGGAAGGTAGAAAAAAGGTAAATTACATCACAAGGAAGAGGCACAAAACATATTACAGTACAGGAAAAGAGGGGAGGGAGATGAGCACTGTTTGAGATTTATTCTCCTCTGATTTGGTTCAAGGAGGGAACAACAGACTCAGTTCAGTGTAGAAATCTAATAAACCCTAAAGGCAGGAGGAAGTGAAAAAGGAAAGAAAAGGGAGGGGAGGCTAAAAGGGAGGGAAGAAACAGTAAGGAAAAAGGGGAACTAGAGGGAGGGGGGAAGACAGAAGGGAGAAAGACTGAGAGAGACAGGGTCAAAAATTAAAACTATTATGGAGAGGAAGGGAAAAGGAAGAAATAAAGCACAAACAGGAGGAAATAGGAGAGAGAGAAAGACACAGATAACAATCATAACTCTGAATGTGAATGGGATGAACTCTCCCATAAAATAGAGGCAGATAGCAGAATGGATTAAAAACCATAATCCAACAATATCTTATTTACAAGAAACACATTTCAAACAAGGACATACACAGAGGGTAAAGGTAAAAGGTTGGAGTACAATATATTGTACATCAGTTGACATAAAAAAGCAGCAATAGCAATCCTAATCTCAGACAAACCAAAACCAGAAATAGATCTAATTAAAAGAGATAAGAAAGGAAGCTATATCCTGCTAAAAGGCACCATAGACAATGAAGCAATATCATTACTAAGCATGTATGCACCAAGTGGTATAGGATCCAGATTTTTAGAGGAGAAGTTAAGGGAGTTACAGGAAGAAATAAACAGCAAAACTATACTAGTGAAACACCTCAACCTCCCCCTTTCTAAACTTGATAAATCTAACCTCAAAATATACAGGAAAGACGTTGAAGATGTGAATAAAACTCTGGATAAGGTAGATACGATAGATTTCTGGAGAAAATTGAATGGGGATAGAAAGGAATATATATTTTTTTTTCCAGTGGTACATGGCATATATACAAAAATTGACCATGTACTACGGCATTAAAACCTCATAATTCAGTGCAGAAAGGCAGAGATAGTCAATGCATCCTTCTCAGATCATACTGCAATAAAAATTATATGTAATAAGAGGCCATAGAAAGATAGACCAAAGATTAAGTGGAAACAAAATAATCCAATACCAAAGAAAGAGTGGGTAAAACACCAAATCATAAAAATAATCAACAACTTGATTCAAGAGAATGACAATAATGAGATAACCTACCAAAACTTATTGGATGCTGCAAAAGAAGTTCTTAGGGGAAGTTCTATATCATTGAATGAATGAAATAAAGGAAAAGGAGATCAATAAATTGAGCATGCAGCTGAAAAGCTAGGGAAAAGAAAAATTGAAAATCCTCAAGTAAATACCAAATTAGGAATACTGAAAATCAAAGAAGACACTAATAAAATTGAAATTAAGGAAACTATTGAACTAATAAATAAAACTAAGAGTTGGTTTTATGAAAAAATAAAATTGATAAATCTTTGGTCAATTTGATTTCAAAAAAGAAGAAAACCAAATTACCAATATCAAAAATGAGAGGGGAAACTCACCTGCAACAAGGAGGAAATTAAGACAATAATGAGAAATTATGTTGCTCAACAGTGTGCCCATAAATTTGTCAATCTAAGTAAAATGGATGAATATTTAAGAAAATATAAATTGCCCAGATTAACAGAAGAGAGAGGTGAATCCTTAAATAACTCCATCTCAGAAAAATAAATTGAACAAATCATAAATGAACTTTCTAGGAAAAAAAATCTCTAGGGCCAGATGGATTTACAAGTGAATTCTGTTAAACATTTAAAGAACAATTAATTCCAATACTATATAGACCATTTGGGAAAATGGGGAAGAAGAAGTCCTACCAAATTCTTTTTATGATACAAATATGGTTGTGATACCTAGACCAGGAAGAGGCAAAACAGAGAAAGAAAATTATAGACCAATTTAATGAATATAGATACAAAAATTTTGATTAATATATTACCAAAAAGAATATAACAACATATTACAAGAATAATAATACATTATGATCAGGAAGGATTTATACCAGGAGTGCAGGGCTGTTTCAATATTAGGAAAACTATCAGCATCATTGATCATATCAATAACAAAACTGACAGAAACAATATGATTATCTCAATGGATGCAGAAAAAGCTTTTGACAAAATCCAACACCCATGCCTACTGAAAACACTGGAGAACATAGAAATAAATGGAGACTTCCATAAAATAATGAGCAGCATCTACCTAAAATCATCAGCAAGCATTATATGCAATGGGAATAAGCTGGAAGCATTTCCAATAAGATCAAGGTTGAAGCAAGGATGTCCATTATCACCACTGTTAATCCACATGATACTAGGAATGTTAGCTGTAGCAATAAGGGAAGAAAAATAAATTGAAGGAAATAGAATAGGCAAAGAATAAACTAAGTTATTGCTCTTTGAAGATGATATGATGACACACATAGAGAATCCTAGAGAATGAAGTAAAAAAACTACTTGAAATACTAAACAACTTTGGCAGTTACAGATTACAAACTAAACTGGCATAAATCATCTGCATTTCTATATATTACTAACAAAGCCCAGTAGCAAGAGATAGAAAGAGAAATCCCATTTAAACTTACAGTAGACACTATAAAATATCTGGGTATCTACCTGCCAAAACAAACCCAGGGTCTCCATGAACACAATTACATAACAATTTTTGCACAAAAACAGTCAGATATAGGTAAGTGGAAAAACATCAGTTGCTCATGGGTAGGTCAAAATAATATAATAAAAATGACAACTATACTTAAATTGATTTACTTATTCAGTGCTATACCAATCAAACTATCAGATAATTATTTTCTATAGTTGGAAAAAATAACATCAAAATTCATCTGGAAGAACAAAATGTCCAGAATGTTAAGGGAATTAATGAAAAGAAATGCTAGGGTAGGTGGCCTAGCCCTACCAGATCTCAAATTGCGGTACAAAGCAGCAATCAACAAAACATCTTGCAACTGGCTAAGAAACTGAGTGGTAGATCAGTGGAATACGTTAGGTGCTCAAGACACAATAGTCAATGAATATAGCAATCTACTGTTTGATAAACCCAAGGACCCCAGCTTCTGGGTTAAGAACTCACTGACAAAAACTTCTGTGAAAATGGATAACAGAGTGGCTGAAAGTGAGCAAAGACCTATGCCTGATACCATACACAAGAATAAAGTCCTGATACCATACACAAGAATAAAGTCCAAATTCATACATGATCTAGGTATAAAGACAGACATCATAAACAAATTAGGGGAGCACAGAATAGTTTATTTGTCAGATTTATGGAGAATGGATATATTTATGACAAAATAAGAGATACAGAACGTTATGCAATGCAAAATGGGTAATTTTGATTATATTAAATTGAAAAGTATTTGCACAAACAAATCCAATGCAACCAAGATTAGGAGGGAAGCAGAAAACTGGGAAAGAATTTTTTCAACTAGTGTCTGTGATAAAGATCTCATTTCTAAAATATATAGAGAAATGAGTCAAATGTACAAGAATACAAGTCATTCCCCAATTGATAAATGGTCAAAGGATATGAACAGGTAGTTTCAGAGGAAGAAATTAAAACTATCTATAGTCATATGGGAAGAATGCTCTAAATCACTATTGATTAGAGACATGCAAATTAAAACAATTCTGAATTGCAGTCCTCACACACTATGGCTGTTACTTTGCAGAGTGAAGGATAATATTTTATCCTGTGTTGTTTTTGTTGTTGTTGTTGTTTGGGTCTTTCTCATGGTTTCTCCCCTTCATTTTAATTATTCTAAGGAACATGAAGAATGTTAAAATGTGTTTAATAAGAATTATGTGTAGGACCCATATAAGATTGCATGCCATCTTGAGGAGGATGTGGGAGAGAAGTTGACAAAATCTAAGACTTATAGAAGTGATTGTAGAAACTGAAAACAAATAAATTAAGAAAAGTAATTATATTGAAAATAAAAAACAAGAATAGGACCACAAAGTGAACCATATTTTGACTAATACATATCATACTGTCCAAGATAATAAAAGAAAATAAATGTTAGATGCGCTGCATATTGATATAATTTTGGTTATTGATTCATTGGTCCAATAATTCTGAAAATAGTTTATAATTTAAGAAATGTTACTAAAGTCTCCATATCCTTGATCCAGAGATCTCAGCAATGGGATATCCCATAGAGGCAAAGGGGAAAAAAAAAAAAAAAAACCTGGTCAACAATTTTTGTTCTAATATCTCAAAAAACTTAAGTTAACTATGACAAATCATGAATGGCTTAGTGAATTATGGCATATGAATTTCATAAAATACCACTGTTTTAGAAGAAAGGACAAATATGAGAAATTTAAAAAAATACTGCTTAACTTGTATGAACTGATCAAATTGAAGTAATCCAAACCAACAAGATGACTATTATAATGATAATAAAAAGGATGTCAAAATCAAGCTTCACTCTGAGTAATTATAATGACCAATTTGGGGTCCTACAAAACTAATGTGTAAATATATCTCTCCCTTTTCTGGAAAGATATAAAGGACGATAGGAGCATAATAATGTAAACAATGATAGCTATCATCTTTGTCAGTTCATATTTCTTTGTTAAATTTCTTTGTTATAAAGAAAGTCCAATTCTTGGGCAGGGTTATATCTGGAAAAGAGTATAACATAAAACAAACTGTATCTAAAATATATTTTAAAAATCAATAAATAAAATGAACCATAATTAACCACTTTGCATTTATTTGTTCAACAAATTATAGAGAGTAGTACGTACAAGGCCCAGTACTAGGTGCTGTGCACAATGCAAAATTGAGTAGAACAGATTGCACACCCTTATAAAATTTACAATATACAAGGAAAGATAAAGTATGCTTAAAAATATAATAAAGCTATCAAACAAGACAGAATATGATAAGACCAGAAAAGAGTTATAAATAAAGTGCTATGGTGAGCAAAGGCCAAGTATCACTTCTGGTTACATAGTTTTAGGAAAGTGAAGCCATATGTCAATATGTAAAACAAAATGAATTTATTAGAGTTTAGAACCCAATTAGGTAACTCAACTAAATTAAGTTTAATAAACATTTATTTTTTTTTTATTTTTATTTTATTTATTTATTTATTTATTTTTTTAATTTAGCTTTTAACATTCATTTTCACAAAATTTTGGGTTACAAATTTTCTCCCCTTTTCTCCCCTCCCCCCCCAAACGCCAAGCATTCTAATTGCCCCTATGACCAATCTGCTCTCTCTTCTATCATCCCTCTCTGCCCTTGTCTCTGTCTTCTCTTTTGTCCTGTAGGGCCAGATAGCTTTCTATACCCCTTTACCTGTATTTCTTATTTCCTAGTGGTAAGAACATTACAGTTGATCCTAACACTTTGAGTTCCAACTTCTTTAGCTCCCTCCCTCTCCACTCCTTCCCTTTGGAAGGCAAGCAATTCAATATAGGCCAAATCTGTGTAGTTTTGCAAATGACTTCCATAATAGTTGTGTTGTATAGGACTAACTATATTTCCCTCCATCCTATCCTGTCCCCCATTACTTCTATTCTCTTTTGATCCTATCCCTCCCCATGAGTGTTGACCTCAAATTGCACTCTCCTCCCCATGCCCTCCCTTCTGTCATCCCCCCCCCCACTCTGCTTATCCCCTTATCCTCCACTTTCCTGTATTGTAAGATAGGTTTTCATACCAAAATGAGTAGGCATTTTTAATAAACATTTATTAATCATCTACTGCTAATATGTACAAAGCATTGCTGGGAACTGAATAACATCACAATGATACAGGCCAGGTAATTATGGTCTGAGGGTAGTTACAATGAGAATGGAAATTTTTTGTATAGTCATATCACTCGTGTCGTATTCTTTCAAGTTGGGATTTTCTTGGCAAAGATAGTGGAATAATTTGTCATTTCCTTCTCCAGCTCATTTTACAGATGAAATGAGGCAAACAGGGTTAAAGTGACTTGCCTAGGATCACAAAGCTAGTAAGTGTCTGAGGCAAAATTGAACTCAGGTCTTCCTGACTCCATGTCAGGAGCTCTATCCAGTGAGCCACCTAGATGCCCAAGAATGGAGAAATGGTGCAAATTTGAGACATGTTATAATAAACATGAACAAGGATCATCAATTAGATGCAGGGGAACAATAAAAGATAAATTTGTTGCTTTGAGCCTTGGAAACTAGAAGATTGATTGTATTAGGATCAGAGATAGGAAAACCATGAGAAGGAGTTGATTTGGAGAGTGAAGCTGTTAAGTCTATTTTTAGACAAATTTCTTGATGTGACCATGAGACATTCAGACATAAATATACAATAGGCATTTGAAAATATGAAATTGGTGTTATTAAGAAGGAACACTAAATATACTATCATGGTTAATACGTGGAACTGTTACTAGATCTGCTGAATAATTTTTCCAGTTTTTAAAAAAATTATTTGTTATAAGGAATAACTCCATAGACACCTACATATGCATAACTTTGCAGAAAAGTTAAAGTTAGAGATAAAAATATGAGAGTCATTGATGTAGAGGTGATAACTGAATCTATGGATGTAGATGAGATTGCCAAGGAATCAAGTGTAGAGATGAGAAATTTACAACAGAATTTTGAGGAATGGTTATATACAGAAATCATATAAAGAAAACAAGAGGCATAAAAAAGAGAAAGAACTATCAGAGAAACAGGAAAATATCATATCATGGAATGGAAAACAGAATTTCAAAGGAAGTGGACAGAATAAGGAAAATGAGAAGAAAGAATTCCCTTCATTAATGACCTTTGATTAGAACTATATGGTATATGTTCTTTCCTCTTGAAAGAACATAGATTTACCGAGGGCAGAGATTGTTTTATGTTTTTCTTTGTATTCATAGTGCCTAGCACTGAGTAAATGAATATAGAGGATGTGGCCATGTAAAGTATTCTTGATTACAAGATTGTTTTTATTTTTATCTTATATATTGAATTTTGAATTTTTTTATTCTTCCTAAGGGACTGAATATGAAGGGAGGATGACAAATCAATTAGTACATAGCACACATTTAATAAATGCAAATTGATTTATTAATTAACCAAAAACAAATCATGAAAAATACATTGAGGAAAAAGACCAGGGCTTGTTCCCATGCCTATGGTCCCTGCTACTGGGGAAGACTGAGGCTAGCGAATTGTTAGAGCTGCACAGCTCCATCTTTCAGTAAGCCTAAACTTGACTGGGAATCATCAGTATATCTTACAATTGAAACAATGTATTACAGCAGAACTAAATTGCCAAATGAGGGACTAATCAGTCCAACTTGGCAAAAGGGAGCAGGTTAAAACTTCTAAACTGATCAGCAGTATGAGTAACCATGAGTAACCACTTCTAATCCAGAAAAGACAAGAGAATCAGTCTCAAAAGACAACAGGAAAATGAAAAAGCAAATAGGTAGACATAAAAAAAAAATTAGGAGGGTATAATAATTTCTCCTTTTTAAGAAAGAGAACTTGAGATCCAAAGACTAAAACACACATTTTCAAATACTTGCCAAATGAAGGATTACTGCTAAAAGCTTTGACTAAATTACAATTTCACAACTGTGTCCTCTAAGAAAGTAGTAACAACAAATTAATCTAATTTTCCCTTTCTATTTTTTAAGACATTATGGGGCAAGCTGAAGGGAGAAAACCAGACATTTATCTTTCCTCGGGATAGGAAAGTGAATTTTCTCACTTCTCACTTTTCTCACATTTTGTTAGAATTTAGTTTCTCACATATGACATAGAAAATGGGTCTCAGGTTGTCCTTTATATATAGTATTAGTTCAATAAGGTACAACAGGGAATGAGTTTATATAGAGGACCACAGATTTAGAATTGAAAGGGACCATTACTCTCCTTTACATACTTCACATGCCAAAAATAAAAATAAAACTGACCTACTTGCTAGTCTCAGTATGGGATATTCCTTCTGCTCTCTATCTCTCTCTGCTTTTTCTCTTGCCTGCAATGTGCACTCTTCATACTTCCATCTTCTAGAATCTATATTGATTCAAAGTTCAACTGATCTGTTCCTTTGGGAATGCTATTCTGGTCCCCTCACCTCATTTCTTTGGCATATGTTTTCTACTTAATTTCCATGTGCATATTGTTTTTCTCCAAGATAATATGAGGTCCTTGAAAGTAAGGACTATTTTGGAATTGGATTTGTATTCTCAGTAATTAGCACACAACATAAAAATGCTTGCTGAATGAATGGATAGATGGATGGATGGATGGATAAAATACTTTTCAGGATATCTAACCCATTAATCTCATGTTACAGAAGAAAATGAGGCTCAAAAAGAAGTGACTGACCCAAGATTACAGATGTAATAAGTAGCATAAGAGGGACTTGGACATAGCTCAAACCTCTTTATAACATCTTTTCAAAGTAGACCAGTAAATCATTCTCGTGGGTTCACCTTAATTTTAGATTACTTTCTACAGGAACAGAACTATCTCCTATCACTCATTAGTGACAAAAAAACCTAATTACGGTATATTATCTAAGATGAAATGCTTGTATCTTTTTTCAACAGAATGGAAGCCTAAAAATCAATAGAGTCAATATTTCTTTTCATGTCTTATCCAAATGATATAAAAGTTATATGTGAAATTCCATCTCAGTTCCAACTTCTTGACTCTGCTAAATTTGTAGAAGTAAGGTGGCATAGTAAAAAGATAAAAAGAGTACATGATGGCAAGTCATAGAAACTGAGTTCAATTATCTTTCTTTACCTTTCTGGGTCTTAGTTCCCCTAACTACTAAAGGAGGATGATAATTTGCATCATTTTCATAGGGTTGTTGTGAAGATCTACATAAACATATATAATCTGTTCTGTAAAGATAAGCAATTGCCATTATTAAGAGACAGTAAATACATTGTATATTACTTCATAATAAAAAGATTTACAATTTCATTGGTGGGCTACTGCTTCCCCTGACATAAATTCCAATGCTTCCATAACTTCACAGAAGGTTTGTATGATTTGCTGTAGATTTCTGGTGATGACCCACTCTGAATTTCTGAGGATGGTTCTCAGGTAGCAAAAAACATATAATTGATCCCATGTGCCATACTCAAAGGACCTGAGAGAGGACCTACGCTATCACTGTCTTAAAAAAACAGGTGTCTTCCCCCTCACAAAATGAATATTGGAGGAGGGTTTTAAAGCAAACCTTAATTCTTACACAAATATAAATTAAGGCAATATATGACTTAATATGGTCCTACAGGTATGTTGCTACAGTTAATTTAAAAGCCAGTGTCCTAAAATGCATGATTAACGAGATTCTTTGAAAGCCAAAAGCCTATTCTCAGAAAAAAAGTCTGCTTTAATACAGGAAGACACCAGTAAAGCACACAATATATAACTATTCATCCAAGTATCAGAATACATTAACATTTTTTTCAAATCTACTGTTTCCAGAAAGCAAACACATTAAAAATAGCTTTCATATTTGCTATACAGCACGTTTCTCCAACCAACGAACCAGAATCAAAAGTAAGGTCTTCAGCAAGTTTCTCATATGGTGTTCTCAAATTAAGTTTAAAAACATGAACATCATATTTCTACTACAGAAATTTCACATGGAAATGTATTTCAACTTGCTCATTCCACTATGTGACTTATGATTTCATTTTAGGAGAGAAACAAGATGAGCTATCATGATGCCAATTGCATCCTCATCTAATTTCAGCTCTTTTAAATTATTCGAATATCATCTTATGGTGCTTTAACAATAATGTCAACATTTCCAACAGAAGAATTTGAAATTTTATCAAGACTCCAAATGAAATAAAAAGAACTAAATCAAATAGTGTGCCTTTTTCAGATTTCTCCAATATACAGTCTACATTTTAATTTACTTTTTAATCTGAAAAAGACTTGGCATCCAAGAAGTAGAAAAGATATAATGATAAGACCTGCAAGCAGCAGTACTTCAAATAGGCAGAGTGAGGGCTATTGGCCATATCATCTGTAAGATTTCTCAGAGAAGGAGACTTGATGATGAAAGAAAGAGGCAAAAGGAGGAGCCCTTTGTACAATCAGAATGCACACTGTCTTGGCATGGGTGGAGGGGAGAGATGAGGAGAAAATTTGGAACTCAAACTCTTGTGGAAATGAATGTTGAAAACTAAAACTAGATAAATAAATTAGAATCTTTTTAAAAAAGAAAGGGGCAAAGGAGGCAGGAACAGACAACCTGAAGAGCCAGAGGAAAAGACATCTCAAGAGGATCAACGGAGCACTGAGCCAGGGCCAAGAAGGTAACACAGAAAATAATGATGTACATTCAGGATCAAGTTGGATGTAAGAGTTATACCTTTTTCAGATTCAAAGTCATGCAGATTAAGTCTGGTAAGGATAGAAGGTAGTAACACTTGTTAATGTATCCAATATTATATTTTTATCAGGAAGATGGAAGATTTTTATTAACTCTTCATAGACTCCATTATACTCCCTTTACATATTTTTGCATGTAAGTAAGGAAATAGGGACAGGGATAGGTAATGAAACTCTGATTTTTATTAGTACAAGGAATTCCTGGTTGAGAAAAATCTCTTGAACAATACAGATTAGCATCTTCTTGGCAACTTATGATGGTACAGAATTGCCTAGAAATCTGAAAATGACTGGCTCAGTGTCACACAAACAGTATGTGTAGGAGGCAGGAATTGAATCCAGGTTTTTCTGCCTTTGATGTCAGCTCTCTATCTACCATGTCATGTTGCCTCACAGGAGATATAAATAAAATTTTTCCTATAGTTATTTTTTTTAAAAACTGAATTCTTGCAGAGAAGTTGAGGGTGTTAGAAGAAAAAACAAAATAAGCCAGATGGGTTTCCCTGGGCGAGGAGTTAAAGACTTTATTTTGTTTTGAAGTTTAGAAAGTTGTGAATCTTTCACAGAAATATCTATGACTGGTGTCCCCAACCTAAAAATCATACTGAAAATAGTGTTTTCTTTTTATTTCTTATACAGCAAAAAGAAAGCCATAGTTTCCCAAAGCTCAAAACACAAGACTGAAAAGTATGTACAAATAATATTAATGTGTCTTGGATAAAAAAGGAAGATGCCAACTGGAGTAACTAATTCTCTGTAACAAATCTCTGTAGGGGTTGTCCACAATACGTAGACAACTAAGAGAAACAGGTAAGAGAAAAGCCATTTCCCAAATTGATAAGTGGTGAAATGATACGAACTAATGGTTTTCAAAATAAGAATCACAAAACTATTAACAAACAAATGAAATATTCCAAGTCATCAATAAAAAGAAACATGTAAATTAAAACAGCCCTATGGTTTAACATCACATTAAGCAAATTAATAAATACAACAAAATGTGAAATAGTGTTCCAGGGGTTGCAAAAAGATAGGCACTGATAAAAAGAATAGCTTCATAGCTATCAAAATATTTACAGCAGTGTCTCCTTAAGAAGATATTTTAGTGATTTTTTTTTACTTCAGTAGCTAAATGTTTCCCAGCATAACTCTCCATCCTTTTCCCAGAGAATTGCCCCATATAACAAAGAATATTTTTGAAGGAAAAAGAAGAAGCAACGGAAAAACAGTCAAACCCATCAACTTGAAAAAAATCTTTACATAATATGCCATATGCCAAATATACAGCCTTCAAAGGATGAAAGAGAGGTATCTTCTTATCTATTTGTGATTTTTCAATTTTGACTGTCTTTTTAAAAAGAATTCTTATTCTTGTCTTATTTTTCTTCTTCTTCTCCTTCTTCTTTCCCTCCACTTCCTCTTTCTCCTCTTCACCCTCCTCCACCCTTCTTCTTCCTTCTCTTCTTCCTCTTTTCTTTCTCATCCACCTTTTCTTTCCTTTCTTCAGTATTTCTCCTAGGATGCCTCCCAATGTCCAATCTCAGAGAGCCCTTATGTAAATAATAATATCTTGAAAGAAAGAAAAAAAATAGAAGAAAATATCAACAATGACCAATACATTCAAAAAGTTTGAATACATACATAATGTACCACACTCATGGACCATTAGCCTCTGTTAATATCTTCTCATTTCTCTTTCTTGTGGCTTTATTTCTTCATAAGTTTGCTGCAATCACTTTCAATTTTTTTTGGTGATTGTTCTTCCACTTTGCATTGCTGTAGTTGTCATTGTTTTCTTAGCTTTTCTTTCTTTATTGTGCATCATTTCATGTAAATCTTTCCAGTCTTCTCTGTATTCAGCATATTCAACATTTCTTACAGCATTACATTTATTACACCACTAAATTCATATATAAAAATAATAGTATATAAATTAGGTACTTCCCTAACAATGGGAAATCTACTCTGTTTCCATGGTTTTATTTGTTTTGCTACTTTTAAAAGTGTTTTACGTGTGTCCTAGTTTGTTACAAAATGTTAAAAAGAGAAGGTTGCTAATGGTATTTGGTTCTATATGAAGATGTATTGAAAGAACTGGAATATTTATTCTGGAAAAGTCACTTTGATAGTGACAAGACAGTTGTCTTCAAGTATTTCAAGATCTATTATGGGCTACTAGACCTTAAGAAGAACTAGCAGTTATATAAATGTTTGGTATGTGGTCAGTACTTACATGCTTTGTAATTGACTGAGCACATACACAGGCCAATTTTAACTTAATGTATGGGGAGAAATGGGACAGCTGGATGGCTTAATGGATAGAGCACTGGGCCTGGAGTCAAGAAGACCTGAGTTCAATTCTAGCCTCAGACAATTAATAGCTGTGTGACCCTGGGCAAGTCACTTAACCTGTGTTTGTCTTAATATACTAGAGAAGGAAATGGCCAACCACTCCAAAGTTCCTGCCAAGAAAACCCCACATATAGTATTGGCATGGTCTGTGGGGTCACAAAGAGTCAGGTACAAAGGAACAACAATAAATGGGAAAAAATCCTTGCAATTAGAAATTTCTAAAAGTGCCTTGCCTTATGAGATAAAGGGTTTTACCTACATTAGATGAGTGGAAAACCACTCATCAATGACATTAGATAAGTATAGGCAAAAGTGGATGTCTTCTTAGTTCTTTTCCAATTCTGAGATACAGTTATTCTGTAAATATGTATACTCCTTAGTGCATGATAGACTGATTTATTAAAATACGGCAACAATTCAAGCAGGATTCATACATTTGAATACTAAGCAATATTTAATTGAACATGAATAAATAGCTAATTTAAGATGTGAAATAATTAATTCCACTTTCTTATTAGCATACTTTTAGTCAAAGAACAAAAAAAAAAAAAAAGAATAAGCAGTGTGAGGATAGGAACCTAAATGTACCATATTTTTCCTGCAAGTCTTTCCTCCCAGAAAACCAAGGTTCATATATGGGTTAAGTTGAAATTAATGCTGAGGTTTATATCATCGATCAAATCTTTGTACTTTGCACATTTGGAACAGCTTTCATCTCAGATTTCAAAGTGATTTAACAAGGAAGTACTACTTTCCTATTTTATGGCTATAACCAATGAAGGCATAGAGCATGGGAGGCTGATTTATGGAAAGAGACACTGAAGAAATCTACCAATACATCAGTGCCAAGACAAGAAGCTGCCAGGATTATGGAATCCTGACTGTGCGTTCCAATTGCTAGAAAGCACCCACTATTAAAGGCATTATTGGCTGAAAAATATAGGAAGGTAGGCAGTGTCTAAAATAGCTTGATTAGGAAGAAAGTGTGATGGTATAATAATAACTAAATTTTTGATTATGAAGTCAGAAGCACAGAAAATTGTATGCCTTCTTGTCCACTTAGTTGTTTGGTACATGACATATAAAATGGCAGAATCTCAGTTAACTCTACTTTAAAATGTAAATAAATATGAAGCAATATCTATTTCACAAGGTTGTTATCAGAATGAAATAAGACAATATAAGAACTTTGAAAAAGTCAATAACTTAAAAATATAATATATTATATCAATTAGTGTCATCACAATATTTTTTCTTTTTGCATAATATCCCAAGTTCAAATATTTTGAGACTGAATGATAATAGAGGTTTCCATATTGTACAGTTTAACTTTCATAGAATCAAAACAAAAGTTTGAAGAAGAATTGCAAAAATAATTTAGAAAGACACTGAGTAGTACATTTGAGGAAGTATTGAATGATTGGGTTCAACTTCTGGTGGCAGAGACAAGATGAAGGAGTAAGAAAGGGCTCAACCAAACTCTCCTAACATCCCCTTCAAATCAACTTTAAAACAATGTCTAAGAATTCTGGAGCCATTGAGACATCTTTCCACCAGAAGACAAGATAAGAGGTCAGAAAGAGAGATCTGGGACATAGGGGAGGAAGCTGACCTGTAGCCCACATGGATGAAATACCAGTGGTAGAACGAGGTGGTGGTGATAGAAATAGTAGTAGTTTCAAGTGCTCTCAAGCCAGAGGGTATGGGTACCTGGTAATTGCTCAGAAAGAAATTAAAGTGTACACCTGTGCTAGCACAGGATGCAGGACCAGAAGCCACTTGGCAACTCTCTTGTCTATACCCACTTCTGGGTCATAGTTCAAGGGCAGAGAGAAACATTTTTGGTCAAGTGGGAATGGAAATCCTGTGTGGCAGTAACCCTTCTGGCACTGAGGGATCAGAGGCTCTTAAAAACTGTATCATTTCTAGTTCCAAGGGAGAAGCACTGAAGAGTAGTACTGATTGCTATACCAAGGGATCAGGGACCTTTCCTGGGTAAGTACTAGAGTGCAGAACATAAGGGAGTTAGGAAGATCAAACTGTTTACCTTTCAATATGAGGTGACACATGTATATTCTAAGAACTGTACATTATTAAGGCAGTCAGAATGATTCTACATAGAAAGAGGTCATGGGAGGGAGGCAGTTATGTTGGGATGATGGAAAGAAACAATAGATGAGAAAGAGGAATGTCCTGGGTGAAGGCAGAAGGGAGAGGAAGAATCAGGGAAAGTATCTCGCATTAAAGAGACACACAAGGAAGAACTTTTATATTGGAGGGGAAAATGGTGCAAGTGTGTGGGCAATACTTAAATCTGATACATCTAAAATCAGTCAAAAAGGGAAATACAAAAAGCCTCATTTCTAAAATATATAGAGAACTGAGCCAAATTTACACGAATACAAGTCATTTCCCAATTGATAAATGGTCAAAGGATATGAACAGGCAGTTTTCAGAGGAAGAAATTAAAGCTATCTATAGTTATATGAAAAAATACTCTAAATCACTGTTAGTAAGAGAGATGCAAATCAAAATAACACTGAGGAACCACATCATGCCTATCATATTGGCGAACATGACAAAAAAGGAAGATAATAAATGTTGTACAATATGTGGGAGAGTTGGGACACTAATTCATTTTATGAGCTGATCCAACCATTCTAGAGAGCAATTTGGAACTATGCCCAAAGGGCTACAAAAATGGGCATACCCATGGTCCCAGAAATATCACTTCTAGGGCTATGTTCCAAAGAGATCATTAAAATGGGAAAGGATCTCACATGTACAAAAACATTTATAGCAGCTCTTTTTGTGGTGGCCAAGAACTAGAAATCAAGGGAATGCCCATCAATTGGTGAATGGCTGAACAAGTTGTGGAACATGAATGTAATGGAATACCATGGTGCTATAAGAAGTGATGAACAGTTGGTCTCCAGAAAACCTGGAAAGACTTATATGAACTGATGCTGAGTGAAAGGAGCAGAACCAGAAGAACATTATACACAGTAACAGCCACAGGGTACAAGTACTGTTTCTTATAGACTAAGCCCTTCAAAGGATTGCAAGGACCTAAAACATTCCCAAAGGACTCTTGAGGAAAAATGCCATGCACATCCAGAGAAAGAATTATGGAATCAGAACACAGAATGAAGAAGACTAATTTCTCTTGTCTTATGTTTTGTTTTGGTGTGTTTTTTTCTCACGGTTTCTCCCATTCGTTTTAATTCTTCTATGGACATGACTAATGTGAAAATATTTTAATAAGAAGGTATGTGTAGAACCCATATAAGATTGCAAGCTGTCGCTGGAAGGGAGAGGAGAGAGAGGGGAAGAAAATTCAAGATTTACAGAAGTGATACTTGAAAACTGAAAGCAAATTAATTAAATTTTAAATAGGCAAATACAAACATGTATGTGCATATATATACACACATACATACATACAGATACTCAGTTGGTGATAGAAATCTATCTTGCCCATCTGGGAAGGAAGAGTGGAAGGAAATAAGATAAAGAGAAGGGTGACAAAAAAAGAGTGCATTTAAAAGAAGGCAGTGGTCAGAAGCAAAACAAACTTTTGAGAATAGACAGGATAAAAAGAGAAGAATAAATAGACGAAAAGAGAAAGGAGAGAAATGTGCATTTAGTTATCATAATTGTTAATCTGAGTGGGATGAACTCATCCATAAAATTGAAGAGAATTGCAAAGTGGATTAGAAACCAGAATCTGATAATATGTTGTTTACAAGAAATGGACTTGAAGCAAAGAGACACACACTGAGTTAAAATAAAGGACTGAAGTAGAATCTACTATGAATCAACTAGGGGTAGGAATTATGATCTCAGACAAAGGAAAAGTAAAAATAGGCCTAACTAAAAGAGATAGACAAGGAAATTACATCTTGACAAAAAATAATAGATACGTACTATTAATACTATACATATACGGACTAAATTGAATAGTATTTGAATTTTTAAAAGGAAAGATAAATGAATTAAAGAAGAAAAAGAAAACAATAAAACTGTCCTAGTAAGGAACCTCACCTTTCCTCTCTCAGAGCCAGATAACTCTAACTATAAACTAAATAAGAAAAAAACTTAAGGAGATGAACAGAATTTTAGAAAAAAATTAGATATAATAGACCCCTGAAGAAAACTAAATGGGATGGGAATGGACTATACCTTTTTCCAAGCTTTCATGGAAACTTCACAAAAATACCATATAGGGTATAAGAACACCAAATGCAGAAAAAGAGAAATAGGAAGTGCACCTTTTTCAGACTATAACACAATAAAAAATGCACTTAATGGAAATGCACTTCATGCT
The DNA here is from genome assembly GCF_028372415.1 of Notamacropus eugenii. Classification (NCBI taxonomy): domain Eukaryota; kingdom Metazoa; phylum Chordata; class Mammalia; order Diprotodontia; family Macropodidae; genus Notamacropus; species Notamacropus eugenii. Next base: position 166,151,719 of record NC_092875.1, on the reverse strand, counting down.
ATGGAAACAGATTAAACATTAATTCAAAACTTAATAATCTAATTCTATAGAGTGAGTGAGTCAAAAGGTAAATTATGTCTAAACCATATTTATATCACAAATATAGATAGCTGTAAGAACTCAACATTTGATAAAAATTTCTAGGAAACCTGCAAAAACTGGAAAATAATTCAGCAGAAACTTGTCACAGATCACCATCTCACACTGCATACCAAAATAAGATGAAAATGGATAAATGATTTAGACTTAAAGGGAGATATAAGTAAATTATGGGGACACGTGAAAATATTATGTGTCAGATCTATGGATAAGGCATGGGTTTATGCCAAAACCAGAAATAGAGGGAATTACAGTGAGTAAAATACATATTTGGATAACATGAAATTTAAAAAAAGTTTTTGCACAAATAAATCAATTTTACAAAATAAAAGAAAATAATTTTTTTAAAAAGGAAGACTGTGCTCAAATTCTGTATTTATCACTTACTACCTATTTGTATAATTTTGAAGAGCTTATTTAACATCTAAGTAGTGCAGTGAATAGATCCCTGGGCCTAAGTCAGGAAGAATCAACTTTATTAGTTCAAAACTGTCCTCAGACACCAAGCTGTGTGATCGTGGACAAGTCACCTAACCCTATTTCCCTCTGCTTTCTCACATATAAAAGAAGTTGGAGAAAGAAATGGCTAACCACTCCAGTATCTTTTTTAAGAAAATCCCAAGTAAGGTCACGAAGAGACTGCTACAACTAAAAATGACCGAAAAACTTGCTCATTTTTAAAATGAGGAAGTTAGTCTGCATGAAGTCTAAAATCACTTAAAAGTAATTGATTCCTTCTCTAAAGTTCCAGAATTTTATACCTCTCTAATGGTACATTTTGATGGAGAAAAAGAACAAAATTTTATTCTTTTCATTCCATAAAGTACCTAGAACAGTGCCTTCACACAAAGCAGATGGTGAATAATTTGCTTAGTGAATAGTGGGTGAAAGTACACTTACAAATTTGTAACACAAACTATTCCTAAATTGGGGATTAGCTACAACAGAAACTTCATTCATATTTTCTGCAAAATTAATATTTAGAATATGAAGCAGTAGGTTCTCTAGTTTTTAGATATGCTCCATTTAATTGCTTTTCTTAAAATACCACAAAGTAAATGCCAACCTGTTATTTTGCAGTTATGGTCGTACTTTATTGAGAAACATGCAAGCTGACATACATTATGTACAGCTTAAAAGAGTTTCATTAAGCCTCTTGAGAATATCAAGATTCAATTAGCAATACAAATAAGCAAAACTCTAAATGATTAAACCTGTTATTTATTAGGGGAGAATTGTTATATGTCTGTCTCAAAAATTTCATTTAATTTATAGTCATTTTTCCATCATTTTTTCCTAAACAACATAAATGTTTGTGGATACAATTATTTAATTGCTAAGGTGTGTTTTCTTGATGCTAAAAATAAAACTGAAAACAAAACCACAATAAATTAACCAAACATTTCCAAATATTGGACTTAGCTTTTATAGACTCATGTACAACTAAAATTTAAAACAAGGATTTTCAGTTTTAAAAAATAGAATAATATATCCATAATTTGCCTGCCTAAAGAGCATCAGAATGTTTCAATAATTGTTGAATATGCCACATAAGGGTTTAGTCTCTAGGTCTTTCCTAATTTAAAGCCTTTGACAGACACTGGCTACATGACCCAAGACAAGCCACTTTGATTTCTTAGGGCTGAAGACAGTTCTGTAAGGCGCAAAATTGCACAGAAGGTGCTGTTGACCTTCATTTGTAAAGGGAGCATCCTCAGCTCAGGTTCAGCCCCATCTCTATCCTTGTGCCATGAACAAATGGAAATAACTCTTTTCAGTTTTCATCTATTTAAATGAAATATTTGACCTTAGAACTAATATATCCAAGTTCCCTTCCCCTATCCTAACTCAATTCTACCTGGGTTTCTATATTTTGTATTATGTTGGAATTAAGAAATTTTCTCTGCTTCAGTCTGTTAACCAGCTTTTCTACGCAATTTTTCTTTCACTACAACAAATTATCTGTTATCATCCTAAAGGAATTAAGAATAACAGAGCTGCCTCTGAGTTAAACTTTGACCTCTTCTTCTAGACAAAATGAGAAACTATTAAACTACAACAACTCAGATAAAGGCAGATATGTTGTATAGGATAGCAATAAAGAAAGTTCAGAAGGCTAAAAGAAGGAGAGAGTTAAGCAGTCTTTCAAAGTCTCTGAGGAAAAAAAACATTTTATCATTCATTCACACATTCAATCATATTTTTAAGTAGAGTGAAAAGTAATGGAGAATTGGCATATTTCCTAAACCATTATATAGAATAAGTATATTTCAGCATATAGAGTAATGCACACTTTTGAAAAGATCAAGACGAATCAATCGATTGATTTATGTGACTTTATTAAGCACATGCAATGTTTTAGGTACTTTGTTCAGTATAGAAAGATAAAAGAGAAATAGATCCTGCTCTCCAAGAGCTTACAGTTCATTGTGTAGGGGGGAATGTATATATGATAAAATTAGTATCTTCCATAAATAATATTTAACAGGTTTATATTCATTGCTTACAAATTACCAAAGAGAAGAGGGAAACATAAAAGGAAAATTGCCGTAGGGTATGGGAATGGGCATCTTTACTATGTAGCAAATTGAATAACTGATTTTGTTAGCATGAATACTCTAGCAGGAAATTTTATTATCATTAGCTTTAAGTGCCTAGGGGATGGAGACAAGTTGGTAGAGTGACAGCAACTACTCAACTAAACTCTTGGACAAATTCTAAAAAGAGAATTTGACTGGATTTTGAAGGGGCAGAATCCAATAGGAGATAGACTGTAGCAGATTCACAGCCCAGGACAGACTGGAAGGTCAACAGGAGGATCCATTGCATGGGGCTGGAGGAGCACACAGCGCACAAGCTGTACCAGCACATCCCCACCACAGCAGGACCAAGCAGGAAGCCTGGGGCAGTCTGAAGCAGCAGCTGCACTGTAGAAACTCAAGCATAGCCCAGGATGGGAGCCCAGTAGAACCAAGCGAGTGAGAGCCGTGGAGCTCCAAGTACCTGCATCAGCTGTTCCTGAGGCTATGAGCCAACAGACTAAATGTAACTCACCTACTTGAACTTCTGGGAGCCAAGATGGCAGAATGAATGGTAAATGCTCTCCCCCTCCCCTTGTTGACCTTGAAATACCCATAAAATATTTCCTGAGAAAAATCCTGGAACAGTAGGATCAGCCAAAGGGTAAACAGTCTCTTAGCATATTAGGCTAGGAAAATCCCTAAGCAGGGTCCCTCATGCTGTGGCTGAAGGGGACAAGTGCAGGATCAGAGCTGACCTAGACAACAAAACCTCAGTAAACCAGGAGGAGATTAGGAGCTCCAGAGAGGGTAGAACCCACAACCGCAACCCCAGGACCCCAGGCCTGCCTCAGCATCCCAGGGGAATCAAGAAGACACTAGGGTAGCCAGGATCACCAACTGCTGAGCTTGCCTATGCTCTAGTTCAGCAGAGAAGACCTGCTGTAGCCAGAACACCCCTCCCTCACACTTAACACAGCTAGCCCCAGGACAACTCCAGGAAAATCAGAAAGACTTCACCTTGCCTCTGCTTTCTCACACCAACCAGTTCAGCCCCAGGTAAGCTGCAGAATTTTAGCTTCTTGATGAAAGAACCAGAGGCCACAACACACAAAGCCTTAAGTTCAAGGTACAAGAACTATGAGACAGAGTCTCTTGTGCCCTAGAAGCAGAGATCTACTTTAAAAGCCAGGAAAAGTATGATCATCAACAACATGAGTAAGAAGCAAAGCAGAAAAGAGAAGACCATAGAATCTGTCTATGGGGACAAGGACCAAAACATGAATACCAAAGAGGTCAGTATAGCAACAGTACTCCCATATGAAACTTTGGAAGGGAATATGAACTGATCTGAAGCACAAAGAGAATTCTTGTAAGAGTTGAAGAAGGATTTTAAAAGTAAAATTAGAGAAATAGAAGAAAAACTGGCCAAAGATTTTAAAAATATGAAAAAAAGAAATCACAGAAGAATTTAAAAGGAAAATTGGACAAAAATTAACTGGAGAAAATAACTCCTTAAAAGGAAAAAGTGAACAGATGGAAAAGGAGATGTAAAAGTTAATTGAAGAAAATAATTTGATAAAAATAAGAATTGGGCAAACAGAAATCAATGACACTATGAGACACCAAGAATCAGTCAAACAGAATCTGAAGAATGAAAAGATAGAAGAAAATGTAAAATATCTACTTGGAAAAATAACTGACCTGGAAAATAGATCCAGGAGAGAAAATCTAAGAATTATTGGTTTACCAGAAAGTCATGATGAAAAAAAGAAACTGGATAATATCTTCCAAAAAATCATCAAGGAAAACTGCCTAGAAGTCCTAGATCCAGAGGACAAAATAATCTTTGAAAGAATCCTCCGTTCACCTTCAGAAAGGAATCCCAAACTAAAAACATTAAGGAATATCCTTGCAAATTCCAGAACTATTAAGTGAACACGAAAAGACTACAGAAAACCAGAAAGAAGTCATTCAGATATTGAGGAGCTACACTCAGGATCACACAGGACCTTGCAGTTTTTACATTAAAAGATCAAAGGAATTGGAATATGATATTCTGTAAGGCAAAGGAGCTGGGACTACAACCAAGGATCAATTACCCAGCAAACTGAGCATTATATTTCAGGCAAGGAGATGGACAGTCAGAGAAATAAAGGATATCTAGATGTTCCTAAGGAAAAGATCAGATCTCAATAGAAAATTTGATCTTGAAATACAAATCTCAAGAGAGGAATAAAAACATAAACAGGGGAAAAATTGTTATTCAATATGAGCATGCTGTTTATATCTCTGTAAGGTAAGATGATATTTGTTAATCTTGAGAGTTGTATATTTATCATGACATATAAAAGGGATATACACAGATAGAGGGAGGGGGTGTAAAGTAAATAATGTGATGATAAAAATGTGACTTAAGGATGCAAAGAGATTACAATAGGAGATGTGAAAAGGAGGAGGCAGAAAGTGGTAAATTACCTCACAGAAAGAGGCACAAAATTATATTACAATAAAGAGAAAGAGAGGAGGGAGATGAGCATTGTTTGATATTTACTCTCAGCAGATTTGGTTCAAGGGGGAGCAACAAACTTAGTAATGTACAGAAATCTAACTAGCTCTATAGGCAGTAGGAGGGGAAAGGGGAAAGAAAAGGGAGGGATGGCTAAAAGGGAGGGAAGAAATAGCAAAGGTAAAGGGGAGGGAAAGGGAGAGAAGCTGAAAGAAGGAAGCAAAGACTGAGGGAGGTGATGGTCAAAAATTAAAACTATTGTGGAGGGGAAGGGAGAATGGAAAGTAAAAGCACAAATGGGGAGAAAGAGGATGGAGGAAAAGACATAGATAGTAATCATAGATAGTAATCATAATCATAATGTAAATGGGATGAACTCTTCCATAAAAAAGAGACAGATAGCAGAATGGATAAAAAACCATAATCCAACAATATGTTGTTTACAAGAAACACATTTGAAACAGGGGGATACACACAGGGTAAAGGTAAAGACTGAAGCAGAACATATTGTGCTTCAGTGGATGCAAAAAAAGCAGGAGTAGCAATCTTAATTTCAGACAAAGCAAAATCAGAAATAGAACAAATCAAAAGGCATAAGGAAGGAAACTGTATCCTGCTAAAAGACACCATAGACAATGAAGCAATATCATTACTAAACATATATGCTCTAAGTGGTATAGCATCCAAATTCTTAGAGGAGAAATTAAATAAGTTATAGGAAGAAACAGACAGTAAAACTATACTAGTGGGACCTATTTATAGTGGGACCTCAACCTCTCCTTCTCTGAACTTGATAAATCTAACTTCAAAATATACAAGAAAGAAGTTAAAGATGTGAATAAAACTCTGGATAAGGTAGATATGATAGATTTCTGGAGAAAATCAAATGGAGATAGAAAGGAATATACCTTTTTGTCAGTGGTACAAGGCACATATAAAAAATTAATCATGAACTAGGGCATAAAAACCTCAAAATTCAGTGCAGAAAGGCAGAGATAGTGCATTCTTCTTGGATCATATTGCAATAAAAATTATAATAAAAGGTCATGGAAAGATAAACCAAAAATTAATTGGAAACTAAATAGTTTAATCCTAAAAAATGAGTGGGTTATACAACAAATTATAGAAACAAACAATTATATTCAAGAGAATAACAATAATGAAATAACTTTTCAAATCTTATGGATACTGCAAAAGCATTTCTTAGGGGAAGTTTTATATCTTTGAATGCCTACATTAATAAAACAGAGAAAGAGGAGATCAATGAATTGGGCATGAAGCTCAAAAAGCTAGAAAAGAACAAATGGAAAATCCCCAAATAAATACCAAATTAGAAATACTGAAAACCAAAGGAGAGATTAATAAAATTGAAATTAAGAAAGCTATTGAAATAATAAATAAAATAAAGAGTTGGTCTTATGAAAAAAGCAACAAAATTGATAAACTTTTCATAAATTTGATTTAAAAAGAGAAAGAAGAAAACCAAATTAACAGTATCAAAAGAGAAAAGGGTGAACTCACCTGCAAAGAAGAGGAAATTAAGACAATAATTAGAAATTACTTTGTCCAACTGTATGCCCATAAATTCGACAATCTACATGAGATGCGTGATTATTTTAAAAAATATAAATAGCTTAGATTAAAGGAAGAGGAAGTTGAATACATAAATAACCCTATCTCAGAAAAATAAATTGAACAAGCCATCAATGAACTCCCTAGGAAAAAAATCTCCAGGGTCAGATGTATTTACAAGTGAATTCTATCAAACATTTAAAGAGTAGGTAATACCAATACTATATAAACTATTTGTCAAAATTGGGCAAGATAGAGTCCTCCCAAATTCTTTTTATGATACTAAAATGGTTCTGATACCTAAACCAGGAAGAACAAACACAGAAAAAGATAATTATAAACCAATTTCTCTAATGAATATAGATGCAAAAATTTTAAATAATATTTTTGCAAAAAGAATACAGCAACTTATCATGAGAATAATACATTATGATGAGGTAAGATTTATACCAGGAATATAGGACTGGTTCAATATTAGGAAAACTATTAACATAATTGATCATATCAGCAACAAAACTAACAGAAACCAAATGATTGTCTCAATAGATGCAGAAAAACTTTTGACAAAACACCACACACATTCCTGTTGAAAACACTGGAGAACATATGAATAAATGGAACTTTCCATAAAATAATAAGAAATATTTACCTAAAACCTTCAGCAAGCATTATATGCAATGAAGATAATAAGCTAGATGCATTTCCAGCAAAATCAGGGATGAAACGAGGACGTCCATTATCACTACTATTATTTAATATGATACTAGAAATATTAGCTGTACCAATGAGAGAAGGAAAAGAAATTGACGATATTAGAATAGGCAAAGAAGAAACTAAGTTATCACTTTTTGCAAATGATATGATGATATACTTAGAGAATCCCAGAGAATCAAGTAAAAGAAATACTTGAAATAATAAACAACTTTTGGCAAAGTTGCAGGTTACAAAATAAAACTACATAAATCACCTGCATTTCTATATATTGCCAACAAAGCCCAGCAGTAAGAGATAGAAAGAGAAATTCCTTTTAAAGCTAAGGTAGACACTATAAAATATGTGAGAGTCTACCTGCCAAAACAATCCCAGGGACCATATGAACACAATTACAAAACACTTTTCACACAAATAAAGTCAGATCTAAGTAAGTGGAAAAACATTAGTTCCTCATGAGTAGATCAAGATAATACAATAAAAATGACAACTATACCTAAATTAATTTACTTATTCGGTGCCATACCACACAAACTACCAGATAATTATTTTCTAGAGCTAGAAAAATTAATACCAAAATTCGTCTGGAAGACCAAAATGTCCAGAATATCAAGGGAACTAATGAAAAGAAATGCTAGGGAACGTGGCCTAGCCCTACTAGATCCCAAATTGTATTATAAAGCAGCAATCATCACAACCACTTGGTACTGGGTAAGAAACACTGGGATAGACCAGTGGAATAGGTTAGGTACTCAAGACAAAGTAGTCATTGAATATAGAGCAATCTACTGTTTGATAAACTCAAGGACCCCAGCTTCTGGGATAAGAACTCAATATTCGACAATAACTGCTCGAAAAACTGGATAATAGTGTGGCAGAAGCTGGGCATAGACTAATGCCTGATACCATACACAAGATTAAGGTCCAAATGAGGAATGATATAGATATAAAGATTGATACTATAAACAAATTAGTGGAGCAAGGAATAGTGTATTTTTCAGATTTATGGAGAATGGAGAAATTCTTGAATAAATAAGAGATAGAAAATATTATGAAGTGCAAAATGGATAATTTTGATTACATTAATTTGAAAAGTTTTTGCACAAACAAACCCAAAGCAACCAAGATTAAGAGGGAAGCAGAAAACTGGGAAAGAATTTTTGCAACTAGTGTCTAAATTTCTAAAACATACAGAGAACTGAGTCAAATATATAAGAACACAAGTCATTCCTCAATTGATGAATGGTCAAAGGATGTGAACAGGCAGTTTTTAGAAGAAGAAATTAAAGCTATCTATAGTCATAAGAAAAAAATGCACTAAATCAGTATCGATTGGAGAGATGCAAATCAAAACAACTCCGAGATACCACATCTCACCTGTCAGATTAGCCAGCATGACAAAACAGAAGATGATAAATGTTGAAGATGTGGGAGAGTTGGAACACTAATTCATTGTTGGTGGAGCTGTGAGCTTCTCAAACCATTCTGGAGAGCAGTTTGGAACTATGCCCAAAGGGCTACAAAAATGTGCATACCCTTTGACCCAGCAATATTGCTTCTGGGACTGTATCCCCAAAGGATCATAAAAATGGGAAAGGGTCCCACATGTACAAAAAATATTTATAGCAGCTCTCTTTGTGGTGGCCAAAAACTGGAAATCAAGGGGTTGTCCATCAATTGGGGAATGGATGAATAAATTGTGGCATATGAATGTAATGGAATACTACTGTGCTACAAGAAATGATGAACAGGAAGACTTCAGAGAGGCCTGGAAAGACTTCTATGAATTGATGTTGAGTGAGAGAAACAGAACCAGGAGAACTTTGTACACAGCAACAACCACAGTGTGTGAGGAATTTTTCTGATAGACTTAATATTTCATTGCAATTCAAGGACTTAAAAAATTCCCAGTGGACTCGAGGCAAAACGTCTTCCACATCCAGAGAAAGAACTATGGAAATTGACTGCAGAATGAAGCAGATCATTTTCTTTTGTATTATGTTTCATTTTGTTTTGTTTTATGATTTTTCCCATTCATTTTAATTCTTCTATGCAACATGACTAAGGTGAAAATGTATTTAATAGGAATGTATGTGTAGAACCTATATAAAAATGTATGCTGTTTCAGGGAGGAAGTGGGGAAGAAGAGTGAGGGAGGGGAAAAATCTAAGATATATGGAAGTGATTGTGGAACACTGAAATAAAACAAAATAATTAAAAAAACTCTAAGTGCCTAATCTGAACATTCAAAAGCAGACATTCTCTTGGGCAACAGAGAGGGAGGCAATTGCATAGTAAGAGTGGTATTTAAAAAGTTAAGAAAGGAATAACTGACAAGATGAGAAACCATTAACAATTAAGTGAGAGGAAAAAAAACTGAGACCACCAAGAAGAAAACATGTTAATGGTATTTTTTCTTCTACTCTCTTTCCTTTCTCCTTACTTATCTTTGTTTTTATTTTTTTAAAATTCTATTTAATTGCTCAATGAAGCATCATCTCTTTACCCTAACCCTTTCCCTCTGAAAAGTTAAAACATAAAATAAGTAAGGCACCATTTCCTGGGATGCAAGAAGTTATGTCAAGTAATTGCTATAGTTTTTAGCATACTTGATAGAAGCTGAAAACCAAGTATTCCTTTTCTAGCACCTACATTTAAGATTGAAGAGCATGCTTCACAAAACTATGGCAAATCAAACTACTTTTGGAAGCATAAGATTTGAGAGTGAGAAGTATCTTTGGATTTCATTACAGACTGGACATCAAATTCTACCTTTCATTGTACATATTTGAGTGTAAGTCTTATGACTGTTATCAGATTGTAAACATGTAGAGGTGAGGGCATATCTTTTTTTTTCATTTTTGTTTCCTTAGCATCAAATACTGATTCATTCGCACAGAAGATCTTGAGTAACTCTTTGTAGAATTAAAACTTAATGTGGCCTAACCTTCTTGCTATTCAGATAAGAAAGCTTTCATGTCAGGTAGCACTACAGAGTAACTTTTGAGATTGGAGTTTTGATTAGTATTTTGTTCTTCTTGAATTGCTTGAATTGTGTGCTTCAATGGTTTTAGGGCACTGTCTTCCTAAAATTTACAGAAACAAAGAGATCATTTTTTGTGTTTTGGTGATAAGGATGGGACCCTAGGAGAGGTAAACAAATATTAGTTGTATAATTTCCTTTTCAAATACTTCTAGGACAGAATTGAATATAGTTCAAAACTGGAAACTAATTAGACCTTAAACTGAATGCCACCAATGTATAGTCAACAAATTGAAGAAGTCTGTTTCAGTATATTTTGAAGGATTTTGTTCTTTCTTGTGGAATTTGATAGTCATACTTTAATAAAAAAACTTAATGATGAAATGCTTCATCATGCCCCTGCTTTATCTGGACCTTTTAAAATATTTCATAAGCTTTAGGGACTGGTGAAAGCATATTTGTCACCATCAACATTATTCATTGTCCAGAGATTTAAATTTCATAAGGAGAATGAAAATCCTATTAGAGGTATCACTGCTTATATTGCAGAGACAAGCCACTGATCTCAATATGGCAATTTGGGAAGACATCTTGACTAATGTTGAAAAATCCTGGGGGGGCGGAGCCAAGATGGCGGAGTGAAAGCAACGACTCACCTAAGCTCCTGGAAAAACTCCTCTGGATACATCTGGGGGGAGAGTCTGACCAGACTTTGGAGGTGTAAAATCCAGTGGGTGACGGACTTTGACGGATTCGGAGCCCAGGCTGGACCGGAGGGTCCACGGGAGGGATCTGTTCCACGGGGGTAAGACCCCGGCACACAGCGCAGCGCGGTCAGCGCGGCAGGGCGGAGGGGACCAAAGGAGCCCGAGAGTGGCGGGCGAGACCAGTGGAGCAGGAGATAAGCCAGGCCGAGCCGGTGAGAGCCGCTGAGTGCCAGACATCAGCGCAGCAGTCCTTGAAATCTTCAGCCTGAAGACGGACTTCGGTGGGTCACTACTTGAACTTCCAGGAACTGGGATGGCAGAGTGATCAGTAAGTGCTCTCTCCTCCCCCCTGAGGGACCCTGAGGGAACCATAAAATTCTTCCCCAGATTAATCCTGGATCAGCGGGAACAGCAGAAGGGGGCGGGTGGTCTCATAACACCAGAGGCTGGAAAAGTGGCAAAGGGGGATTCTTCCTACTGTGGTGGAGGCGATCTGGAGGGACAGACGACCCAGGGCAGAGAAAATTCGTACTGAGACCCAGGCAAGCCTCAGAGCCGGGAGACGAGCCCCAGGAGGGGCGGGAACACGCGTTAGCTTCTAGGCATGCCCCAGCCCTCCAGGGGAAAAGGGAAGACAATAGGGAAGCTGGGATTACCATCCCCTGACCTTGCCTTTGCCTCAAGTCAGCTGAGGAGATAGCCTGAGACCAGACCACACCTCCCACACACCTAACAAGCTAACCCCAGGGTTGATCGGGGAAACAAAAAACAAAAGCCTGCTTTTAGCCTAGACACACATCAGCTCAACCTAAAGATCTGTACCTTCTGACTGAAAGAACCAAAAGCTACAACACTCAGCCAACATCATGAATCGGAAAAAGCAGATGAAAAGTGAAAAAACCATAGAATCTTTCTATGGGGATAAGGACCAAAACACAAACACCAAAGAGGTTAGAGCTGAGACTGTACTTCCATCTGAAACCTCAGATGGGACTATGAATTTCTCGCAAGCACAACTAGATTACCTGGAACGTCTGAAGAAGGATATAAAAGAAAAACTGGCCAATGATTTTAAAACTATAAAAAAAGAATTCACTGATGAGAACATCACCCTGAAAAAGAAAATTGAAGAAATGGAAAAGGAAGTTCAAAAATTAACTGGAGAGAATAATTCCCTAAAAGGAAGAGCTAATCAAATGGAAAAGGAAACCCAAAACCTAATTGGGAAAATTGATCAGATGGAAAAGGAAACCCAAAACCTAACTGGGAAAATTGGTCGAATGGAAAAAGAAGTACAAAAATTAAATGGAGAAAATAGCTCCTTAAAGGGAAAAATTGGTCAGATGGAAAAGGAGATGGAAAAGCTAACTGAAGAAAACACTACGATGAAGATTAGAATTGGGCAAGTAGAAACTAATGACTCAATGAGGCAACAAGAATCAGTCAAACAAAATCTAAAGAATGAAAAGATAGAAGAAAATGTAAAATATTTAATTGGAAAAACAACTGACCTGGAAAACAGATCCAGGAGAGAAAATCTAAGAATTATTGGCCTGCCAGAAACCCATGATGAAGAAAAGAGTCTGGACAATATCTTCCAGGAAATCATCAAGGAAAATTGTCCAGAAGTACTAGACTCAGAGGGCAAAATAGTCATTGAAAGAATCCACCGTTCCCCTCCCGAAAGGGATCCCAAACTCAAAACCCCAAGAAATATAGTTGCCAAATTCCAGAGCTATCAAGTGAAGGAGAAAATACTACAAGCAGCCAGAAAGAAACAATTCAAATATCAAGGACACACAGTCAGGATCACACAGGACCTTGCAGCTTCTACATTAAAAGATTGAAAGAATTGGAACCCAATATTCCGTAAGGCAAAGGAGTTGGGACTTCAACCAAGGATCAACTACCCGGCAAAGTTCAGCATAACATTTCAGGCAAGGAGAAAGTCATTCAACGAAATAAGGGATTTCCAGAGCTTCCTGACCAAAACACCAGAACTCAATAGACAATTTGATCTTCAAATGCAGGTCTCCAGAGAATCATAAAAAGGTAAACAGAGGGGAAAAAACAAAAACAAAAACTTGCTACTCAATTAGGGCAAACTGTTTACCTCCCTATAAGGGAAGATGATACCTGTTAATCTTGAGAACTGTGCAGCTATTATGATAAAAGGGATATATGTAGAGGGAACGGGCATAAAGTAAATGATGTCATGTCAAAAATATGATTTAAGTATGAGAAGGGAATGTAATAGGAGGTGTGGAAAGGGGGAAGCAGAAAATGCAAATTATATCACAGGAAGAAGTACAAAACTATAGTAGACGGAAGGAGGGGAGGGAGATGAGCATTGTTTGAGAGGTACTCTCATCCGATTTGTTCAAAGGAGGGAACAATAATCTTAAGTAGATAAGCCTAACTAGCTCTATAGGTAGTAGGAGGGGAAGGGGGAAGAAAGGGGAGGGTGGCTAAAAGGGAGGAAAGAAGCAATAAGAGTAAAGGGAACTAAAAGGGAGGGGGGTCAAAAGAAGGAGGGGAAGGCTGCAGGAGGAGGGGGAGAAAAGTGAATACTATTGAGGAGGGGAAGGGAGACGGGAGAGCTAAAAGCACAAATGGTGGGAAAGAGGTTGGAGGGAAATACACAGATTGCAATCATAACTGTGAATGTGAATAGAATGAACTCTCCCATAAAATGGAGACGGAAAGCAGAATGGATTAAAAGCCATAATCCAACAATATGCTGCTTACAAGAAACACATTTGAAACGGGGGGATACACATAGGATAAAGGTCAAAGGATGGAGCAGAATATATTGTGCTTCAGCTCATGTAAGAAAGGCAGGAGTAGCAATCCTAATCTCAGACAAAGCAAAAGCAGAAATAGATCTAATCAAAAGGGATAAGGATGGAAACTATATCCTGCTAAAAGGCACCATAGACAATGAAGCAATATCATTACTAAACATGTATGCTCCAAGTGGTATAGCATCCAGATTCTTAGAGGAGAGGTTGGGGGAGTTGAAGGAAGAAATTGATAGCAAAACTATACTAGTGGGGGACCTCAACCTCCCCCTCTCTGAACTCGATAAATCCAACCTCAAAATAAACAAGAAAGAGGTTAAGGAGGTAAATAAAACTCTGGATAAGGTAGATATGATAGATCTTTGGAGAAAATTAAATGGGAATAGAAAGGAATATACTTTTTTCTCAGCGGTACATGGAACATTTACAAAAATTGACCATGTACTAGGACATAAAAATCTCACAATCCAGTGCAGAAAGGTAGAGATAATCAATGCATCCTTTTCAGATCATAATGCATTAAAAATTACATGTAATAAAAGGCCATGGAAAGAGAAACCAAAAATCAATTGGAAACTAAATAATCTAATTCTAAAGAAGGGTTGGGTTAAAGAAGAAATCATAGAAACAATCAACAATTTCATTCGAGAGAATGACAATAGTGAGACAACATACCAAAACTTATGGGATACTGCAAAAGCAGTTATTAGCGGAAGTTTTATATCTCTGAATGCTTACATAAATAAAATAGAGAAAGAGGAGATCAATGACTTAGGCTTGCAGTTGAAAAAGCTAGAAAAAGAACAAATTGAAAATCCCCAAGTAAATACCAAATTAGAAATACTGAAAACCAAAGGAGAGATTAATAAAATTGAAATTAAGAAAACTATTGAATAAATAAATAAAACCAATAGTTGGTTTTATGAAAAAAACTAATAAAATTGATAAACCTTTAGTCAATCTGATTAAAAAAAAGAAAGAAGAAAACCAAATTACTAATATTAAAAATGAAAGGGGTGAACTCACCTCCAATGAGGAGGAAATTAAAACAATAATTAGAAACTACTTTGCCCAACTTTATGCCCACAAATTCGATAATCTAAATGAGATGGATGAATATTTTAAAAAATACAAATTGCCCAGATTAACAGAAGAGGAAGTTGATTACTTAAACAACCCCATCTCAGAAAAAGAAATTGAACAAGCCATCAATGAACTCCCTAGGAAAAAATCTCCAGGGCCAGATGGATTCACAAGTGAATTCTATCAAACATTTAAAGAACAGTTAATTCCAATACTACATACACTATTCTTGAAAATTGGGGAAGAAGGAGTCCTCCCAAATTCTTTCTATGATACAAATATGGTTTTGATACCCAAACCAGTAAGAGACAAAACAGAGAAAGAAAATTATAGACCAATTTCCCTAATGAATATAGATGCAAAAATTTTAAATAAGATTCTAGCAAAACTAATACAGCATCTTATCACGAGATTAATACATTATGATCAGGTAGGATTCATACCAGGACTACAGGGCTGGTTCAATATTAGGAAAACTATTAGCATTATCGATCACATCAACAACAAAGCTAACAAAAACCACATGATTATCTCAATAGATGCAGAAAAAGCTTTTGACAAAATACAACATCCATTCCTACTAAAAACATTGGAGAATGTAGGAATAAAGGGAACTTTCCATAAAATAATAAGCAGTATCTATCTAAAACCTTCAGCAAGTATTATATGCAATGGGGATAAGCTAGATGCATTCCCAATAAGATCAGGGGTGAAACAAGGTTGTCCATTATCACCACTATTATTTAGTATGGTACTAGAAATGTTAGCTGTAGCAATTAGACAAGATAAAGATATCCAAGGAATTAAAATAGCCAAAGAAGAAACTAAGTTATCACTCTTTGCAGATGATATGATGATTTACCTAGAGAACCCCAGAGATTCAAGTAAAAAATTACTAGAATTAATAAACAACTTTGGCAAAGTTGCAGGGTACAAAATAAACCCACACAAATCTTCTGCATTCCTATATATTAGCAACAAAGTCCAACAGCAAGAGATAGAAGGAGAAATCCCATTTAAAGTTAGGGTAGACAGTATAAAATACTTAGGAGTCTACCTGCCAAAACAAACCCAGGGATTATATGAACACAATTACAAGACACTTTTTGCACAAATAAAGTCAGATTTAAGTAAGTGGAAAAACATTAGTTGCTCATGGGTAGGCCGGGCTAATATAATAAAAATGACAATTCTACGCAAATTAATATACTTATTTAGTGCCATACCAATTAAACTATCAGACAATTACTTTCTAGAGCTGGACAAAATAATATCAAAATTCATTTGGAAAAACAAAAGGTCCAGAATATCAAAGGGACTAATGAAAAGAAATGCTTGGGAAGGTGGCCTAGCGCTACCAGACCTCAAACTGTACTATAAAGCAGCAATTATCAAAACCACTTGGTATTGGCTAAGAAACAGAGAGGTAGACAAGTGGAATAGACTTGGCACTCAAGATGCAGTAGGGAAGGAATATAGCAACCTTCTGTTTGATAAACCCAAGGACCCCAGCTTCTGGGATAAGAACTCATTGTTTGACAAAAATTGCTGGGAAAACTGGATAACAGTGTGGCAGAAATTAGGCATAGACCCATACCTGACACCGTACACAAGAATAAAGTCCAAATGGGTACATGATTTAGGTATAAAGATTGATACCATGAATAAACTGGAGAAGCAAGGAATAGTGTATTTATCAGATCTATGGAGAAGGGAAGAATTCTTTACTAAAGGAGAGATAGAATGCATTATGAAATGCAAAATGGATAACTTTGATTACATTAAACTGAGAAGTTTTTGCACAACCAAACCCAATGCAACCAAAATCCGGAGGGATGTAGTAAATTGGGAAAGAATTTTTACAGCTAAGCTAGGGGATAAAGGCCTCATTTCTAGAATATATAGAGAACTGATCCAAATGTACAATCATACAAGTCATTCCCCAATTGATAAATGGTCAAAGGATATGAACAGGCAATTTTCAGAGGAAGAAATTAAAGCTATCTATAATCATATGAAAAAATGCTCTAAATCACTATTGGTTAGAGAGATGCAAATCAAAACAACTCTGAGGTACCACATCACACCTATAAGATTGGCAAACATGACAGAACAAGAAAATGATAAATGCTGGAGAGGATGTGGGAGAGTTGGAACACTAATTCATTGTTGGTGGAGCTGCGAGCGCATCCAACCATTCTGGAGAGCAATTTGGAACTATGCCCAAAGGGCTACAAAAATGTGCATACCCTTTGACCCAGCAATATCGCTACTAAGACTATATCCCCAAGAGATCGTAAAAATGGGAAAGGGTCCCACATGTACAAAAATATTTATAGCAGCACTCTATGTAGTTGCCAAAAACTGGAAGTCAAGGGGATGTCCATCAATTGGGGAATGGCTGAATAAATTATGGTATATGAATGTAATGGAGTACTATTGTGCCATAACAAATGATGAACAAGAAGACTTCAGAGAGGCCTGGAAGGACTTATATGACCTGATGCTGAGTGAAAGGAGCAGAACCAGGAGAACTTTATGCACAGCAACAACCACAGTGTGTGAGAGTTTTTTCTGGTAGACTTAGATTTTTGTAATAACACAAGAACTTCTTACCAAAAAAAAAAAAAAATCCCAATGGAGGATCTCAAGGCAAAATGCCTGCCACACTCAGAGAGAGAAATATGGAAGTCACTCACATATTGTAGCAGATCATGTTTGTGTATGTGTATGTGTTTGTGTATCATGTTCTGATTTGTTATACGATTTCTTTCATTTATCTTAGTCTGATTACATAGCATGACTATAGTGAAAATATACTCAATAGGAAAGTATATGTAGAATCTATACAGAATTGTATGCAGTTGTGGGGAGGGAGGGGGGGATTGGGGGGTAGGTGGGGGGGATAAAATCACAATTGTATGGCAGTGACTGTTAAACATTAAAAAAAAAAGAAAAAAGAAAAATCCCCTGGCAAGTGAAGGTCACAAAGAAAGTTCTTCAATGCTACCTCATTAATGAATGAAATTATAAATTCGTAGTGGACCTTCTCTCCAATGTAAAAAGTTCCTAATCAATAAGAAAATCTAACTACATATAACAAAAACTAAAGAAGTATCCCAGAGAATCATCAAAGAACATACTTGAGAAAATAAAGAGCTCTGGCAAAAATGTATCAACAAAAGTTAACAACATTTCCACATAGCAATAATAAAAGCAAGGGGAAAATCCCATTCAAAATAACAAAAAAAAAATTCTTAGAATTGAATGAAGCTAATCTATCAAGTAGAACTCAAAACTTACATAAATGTAATTTCAAGAAATAACTGGGATAGGGAGTAGGAATACTAGGGGAAAGTAAAATGATGTTAAAAAAGACAGCAATAAAATTATACATTTAAAATAGAATGATAAATATTAAAGAAAAATATATTGACTGAAATAACTAGAGATATTCAGTGGAAATGACTAGATGAGAACATTATGTTAAAAAGGGAAATACTATGTGTATTTAAATACATCTGGAAATAAAATTAATAACCCAAGTGAATAAGGTCAATAATAAAATAATATTTTTGGGGGGAACCTCATAATATGAAAAGTACTACTGGGAAAACAAGAAAGCAATTTTGCATGAATTACATTTTGGCTAGCATCTTGTACCATGTACTACAACAAGGTCAAAATAGTTAAGCAAACTAAATCTTAAAGGTCCTGTACATGCGCACACATGGACACACACCCACAGACACAAACATAAATATATATATATATATATATATATATGAAGAAAACCATGTAAGGCATTTTTTTCAAAGAGAGGTTTAGAAATACAGTTCTTAATCAAAGAAGTAATATAGATTAAAAAACAAACAACTAATACAGATAATTTCAATTTTATGAGTTTGATTTTTTTTTTTTTGCCCAAGTAAATCAAGGAGGATGCCCATCAATTGGGGAAAGACTGAACAAGTTGTGGTATATGAATGTAATGGAATACTATTGTGCTATAAGAAATGATGAACAGGAAGACTTCAGAAAGGTCTGGAAGGACTTATATGAACTGATACTGAGTGAAAGGAGCAGAACCAGGAGAACTTTGTACATAGCAGAAACCACAGTGTGCAAGGAATTTTTCTAGTAGATTTAGTCCTTCACAGCAATGCAAGTACCTAAAAAAATTCCCAATGAACTCTTGAGGCACAATGCCTTCCAGATCTAGAGAAAAAACTATGGATTTGGATGGCAGAATGAAGCAGACCATTTTCTCTTGTGTTATATTTTGTTTTGTCTTATGGTTTCTCCCATTCATTTTAATTCTTCCATGCGACATGACTAAAGTCAAAATGTATTTAATAAGAATGCATTGTAGAACCTGTATAAGATTACACACCATCTCGGGAAGAGAGTAGGGAGGGAGGGGGAACAAAGGGAAAGGAGGGGAAAAGATATAAGATATATGAAAGTGATTGTAGAAAAATGAATACAAATAAAATAATTAAAAGAAAAAAGAAAATTAAGGAAAAGAAATTGACAGGGAATAAAATCATTGTATCAAAAATTTTGTCCAAGATATACTTAATTTGGAAGGGAATTTAGAAGTAATTGAGTCCAAGTCTTTCTAACTTTATACATGAGCAACTTGAGGCTCAGAGAGTAAGTGTTTTGCCCAGGGGCACACAACTATTAATTAAATGTTTGATACAATATTTGAACTAGGATCTTCTTTTTTAATTAATTTATTTTCAGTTTTCAACATTCACTGTTATAAAATTTTGAGTTCTAATTGCCCCCCCACTCCCTCCAGTCCTCTATCCCCAAGATGGTAAGCAATCTGATATAGACTATACATATATGATCATATTAAAAATATTTCCACATTAGTCATGTTGTAAAAGAAAGATCAAAACAAAGAGGAAAATCATGAAAAAGAAAAAAAGAGAGGAAATAGTATGCTGTGATCTGCATTCAGACTCCATAGTTCTTTTTCTGGATGCAGAGAGCATTTTCTATCATGAGTCTTTTGGAGTTGTCTTAGTTCCTTGCATTGCTGAGAAAAGCTAAGTCTAACAAAATCAGTTATCACATAAGTTTGCTGTTACTGTGTATAGTTAGTGTTTGTTTGGTTCACTTTATTCAGCATCAGTTCATGCAGTTCATTCCAGGTTTCTCTGAAATCTGATGCACACCATTTCTTATGAAACAATAGTATCTCATTACATTCATATACCACAACTTGTTCAGCCATTCCCCAACTGATGGGCATTCCCTCAATCCCCAGCTCTTGGCTACCACAAATAGCTAAATATAAATACTGTTGTACATGTGAGACCTTTTCCCATTTTTATCATCTCTCTGGGATACAGACCTAATAGTGGTAGTGCTGGGCCAAAAGGCATGAATAGTTTTATAGCCCTTTGGGTATAGTTCCAAATTACTCTCCAGATTGGTTGGATCAATTCACAACTTCACAAACAATGCATTAGTTTTCCAATTTTCAAACATCTTCTTCAACACTCATTATTTTCTTGTTTTGTCATCTTAGCCAATCTGATAGGTATGAGGTGATACCTTAGAGTTGTTTTGATTGCATTCCTCTAGTCAACTGTGATTTAGAGTATTTTATATGACTATGGATAGCTTTAACTTTTTCATCTGAAAGCTGCTTATTCAAATTCTTTGACCATTAATCAACTGGGGAATGACTTCTATTCTTATAGATTGGATGTGAACTAGGATCTTCTAAATTCTACATCCCCTCTTCTACAAACACCTTAAACAAATATATAAGAATAAGAGCTATTCTTCAATGGATAAGTTGCCGGTGGAGATGAACAAACAATAGCAAAAACAAAACTTGCCAAGTATTGGAGAATGTGTGAAAGACTGTTCCAAATGACTAATAAGAGAAAAGCAAATTTTAAAACTTTGAAGCATTATCTCTCACCCAGTAAAGGAGAAAAGATGACAATGTGTCCTACAAAAATAACTTAGACCATGGAGCGGGTGTTATATAAGGTCCATACGCAGAGGTGCCAGTAAGACTTTACAATGTTGATCAACTGAGAAAGTATTCTAACGGGAGCTTGACAACAGCAGTGGCATTAGAAACATTTTCTTGAGTCATGAGGGAGAAGGAAGGTTTGTTTTTTGTTGCTTTCTTTTTTCTATATACCTTTTGAAACATCAGCAGAGTTAAAAAAATAGCTAACAAAGGATGCTTTTTGTCTGGCCACTGGGACTATGTTAGGGGTTGGGGAGACCTTATTTCTATTCCAACCTCACAGCCTCCTTAAAGGATCTCCCCAATCCCCAACACACACACATACACACACACACACACATACACACACACACACAGATGCACACATGCTATTGACTTACCTAACCAGAAAGAACTGCTACTTGTGCCAAAGGGGCACTGTGATGCAGTGTTAATGTTTTTATTCATGAGTGCCTCATGTTTGGGATGACAAAATTTTATACTCAGAAAGTTTCTTATGGGTTATTAAGTAACATGCAATAAGTTTTGCAGCAGTTTAAACAATGAACTTCTGAAATCATTGATCTATAATGTGGAGAACTGAGATGAGTAGAAAGAAAATGAGCTGGAAATAAAACTTTAAAAGATTACTTTTTAATATTCTAGAAGAGGGTACACAAAATGAACATATATCTTGTGCCCCAGAATTAGAAAGCATAATCACTATTTTAGATACTATATTTGAATCTTAACATATCAATTTCAAGCTCCTTACAAGTGTTATTCACAAAACAAAATGAAAAAAGAAAAAGCCCTCCATTTCAATTTCTATTGCCCTTTGTCTGATACTTAGCTTTATTTTTACAGAAGCTATACTCTTCTGTCTTTCACAGACATAATATACCAGAAGAATATTGATATTTAAGAGAAAGCCTCTGTTTGTTGGAGAATTGTGGTGACTGTGGATGGGCTGCAAAAAAAGTCTAAAGAAATGGTGTAATGGGTATTTTCAAAGAAATGGTGAGCAAAAAATAAAATAACTGGTTACATAGCAAGAATGAAGAATAATCTAAGAGCTACCCAAGTGCTCTACTGGCATTCTAATAACAGCAAGAGAAAGTGAGGAAAACCTCAGTCTTTTCCCCTCTACCCCTATCAAGATTCATGTAAGACCCCTAAAAGCAATGGTCAGATGCATTTTCAACTATAAATATAAGACATATACGATATGCCTAAAGATCCCCACTTAATTTTATGTTTAGTGTTAATAACAATAGTGCTATATTTCCCTTTGAGTTTGGAGTTCAGATATTTTACACAATATCCTCTCCTAAATGTCAATGTTCTAAATATAAATTCTTTCACTTTTTGATTCTATATTTAAATCTGTGGTCACTAATCATGATCAATCAACTAATCAACAATTATTTGTTTAGTTCCTATTATACAGCATACCATCCTAGGCACTTAAGATATAAAGACAGTGAAAGATTTCCACTACTGATGGAGTTTACCAGAATCAAGACTCATTTTCATATTTAAAGCAACCATACTCTTGGCTTTCTGATGAACTTCATTAAGTCTTATGGGGATCCATCTGTTTTTCAGGCATCATTTACTATTTTGTCATCCTTACTATATGATTTGTCTAGTATCTTTTTTTCTTGTTAGACTATTTCTAGTACATCTGACACCTTCAACCTTTAACAGATGTCTTTATGTGCCAGATATTCCCCAAGGGGTGGATCTTGTATGTAGATCAATCAATAAACGTCTATTAAGCACCTATCACATGCCAGACACTGTGCTAAGTTTGGCACATCCTCTTTTCCACTGGACAGTTGGTTATCACAAACTTCTGTTCATAACATTTTGTTTAAGAAAGAAGGGAACAAGAATTTATCAAGTATCTAATAGGTTCCAGGTGGAACCTGTTATCTCATTTGGTCATTCTGATATTGAATCATTTCATTTAGCATTTCTGACCTGATCTTAATGGGTTCTTCATCACCATATAGCTAAATTAAGTCATTCTATTCAATAAAGGTTAAATTAAATAATCATTTTAAAACACCTATTGTATGTATAACACTTGTAGGCTGCCAAGCCATTCTACTATTTTACCAGAGTAAAGTATTATTTTTGCCAGAACTAATATCTAAGTTGTACATACTTCTCTGCCTCTTTGTGCACACACTCCCCTCACAAAGTGTTCATTTCACAGCCACTTAGTTTTTTATCAAGATTCAACTCTAATCTGATTAAATTTGATATCCTCTAGAGCTACACCAGAATATCTTTAAGCTCTGGAATGGTACTTGCAAACAAGACAAAATCATTTGTGAAAAGCAAATGCTCCCTGTAATCATGAAATATAACTACAAAACTCCTCCATTTGCAGTGTTTAGAGACTTAGATTAACACTTTCTGTTGTCACTTAGGCAAGAAGTCCCATATTGGTTGAAATATTTTCCCAAACTTCTTGAATTTATCTCCACAATTATTTAAGACAACTTCAGTTTTTCTTCTCTCACCTTAGTTACTTTAGGTAGAGAGCCAATTTTTTACCATCATGATTTTAATCCTTTTCTATTTTCCTTTTATTAAAAAACTACAAAATGAATTTTTTTCTAAATATCATAAAAATAATTTTCTGGTAATCATTGTACTTGCAGTGCTCAATTTATGCCATTTCCCCCTCTGTTTTGAATTAAAGGGGAGAACAAAAAAATCTAAAATCTGACATGTGGAATTGAGAATTAAAAGGCTTTTTTCAGAAAATAACAGAATTTATTATATGTCCTAGTCTGTTTTCTCATTTGAATAGAGCGAAGCTGCCAAATTGTTTCAGTTTTACATAGGCTCTGACTTTAATCTCTCAGTCATCTGAGTTATATAAGATTTTTTAAAAAGCAAGCACTTCAAGGTAGTCAACATGTATTTATTATTTACTATGTACTCTATACCATGATAAGAAGCAAACATACATAGAAATATAAAAACATGGTCCCTGCTGGAAACAGCATGCAGAAAAAATGAATTAAAAAACAAAGTTTACATAAATGATAAATGTAGAGTAAATAGAAGGTAATCTCAAAAGAAAATCACCAATACTAGGGGGAAGAGGGATGAGAAAGGCCTCTGATAGTGGGTTTTGAGCTGAGATTTAAAGGACATCGGGGATGGCAAGAGAGTGAGGTAATAGAGAAAGCATGCTAAATATGGGTGGCTGCCAATAAAAGAAATAATGCTAGTGTCATGAAGACGTGATGCAGTGCCATGTATAAGGAACAGGAAAGAGGCCAATGTGACAGGATCACAGAGAATATGGAGGGGAGAAATGTGTAAGAAGACTGAAAAAGTATATACATGGTCCAGGTTGTAAAGGGCTTGAAAAGCCAAACAAAAGTCCTGGAGGAAATAAGGTGCCAATCAAGTTTACTGAGTGGAGACCTGACATGATCAGACTTGCTCTTAGGAAGATTACTTTATTAGTTTATTAGAGAATAGACTAAATCAGGAAAGATTTGTGAAAGGGAAGAAAGCTATAGCAAAAGTCAAAATGTTTAATGATAATGGACTATGATAGGATTCAGTTATGTGAATAAAGGAAAAAGCACATATAAGAAGGATGTTTTTGAGAGGAGAGATGACAATATTGCAACAGGATGTATGTATGGGGTGAGTAAGAGTGATGGGTCAAGGCTGACACCAAGGTTGCCTAGGTAACTAAGAGGAAGATACTACTCTTGACACCAGTAGGGAAGTTGGGAAGTACCAAGGATTTAGGGGAAAAGATAACATGTTCTATTGGGATATATGATGTTTGGAATGCCTATGAAACATTCAATTTTAGGCAGTTAGTGATATGAGACTGGAGATCAGAACTGAGGTTTGGATTAGCTATACAAATTTTGGAATTATCTGCATAGAGCCTATAATGGAACCCAGATGAAGTAATGAGATCATTAAAAAAAAAAAAAAAAAAAGAAACGGAGAAGAAAAGTTGGACCAGGCCAGAAACATTGAAGATTACTATGATTAAGATCAATGAACTGGATAGATAATAGAGGAAGATGACTGAGAATAAGCTATAAGAGAAGTAACAGGACAGGGCAGTATCCATGAGTAAAGGGCAATGAACAAATAGCAAGCACTGCAGAGAGGTTAACAATGAAGAAAAATGTGAAAAGGTCATTAGATTTGGCAATTAAGACATCACAAATAACTGGAAAATTTTCATTTGAATGATGAGGTTATAAACTTTACTACAGAGGGTTTAGGAGTGAGTAAAAGGAAAGGAAGTAAAAGTACTTAATACAGACTGATTTCTCAAGGAATTTAACCAAAATGGGTAGGAAAAGGAGAGGGGCTAATTGGATCATATATTTAAGGATGAGGGAGAGATGGGAGTGTTTTAAAGATAAAGGAAAGAAGGCATTCAAGATGATAGAGGGGTCAATCTTCTTGAGAAATGGGATAGAAGTGTGCCAAAGTATACAGAGAGAGATTTGCCTTGACAAAGAAATGGGATACTTCTTCTTGTGAGATAAAAGATAGTGTGGGCAATGATGTGACATGAGGATGAGAGGTGAAGAGGAAGCTTTTTTTTTTTTTTAGAAAGAGGCCTCATTGATCACAGAAAGTGGAAAAGGATCCCCATATAGAAAAATATTTACAGCAACTCTTTGTGTTGGCAAAGAATTGGCAACTGAGGGGATGCCCATCAGTTGGGGAATGGCTGAACAAATTGAGGTATATAAATATAGTGGCATACTACCATGCCATAAGAAATGATGAGCAGGTGCATTTCAGAAAAATCTGGAAATAGTCACATGAAATGAGGCTGAGCAAAGTGAACATTGGACACAGTAACAGCAACATTGCACCATGATCAATTTTGATAGATATGACTCTTCCATGTATTCTAAGCAATACAATGATCTAAGATGATTTCAAAATGTAAGATGATTTCATGATGTAAAATGCTCTCCACATCCAGAAAAAGAACCATGGAGTTTGAATGCAGATTAAAACATACTATTTTCACTTTTTTTTTCTTCTAATGGCTTTTCCCTTTTGTTCTGATTCTTCTTTCCACAACATGAGTAACGTGGAGGGATTTTAATACGATCATACATATATAGCCTACATCAGCTTGTTTGATGTGTTGGGGAGGGGAGGGAGCAAAGGAGAAAAAAAATTGGAACTCAAAATCTTATAAAATTAAATATTGAAAGCTAATAAATATTTTTTTAAAGAAAGGCCTCATTTCTTTTTCCACACAATATGAGGTAAAGTCATCAGCTAAGAGGGTGGGGAGAGGAAAATGCCACAAATGCCTTAAGCAAGGATAAATAGGGTTGGAACAAGCCCTATAGTATGTAAGATAGCAAATGGATGAGGAGAAGCATAAAAGGATTGCTTTGCTGCAGTGAGGACCCAGTTAACATTATGCAACAATAATTTATATCTGATCCAGTTATTATTTCCCCTGACTCTGTTCAGTAGTATGAGAATTGTAGGGAAGGTTGCAGATTCCAAGAGTAATACAAGGCTGAGCTTTATTAAAGCATGATCAGAAATAGTACAGTTGTCAAGGAATTCAAACATAGATTCAGCCACTAGAATGATTTTTCTACAGTTCAAATCCAATCACATCAAGCCCTAATCCATGCACTCCAGTGGCTCCCAACTGCCTTCAGAAGCAAATACACAATGCTCCACTTGCCATTCAAAGCCTTCATAACCTAGGCCTCCTCTTTTGTTCTAGTCTTCTTGGAACTTACTCCTCAACAGGTATTCTTTGATCCAATCTTGGGCTTCCTGGCTGTTCCAAGAACAAGACATGACTAGAGAGATAAATGACAATTCTGTAGAATAAGCTGCCTAGTCTTCCTTGAGGTATCATCACTACAAATCTCAGAGAATGGACTACAAAAACACATTTTTCTCTTTGTTTTTATTCAACAAATCAAACATTTGCTGAGTGGCAGTTCTGTACTCACTGCAGAACAAAAGACAAATAAAAGACATGGGCCGGGTTTTTAAAGGAAATTGAATCTGATTGGAGAACCATGACTATCAGGCATAAAATAATTGTGTTAAGCCTGAGAGAACATAAACTAAAATATTACTGGAACTCACAATTAGAGGTGAATGTCAATGTTCAAAGACGTAATTTTCTATTATCTATACTCCTAAATATTCTCAGTTTTTAAAAATAATTATTCTGCCTTTCCATTACCTCTCCCTCTCACTTTGAGTGAGATGTACCCTTTCAATGAATAGGCCTCTTTAAGAAGTTACTCAAAGAATGGCTTCTTTAAGAAAAGTGGAAAATAACAACAAAACAAAAAATCAAATGGGGAGGGGAAGATCCTAAGTGTTCCTGGGTAAAAGAGAAACCGTTACCATTTAGTAATTACATTCACTCTGTTCTAGGTGGAACTGATATCCAATCTATGAGCTCCAGGGTGAATTGGGCTTAAGGTTTGTTCTTGGAGCAAGAAATGTAGCCAGTAAACTCAAAGGATAAAAGGCAGCTTTTGACCATGGAGGTGTACCTTACCCTAGGAGGGGAACAGGGAGAGGAGGGGAAGGGAGTGGAGGGGAGGGGAGGGGAGGAGGTGAGAGGCTACTCACTCACAGGTTCTATTTGTCCTAGAGGACCATGACATCAAGATAATAATAAAATGATATGGACCAAGGTCCCACATTGCATCCTGGGCCATCTCCAGTCATCCTGATGAATATCAGGCCACTGGACCCAGATAACTCTGGAGGAGAAAGTGAGTCTGGTGAACTTGCACACTCGTCCCTCGCTCAAATCTAAGTCAACTGCAAGTCATGTCATCATTTGATGTCATGGTCCTTTTTGAGAATGAAGAACAAGCACAACCTTTCCCTACCTAGTCTCCCATAAAAGAATCACAAAATGAAAAAAAGAGGGATTCCAGAGGCCATTTGGACTGATCCCAAGTCTAGGAAAACAAAAAGAAATTTGAGGATAGAATAAAATGAAAACTCAATCTGGTTAATATTAAAATAGATGACCTTTAATACTTTGTCTCAACCTGATGATTGTCAAGTATGAGCTTACCTGATTCTAAAATGATGCTTAATTTGCAAATCCATTTGATTGTATTCTGCTCTCTTTCTGCAGTGCAAGCATATCGAACTTGTAATATTATTTTCCTATTTTACAGATAAAATCACCAAGAATACAATTCTTTTGCATGGCACTTAGTAGGTACCTAACACAAATACACACACATATATACATATACACACAAGATTATGTATATATCCATTGTGTATATACAAGTATGCATGTGTATATGGATAAATACAAATATATGTGTACCATACACATATTATTAAATAGTTCATGTAAATTAAAATGTTATACAATGATCTGATAGAATATGGTATATTATCTGGGGAGTATTGCTCACTTTCTATTATCAGTAAAAAACATATAGGCATGCAGCATGAATACACATATGCATATATACAAACAATAAATTCTATCTTTTTCATATCATAAATAAACAAGTACTTTATATTGTAAAGACAAGTAAAATATAATTTTATCTTTCATTTTTATCCTTTTTTGTAGCACAGTCTTCTGTCCATAAGTGCTTAATAAAAGCTTGTTAATTAATCAATTGAATGAAAACCAAAATGAAGGCCATTTCTCTCGTCCAAGTTTTTTTTTTTTATTTTCTGTTTTAATGACATTATTAATTTAAAAGTACTTAGCGAATGCCTCTCAGTTATGGTTCTTGACCCTACCTAGAATTTGTGAGAAAATTTTATGATATTTAAAATGAAGATGAAAAAGTACCTCTATTCTTAGGCACCCACATAATGATTCATGGTGACAAATTAGCTATATATATATATATATATATATATATATATATATATATATATATGTATATATACGTATGTATGTGTGTGTGTGTGTGTGTGTGTGTGTGTGTGTAATAAAGAAACAGTGTAAAGAAAACTGAGGGAATAACCCTTTTAGGTTTTAAATAGGGAACACTTTTGATCTCATATTTGGAGAATTGATGGCAGGCGTTTGAGAGCCCAGCGAGCTTTTGGATTTGAAACATAGTGGGATTATGCTGTAGGAATCAAGTTAAACTGTAAACATAAGAAGACCCCTCCTCAGAGATCAAGGAGGTATGTGGGAGAGAGAGGATTATGTCCCTAGTTGGGGGGTGGGATTTTGTATATTTGTTTTCGATATACTTTTGAAGTAAATATTTCTTTGTAAAAACTATTCTGTTAAGTGATTAAATGGAAATAGGATGTTGTTCTTCGGTTGTTTTTCAGCTGAGCTGGACTTTTTGTAACTCCTTTGGAATTCTCTTGACAAAGATACTAGAGTGGCTTGCCATTTTCTTCTCCAGCTCATTTTACAGATGAGGAACTGAGGCAAATGCAGTTAAGGGACTGTGTCAGGAGCACACTGTATTAAGTATCTGAGGCCAGATTTGAATTTATGAAGATGAGTCTCTGTGATTCTGAGCCCAGTGCTCTTATCTAACTGCCCCTTAGGTAGCCTGGAATGTAAGAAACCACTAAAATGAGGGAACACAATCAGTGGGCTCTTAAGCCAGTGAAAAAGACTAGATACACTCCAGCCTCTTTAAAGCTACCAGAGAACCCTGAAAAAGTTTATCATAGTTGGCTTGCAATCTGTGCAGGCCCAGGAAGACAGATAGACACAAAATGAAAGAAAAAATTCAGTGTTTCGTAAGGTTTTATTCTGTGTGTGTCTACATGCTTCTATATGTGTTTGTGTGTGTTATCTTTGGTTGGAAGCAGAGATGGTATCTACATGCAGCAAACTACTGTTTGGCAAAAATAAATATAATAACTACAAAAATAAGTACAATAAATCAGTGCACCTTGTTGGCAGTATTTTCAAGTTGTTGTTGAGTCATCCTTTTATCAATTGTGTTTGATTCTTCAAGACCCTATTTAGGGTTTTCTTGGAATTTGAGTGGTTTTCCATTTCCTTCTCCAGTTCATTTCACATATGAGGAAACTGAGGAAAATAGGGTGAAGTGACTTATCTAGGGTCACACAGCTTGTAAATATCTAAGGTCAAATTTGAAATCACAAACATGAGTCTTTGTGACTCCAAGCTCAGCATTCTATCCATTGTGCCACATAGCTGCCCCAATGTTTTCAAATAAGAATATTTTATTTGTTTGATCTCTATGACACCATTTATTTTCTTTTGCCACTTTGAGAGAAATTTTCTGGCAGAGGTCCCTTGACCTCAGTCTAAATGTGAGTCAGTGTTTTATTTTAATACATTTTCTAGTTATAAATAAACAAGCTTGTAACAGTGGAAATATTTTAATCAAAGCAATATAGGAAAAAAAAGGAAATCCTTGCCATGTGCACATGTCTTAATGAAGAAATATTCATTATTCGTTTGCATAGCTATGAACATGAGAACCATGATTTTACAAACTGGAAGGGAACCTCTTCCAAAGAATTATACTAAACAACAGCAACAATGGCCAGATGTGGGTCTCTAGACACAAATATTGTTATTTAAATCTCTATGTTCTGTCCTTGATGCAATTATTATGAAAGAACTTTTAAATGATTTTTGTATCAGTGCTATGAATAAAAGTGGCACGAGACTAATGTAATATTTTTAAGTGGTCTACTATAGTGGTTTTTGAACCCTACAAGCACCTAAAAACACACTGTAGGCTCTTTTGTTAACCATTTGGATGTAGTGCTCTAGAGGATCTAATTATTCTACCTGACTGCACAGAGAAATCAGCAAAAAATATGCCTTAACACTAATCATTGATTCCTTGAAAGATTTCTTAAGACCTTCTAGGCTTTTTCCCAGTCCTCTTAACAAGCTCTTACAAACTCATATACAATTTCTATTAAGTAGGTGAAACAAAAGTAAAGAACAAATTTTTATTGATGGAACAACTCATCAAATTTTGTGGTAGAAAGTGTATGGTAAGGGAAATTCTCTAGATTGACAAACTTGTAAAAGCTTAGAATTCAATATAAACTTCATTTAGAGGAAACAAAGAAGTACATCGTGTTCTTCATTCGTACTATACTTCTGTCATCTTGGAGATTCTGAAGAAAACTAATCTAATGCAATCCACTTAATCTGAAGTTAATGCAAATGATATAAATTGAGTCCTCATTTCCCAATTCCCGTGTTTCCAGTCACAATTGTAGTGGGAAACTTTTATTGGCCATTCGTGAGATCAGAAATATTTTGAGCTTCATGGGTTCAGAAATGGTGCAGATTTTTTTATTTTTGTATTTGTATCTAGCACAGTACTTACGACAAAGTAAGAATTTTTTTAATGCCCTGCCTATGTTTATGCTTTTTTGCTTCTATTTAGAGTAACTTAATACACACACACACATAAACACGCACACAAACACACAACAACAAAAAAAACCTTACAACTTAAATAATTTAGAAAAACAAAGAGGTTGTAGATTTTACTTTTTAGGGTGTAAGTGCCACAGTGGACTTCTCTTTTATTACAGAGTTACACTAAGGACTCAGTTTATGCTGATGTGAATAACTTTATATACTAATGTCTGGAAGAAGGCCCAAATCTTTCTGCTGAGCTCTGAATTGTTTAGTAAGCATGGAGACAGTGTGCTGCATATTAATATTATGAGTGATATCAGTTTTTTTTTTCTTTTTCAAAAAGAAAAGAAATTGGCAACTTCTCAAAAGATGTAAATAATGAATTGCTTTCTAGGTAATAGAGCTAAGGTTGCCAGTTTGAAAAAAAAAATGTTAAAGGGTCAGGTTACAGAATTCCCCCAAAAACATCTTACCAGGAAAAAGATATTAGATTAAGTAACTAAGTAGCAAATACCAATCTGAATTATACAATGGTTCTGTGGTTAATGGAACTTGATTAAGGAAAGTAAAGTTGTTACTGTCCTTAAAATTCCCAGAAAAAAAAACACAATTAAACATTACATAGAAATGGCATGTCATGTATTTGCATTAACAGTTTCATTAAAAGTAGGTCAGGTTTATACTAGCTCTGTCTAAAACAAATATTTTTGTTTTAGCACTGAAGTCAATATTGGGTTCCACAAAACAAGGTTCACGTGTATGAATAAACAAATAAAAGAGATTCTCCTTATTTGAAGATAATTGGTATTTTAAAGAGGCCAGCTTAAGTGAATCCACTTAAACAAGTTACCAGAATTTCATGGTAAATATTAAAGGAGAAAAAGCTTGGATATGTATGTTATTTTGAAATATAAAATTAAAATTATTAAGTTATTTAATTAAATAAGAAAATTCATGTGATGGTTGAAGTTATTACTAAATCTTTTATACCAATTATGTTATTAATTAATTATGGAAATTAGTCATGTTGATTTAATGAGGAAGGTACCAGCATACGCTTTTTGACAAAAATCGTTTGACGGAAGGGTGGAATAGCCTTCCCTTCATTTTGACTTTTGAAATACAATCATAAGGAGAATTTTTTTTTGCAAAAATATCCAAGAACTTCATCAGTTTTACTTACCCTCTTTCAGTTCTTTGGCATCTAAAGCATTCGCTTTTAAGGACTATCATCAGGGAGAGATTTCTCACAAAGAATTTGGCTTGGTGGGAAAGCACAATATGGGCTATAACCTGGTATTAAACTAGAGTATGTGAACAGGGACTAATTTATAAATGGTCAGTTCATTATTGACTACTTTCATGTTATGACAACTTCTGCATCTTTACACAATCCCCTAACCTTATATGTAATCCACACAGTCCAGTGAACTTTGTGCCCACTTCAGATTGAAGAAGACCAGAGATCAAACTCCTTCTGACATCCATATGTTGTGTGAAACCTCTTACTACCACTGACAATTGTCTGAGAAAATAAGCTGTGGAACAATTACTGATCTGAGTTGGTGGGAGGTTTCTCCTGGTGACTTTTTAATGATATTACTAGACAGAACAAAATAAATGGATACATAATTAGTGAGGGTGGGAGGTTAGAAAGTGAATTAGAAAATCAATTTAATTAATACTTAATCATGTTGTTCTATATAATAATAGTAGAAAGTTAGAGTTTAGTTTTTAAACATTTATCTGAATTTTCAAGATGTTTCAGATATTTCATCTCATTTGATTCTCAGAACAGTCATACGAAGTAGCTAGTACAAGTATTAACCCATTTTATAAATGAGGAAAATAAGATTTAAGTGATCTATTAGTCTTCCTCACAAAGTTTGTGAGGACACATGGTGCGGTATTTAGGGAACTGAATTTTAAAACAATAAAACTTGGGTTCAATTATCTCTTCTGATACATACTGGCTTTATTGCCCTGGCCAAATCACTTAATCTCCCAGTGCCCTAGAAAATTCTCTATGCATTCTGCTAAAACAACTTGCCTACATTGGTAGAGGTATTATCCTCCCCTGGAAGTTCCTTATAGGAATAAACTTGAAGGCATTTGCTAGCTACTTGACCCTGGGCAATTCACTTAACCCTCTCTGCCTCAGCTTCCTCATCTGTAAAAGCAATCTGTAGAAGGAATGGCAAA
Organism: Notamacropus eugenii; assembly: GCF_028372415.1. Taxonomy (NCBI): domain Eukaryota; kingdom Metazoa; phylum Chordata; class Mammalia; order Diprotodontia; family Macropodidae; genus Notamacropus; species Notamacropus eugenii. The sequence continues at coordinate 166,118,160 of NC_092875.1, read as the reverse complement.
CCACTCCAATATCTTTACTAAGAAAACCCAAAATGGGGTCATGAAGAGTCAGACATGATTGAAATGACTGAACAACAACATGAAATTGAAGGTCTATGTCCTAATGTTTACAAGAAATCTAGTAAATATCAGGAGTGGAATTCAATCCCAAGTCTATCCTGAGTTAAAATTGAGCATCCTTTCCATTATGTTTCATTATATTATTACAATTTATTTGAAGTCTCATTTTTAGAGAAATCATTGGACTATTCATTTTGGGTTAAAATTCAACTAAATGCTGAGAAATAAAATGTTTGATTCAATTTTTCAAGCAATCGATTAAGGTAACAATTTACATGACAAAAAGATGCTATGTTATTTAAGGATAAAAATTAGACTATTTAGAGAAAATGATTTACCATAGTATGATCTTTTTAACTTATGCCACAAATACCACACCTTTTTCCTAGTACAATCATTAATGCATTATAATAATTTCAGCTTTCATGCAGTAACTAGTATGGTTCTACACTGTACATAATATGCATCCATCCTTTGCTAAGTTCTCTATGGAGCCTTCTCTAAGTCCCTAGCTAGACCTTAGGTGGATCGTTCCTTCCTCTCTTCCCTTACTACATTTGTTTTCTACCCTTCTCATAGTACTACTCCTATGAGCTTGGTATTGTTATTTTTTACATACTTTATCTTTCTAGTTTGTACACTTCTTCACTGAGAAACTACAGGTTTCAAAACTTATTATCTTTGTAAACCCCAAGGAACTAACCCAGTGCCTCACATTTACTAAATATTCAAGAAATGAATTCAATAAGTAAAGAAAATTAAGATTTTTCTTTGTTCCTTGATTATGAACAGGCTTTAGTGCAGAAGAAACAAAGTTTGGTTACTTAAAGATTTTTGTATCTTGTTAATTTTATTTACTAAAAGTAAATCAGAAAAAAAAATTCTCGAAAAATCTACTTTTTAATTAGAAAAAAAGAAAAATGAACATAAGCTGCTACTTTATAAAGTGAGGGAAAGCTTAAATTTTAGAAACCCAACTACCTAGCCCTCCATAAGAAATTAAAGAAGTCAGAACTTCAGACAGATGAGTGAAATTTACTTGCTCATTTAGCTTCAGTGAAACAAAAATATAATTTATAATAGTAAAGCATTTAATGAAAAATTGATGGTAAACTATAGTGATAGTGCTGAAATTTTCTCCAATATATATATCATGAACACTTCAATATAACAGCTATTAACTGAGGAAATTTCCAAGCTAATAACTTTGTAGTATTTATGAAAATACACACTGTAGAGTTTGAACGAGTTGAAGGAAGGAGAGAACAGTGGTTACTGTGCCAAGAAAGGCATTTGATCATTAATTTCTAACTGTAAAGAAGCCTTCTGTTTTCAAATGAGCAATTGCAGAGTTGTGATTTATTTATATGTTCTTCCAAGATGGCATCTCTTACAGCTTTCATTTAAGCAGGGGTTGGTTTAGCTGTGTGAAACTCTACTTCAATCAATTTTATTTCAACGAAGACTAACTATATTCAGAGTATAGTGTGATTCTCCAGATATAATGGAAGAGACAAAAATCAATTCCCATTTTCTAAGTAGAAAAAGTCCATAGTGGCACCAGGTCCATCCTTAATTACAGAGCTTCTGTTAGACCTTATAAGAAATATTAATAACATCCAGTGATTTAACAGCTTGTCTTGAAAGGGGTTTCTAATAATAATAGTCAAACATTCATTCCAAAGAGGGTATTTTTGGCATATCAACTATTCTTCATTAATAAATTCAACATTATCTCTTTGTATTATTGGACTAAGCAATGTCTGGTCATAAAAAGCATATGTGTGTGTATGTCTGTGTGTGTGTGTGTATACAAACACATATATGTACAAAATCAAGACTTTGGATGAAATAATTGTTATAGGTAAACTATGACTAGCCCTTACATTGTGCTTTGAAGTATGTAAAGAATTTTGTGTAGGATCCTTACAATAACCTTGGGAATGAAGTGTTATTATTTCCCCCTTTTCACAAAGCAGAAAACAGAATCTGAAGGAAGTTAAGAGACTTGACCAAATTCACAGAGCTATAAGTGTCAGAGGAAGGATTTGAATTATGCTCTTTAGGAATCCAAATCACGTATTCCATCTACTCTTCCACCTAGTTGTTTCAACGAAAATATGAAAAATGACAATGAAGGTCTATTTTTTGTATTATTTTGTGTAACTTTCATTAATTTTGGGACAACTAAGTGGTGCAATGGTTAGTGTGTGAGATCTAAAGTAAGGAAGACTCATCTTCCTCAGTTCAAATCTGTCTCATACACTTACTAGCTGTGTGGACAAGTCACTTAACCCTGTTTACCTCAGTTTTCTCATCTATAAAATGAGCTGGAGAAGGAAAGACAAATCATTCCAGTTTCTCTGCCAAGAAAACTTTAAATGGGGTTATGAACAGTCAGAGACAACTGAAAAAACTGAACAACAAAAAGTAATGAAAAAAAATTCCTTCTAGAAGTAATTATAATGATAGCTTATATTATCATAGCATTTTTATTGTTATAAGATTATATAAACAGTGTCACTTGACTCTCACAACAACCTTATGAGGTAGAAAGTCACATGTATTGGGATTCTAACATAATTCAAATCAGCAAGCTTTTATTAATTACCCTCTAATTGCAAGGCACCTTGCTAGTCAATGGAGTTCCAAAGTCAAAATAGTCCTTAACTTCAAACAGCTTTTTTTCTATTAAGAGATATAACATATAAGCAGATACATACATAAAAGATAATTTGAGGAATGAACAGACACTTAAAAGTAGTGTGATCAGGAAAGTACTGTAATAACCACTTCAGGGAGTATGACACGGAGGAGGCTCAGCTACTGCAAAGCTAGTTAAGCAGCTGGACTGATACCCGGATTTTCTGACTAGAAATTTCATGCTATTGTGATAATTGGGATGAAGTAAATTATCTGAAAGGCATATTGCATTGGTGAATAATGGATTTTTTTAGGTTTTCTTTTTGATAGACCATTAAGCAAAATACGACATTCTTGTGTAGTTCTATCTCAGAAACAATTATAAAGGTTGAGTTCCTTAGGTGACAGCTACCTTAGGTTCATGGTACTTTGTAGGTCTGCACTCATAAAACTATAGCTTATGAGCTCACACCAGTTAACCTTCACTAGTCAGCCAGAGGACAAAAGCATTTATTGAGATGTCATATAATGACCAACAGGAACAAAGCATTCTCTTCACAAAACTGAGAGCACACTCTCTCACAGATACATGATGAGACTGGGAAGAATGAATATATGGAAAGAGTATTCAAGTAGAGAGATGCACACTTAGACAACATACAGAGCACTTCAGGGCTCCAACATTCTTTCTGTTTTCATTGTGTCTTGGTGCTATTCCCCTTTGTTTCAGCATTTCTGCTGGTCATGTCACTCAGTTGGGTTCCCAAGGTATATTTTCCTCTGCTCCTCAAATCCCTGTGTCAAAGCTGGTTCTCTTCTCAACATATTAAGCTCAATTGTCAGAGATGTTTCCTGCCTCAGTCACTGGGCCTGCTCCCCATGGGGGTGTGAAGTAGCAGGAATGAGAAATCCTCAATCCACCAGACAAGGCTTTTCAAAGGCTAGGTTCTTCTATATCTAAATCCTTTCTCAATTGCCAGAGGACACATTTCCTGGAGATAATTCCTTCTGTATTCTCTCACTAGAGTGTCTTGAGTTTTAAAAGATTCCATGGACTTGGAAAATACTGAACAGCTTCCCCACATATTATAAAGGTTGAATGAAATATAAACACTTCGTTTCACTTCATTTAATATCTTATACCTACTTCATTTTTTTCTTTTACCTTCCTTTAACTTTTGTCATTTTGTAAACTGGAAATGTAGGTAACCAATAGATCAAAGATGTGCTGATCAACTTCCCCAATCATACTTATTGTAATTTAGTAAATAATCTCAACCTTTTTAAAGAATTAAAGGGTAGGCAAAATGAAGATTTCCTTAGGTAATACATTTTAAATATAATCATATGCTTCACATTTCCATATACCTCATATACATCTATTTTTTTCCACTAAAGTAGCTGTTCCCTACCTTATAGCACCGTATCATCTCACATTTGGACTGGTGGAAATAGCCTTCTGTTCAAAATTCCTACCTCAAGTCTTTCCCCATTTCAACGCATCCTTCCCTTAGCTTCCAAAGTGATCTTCCTGAAGCACAAGTCTGAACAATAACTACTGACTACTCAAAAACTCCCTATTACATTCAGGATTAAATTTAAATTTTACTTGCTTTGTAAGGCCCTTCACAATCTGGGGTCTTCCAAACTATCCAGTCTTCTTACACATATACCCCTCCATGTTTCCAGCTACACAAGGGTTTTTGCTTTTCCTTGCACAGCATAGTCCATCTCGTTATTCCACGGATTTTCACTAGTTATGCTGCCCCTTTCTGGAATGCTCTCCCTTCCCATCTCTGTTTCCTGGTCTCTTTTAAGATATAGCTCCATCCTACCTTCTGCAGTATGCCATTATTGGTCTCCCATTATTCCAGTGCCAATCATCTCAGTTATTTTCAGTCTAATACGTATATAAAAGGTGCTCCCAATGTCTTGGTGCAATTTTAACTTGTTAAATCTTAATACTGAGCTAAGACTTTTGGGATATTCAGTATATTGTATATACATAGTTGTTTACATGTCATCAACCACATAAGACAGTGGATAAAGTAATGGCCTGAAATCAGGGAGACTTGATTTCAAATTCAACTTGAAACCCTTTTTTTGTATGAGTCTGGACAAGTCAATTAACATCTATCTGCCTCAATTTCCAAAACTGTAACATGAAGAAAATAATACTTATTTCCCAGTGTTGTTGTGAGGATTAAATGAATTTAAATTCATAAAGTGTTTAGTACACAGTCGTTGGGATACAGGAGGTATTTAATAAATTCTTATTCCCTTTCCTTTCCCCCACTCACCCTTCCCTGTCAGAATTCCTTGACAGCAGGGACCTTGATTTTGCCTTTGTTTGAATCCTCAGTGTATGGGACAGTGTCTAGCTCATGGTAAGTAGTTGATAAAAGCATGTTGACTGACAGATTGCTTCAGTTATCTCATGGGGATAACCCTTCTTTGACAGAAGTACTCAAAAATAAATTGAAAATTATTCCATAATATGCATAAAACAAAGCATTTTCCTTTGCTGCAGATCCAGCGTGGAGAAAACAGTGTTATAATGAGAATATATAATCAATTAAAGAAAATAGTTGCTATGTAAATACTATACAATTAAGAATTTAAATATTGGAAGAGTGATAAAGGAATTAAGGTAAGCTGATTCTTAGACAACACATAGTCCTTTGCTCTTCCCATATAAAATATCTTGTGAACTTGGTGCTACCTGCTTAAGCCTGAACTCTACTGATGGAGAGTTTAAGGAGCCAGCACCCACTTCAGAGCCTCCACTGTCTCATATGTAAAACAAAAAAGGGAGTTGGACTAGCCATTCTCTAAATTTACTTTCATCTCCTAATCCATGCTCCTATGATTCTAAGTAACAATTAAGCTTGGTTCATATATTACCACAAATTCTAATACCAAGACTTGTTATCATATGAAATAATATCTGCCACAAATGCAGTCATTAGAGAGAGAATTGAAATGATTGAGAAATGGATATATTTGATGGCGGTGGTATTTAGAATGGTCAAGATCATACCCCTAAAAAAATCTTTGTCACACTAAGAACAAATAAAGTAAAAAACAAAGTTTTTACCATGATTTTAATAGACAATCAGTATCTCTCTTTCTCGCCCCCCCACTCTGTGTGGTGTGTGTGTGTGGATGTGTGTGTGAGTGTGTGTGTGTGTGTGTGTGTGTGTGTGTGTGTGTGTGTGTGTGTGTGTAGAGAGAGAGAGATAATTAACAAAGAGGCAAAGAAAGGAACATGAATTTCTCATCTGCTCATCATCGGGCTAGTCAGTGGTGATAGGAGGAAAAGAAGAAAAGACAGAATTAGCTTTCAGAAGTTGGTAAGCTCCAGGGATTCCACTGTTAGCTATATCTCCGAATAAAAGTACTGATCAAAAAACATCTTTATAGATACCAATATATTTATGGCAGAAATCTCTGTGACAACAAAGGATTTAAAGCATAATATATGACCATAAATTAGATATTAGATATACAAACTTTGGGACAAAAATGTAATGAAACTTTTTTGTGCTATAAGAAATAAGGAGGGTTACATGGGGTTAGGGAGCTCAGAGCACATAGGCTGCACCAGTGAAGACTAGGCCATAGCCATAGCAGAGACAGAATGATCCAAGGCAGATTGAATCAGAAAGAGCAGTGCTGATTCCCAAGCCTCTAGGCGCTGGATTGGAGTTCAGTAGAGCTGAGTGAGAGAGAAGCACAGGGACTGTGTCAGCACATGCAGCCACACCTGGGGCAATCAGCCCATGGAGTAAATGTTTGAAAGTCACCTGCTTGAACTTCTGAGAGCTAAGATGGTGGAGTAAACTGCAAGTGTTCTCACCTTCCCTGGTTGATCTTGAAAAGCCCAGAGAATATCGCTCAAAGAAAAATCCTGGAATAGTGGAACCAGCAGAAGGGGTACAGCAGTCTTTCAGCTAGGAAAGATAGAGAGATTGATGGGAAGAGTTCCACTTACTGTGGTTGAAGGGGAACAGTGCAGGACTGGAAAAGTTCCAGCAAGTAATTGCCCAATAGACTATCAAAAGAGCCTGAACACCAAGAGGGTGGAGACTAAATACCAATACCAGGACCCAGGCATGCCTTCACACAACCAGGGGAACTGAACAGACACCAGTGCAGACAGGGGTTCACCAAACCCTGAGCTTGCCTGTACTCTATCACAGACTTAGGGGAGGAGAAGACCTCCCATGGCCAGACCATCCCTCCCATACTTCACACCCTGAGCTTCAATGGAACCCCAGGGAAATGAAGAGAGACTTCACCTGGCCTTGGTCTTGGCACACACCAGCCAGCTCAGCACCAGGTAAACTGCAACATTATATAGCTTCTAGTTGAAGGAATCAGAAGCTACAACACACAAGGCCAGAAACCAGGCCCCAAACTCTCAGCATTAGAAACATGGAAAAGAACCCCCAGAAGTACAGATCCACTTTAAAAGTCAAGAAAAACACATGGAAAAGAAGCAAATTAGAAAAGTAAAGATCATGGAATCTTACTTCATGGATAGGGAAGATCAAAATATGAATTCAGAGGAGGACAGCACTGAAAATATACCCATATCTGAAACCACAAAAGGGAATATGAAGTGATCTCAAGCCCAAAAAGTATTGCTGAAAGAGCTCAAGAAGGATTTTCAAAGTTTAATTAGAGAGGTAGAAGCAAAACTGGCCAATGATTTAAAAAATACAATTGACAAAATGAAAAAAGAATTGACAAAAGAGAATGACTCCTTAAAAAATAAAATTGGCCAAATGTATAAGGAGGTACAAAATTAACTGGGAAAATTGGACAAATTGAAAAGGAAGTAAAAAAGATAACTGAAGCAAATAATTTGCTTAAAATTAGAATTGGGCAAGTAGAAGCTAATGACTCTATGAGGGATCAAGAATTAGTCAAATAAAATCTAAATAATGAAAAAAAAAAAAGAAAATGTAAAACATCTCATTGGAAAAAACAACTGATGTCAAAAATAGAACCGAGAGAAGATCTAAGAATTATTAGTCTACTGGAAAGTCATGATGAAAAAAGTAGCCTGGACAATATCTTCCAAAAAATCATCAAGAAAAACTGCTCTGGGGTGCTAGATCCAGAGGGCAAAATAGTCATTGAAAGAATCCACCAATCACCTCCTGAAAAAGATCCCAAATAGAAAATACCAAGGAATACAATTTCCAAATTCAAGAACTATCAGGTCAAGGAGATAGTCCTGCAAGCATCCAGAAAGAAACAATTAATATATTGAGGAACTACAGTTAGGATCACACAGGACCCTGCAACTTCTACAGTATAGGATCAGAGGGATTGGAATACGATATTCTATAAGGCAAAAGAGCTTGGACTATAACCAAGGATCAATTACCCAGCAAAATCTAGCACAATCTTTCAAGCAAGGAGATGGACATTAAAGGGATTTGCAGACCTTCCTGATGAAAAGACGAGAGCAAAATAGAATACTTGATCTTCAAATTCAAGATTCGAGAGGCATAAAAAGGCAAATGGAAAAAAGAAAAGAAAAGAAAACTTGTTATATGGGCAAACCATTTACATCCCTATATAGGAGGATGATACTTGTCAATCTTGAGAATTGTATATTATGACATTAAAAGGGATATATGTAAAATCAACTATTAAAGGAGAAGTTAAGGGAATTACAGGAAGAAATAGACAGCAAAACTATACCAGTGTGGGACCTCAGCCTCCCTCTTTCTGAACTTGATGAATCTAACCTCAAAATAAGAAAAAAGTGAAGGAGGTGAATAGAACTCTGGATAATGTAGTCATGATAGATCTCTAGAGAAAAGTTGAATAGGGGTGGAAAGGAATATACCTTTTTCTCAGTGGTACATGGCACATATACAAAAACCATGTCCTAGGGCATAAAAACCTCATAATATAGTGCAGAAAGGCAGAGATAGTCAATGCATCCTCCTCAGATCATAATGCAATAAAAATTATATGTAATAAAAGGCCATAGGAAGATAGACTAAAAATTAAGTGAAAACTAAATAATCTACTCCTAAAGAATTAGTGGGTTAAACAACAAATGATAGAAATAATGAACTCCTTCATTCAAGAGAATGACAATAATGAGGAGGAAATTAAAACAATAATTAGAAATTACTTTGCCCAACTGTATGTCCATAACTTTGAAAATCTAAGTGAAATGGATGAATATTTTTAAAAAATTTCCCAGGTTAAGAGAAGGGTAATTTGAATACTTTAATAACCCCATCTCAGAAAAAGAAATTGAACAAGCCATCTATGAACTGCAAAGGAAAAAATCTCCAGGGCCACATGGATTTACAAGTGAATTCTAACAAACATTTAAAGAACAGTTAATTCCAATATTATATAGACCGTTTGAGAAAATTGCCAAAGGAGTTCTACGAAATTCTTTTTAAGATACTAAGGTGGTTTTGATACCTAAACCAGGAAGAGACAAAACTGAAAAAGAAAATAATAGACGAATTTCTCTAATGAATATAGATGCAAAAGTTTTAAATAAGATATTAGCCAAAAGAATACAGCAACTTATCATGAGAATAATACATTATGGTAAGCTGGGATTCCTACCAAGAATGCAGGACTAGTTCAATATTAGGAAAACTATTAACATCATTAATCATATCTACAAAATACTAACAGAAAACATGTGATTATCTCAATAGATGCAGAAAAAGTTTTTGACAAAATACAACATGCATTCCTGTTGAAAACATTGGAGAGTATAGGAATAAATGGAGCCTTCCATAAAATAATAAGCAGTATCTACCTAAAACCATTGGCAAGCATTATATGTAATGAGAATAAGCTAGATGCATTTCCAATAAGATCAGGGGTGAAACAAGGATGTCGGTCCATTGTCACCACTATTATTCAACGTGGTACTAGAAATGTTAGCTTTACCAATAAGAAAAAGAAACTGAATGAATCAGAATAGGCAAAGAAGAAGCTAAGTTATTACTCTTTCCAGATGATACGATGATATACTTAGAGAATTCCAGAGAATCAAGTAAAAAATTACTTGAAATAATAAATAACTTTTGCAAAGTTGCAGGTTACAAAACAAACCCACATAAAACATCTGCATTTCTATATATTACTAAGAAAGCCCAACAAAAGACAGAAGGAGAAATTCCATTTATAGCTACAGTAGACACTATAAAATATTTGGGAGTTTACCTGCCAAACCAAACCCAGAAACTATGTGAATACAATTACAAAACACTTTCACACTAATAAAGTCACATCTAAATAAGTGGAAAAACATAAGTTCCTCATGAGTAGGCCAAGCTGATATACTAAAAATGACAATTCTACATAAATTAATTTACTTATTCAGTAACATATCAATCAAACTACCAGATAATTATTTTCTAGAGCTAGAAAAAATAACATCAAAACTCATCTGGAAGAACAAAGGGTCCAGAATATCAACGGAACTAACAAAAAAAATGCTAGGGAAGATGGCCTAGCCTTACCAGATCTCAAATTGTATTATACAGCAGTAATCATCAAAACCACTTGGGACTGGCTAAGAAAGAGAGGGTTAGACCAGTGGAATAGGTCAAGTACCCAAGACACAATAGTCGATAAATACAGCAGTCTACTGTTTGATAATACATGGACTACAGTTTCTGGAATAAGAACTCACTGTTTGACGGAAACTGCTGGGAAAGCTGAATAACAGTGTGGTGGAAACTGGGCATAGATAAATGCCTGACACTGTACACAAGAATAAAGTCCAAGTGGTTACATGATCAAGGGATGAAGGTTGAAACTATAAAAAAATTCAGGGAATAAGGAATACTCTATTTATCAGATTTATGGAGAATTAAGAAATTTTTGACCAAACAAGAGACAGAGAACATTATGAAGGGCAAAATGGATAATTTTGATTGTATTAGATTGAGAAGTTTTGCACAAACAAACCCAATGCAGTCAAGATTAGGAGGGAAGGAGAAAACCGGGAAAGAATTTTTGCCACTAGTGTCTGTGATAAAGGCCTAATTTCTAAAATATATAGAGACCTGAGTCAAACGTACAAGAATAAAAGTCATTCCCCAATTGATAAATGGTCAAAGGATATGAACAGGCAGCTTTCAGAAGAAGAAATTACAGCTATCTATAGTCCCACGAAAAAATGCTCCAAATAACTATTGATTAGAGAGATGCAAATAAAAAAACAAAACTATGAGATACAAAAATGTGCATACACTTTGACTCACCAATATCATTTCTAGGACTGCATCTTAACGAGATCATAAAAATGGGAAAGGGTCCCACATGTACAAAAATATTCATAGCAGTTCTCTTTGTGGTGACCAAGAGCTAGAAATCAAAGGGATGCCCATCAATTGGGCAACGGCTAAACAAGTTGTGGTATATGAATATAATGGAATACTATTGAGCTATCAGAAATGATAAACAGGAAGATTTTAGAGACACCTGGAAGGACGTATATGAACTGATGTTGAGTGAAAGGAGCAGAACCGGGAGAACTTTGTTCACAGCAACAACCACAGTATGTGAGGAATTTTTTCTAGTACACTTAGCCCTTCATAGAAATGCAAGACTCTAAAGAATTCTCAATGGACTCTTAAGGTAAAATGCTTTCCACCTACAGAGAAAGGACTATGGAATTAGATTGCAGTATGAAGCAACCTATTTACTCTTGTGTTTTGTTTTGGTTTGGTTTGGTTTTTCTCATGGTTACTCCCATTCATTTTAATTCTTCCATGCAACATGACTAAGGTGAAAATGTATTTAGTAAGAATGTATGCGTAGAACCCATATAAAATCGCATGCCATCTTGAGAAGGGAGGGGGGAGGAAAGAGGGAGGAAGGGAGAGAAAAACTAAGATTCATGGAAGTGATTATAGAAAACTGAAAACAAATAAATCAATTAATAATAAAAAGAAAAAATAAAGGGGATATACAAAGACAGAAGGAGTGGGTATAAGTTAACTGATGTGAAGATAAAAAACATAGTTAAAGGATGTGAAGGGATTGTAATGGGAGAAGAGGAAAGGAGAAGGTAAAAAAAGTAAATTACATCCCATGAAGAGGAACAAAATCATATTATAGTAGAGGGAAGAAGAGAGGCAGATTAGCATTATTTGGGCTTTACTCTCTAGATTTGGTTAAAGGAGGGAACAACATACTAAGTCAAGTATAGAAATCTAACTTGCCCTACAGGCAGTGGGAGGGGAAAAGGAAAAGAAAAGAGAAGGGGTGGCTAGAAAGGAGGGTAGAACTAGTAAGGGAAAAGAGAGGGGACTGATAGAAGGGAGGGAAAATTGAGGGAGGCTGTGGCTAAAAGTAAAACTCTTGAGAAGGGGAAAAGAGGCAGGAGAAATAAAAGCATAAAACAGTAGAGGAAGGATGGAAAGAAAGACACAGATAGTAACCATAACTTTGAATGTGAATGGGATGAACTCTCCCACAAAACTGAGACAGATATGAGAATGGATGAAAAACCATACTCCTACAATATGTTGTTTACAAGATACACATTTGAAGTGTGTGGGGGGAGGGTGCAGGGAGGAGAAGAGGGTGGGGAAAACAGGGTAAAGATAAAAGACTGGAGCAGAATATATTATGCTTCAGCTGATGTAAAAAAAGCAGGGCTAGCAATCTCAGAAAAAGTAAAAGCAAAAATAGATCCAATCAAAAGAGATAAGGAAGAAAATTATATCCCGCTAAAAGTCACCATAGACAACGAAATAATGTCATTCCTAAACATATATGCACCAAGTGCATCCAAATTATTTGAAGAGAAGTTAAGGGAGCTACAGGAAGAAACAGACAGTGAAACTATACAATTGGGGACCTCAACCTGCCCCTTACTAAACTTGATGAATCTAAACTCAAAATAAACAAGAAAGAAGTGAAGGAGGTGAACAGAGTTCTGGAAAAGGTAGATATGATAGACCTCTGGAGAAAAATGAATAGGGATAGAAAGGAATATCCCTTTTCTCAGCAGTACATGCCACATAAACAAAAACTGACCATGTACTAGGGCATAAAAATCTCACAATCCAATGCAAAAAAGCAGGGAGAGTAAATGCATCCTTTCCAGATCATGATGAATAAAAAAATTATATATAATAAAGGGCCATGGAAAGATAGAGCAAAACATAATTGGAAACTAAGCAATCTAATCTTAAAGAATGAGTGGGTCAAACAACAAATCATAGAAAGAATCAATAATTTCATTCAAAAGAAAGGCAATGAGACAACCTACCAAAACTTATGGGATGCAGTGAAAGCAGTTCTTGGGGGAAGTTTTATATCTCTGAATGCTTATATCAATGAAACAGAGATCAATGAACTGGGTATGCATCTGAAAAATCTATAAAAAAGAACAAATTAAAAATCCCCAATTAAATGTCAAATTAGTAATATTGAACACCAAATGAGAGATTAATAAAACTGAAATTAAGAAAAGTATTGAATTAACAAGTAAAACTGAGCTAGTTTTATGAAAAAAACAATAAAATTGATTAAAAAAAAACTGTGGTCAATTTGGTTAACAACAGAAAGAAGAAAACCAAATTACCAGTATCGAAAATGAAAAGGGTGAAATAATAATTAAAATTTAGAATGGAGCAAATGGAAACTAATGATTTTATGAGAAACCAAGAAAATTACAAAACAAAGCCAAAAGAATTAAAAAATAGAAGATAATGTGAAATATCTCACTGGAAAAACAACTGACCTCGAAATTAGATCCAGGAGAGACAATTTAAAAATTATTGGATGACCTGAAAGCCATGATCAAAAAAAAAAAAAAAAGAACCTAGACATCATCTTTCATGAAATTACTAGGAAAACTGCCCTAATATTCTAGAACCAAAAGGTAAAATTAATATTGAAAGAATACACCAATCACCTCTTGAAAAAGACCCGAAAATAGAAACTCCTAGGAATATTGTAGTGAAATTTCAAAGTTCCCAGGTCAAGGAGAATACTACAAACAACTAGAAAGAAACAATTTGAATATTGTGGAAATACAATCAGGATGATACAAGATCTAGTAGCTTCTACATTGAGGGACTGAAGGACTTGGAATACGATATTCCAGAAGTCAAAGGAACTAGGATTAAAACCAAGAATCACCCAGAAAAACTGAGTAAAATACTTCAGGGGAAAAATGGTTATTCAATGAAATAGAGGACTTCCAAGTATTCTTGATGAAAAGACCAGAACTGAATAGAAAATTTGACTTTCAAACACAAGAATCAAGGGAAACATGAAAAGGTAAACGGGAAAGAAAAATCATAAGGGATTTACTAAAGTTGAACTGTTTACATTTCTCCATGGAAAGATATTTGTAACTCTTGAAACTTTTCTCAGTATTTGAATAGTTGGAGGGATTATGCACACACACACACACACACACACACACACACACACAGCACAGGGTGAATTCAATAGGTTGGGATGATATCTAAAAAAATAAAATTAAGGTGTGAGAGTAGAATATATTGGGAGGAGAAAGGGAGAAATGGACAAATTATGTCTCATAAAATAGGCAAGAAAAACTTTTTTCAATGGAAGGGAAGAGAGAGGAGGTGAGAGCGAAAAAGTGAAGCTTCCTCATTACATTAGGCTTAAGAAAGGAATAACATGCACACTCAATTTGGTATGGAAATCCATCTTACACTACAGGAAAGTAGGGGAGAAGGGAATAAGTGGGGTAGGGGGGATGATAAAAGGGAGGGCAAATTGGAGGAGGGAGTAATTAAAAGTAAACACTATTGGGGAGGGATGAAGTCAAAAGAGAGAACAGAATAAATGAGGGGCAGGATAGGATGCAGGGAAATACAGTTAGTCTTATACAACATGACTATTATGGAAGTCTTTGCAAAACTACAAAAATATTGCCTATATTGAATTGCTTAACTCCTCAGTGGGGATGAGTGGGGAAGGAGGAAGGGACAGAAGTTGGAAGTCCAAATTTAAGGAACTAATGTTCAAAATTGTTTTTGCATATAACTGGGAAAGAAGAAATACATGTAATGGGGTATAGAAATCTATTTTGCCCTACAATAAAAGAAAGAAGATGGGTATTTGAGAAGGGAGGGGTATGACAGATGGGAGGGCAGATTGGGGGAAGGGATAATCAAAATGCATGGCATTTTGGGGTGGGGGAGGGGAGAGATGGGGAGGAAACTTGCAACTCAAACTTTTGTGGAAATGAATGTTGAAAACTAAAGATAAAAAAATCAAATGGTATAGAAAATTTCTACCCTTGTTAATCAAGCAAAAAATTTTTATTCTCATTTTCTTAACTAGATGGTTAGCTACCAACTAATGAATAGAGGTCCTGTGAACCAGTAGAAATAAAAAAATGAAATCAAAGATCTTTCAAGTATTGGTAAATTATTTTCCTAGAAGTGAATATACATAATTACAATTACTTAAAATAAGAGACTAATGAAATTAACTTAAAAAAACTAAGGGAAATTTATTTATTCAAAGAAATTTAAAACTGAAAGAAACCTGAAAAATTATCTAAGCCAAAGAGCTAATTTTACAAATAAGTAAACTGAGCAGTAAAAAATAAAATTTCTTATCACTTTTTCAAGAATTAAGGATTAGTAAAAATTATTTGAGTTTCCTCTTCAGGTTCAAATGGCTGCAACATTTAGTGAATATTATGACTCAAATTCTAAGCTGTCTGAAATATTCTGCTGAGAAATTTTTGGATTCACACATATTTTATAGAACACAGAGTAGATCGAATCATTGATTTGGAGCCAAAAGAAACCTTAGAGGTCATCAACTTCAAGTCCTTGATTTTGCAGAAAAAAGTCATTGATGCCTAAGGTAAAGTGGCTTGGCCAAGACTGCATAGTATCAGAAATCCTCTAATGCTAATTTTAGTATTCTGTGGTTAGCAAGATGGGCCTGGAGTCAGGAAGAGCCAAGTTCAAATCTAGTCTCAGACACTCCCTAGCTGTATGATCTAGGGCAAGTCACTTAACCACTCTTTGCCTAGTTTCCTTAACTATAAAATGAGGATGATAATAGCAACCACCCCTCAGGGTTATAAAGATCAAATGAGGTATTTATAAAGTATTTAACATAGTGCCTACTACATAGTAGGTTTAATAAATTATTATTCCATTCTTTTTCCTTCTTCCTACTACACAATGATGCATCTTTAATTTGAAAAACAGAAGTTTTATGTTGTTTTAAGTTGACTACTATGGATATTCCCTGTAACATAGAATGATACATTAAACATCCCATTTTTCAGCTATTCTTTTTCCTTTCTAAGAAAATTACTACATACTCACTCTTTGTTCCTCACAGCTTCAAAGTTGTATTGTCAAATCACTGTTTTGACTTTTATCATTCTTGTTTCCATTGTTAGCTTTTTCCCCTATAAAAGGATGTTATGTGTACTCTTTTTAAAAAATTTTCTTTCCTTTTTTTGCCTGAAATAAGTATAGTTTTAGGAAGTATAATTTTTCCTCAACAGTATTCTCTAGTTTTTATTCTACAAACATTGACTGTGTTCTTTATGCATTAAGCTGAGTGACACTGGCATATGTATTAAACAACAAGATGAATTTCACATTTCCATTACAGAGCATAGACAAATTGCCCTGAGTTCTTGCTGCTTTTTCAGATGAGTCAGAAAAACTCAAAACACTGGCACTGACTCTTCTCCGCACATATCAGTGTATTCCTTGGCTGCACTAACATGTCACAGACTATAAAGGGACAGCCTTCGAAAGAATTCTGTGTATGAGGAAAATGTCAGATGATCTTACTTTTTCAATGTAATTTTTTTCAATCAAAACATTTTCTCTTTCCTGCTTCCTCACCTTACTGAAAACTTTTTTGACAAAGCTAAAAGAATATATTTGAAAGATGTATTTGGAAACAACATAATGAATTTGAATACTAAATTAAAATATAACCATTCATAAAAGGATCAACAATTTCAGAAAGCAAACTTAAATTTTTTTATGAAAACTAATCTTTTATGTAAATAATCTTTCTGGTACATTTTATATCTTGTCTTTGCTCAATCCAGCCTTTTGACTAACCATTCTTGTGGTTAGCTGTTTGTAGAAGAGAAACATGAAAAACATATTTTCTTCATACAGGTGGTTGACACAATGTTTGCAAGTCAGCTAGTTAACTAGCATTTTATTGAGCATTTATTCTGTGCCAGATACTGTTCTAAACAAGGGAACATGCATATAGAAAAGACAAAAATAGTCTTCCTGCCCTTGAGGAGTTCATATTCTAATGAGAGACAAAAAATGCAAAAAAAAACCCCAAAAAACCAACAAAAAAATATACATACAAGATATGAAAGGTGTAAATGCAATCTCAGAGAGAAAACAGTAGCAGAGGGAGACCAGGCTTGTTATAGCTAGATTACTTCTGAGTCTACAAATATCATTAAAGGTCTACTAGGTGTAAGACTTTGTATAGACAGATGAAAAACTCTATGCACTCAAATAACTTATAATTAAGTGGGAGGAGTGAGATTCAACATACAAATCAGTATGCTTCAAGGCAGAATTCAGGGAGGAAATAAAGAGATCCATAAAAAGTGCTCTAGAAAACTCAAGAATGGATTTGAGAAGGGCAAGACCATTTTCAGTTGAAGCCTTCAAATATCACTCAAGAAAAGTGATGGCATATCTGATGGGCCTTACTTATTTCTAGGCATTGTGGGTGGCCTGATTAAATGCATGCAAGCAAAAAAAAAAATGCAGGATGACAACAGAAATTAGCTAGTAGTACAAGTTGGAGGGAATGAGTGTGGTATGAAGAACAGTCTGTTGAAAGAAAACTAGAAAGGTACCAAAGAATGGCAGAATGAAAACTGGAAGCATCCTCGGATGTAGAGTGGAGTCACATCATGGAATTTTTAAATGCAAAACTGAAAAGTTTCTATTTTCTTTTATGAACAATAGAAAGATATTGGAAATTGTTGTCTAGGAGAGTAATGTGATCAGATCTTTGAAGAAGCGTACACATTATGCATCCTCTTTCTCCTCTTTCTCTTTCTTCTCTTTTTCTCTCTCTTTTTTTATATATGTGTGTATATACACAGACACATATATTAAATTACACATATACATGTACATGTGTGGATATGTGTGTATACGTACACCTGACATATACATATATGTGTATATGTGTGTGTACATGTCTACATACACACACCCTTACATGTATATGTGAAATTTAATGTCCAAAGCAATTACAGAAGGGTTGACTGATCCAGGTGCTTATTTCACCCCAACACAGGCAGATACACCTAGAGATTTATGCAATGTGGACAACACAAAATCTCTTAGTTAAGTCTTAGTCGTATGTGTAGAAGGGGGCTAGGATATTTCTTTCTGACTTTTCCCAAACCCAACTCCACATCTATTGAGTGCAAAAGAGCACAACACTGTGGAAAAATCAATGGTGGCATCATAATTCTTGAATACAATTTTTAGTTTGGCCACTTGTTGTGTGACTTTGGTTTGTTCATCTGTAAAATGTTGAAATAATTATCTCAGAGTGCTAGTGTGAGAAATTGAATGAAAATGAATGAAATTCATGAATGAAATTGAATGAAAATGAGTGTAAAGAAAATTCTAATGATAAGATTCTGGAGAGACATAGGATATTATGATGACACACAACTATCTTTCTTCACTCCTAACCCTGGGAAATCACATTACAACTGATGATTTTTCTCTCCTATGGCATTCACTTTTGGACAGTTATTCAAAAGATTCTTAGTCTGTTTCAGAATCAATTTTACTTCTTCTCAGTTTTATTTCTGGGTTGCCCCTTGTTATCTTTGAATTCCTGAATATCTGGTGTACGTATTCTAAAAACAGTCCATTTGCTGTGTTTTTTGGTCTAGTATTTCTTAATCTAACAACTTTTAACCTATTTAGCCTATATAAGCTAATTGAATCTATCATTTCTACAGAAAGTCTTAAACTACATGAAGGGTTAGGTTCTGAAGTCAGTACATAAGACTATATTTGAGTTCAGTCAAAATTAACCATGAAAAATCTTTTAAATCAGCCATCAGTATAATATTTTCAATAGTAGTAGCTGGAAAGGTGAATAGGCTAGTTTAAAAAGAAGATAGTTTTATCAGAAGACATGTACATCTGAGTTCACTCCATAAAAACAATTAAGTATAAATTTTGCTTTTCACCATATCACACTAAACTATTAACTAACTGAATTATCAAGATTTCTATTGAAACAGTAGGAATCAAAAATAGGTATAAAACTTAGCTAGTAGGAAAAGGATAATTACAGGAAGACAAGTATTCTCAATAGAGTTTAATAGATCATAGTTATTATATTACAGGGTGATAACATAACCACATAACTTTTCCTTCTTCCTTTTTCAACATGTGTAAAGAGAGGGCAAAAGGAAGTCAAATGGAACATAGTTGGGATCCACTAGTTGACCAAAATTTCTAGTTAAGCCAACTAGGACTTTCCCTCTTATGAATTCTACCAGCCCAAGTGACATAAAAATACTTTCTATGAATGTGATAGAGAGGATTCTAGAATCACGTTAACTATGCTAAGAACCAAACATTATTAAAGGAAAATGGAAATGAAAGAGGATTTTCATCTTTCCATCATAATCACACTCAGGGCATACACTCATTGAGTGAAATGGTGGACAGAATAACCTATAGTATTTAAGTTATCTTCTCTCTCTTAATCTCCCAAGTAACAAGTAGAATTGAATTTGCATAAATTAAATATACATAATACAACTCAATCAATATTCTAAATCTAGTCTGTATTACTGGACATACCTTGTTGACTTGAAAGAGTACTCCCTTTCAATTTTATTAATCTAAAATGGAGCCTACATTGTGATCTTCAAAAAGTCATTAAATGTAATTTTAAGAATGATTTTTATTAGCTCAATAATATATGGTAGTAGAAATAGACAGCAACTCAGAGATCATCTAGTCAAATTCTACATAAAACACGAAGCCCATCTTTAAGCCTTTGGGTTTTGGGAAAGAACACTTTGCCAGTGACCTGAAATATTATGCCTAAGTCTAATATTTGGATGTTACCAATATAATCTACATGCCCAACTAGGTAATAGTATAGTTTGAAAAGGACAATAATAATAAATACCAAAAACTGTATGAGAAAAATATCATGATAGGGAAAGAAAATAAAGACTACTATTTGCATATTATAAATAAAAGCCTGTGCTTGGAATGACAACCACTATTAAAAAAGAAAGATGTGCAAGGAAGCCATTTCTACAATAAAGCCCCAGCAGAGTACCAGATGCCAAATGTTTTCAAGAAGTGTCAATGAGACAAGATCTTTAAGGAGCAGAAGAGACTAGTAAATATCAATACAGGCATTTGCATTGGAGAACAACAAAGACAATGAGTGTTTCCAGAAGGAACACTACCCCAGGTGATGAAGTATAATTCAGGAGTCATCAAAAGGAATCCAAAGGGTGCCAAATTGTACAGCAATAGAAGTATTTCCTACATCAAACTTCTTCAGTCAGCTGGCATACAAGACTGTGAGGGGTGCTTCCAGTCAAAGATTACCTTCATCAAAGTTTCCACCTGGAAAACAGATGCTTTAAAAACAATAAAGGACTTTACAAAAGCCATGGATGTTTACCACAAGATCCTACACCTGGACTCAAGTTGTCAGGAAGCAACAGATGGTTCCCAATAATATGTGATATTCCAATATAATTGGCAGGACAAAATCTGATGGCGTGAAATAGTTTGCTCTGATATATGTACATGTGCCATAGCCACTTGATTTATAGAGAATCTGATTAGTGCAAATAAAGGATTGAGTAAGGAGATCATATTATTTCAGTTCACACTATTCATATTTATAATTCTATCTAAAACCTGGTAATTGGTTCCAACCCAATGGGAATATGCAATGAAACTTTTTCTAAATAGTATGTTTTTATCTATTTATTAACATAATATAATAGCAAAAGATAAGAAAATGTATTCTTATTCTTACAAAGTAAAAGAGTAAAGAAAGCATCATTTAAAAATGAAATTGTTTAAAATTATTATCACAACAAAAGATAAGCCTACAATGATGATGTGACAAAAATACCATTGCTCTTCTTTCACATATTTCAGTATCATATATTGAATTGCATATCCTTTCTTTAGATGTTCATATATACCCTGGTAGATGAGAATGCTTTATCCACATCTGGATTAGTTTTTATGCTCACATCCTTACACAGAACCAAGTGCAGTTGGATGAGATGGTGCATTATCTAAAAATCAGTAATGCTTTAAAAAATGATATCATTTTTTACAATATTTCCCAACAGCTGGGCTATAATAACTTGAAATCTAGTCTTTGAAAACAGCTTTAATCACCTGTGTTTTCTTAAGTGACTGTCAAAGAACTGGAAGAGATTGAAGGTTGAAACCCCTCCAGTGGGAGGATTTGGAGACCAATAACAAGCATTGGCTTTAATTTAAAATCTTTTTCTGCATTACCTCTCTATAAAGGTGACCCTTAGATACTTTAAATCCTGGATGAGCTTTTTCTTTCTTAGAAATATAACTTTTAGAAATATATTCTCTAGAATGTATCTGGTCATCCATGGTAATAATTTGTTCATCATTATACACCTTCAAATATTTTCATTAAAACAAATAGGTGACAAACTCATATGCAATGGCCATTCTAACCCTGCTATTCTTTGTAGTTGTTTGCAAACCCCAGAAAACTATAGTAACTTTGCCTTTTTACTTTTATTTCACCTGAATTTTTACAATAATATTCCAGACCTTAGAGCCAGACCTTGTGATATTTCATCCTACTTTAGAGTTACTATGACCACATTCATGTCGTTGAATTGCAATCATTTTTTAAATTTTAAAATAAAAACAAGCCTCTTTTATTTTGCATTATCAGTGTTTCTGTTTTAAGTATTCTTTTTGTCCATTTTATTAAGGGTTCTCAAAAATAACACAACCATTGGTATAGCAGCATATTACATTCATACTTAATATTAGGAAAGTAGAGACTGAAGACATAGTATAGTGACCTATTAATGCTGTTCACTACCTCACACTCATCACATTAATTGACTTGGTTCACATTAAAAGTGACCCAGTAAAATTTTATAATTCATACTAAATCAGACTCATTATTCAAACTCACATTAATTGTGAACTATCAGCACTCACACTTTTTATAGAGCAACAACCTCATGGATCTCCCAGATTATTCATACTCTCTTCACTTTTGTTCCTTCTGAATCCCTGTCATTCTTCTTCAAATCTCTGTCCTAGTTCTCCCCTATAGTTGACAATTTTTGTTTTAAATTTTGTTTGATAAGCATGTCAGCAAAGGAGAAGGAAGTACCATTCTAAAACTAAGAACATAGGTATTCCAGCTCATTGCTAACTCCACACCTACATTACATCTAATAAAACAAGTGAATCAATGTGGTTTAAAAAATGATTTTAAAAAATTCTCCAATGAATTTCATAGATGTGAATACTTCAATATGGCAGCTCGCAAACCTATCAATATGTATCTAACCTGTAAGACTCTTGTACAAGTATAAGCATAAATTCATCACAAGGGTTCCACTAGTATAATGCAAATGTGCTACAATTGGGCATTAGAGGACCTCATTCAAATTCCAGTTTTTCCACTTAATACCTTTATGACCCTGGGCAATATATTAATAAATCGATGGCTTAATGTCCTCAATATATACCTACTTGAACTTTCGGTAGCCAGGATGGTGGAGTGATCAGTAAATGCTCTCTCCTCCCACCTTGATGACCATGAAAGAACCATAAAATATTTCCCCAGAAAAATCCTGGATCAGCAGGAACAGCAGAAGGAGCAAATAGTCTCATAACACATGAGACTAGGAAAATAGCTAAGGGGGATTCCTCCTACTGTGGCGGAGGCAAACTGGAAGGACAGAGGACCCAGGGTGGAGAAATACACAGATTGTAATCATAACTGTGAATGTGAATGGAATGAACTTTCCCATAAAATGGATATGGATAGCAGAGTGGATTAAAAGCCATAATCCAATAATATGTTGTTTACATGAAACACATTTGAAATGGGAGGATACACACAAGATAAAGGTCAAAGGTTGGAGCAGAATATATTGTGCTTCAGCTGATGTAAGAAAATCAGGGGTAGCAATCCTAATCTCAGACAAAGCAAAAGCAGAAATAGATCTAATCAAAAGACATAAGGATGGAAATTATATCCTGCTAAAAGGCACCATAGACAATGAAGCAATATCATTACTAAACATGTATGCTCCAAGTGATATAGCATCCAAATTCTTAGAGGAGAGGTTGGGGGAGTTTAAGGAAGAAATTAACAGCAAAACTATACTAGTGGGGGACCAGAACCTCCCCCTCTCTGAACTCGATAAATCTAACCTCAAAATAAACAAGAAAGAGGTTAAGGAGGTAAATAAAACTCTGGATCAGGTAGATATGATAGAACTCTGGAGAAAATTAAATGGGAAAAGAAAGGAATATACCTTTTTCTCAGCGGTACATGGCACATTTACAAAAATTGACCATGTACTAGGACATAAAAACCTCACAATCCAATGCAGAAAGGCAGAGATAATCAATGCATCCTTCTCAGATCATAATGCAATAAAAATTATATGTAATAAAAGGCCATAGAAAGATAAACCAAAAATCAATTGGAAACTAAATAATCTAATCCTAAAGAAGGAGTGGGTTAAAGAAGAAATCATAGAAACAATCAACAACTTCATTCAAGAGAATGATAATAATGAGAAAACCTACCAAATCTTATGAGACACTGCAAAAGCAGTTCTTAGGGGAAGTTTTATATCTTTGAATGCCTACATAAATAAAGTACAGAGACAGGAGATCAAAGACTTGGGCATGCAGCTGAAAAAGCTAGAAAAAGAACAAATTGAAAATCCCCAAGTAAATACCAAATTAGAAATACTGAAAAATAAAGGAGAGATTAATAAAAGTGAAATTAAGAAATCTATTGAATTAATAAATAAAACCAATAGTTGATTTTATGAAAAAGCTAATAAAATTGATAAACCTTTGGTAAATTTGATTAAAAAAAAGAAAGAAGAAAATCAAATTACTAATATTAAAAACAAAAGGGGTGAACTCACCTCCAGTGAGGAGGAAATTAAAACAATAATTAGAAATTACTTTGACCAACTTTGTGCCCACACATTCGATAATCTAAATGAGATGGATGAGTATTTTAAAAAATATAAATTGCCCAGATTAACAAAAGAGGAAGTTGAATACTTAAACAACCCATCTCAGAAAAAGAAATTGAACAAGCCATCAATGAACTCCCTAGGAAAAAATCTCCAGAGGCAGATGGATTTACAGGTGAATTCTATCAAACATTTAAAGAACAGTTAATGCCAATACTATATAGACTATTTTTGAAAACTGGGGAAGAAGAAGTCCTCTCAAATTCTTTCTATGATACAAATATGGTTTGGATACCTAAACCAGGAAGAGACAAAACAGAGAAAGAAAACTGTAGATCAATTTCTGCAATGAATATAGATGCAAAAATTTTAAATAAGATTTTAGCAAAACGAATACAGCATCTTATCACGAGAATAATACATTATAATCAGGTAGGATTCATACCAGGAATGAAGGGCTGGCTCAATATTAAGAAACTTATTAGCATTATCGATCATATCAACAGCAAAACTAAGAAAAACCACATGATTATCTCAATAGATGCAGAAAAAGCTTTCGACAAAATACCATACCCATTTCTATTAAAAACACTGGAGAACATAGGAATAAAGGGAACTTTCCATAAAATAAGCAGTATCTACCTAAAATCTTCAGCAAGCATTACCTGCAATGGGGAGAAGCTAGATGCATTTCCAATAAGATCAGGGGTGAAACAAGGACATCCATTATGACTCCTATTATTCAATATGGTACTAGAAATGTTAGCTGTAGCAATTAGACAAGATAAAGAAATTGAAGGAATAAGAATAGGCAAAGAAGAAACTAAGTTATCACTCTTTGCAGATGATATGATGATATACTTACAGAATCCCAGAGACTCAAGTAAAAAACTACTTGAAACAATAAGCAACTTTGGAAAAGTTACAAGTTACACAATAAACCCACACAAATCTTCTGCATTCCTATATATTAGCAATGAAGTCCAACAGCAAGAGATAGAAAGAGAAATCTCATTTAAAGCTAGGGTAGACACTATAAAATAGTTGTGAGTTTACCTGCCAAAACGAACCCAGGGACTATATGAACACAATTACAAGACACTT
Organism: Notamacropus eugenii; assembly: GCF_028372415.1. Classification (NCBI taxonomy): domain Eukaryota; kingdom Metazoa; phylum Chordata; class Mammalia; order Diprotodontia; family Macropodidae; genus Notamacropus; species Notamacropus eugenii. Next base: position 166,093,076 of record NC_092875.1, on the reverse strand, counting down.
TTGCACAAATAGTCAGATCTAAGTGGAAAAACATCAGTTGCTCCTGGGTAGGCCAAGCTAATATAATAAAAGTGACAGTTCTACCTAAATTAATTTACTTATTTAGTGCCATACCAATTAAGCTATCAGATAATTATTTCCTAGAGCTGGATAAAATAACATCAAAATTCACCTGGAAGACCAAAAGGTTCAGAATATCAAAGGGACTAATGAAAAGAAATGCTAAGGTAGGTGGCCTGGCACTACTAGATCTCAAATTGTACTATAAAGCAGCAATTATCAAAACCACGTGGTATTGGCTAAGAAACAGAAGGGTAGACAAGTAGAATAGACTTTGCACTCATGACACAGTAGGCAAGGAATATAGCAACCTCCTGTTTGATAAACCCAAGGACCCCAGCTTCTGGGATAAGAGCTCAGTGTTCGACAAAAATTGCTGGAATGGAAACTAGGTATAGACTTATGCCTGACACCATACACAAGACGAAAGTCCAAATGGGTGCACGATCCAGGTATAAAGATTGATATCATGGACAAACTGGAGGAGCAAGGAATAGTGTATTTATCAGATTTATGGAGAAGGGAAGAATTTTTTACTAAAGAAAAGATAGAAAACATTATGAAGTGCAAGATGGATAATTTTGGTTACATTAAACTGAAATGTTTTTGCACAACCAAACCCAATGCCACCAAAATTCGGAGGGATATAGTAAATTGGCAAAGAATTTTTATAGCTAATCTTGGGGATAAAGGTCTCATTTCTAGAATATATAGAGACTGACTCAAATGTACAACTATACAAGTCATTCCCCAATTGATAAATGCTCAAAGGATATGAACAGGCAATTTTCAGAGGAAGAAATTAAAGATATCTATAATCATATGAAACAATGCTCTAAATCACTTTTGATTAGAGAGATGCAAATCAACACAACTCTGAAGTACCACATCACACCTATAAGACTGGCAAAAATGACAGAACAGGAAAATGATAAATGTTGGAGAGGATGTGGGAGAATTGGAACACTAATTCATCGCTGGTGGAGCTGCGAGCTCATCTAACCATTCTGGAGAGCGGTTTAGAACTATGCCCAAAGGGATACAAAAATGTGCATACCCTTTGACCCAGCAATATCGCTACTAGGACTGTATTCCCAAGAGATCATAAAAATGGGAAAGGGTCCCACATGTACAAAACTGTTTACAGAAGCACTCTTTGTAGTTGCCAAAAACTGGAAATCAAGGGGATGTCCATCAATTGGGGAATGGCTGAATAAATTGTGGTATATGAATGTAATAGAGAACTATTGTGCCATAAGAAATGATGAACAAGAAGACTTCAGGGAGGCCTGGAAGGACTTATATGATCTGATGCTGAGCGAAAAGAGCAGAACCAGCAGAACCAAGAGAACTTTGTGTACAGTAATGACCACACTGTGTGAGAGTTTTTTCTGGTAGACTTGGAACTTCATAATAATGTAAGAACTTAAGAAAAAAAAATTCCCAGTGGTTTTCTAAGGCAAAATGCCTTCCACACTCAGAGAAAGAACTATGGAATTCATTCGCAGAAAGTAGCAGATCATGTGTGTGTGTGTGTGTGTGTGTGTGTGTGTGTGTGTGTGTGTATTGTGTTTTGATTTGTTATATGATTTCTTCCATTTATTTTAGTTCTTCTACATAGCAAAACTATAGTGAAAACATATTCAATAGGAAAGTATATGTAGATCCTATATAGAATTGTATGCCGTCTTGGGGAGGGAAGGGGGTAGTAGGGAGGTAAAAATCTAAGTTTTATGGTAGTGATTGTAGAACATTAAAAAAAGAAATGAAATAATAAAAAACAACTATATTTCTAGATTCATATTTTTCACAAGAAAGGGCTTTTGAGTTCATCTAGGCTAGCTCCTTCTTTTTATTATTTGAAGAGTAGAAAACAAGAATGATTATATGATTTGTCCAAGTTCTTGCAGTTAGTGACAGAAATAAGATAAGGACTCAGGTCATCTGGCTCCAATACAGTTCTCTTTTCACTGCAAAACAGAGGAATCATGGATTCTTCAGTCCTAAAGTAAATATTAATAGTTGACAACCTGGGATCCTTGATAACCTACAAAGATTGAATAATTTTGACATTTAAATATAAAAGATAATTATTGCAATCAAGGGCCTCCAAAAGCTGAAAGACCATGTTGATAGCTATATTTAAATTATCATTTCCTCTTAGATGAGGCAATCATCCAAGAGAAATGAAGTCCAAGTATGATACAAAAACAAAATTTTCATGTTCTTACATCAATATTCATCCTGACATCAAGCTGTCAAGCTTTTATACAATGTGTGTGTGTGTGTGTGTGTGTGTGTGTGTGAGAGAGAGAGAGAGAGAGAGAGAGAGAGAGAGAGAGAGAGAGAGAGAGAGAGAGAGAGAGAGGGAGAGAAAGAGAGAGAGAGCGCATGAGTCCCTCTGATATTTTTTTTTTCATGAAAGAAAGTTAGGATGGGAAGAAAAGTGCTAAAAAAAAAAATAACACTTCTTTATTTCTGTTTCCACTTCAGTGTTTTCTTCTGATTTCACCCACAATGATTGCCTGTGATTCTTAACAACACTTAACTACATACAGTGCTTCTTGACTCTACTATTCAATGGCCAATGAACATGTATCAGAAGCAATTTGATCAATGAAGACACAAGCCTTTACTGACTGCTAAAATCAATAAAACCACTTCAGTCATTCAACGATTGATTATTACAAAAGCTAAACTGATTATGCTATAAACCATTTATTTACACCTATACACTTCTCAGTTAAGAGACCTATTTTATATAGATAAATGTCGAATATACTACTCTCATTCTTACTACGAAATTCAGTTTTATATTATAAAAATAGTTTTAAGTCATTTCCTGAATCAGTAGTTTCATAAGGTTTGCTCTTTTAAAAAAAATATCATATTCATCATTTTAGTAGAAGGTTCTCCTTAGAACAATCACAGAATCACAGGGCTAGAAGGAAGCTTAGGAGATTATTAATATCATTCCTATTAGTTGGACAGAGGAGTTCTCTACCCCAGCTTGATGAAAATGTGCCATATCTTGAAGATATATACCTTCATATTTGTAACTGATTTAGAAATAGTTAAAATGAAAAAGAAGAAAAAGTCACCAAGCCCAGGTAAAGAACTTCAGCTTCAAGGAAAACCTGAGTCCTGGGTCTACCTATAATCTCCAAGTGAGTTTTTGCAATTAAAAGCAGCTCTAGGTCTCATCCTTTCCATAAACATGTAAATTACTTCCTAATACCACACACTTCATAAGACTTTGCATATGAGAGTTCATGGTGAAACAACCTTCTTTAGTTGTAGAAATACTTAACAACACTTTTGCTATTAGTAACCTGAATCTTTTTGTTGCTACCTTGTTGGCTTTTTTTCTGTACCATTAAATCACTAAAGTTCCCTTGAAAAATTAAGCAAATTTCCTAACATAACTTGTTATAAATTTTCTATCATTTAATCATTTTGTGACTCTTTTTTTGTATCTTCTGCAAGTTTTAATTTGATCTCTTTTACTTGCCTCACTGATCTATTTATAGAAACCCAAGCTGACCTTACAATTTAATCAACTCAATTCAACATCTTTTCCTCACTTTTTAAAGTATATTTTTGAATACATAATTATATCAAAATGAGAGCTCTCTCCTAGTATTAATCTTCTTCAGTTTTTCATTCAGCTCAACTTTGTCTGTCAAGATAAATTAACATCAGGATTTCAACAAGAGGGGCACTTCATCTGATGAGTTCCTAGATTGGCAAGACTTGTTCTAAATTATTAAAAGATGACTTAAAAATAGAGAACCATTAAAATTTGAGTTTATAACCAAGGAGAAGAAGTTGTATACTTTCATCAAAAATACACCAATGGGTCATAATATTTCAAAATTCATTTCAATGAATATTTCAACATTTTGATGAAGAAATATGTACAAGAAATTGACTAGTTATATACAAAAAAGCTGAAGTTTAAGCAACTACCAAGAAAATTCATCTTACTTAGCCAGACAATTTGAAATTAGATAGATCTAAAAAAAAAGCAATTCAAGCACATGCACATAAACAAAACTAACTTTCTGTACTGAATTAGGAAAATTATCAGCAATGTCCAAATCCACTAGCTGATGGGTGAATTTTCTCCCTTATAGCCTTAAAACAGTACTGAGCATATTGGAAACTATCAATAAATGCTTTTTCATTCATTCATTAAACTAAAAAAATGAATCCTATGAACAAGAATATGTACATATATATGCATATATATATATATATATATTGCTGATGAAAATGTCTTCTCCCCTAAAATTGTATATTTTTTCTTTGTTTTATATTAGACTTGCCATAGTTGAAATAGAAATAATTCTCATCAAGCTACTAGGCTAAGGAAAGGAAGATGCTAATAATTCTTTTTAATAAAGTCTTTGTTTTAAAGGTTGATCAAGGTACTTCTATTCTTTCTTTGATGAAATTACTGAGTTAAATGCCTTTGTTACTTAAAGTCACAAAAGTGATTCTCTAGAATAGATTATCCAGCTTCCCATGCTATATAGGAGTAACCAATATATTTATTATTACTTTATAGGTAGTGATCTAACTTTTCATTTAAGACTTTTTCTGATGAGGAACATATAATTTTCCAATAATCTATTCCCTTTTGGAACTGAAATAATTGCTATACTACCCTGAAAATTTGTCAACTTCTGTCAATTGATCCTTGAGACTAATAGCTAAAAACATCTATTATACCTCCTTCTGTCTTTCCTACACCAAATGAAAGTCCTCTTTTCTTTTCATGTGACATTATTTTCAAGTATTCATGATCATCCACTTTAAGAAATGCTCCAGTTTGTTAATATAACTCTGAAAATCCAAAACCAAGAAGCAGTCATTAGTCAATAAACGTTTATTGAGCTCCTAGTATTTTTTAGGCAGTGTGCTAAGCAGTGGAGATTCAAATAAGTAAGAAACAGTCTGTGCTCTCAAGAAACTTACAGTGTAAGCGGGAAAAACCATACGTTAAAGGGAGTTGAAAAAGGTGGGGATGAAGAAAGATAAAAAAGACTGATATTTATGGAGTTAAAACCAAGCAAAGCAACTAATGGGAAATTAAGTTAGCTGGAAATTTTTAATCCTATAATGGGAGGCTTTGGGAGGACTTTATTGTTCTTCCCTCCAGCCTATGCAGGTATAAATTATCTGTTCAATTAAGAGTATAATTCTATCACCTCAATATTATTCTCTCTAAAATACATCAGCGTTTCATGATCATATTCTAGACATACACTTCCATTAGTGCATGTTTGTGAGTATTTAAGGCAGCCACCACATAATGCTGCCTAAATCCTATAATAACCTTGTAGGTAACTAAAAACAAAACAAAACAAACAAAAACAAAACCCTATATTTTTCATACATAAACTTCTGGTTTATATGGTAAAAACATCTCCTTGTTCCTACATTTCTGCAATTGATTTTTTAATCAGAAGATTTGACATTAATTTTCATCCATTCTTAACTTGTGAGTTTGGTCCCAATCTTCTATCTCTTAGAGATCTTTTGGAATCTTTATTCAGATATCCAGTAATTTATGTACTCCTGCCACCTTTGTGTCATATGAAAAAAAATTGATTTATATTATGTACAATAATAGACAGCAGAGAATGAAACCTACTGTATAAAACTAGAAGTGCCCCTCCAGTTTTACAAAAATCAAATAATCAACCCTTTACATATTGTTCTTCAATTACGTATAAATCCACCTAACAGTACTGTTGTTTCCCTTCCACTGCCCCAAGAATATTAGGGGCATTGAGCAAACATTTTCAAATATGTTTTAGTCAAAGAATAATAATTCTAGAAGGTATATTAGAGGTCTCTTAGCTAAAATCAAGGTATATACTATCTATGGTATTACCCTAGTGCACAATTCTAAACCTAAGTGGCAGAGGAGGGGGAGAATGGAGAGATGGCCATGACTGACTAACTCTTAAGTGAAGTCGAGCCAGTTCAAAATGATTGTTACTTTCTTTTGTAAGTGTTCATGCCATTTATTCAGCACTCTTTTGTTGAATTTTCCTCTTTTTTAAGATCAAATCCCCTTTCTAGTTTACAGTATACACTATGCTAAACTCAAATATTAACAGGGCTACTATATGTAGACAAGGATTCCATGGTGTACAGATTCATTTAGACACTACGTGCCAATATTATTTATATTCTACTGTATAGTTAAGTTACTTTGTACTTCCCAATTATATTTTAATTTGGTTTGGGCCATACGGGAGCATGTTGCAGGCTGCAAAATGGGGCAGAGAGCTTGAAACCTATGGTATATACCATTTCCTTTTCATTGAATGTGATCATCTCAAGTCTTCTGGCAAACTTTTGTTCTCTTTGATTTCTCAAGTATTAATCCGCAGGGGTTAGAGATCCATAATCACATCTGCAAGTTCCTTTTTTACTCACATATGCCATTTTGTGAGAATCTAATATAATTAAAACCTAATAAGTTGAACTCAAAGTTTCTAGGTACTCTTCTATTATATCCTTACATATCATGGGGAGATTTAGTATGGCATCACAGATAGTGTGAGTTTTGAAGTCAGGAAGACCTTTTTAGGTTTTTTACTGTCAGTGAATAGTGAGCAAGTCACATCACCTCAATACCTTAGGCATTCTCTAAAACTATAGGTTTCATTGGAGGGAATTTACCATGCCAATCATCATAAGCCTAAAAATATAGAGGAGTCTGGGGGAGGTGGAAGGTAAGGAAAGGGAGGGAAAGAGAAAGAGAAGGACAAAGGAGAGAGAGAAGGAAAGAGGAGGAAAACAGAATAAAGGAGAGGGGGAGAGAATATTCTTTAATTTTTCTAAATTTTCTCCTTAAAGTTGATTGATCTCAGTTGAACAGTGGAGACAAAAAGAAACAGTTAAATAGTTCTGTTTATCTCTGTAATCTTAATAATACTGTAACATTTTGCCCAAGCAACAGTACCATTCCTTCTTTGTTTATTTCATTTGAGGAGAGGGGTAAACAAATGTTCGTTTTATTAAACCTCCAGTAAGTTATATCAAGAGGACCTCTTATACTATAACAGTGATTTCAGTTTCCCAGAGGTTATTGGAATTAAGAATTGTTGATTGATGAATTGTTTGTTTGATAGTCTGAGCCAGAAAAAAAACTGACTATGGTTATGTGATCAATTTATTAAATTTTCATTCAACAAACATGTTTATAGACTACTATGGTCTGGGAGAAATTGACTCCATTTAATACTTACAGTGGCAGAAAGGGTTTAAGGCTGTAGTAGTATCCAGGCTAGCTAGCTATTTGATGTCAGGATTCCTGCTACGGGATTTACTCAGATGAAAAGCTAATGTTTCTCTGAAGCATCATTTGACATGTTGCATTAATCCCTTTACATCTATTAATTGCTTAGAGTTCTCTGATCCAGCCAAATCTAGCTGATCCTACTTCCATAGCATTTGTCAATCTGTCACCTTCTCTCCACTTAAACTGTCCAGACATTCATTCAGGTTGTCTCTCTACATCTTTCAAATAGAATAGTACAATAACCTCCAACCTCTTTCCACAGACCAACACATCCATACTCTTTTAATAACAATTGATCATTTCACACACAGATTTCAGGCACAAACATTTCCACTTCCCCCAAAAATCCACTTCATTTGCTCCTAATTGTCTATGTTGTTGTTTAGCCATTCAGTCATGCCCAACTTTTTGTGACCCTATTTGGCATTTTCTTGGCAAAGATACTGGAGTGGTTTGCCATTTCATTCTCCAACTCATTTTACAGATTAGGAAACAGAGGCAAACAGGGTCTTGACTTGTCCAGGGCCAAATAACTAGTAAGGGTTTGAACTCAGGTCTTCCTGACTCCAGACTCAGTGCATTATCCACTGCATCACCTATTTGCCCTAACTGCTTTTAGGACAAAATGAAAACTCAGTCTAGACACAATCTAGTCCCTTCCCACTTTTCTAGTCTTATTGCATATTGCTGCACTTTGCTTTCTACTAAAAGCAGCCTGCTAGCAGGTGTCTAGCAGAAAGAGTGGATAGTGTGCAGTATGCTGAATCAAAAAACTAAGTGTGCATCTTGTTCCAATTTACTAGTCATGTAACTCTTGGCAAGTCAACATTTCTCTAAGCCTCAACTTCCTTATCTATAAAACTGGGATAAGTTCTAACTATTTGGGTTAAATGAAACAATGTACACAAGGTGATTCACAAACCATAAAATGATGTATAAAGATGCTATTTATTATTATAATTATTTCTCACATATGACATTCCATCTATAACCTTCCCATGTCTTTTCTCAAATATTTCCCCATGTCTGAAATGTATTTCTTCACCTCTATTTGGAAGAATTCCTAGTTCTGGTATGACATCCTTACTGTCCTTAGTCATTACAATGCTATGTTTCTTGAATAGGCAGTATTGTGTATAGAGGATGTGTATCTGTGTTCAGTTACTCACTTTGACACTTACTATTAATGTGACCTTTGCCAAGTCACTTTAGTTTTCATCCCTCCTCTTCCCAGTGACATTTAAACTCCCTTAGCTTGCTTTTTTGCCTTTGTATAGCCAGAAACTATTGTAGCATTTAGGATCTTGTAGATGATTAAGAATTTGGTGAATTTGTCACTTCTATAAACAAACTAGAACAAAGGTTTTGTTTTTTTTTTATTCCTATTACATGTTGTTTTCATAATATAAAATCACAGCAGGTAGAAATTAGTAAACACTTGTTGAATTAGATTTCTTCTAATATAATATACAGACTGAACTATTTTCTAACCATGCAGAGGGGTTAGTCTAGCCCAATTGATACCGCATATGATATTACTTAAACTCTGAAGAACAGAATGGAATATTATGACACAAAAAAATGAATAAATCTAAATTACTGATTTACATAGTATAAAGATATATTTGTTGGCCCATCTTTGCTTCAACTTTATTTTCTATAATTCAAAGCACTGTATTAACTAAAAGTCGTGCATCTTTGAAGATGGCAGACTGGACATTTTCTCCAATCCCAATGACTTCTCAGACCTCTCCAAAACAGAAAATATGCATCAAAGATAAAATACCTTTAGCTATTTCCAAGGTCTTAGACATCTAGAATCCAAGAGAAGGCTTAAGAAAATTCCCCCAAACCCAGAGACTGATACTCATTGACGCTCAGCTCACACAGTATTCCTTCACCACTTTTCATCCTATTGGCAGTGAGACTGCTAAGACACAGGGTTACATCAAATCCTACCCCTGAACCCACCTCTCCTCCCTCTTTTCAGTGCCTTAGAAACCCCAGCTCCAGGTTGCAGATAATTTCTTAGGCCTCAACAACTAGCTTCACCAAAGCCCTTCAGAAGCAAAGCCATGCCAGATGCTACAACCCGAAAGCACTTGTGTCTGGGAAAACAAACTCTGCTGGTGCCTGACAAGAGAAATGAGGAACAAAGAGAGTGGAACAGGCTGCCATAATGGGATATTATATGTAGGAGGGAATCTGTGCAGTATTTTACCAAGTCTGAGAGAAAGAGTATAGCACATATTTGGGGCTAGTTCTGATTACCCAAAAGTCAGTTGGAACAGAGACTCAGGCGACTGAATTGTGAATGCCTATCAAAAGAGGAGACTGAGATACTTTTAGTTCCAGCCCTCAAGAAAACCACAATCATAGGGAAAGGAGTCAATAAATGAGTAATAAGAAAAGTAGTGAAGAGGAGAGAGAATGTTGCAAAGTCCTAAAGATTTCAGGCAAAAGAAAACTCAAAGACCTTGGACATACACAGATAAATCAACAGGGAAAAATTAATTTATAGGTCTAATAAACAATTTTAGGTATCTATGAATAAATACTAAAAAGAAAAAGAAAGAAAAATGATTTAATACTTAATGAGACAGAGGAACTAAAGGAAAACATGAAATCATAATACTCCTGTACTTGAGTGGTTTAAAAGAGAAATGAAAATTTTTGTGTGAAGCATTTATGTCCTGCACAACAAAAATAACAGTATAAAAAACAACTTAAAGCTTTAATATGGCTCACCTAAGACACAAAAGAGAGAACAATAGATTGGGTATGTAAATGGAACTGATGGTCAACCTAAAAGAAAAGATGCAAAAAAGCAATAATATTAACAGAAAATATGTTCATTATGCAAATAAACATACTGAACTTGAAATCATGAGGAACAGAAAGAACCTAAGGATTATGTCTCCCAGAAGAACACAACTAGACAAATTTGTATATCTTCTAGAGTAAATTAAAATATTCTTGTACCACAGACTTAAAATGCATTGCTTGTTTCAATCTCATTATTTCTAATTATGTCCATATTTATTCAATAAAATTTACTACATTCCAATACTAAAATTTTTATAGCTTTTATATAGAGTTATGCAGTTTCAAAATATTTATTTAGGGTCATGTCATACAACTTTTATTTCCATCTCACGGTGGAATTGCGTATTGCTTAATCAACATCAAATTTGTAAACCTCATCTCAAAAAACAGTTCTCCCCTAAATTATTGACTAGACACTACCTAAAATTAGTTGAGTTTTTTTAATTGGTAATAAAACTTCAAAGTTTAAAGTTGTATGGCCTTGTACAAGATACTTGATGTCTCTAGGGTTCATTTACCTCAGTTGTAAAAATTTGATAATTACATGAAAAAGATCAATAACATTATTAAGACAAGACTGAATAGTCATGTTCATATTTGTAATACAAATTTATATTACTGTTTCTTTATTCATCTGATTCCAACTTTCTCTGTGTGTGTTTTATTTTCATATCCATAAACTTTTCATTCTAAGTTTATTTGCAAAATCAACTAATTGACAATCATATACCAGACATTCATCAGATACCCGGGAAATACAACAAAACACAAATACAGAAATGTTACCCCTTGACCCTAAGCAATTTATAATACACATGAAAGAAAATATAAACACATTAAGATTCAAATAAGAATGAAAGAACTAAAGAAATCATATGTTGCTAAATCCCATAATCCTAGTTCTTTAAGCTTTGCTTTGTTACCTTTCTTCAACCCTGGCCCATAAATAATTTCTTTCTTAACTGCAACTGCTTCATCTTATTTTAGACTGTTATTAACAAATGATTCACTTCCTCCTCTATTTTACTGTTAGATCTTTTCAGACCTAATAATGCTCATGAAATTAGCCAGCATGTCTGTTCTTTGCATCTTGAAAAATGAAGTTGCTTCTGCTATGTCCATAGACATGAATACACAGGCATTGTATTTCAGGTCAATAACTTTTAATGTAGATTGTCAGCAACTAGAAGAACTTCCTGTGGTAAATGGAAAAAAAGGGGGAAAATAATTTAATTTAGCATCAGAAAAAAAGAATATCTAATTTAACACAAAAAGATCCTCTATCAGTTCAGGTCTAGATACATAATAACCACCAAAATCAAACAAGCTTGTGCCTTTCTGTTCTACATGAAATTTCTGTCCTCCCTAAATGCTTCTGAGGACACCTGTGTTGCAGTTTCAAAAATATATCAAGCCAGTCAAACTCTCTCCCTAATGATGACCCTTAAAACTATTGGTCAAAAGTCTGATGTGAGAAGCCAGAGTCCCTTGGGACACACTTCCCTGGATAAGTGAAAAAAATAATTTGTGATGATGATATATTTCCTGTCCTCAGATCTTCTATAACTCAGTGTTTATGCTTCTACTCTTTCTTTTCCTTCATCTTTTAGACAAAGTACATCATGTAAATTTCCCCAGGGATCAAAAAATTCAATGAGCAAAACTGTATTTTTTTCAATTCCACAGCAATTTTTATTCCTGAACAACAACACTTCCAACAATTTTGTTTTTTAAAATGATAGACACCATGTAATAAATGAGTGATACAAAATGTGAAGAGGAGAAATGTTCTATTACTTTATGCAACATCACAGCAATGTATTTTATATATTGTATTATATATTGTTATATTATATATTATTATATTATAGGTTATTACAGTTCTGTTATCTCACTTATTTATGTATCTATCATCTATCAACTAACTACAATCTATCATTTATCTTTTATTCTTTGTCTGTCTGTCTGTCTATGTCTCTGTCTCTGTCTCTGTCTCTCTGTCTCTCTCTCTGTCTCTCTCTGTGTCTCTCTCTCTCTCTCTGTCTCTCTCTGTGTCTCTGTCTCTCTCTCTCTCTCCCTCTCCCTCTCTCTCTCTCTCTCTCTCTCTCTCTCTCTCTCTCTCTCTCTCTCTCTCTCTCTCTCTCTCTCTCTCTCCCTCTCTCTCTCTCTCTCCCTGCCCCTTCCAATCCCTTAGAGGCACAGTGGAGAGAATGTTGACCCTAGAGTGAGGAAATCCTGATTTCATAACTCCTCTCACATACTTATTAACAATATGTCCCAGGAAAAGTTATTCAACCACTGACTGTCTCAGTTTCCTAAACTATAAAATAAGAATAATAAGAGCACCTACCACTCAAGCTTTTTTTGTGGGAGACCAATGAAATAATATTTGTGAAGCACTTAGAACAACAGCACTTGATACCTAAGGGGTACTTAATAAATGTTTATTTCCTTCCTTTCTCACTTTCTTATGATTCTTGGTCACTCTTCAGATGATGTTTATCATAACTATTGATACACTGTCCCTAATTCCCCTACTCTTATTCTCATACTGTCCCCATCTCTACCTACTCTACTTATATACTCTAGTAAGATTGGTAAAATTAAGTATTGAATTCTTCCATATTAAATGCGGTAACACTATCCCTAAGCTGAGATCCAACATCATGAAAGGACACTAAGTTCCATAAATCAATCAAGGCAAAAGAACTCTACAACATTCAAAAGTTTAAAAATTACTGTTCTAGATCATTTATTGTCATCTTAATGATAATAATGAGTATGAGGGAAAGTTGCATTAGCTTCCTGATAAATCCAGTGATTATTAAGCATAACAATTGCAAACTGTGAAACTGTGTCTCACAAAGTACCATAAGGTCCTATTCCAAGAAAGAAATTCTTTAGACATGACAGGATTGATAGTCTTATAACTCAATTTTCACAGACTCAGACAACTGAATGCTATTCTGGAAGTCATCCGATCCTAAATTAAAACACCATTTAAAGCATTTCTGATAAATATTCATCTCTACTCAACTGAAAGTTTTCTGGTAAAAGGCAACTAACTCCTTGAGGCTAGGCATTATATTTGTAGATAAGTCTAAAGATAAGAAAAAAAAAAAAAAACCTACCTCTACAAACTCTAATTCTGCCTTTCTGAAACTTCCAATTAGTTCCTTTGGCTCTTCCCTCTCAGGTCAAGCAAAACAAGTGTGTTCCCTCTTCTAAGTGACAACTTGTTTTTAAAGACAGCTACCATATCCTTATAACCTTTACTTTTTCTTTACCAAACAAAACACCCAAAATTTATTTAACTGATCATCATATGTCTTGTCTCTAGTTTCATTAGTATCTTGGACATCCTCCCTACATATCCACCAGGTTATCAATTTCCCTCTTAAATGTGGCACCCAGGCATCAATACAACACTTTGTACAATCTTACTAGGGTATGATAAAGTAAGGATTATCACTTCTCCGATTCTGAACAGTATGTCATTTAATGCAACCTGAACTCACCTTTCTTGTTATTATTGCTTTGTCATACTATTGATTCGTACTGATCTGGTAAGTCCCTAGAAGGGTTTCATATGAAATGTTGTCTAACTCTGCCTCATCCATTTTGTACTTACACAATTATTTTTTAAGATCAAGTACAGGGCATTACATTCATCTGTATTCAATTTCATGCCATTAAAATTTGGTGTATTGTCCTACCTCATTATAAAGTTTGATGAATATAATTTTATCAACCAGTGTTAGCCTTCCTTCTTAGGTATGAGTCATCTGAAAATTTTACAGCATCCTGGCCATGCCTAAAATTAATTTATTTATAGAAATGTTATGCAGTTCAAGACAGAGAATAAGTCTGTGGACATTTCTTTAGAGACTACCCTCTAAACTGTATCAACTCATTGTTGATTTTTTTTTAAAGTATCTTTGGTCCAAAACAATGTAAATTCTTTGATTATTTAACTTACATTTCTCCATCTTTCTATAGAAAACATAAGTCTCTATAGTGTTTGCTGAAATCCATATATTATTTCAATCAAATTCCTCAGCTCTAAGAGTTTAGCAACCTTATCAAAAATGGAAGTGAGGTTAGTCTGCAATAACTTCTTGTTTAAGTTCACAATCCTTAGTAATCACTACTCCCTTTCTAAATGCCCACCCCCAAATATAACTTACAGTTTTGCCAGGACTCAAAGTAAAGCTTATAAGTCTATATCTTAAAACAAAATGAAACAAAAAATCCTTCCTCCACCATTTTTAAATGAGTGTGTTTATTTTTCTCCAATAGAAAGTTTGCCATTCTCTATAATTTTTCAAAGTTCATTCATGACAAATTTAGGTTTGTTAAGGATAGTAACAAAAACACCAACTAAAATTTATATAGCACTCTAAGGCTTGCAAAGCACCTTACAAATAGCTCCTTTTATCCTCAAAACAATCATGGGAGGTAGGTGCTATTATTATGCTCATTTTTATAATGAGGAAACTGTGGCATACAGTATTTAAGTGATTTTCTATGAGTCACATAACTGGTTATTGTTTTAGGATTGATTTGATTTGAACTAAGGTCTTCCTAATTCAAGTGCTTCATCTCAGTGTAGTGATATATTCATTGATATTGGGTGCTTTTCATTTGTATGTTATGGCCCCATTAGAATCAATCACTTCATTTGTCTTTGGTTTCAATTAACTATTAACCATTTTTGTTTTCTCTTTGTTGTGGTACAAAGATCAAACTAACAGTCAGAAGCAAAATAGGAGCTTTATAAAAACCCTATGGTTAGTGCCTCTTATACTGAGCTGGATTACTATGACAACAGTGAATGGTGGTGAATACGGTAAAACTAACCTTTCTCATGATGGTCCAATTCCAGCTCCTATTCCCTGCTACTGACACCAACACATGGTGAACTCTGCTTCACAACAATAGGAGCTGAGATCAGAGGATCAAAATAATAGCTATGAATACTTGACTGCCACAGCCTTTTTCTGACATCTACTACTTAAAAGTTCTGTTTTCTTTCCATTGACAGCTATCATCACCTAATCCATTCTGAGCAGTGGTCCTATGCTTTATTTGATCCTTCTCATCCCAGAATTATGTAGATCAGTAGGTTGATGATAGACAGACAGACAGACAGATAGATAGATAGATAGATAGATAGATAGATGATAGATAGATAGATGCCAGGTGTATATGTGCATGTGCATGTGTGTATGCTACAGATATGATAATATCTGTAAAATGATCTACCCAGAAATACTACTTTGAAAGATGGAAAGAATGAAAACGATGAATGTTGCTGAACAGATTTACAAAGGAGACTAAAAACAAATTTTCAGTTAAATACAGACATGTCAGGTAAAGCTGAGCTGAAGAATAAGACTTGTCTCCATTTTTATTAACAGTAAAGAAATATGCTACATGAGAATTATTTGTATTTTTAAATTTTTGTCCAATATCCAGGCTTTCCAAGAGCTTTCAAACACAATAATGTTCCTGACAGTTTTTTATTTCATACAGCTCTAAAGATTGTCTCTTCTTATTTTGATAGAAAAAGAATATATATTACCTTCTTTTGGTTTATTGCTATTATTATATAAAGCACCACTGAAACATTATTAGAAAAACACAAAAAAATTAGTCACAGAGTTCGTGATATTCTCTGTTAGTTCAAATTAACTTACATCGGGTTTTACTAATACAGTGGCACCTCCTAATAGTTTTGTTTCAGTTTTTGCCTTTTTTATCTACTCTTTCTTTGTGGTTTGTAATCATTTCCTTAAAAAAAAACAAAAAAAAAAAACAGCTTCTCAGCTTACTGAAAAAATTTAGGGCAAATTAAAATGTTTGAATTTAGGAATAGTGTCAATAGAAATAGTTTTTCTGCAGAATGTATATATGCTTTGACATCACACTTTTAAATAAAATAGAGCAACATGCAAGGAAATGTAATTATTGTCAAGAAACTCTGTTAACTACAACATTAACACCCGCCTCTTCTATTTTTAACAGGAAGAGCTCAACAATAGTATAACAAATTTAAGGAACAATTTATTAACCAAAAAAATATAATACCTTCCCTAATGTATCTATAGTGACCTCTATTCTCCAAAGATATTTGTCTTCTCAATCCAAACAAAAAATATGAGATGTTATAGGAAACGTATTCAAAGCAAGCCTCAAATCACAGGGAATTCTCAGTCTCACTAAATAAGAATGTGGTTTTGTAAAATCTTTGCATTAAGAAAGTAGCTCCCATGACACTCTTCTAATTCCTTAAAAAAAATAGGAGAGATTGCTAACCACAACACTTTTCAGAGCAAATTCTTTGAATGGCCTATACTTTTTTGTGTTTCCCCATTTTAATAACACAAACAGGATGCCCAGCACATTACTAGACACATAGTTTGAATTGAATATACATTTGCCAAACTAAACAGAAATAAGATTATTTTTATTCATTTAAAATATTTTTCAAGCAATTCAGAAGGTCTAAAAAATGATTACACTTCCTTAGACATAAAATATGCCTTAACAATGCTCATGATCAGAACAAATTATAAATACATAATAAAAATTCAACATTTTCAAATATGACCTGGTAGGTCAACATATGCTCTTAATAGCATTCACTCAGTTATGCAGTTTTACTTAACTTTTTAAAGGGAATTTACTTTATAGAGGAATTTTTTTACCTGTTTTGAAGAAATATATTATTTCAAAATGAAAGATCAATGTGACTTTTTTTAAAAAAGAAACAAGAAAGAAAAAAATGTTTTGACAAAAATGACCATTGATCTAGGAGAAAAAGTATTCAGAGGCATGCTAAAATATGCAATTTGAAGCACTTTACCTTATTTTTTTTGTTTTTTTCAGCCACTATTAAACCCTACATCAAAAAAAATCATATTTAGATGTGTTGTATAGACAGTTAAACCAGATTAAGGGATGAGAAAGAACCTATATAGGAAGGGAAAATGAAATTGGGACAACCTTTTTCTTTTAAAGAGAAGCAATGAACATAGTTCATTCCACAGGATAAGCATCAGGGCCATTTATTTTCATCTTTTTTCCTGTTAGTTAGAAAGAATGCTTATTTAGGGATAACACAAAAGGGGGGGGGGGTAAAAGAGCATGTAAAAGGATAACCCAGATATCCTATCATAAAGAAGAAAATTTCATTGAAATGATGGAGCCATGGTGGATGAAATTCAGAAACGGAATGTCTGCTGGGGACATCCATAGGGTACAATGGAAAGAGAATTTCCTCTGGAGTTAAAGGACCTGAGTCCAAATATTGCCTCTAATATTTACTGCCTCTTGTAACTCTGGGAAATTCACTGAAACTCCCTGGCCCTCAGTTTCTTCATCTGTAAAATGAAATAGTTAAGGGTAAATTTTCTCAGGTCTCTTCCAGCTCTAGTTCTATTGTCCTATGATTAAAATATAATTGCTGCATTTTTGGAACTTACTAAATGGAAGCAGTGAAATAGCTAATAAATTCAGACATGACTTTTATTTCAACATTATCCTACCTCATCTACAGCAGCCTTATGTTTATGTATTCTAAAACTGCAAAAATGTGTTTGCTTGTTGTGCCAACATTAAACTTGCAGATCAAACAGTAAGAAGATTTGAGAGGAAAGGAACAGTATTACCAGTTACTTGGAAGCTCAGTCACCTTCTTCTAGATATTCTCTAGCTTATCAGGTTCCTTCCAAAAATGTTGAACCCAGTATTAAATACAATACTTCAGGTATGTCCTAACCAGGACAAAGTACAGTGGGATTATTAACTCCCCAGTCCTAGACACTATATGAGAGAAGAAAGATTGTGAGATGAGCCTGGAATGATTTTACAGCCAAATTATGAAGGGCAAGGACAAGTAAAGTAGCAACACACCCTCAGAGAGAAATAAAAGGCAGCATGTGCACGGCAAGTCAAACCACCATCACCACCTTGACTACAATCTACACTTAGACTCTGATGTAAAAGTCCAAGATTCTTAGGTTCAGGGATGACTAAAGGAAGTCACAGGAAGAAAACACAGAGAGAGAGATAGAGACAGAGACAGAGAGAGAGAGAGAGAGAGAGAGAGAGAGAGAGAGAGAGAGAGAGAGAGAGAGAGAGAGAGAGAGAGAGGCAGGGAACTTTAGAATCTATAAAAGGCTTTACATCTATTACCTCATTTGCCTCCCAACAACCTTGGGAGTTAGAATTATACCCACTTTATGGAAAAGAAAACTGTGGCTCAGTTAAGAGACTTAAGAAGTAATGAAGTGTCTATGAGAAGACCCTAATTTATACCTTCCTGATGGTCAATCCAACTCAATCTGTGTTGCCCTTCCCTATTGTGGTTAATGGAAAATAACACTTAATAAGGATCAACTCTTACAAAAGCACCTCTACCCAAGTCACTGTCAGGTTTTTTTGTTTAGTATGTTTCTGCTTTGCATTTGTATCCCCAATGCTTACAATAGTGTCTGGTACATAGTAAGTACTTAATAATTGTTGAAAGATTGATACTCCCAACAGGCAGGCACTGCTTAGTGTAACTCTTCAGCATATGGTACTAACTGCAGTTACGCAGAAGCCTCAGCACCTACTCATTATCACGTCTTGCAGTTGTCTCGTCCAGGGAAGTAACAGTCCTGAATTTCCATCTCAACGGTGAAGCACAGGGTAATTGAAGGAGTTCCCTAACACAGCAGAACATATAGAGTCTTTTCAAATTATTGCTCTAATTCAGTGAAAACCGTGATATCTCCCCTGCTTCATACTACAGATCTCTAAATTAGCAAAAAAAAAAACCATATATATACACACACACACACACACACACACACACACACACACACACACACACACACACACACATACACACACACCCAGGATTCAGGATCACATCCTGCCCCATTCATCTCCAAGACAGTCTCCTTCAATGATATGAAGTATGCCTTCATAAGATTAGGTCCTTAGCCCATCATTTGAGGCAACTGAGGCCCAGAAAAGTTATGCAACTTGTCCAAAGTCACATAGATAGTAAATGTCAGAGGAGATTCAAACCCAGGTCTTCTGATACCAAATCTAACTTTCTCTCCACTGTCTTTGTAGGCTAATGTTCTCTTTTCCTCATTTACTTATTAGTGTTTTGCCAGCCTGAATCAGTATGACCCACAAACATTAAAAAAAAAAAATTTCCCTAACTACTGACTCTCAAGCTCTACTGGTCTTTCTGGGCACAATTAGGTTGGGATTATTGTTACACGGGCCTATTTTCATCATTTCTCGGGCAGGATAGTTCAGCCAATCATTCCTAGGAGTTATGCACTAAGAGATTGGGGAAGGGGAAAAATAATCAGTCCCCGTTCTAGTTTGAAGGTAGAGAAGAAAAGAAAGAGAAAATTACACTAAAGAATGGATGAATTCAACTTGAAACGTTTCCAAGAAGCCAAGATAAGGCCTCAGATACACTCTTGATGCGTTCTCCAGGGCTGAATGAGAATATTTCCCCCCTTTCCTTTTATGAATTGCTTCCTTTCGTATGTAATCAGATGCATAAAAGGTCTTAGCTTCTACTTCTTTCCTTCTTTTATAGGTCAAAGATAGCTAATATAACTCATTGTAAAACAATGATGGCATTTTATTTTGTCTAGACTTGTTATTTCATTGATACCAAGAGCTCTTCAGTGAGAAAACTCCCTCTACCAATGGAGAGTAACAATAACTCCGTGACTTATAGACAGAATGCTGCCTGGAGCAATGAAAGGTTAAATGACTTGCCCAAGGTCACACAGCCAGTAGGAGTCAGAAGCAGTATTTTAGTAGTCTAGAAAAACTATTTGTCAGTGTTGGAAAGGCCAAGGAATACAGGCAGATTTTGTTTCCTACCCACAGCATTTTCCCTTCTTCCTTTTTCTTCTAATTCCTTTTTAAAGAGTGATTCCCTAGGAGGAGGTGAGGAAAAGATATGGGAGGAAATCTAGGTGATTTAAAAAAAAAAGATATCAATAACAACTTATTTTTAAAAAGCTTTACAAGCTCACCAATGCCTAATGAATAAAGCTTTGATAATTCCCCATGGCAGTGCTTTGTACATAGTAAGTAGTTAATGAATGTTTATTCATTAACCTAGAAATAAAAAAAAAAAACTTCTGACTTCTCATATCATCTCTTGTACATTTCTTCCCTCTTCACATGCCACCCCTAAAATGCCCAGTACCCTCTAGTTACAGAATATACCCTGTGAGAACACTTTAGCTAGAGCTTCTCAGGCTAAGTTTACCTCCCCCATTTCACTCTCTTCTACCCAAATCAAAATATCCTTTTCAATATGGACCATTTGCAAGACTCTGCTAGCTGATTTAATAAGCCACAAGTGCGGAAATTCCAAAAGAGATAGAAAATGTTTTACACAAAAAGAATTACTTGATAATGATAGAATTTATGACAAATTTATCATAGTGAGTTTGAAATTCTGTGTCTATGAAGTGATTCTTTCATCATTTTCCCTCAAATCTCATGATGAACACCTACCCTAAGACTGATCAATCACCTACTACAAAAGTTAATAAGAATTTTGGATGAGTTAAGAAAAGCATAGTATCCAGAATGAGGGGAATTATATACTATCCTGGCAAGATTAATTCCTGAGTCTTTTCCTAAATCTGTGCCACATTTTTGAAGAATATTAAAAATCTGAATTTCTCCAAAGGAATAAGATCTGGATGGCAGAGGTATGAAGGTAAAGCCAAAAAAGTAACAGTTGGAGAAACTCTGATTTTCCGCATTAGAAAAATGAAGATTTGAGGCAATATAACTGCTGTCTTTAAGTATATAAGGGAATGTCATGTGGAAAACTAAATAGACTTGACCTGCTAGGGAAATGAAAACAATAAATGAGTTGAAAAAAGGAGAATGTAGATATATTTATAGAAAAATTTTCTACCAATCAGATATATACAAAGTTGTTATAGCATGACTGTGACAGTGAGATGTCTAAACGTTATGATATCTGGCAACCTATTGAAGAATACAATACACATAGATTAAATGGTGTCTGTTTTCAAGTTTTTGAGGACTTTTATATGGAAAAGAAGATGAACTTGATATGCTTTGTCACAGAGATCAAAACTAGGTTGGGGAGTTGTTCCCTTAGATTTAATATAAAAAGAAAAATAAATCTTACTACCAATTAGAACTTTTTAAAAGTAGCCATGGGTGATAACTCCTTTGCCCTGGAGGTCAATCAAGTACAGGTGGGAAGACCTTTTCTTGGTGATATGAAAAAGGGAATTATTGGTTGTGAAGGGTGGGAGCAGGGGAAGGGAAGAATTCTTGAGCCTGTGTTATAGTGGGAATTACTCTGGAAGAGGTATCAAGAGTCACCTGAGTTTGAATCATGCCTCTGATAATTAATAGCTTCATGTCTATACCAAAAATCACAAGAATTATTTGAAAATCAGTTCTGTTATTAGTAAAATGGAAACAATGGCACCTGTTATACCCACTTCACAGAGTTGTTGTGAATTTCAATAGATATAATGTATACAAATTGTTTTTCAAAGATAAGGTCCAATACAATTGTTAACCATTTTGTCTTCTTCAAATTGAACTTGTTGTTTGTCCTTCTTTCTCCAAAGAGACCATTAACATCAGGAAGGTGATGTCATGACTTGCAAGTGAATTGGATTTAAGTGAGGCAGGACTGTGCAAAGTCACTAGCCTCACTCTCTCCTCCAGAGCCATGTGGTTCCAATGGCAAGACATATATCAGGATGACTGGAGATGGCTCCAGATGCAGTGGAAGACTTTGGCCTTTTTAAGCTAAAATCTGTCCCAGGTCTCATTTTTTTTTCTAAGGCTACATGCATAGAATGATTAAGGTAAAAAATGAGGCAAAAGAAGGCTCTTTTATCTCCTCAAAAAAAATCAATCTGGGAGGGGAAAACACTCAGGGTTTCTCACCAGAACAGAAGCAATTGCTGTTTACACTCACTCTGAGCCATCAAAACACAAACAATGACCAATAGAGGCTTGGGCTGGGGCTTATTGGACAATAAGAGCCATAGTGATTTGGATTTAAGGTATAATCAAGTTGCTCCATTCTACTTATCTTTAATTACTGAAACTGAACTACCTTAAAAATACATAACTTATAGGTAAATGACAGAAAATGATTGACTAGAAAAAATGTAAGCGAACAACAGTCAGGCATTATAGCAGATTCTGATTTAACAGAATTAAAAAAAGGAAACAACACCTGAAGTCATCTCATTCAACATATACTTAAACAAAAATACCTTCTCCAACATTCTAGATAAGAATGCATCCAACATTTTTGCTTGAATACCAGCAGAGAGGAAGAATCTACTATCTTTTTTTTTTTTTTTTTTTTTATTAATTTTTTTATTTTTTAATGTTTAACAATCACTGCCATACAATTGCGATTTTATCCCTCCCCACCCACCCCCCACTACCTCCCTCCCTCCCCACGACTGCATACAATTCTGTATAGATTCTACATATACTTTCCTATTGAGTATATTTTCACTATAGTCATGCTATGTAGTCAGACTAAGATAAATGAAAGAATCCGTATAACAAATCAGAACATGATACACAAACAGATACACATACACAAACATGATCTGCTACATTATGTGAGTGACTTCCATATTTCTCTCTCTGAGTGTGGAAGGCTTTTTGCCTTGAGGTCCACCATTGGGATTTTTTTTTTTTTTTTCAGAAGTTCTTGTGTTATTACAAAAATCTAAGTCTACCAGAAAAAACTCTCACACACTGTGGTTGTTGCTGTGCATAAAGTTCTCCTGGTTCTGCTCCTTTCACTCAGCATCAGGTCATATAAGTCCTTCCAGGCCTCTCTGAAGTCTTCTTGTTCATCATTTCTTATGGCACAATAGTACTCCATTACATTCATATACCATAATTTATTCAGCCATTCCCCAATTGATGGACATCCCCTTGACTTCCAGTTTTTGGCAACTACATAGAGTGCTGCTATAAAAATTTTTGTACATGTGGGACCCTTTCCCATTTTTATGATCTCTTGGGGATATAGTCCTAGTAGCGATATTGCTGGGTCAAAGGGTATGCACATTTTTGTAGCCCTTTGGGCATAGTTCCAAATTGCTCTCCAGAATGGTTGGATGCGCTCACAGCTCCACCAACAATGAATTAGTGTTCCAACTCTCCCACATCCTCTCCAGCATTTATCATTTTCTTGTTCTGTCATGTTTGCCAATCTTATAGGTGTGATGTGGTACCTCAGAGTTGTTTTGATTTGCATCTCTCTAATCAATAGTGATTTAGAGCATTTTTTCATATGATTATAGATAGCTTTAATTTCTTCCTCTGAAAATTGCCTGTTCATATCCTTTGACCATTTATCAATTGGGGAATGACTTGTATGATTATACATTTGGGTCAGTTCTCTATATATTCTAGAAATGAGGCCTTTATCCCCGAGCTTAGCTGTAAAAATTTTTTCCCAATTTACTACATCCCTCCGGATTTTGGTTGCATTGGGTTTGGTTGTGCAAAAACTTCTCAGTTTAATGTACTCAAAGTTATCCATTTTGCATTTCATAATGCATTCTATCTCTTCTTTAGTAAAGAATTCTTCCCTTCTCCATAGATCTGATAGATACACTATTCCTTGCTTCTCCAGTTTATTCATGGTATCAATCTTTATACCTAAATCATGTGCCCATTTGGACTTTATTCTTGTGTACGGTGTCAGGTATGGGTCTATGCCTAATTTCTGCCACACTGTTATCCAGTTTTCCCAGCAATTTTTGTCAAACAATGAGTTCTTATCCCAGAAGCTGGGGTCCTTGGGTTTATCAAACAGAAGGTTGCTATATTCCTTGCCTACTGCATCTTGAGTGCCAAGTCTATTCCACTTGTCTACCTCTCTGTTTCTTAGCCAATACCAAGTGGTTTTGATAATTGCTGCTTTATAGTACAGTTTAAGGTCTGGTAGCGCTAGGCCACCTTCCCAAGCATTTCTTTTCATTAGTCCCTTTGATATTCTGGACCTTTTGTTTTTCCAAATGAATTTTGATATTATTTTATCCAGCTCTAGAAAGTAATTGTCTGATAGTTTAATTGGTATGGCACTAAATAAGTATATTAATTTGGGTAGAATTGTCATTTTTATTATATTAGCACGGCCTACCCATGAGCAACTAATGTTTTTCCACTTACTTAAATCTGAGTTTATTTGTGCAAAAAGTGTCTTGTAATTGTGTTCATATAGTCCCTGGGTTTGTTTTGGCAGGTAGACTCCTAAGTATTTTATACTGTCTACCCTAACTTTAAATGGGATTTCTCTTTCTATCTCTTGCTGTTGAACTTTGTTGCTAATATATAGGAATGCAGAGGATTTGTGTGGGTTTATTTTGTACCCTGCAACTTTGCCAAAGTTGTTTATTAATTCAAGTAATTTTTTACTTGAATCTCTGGGATTCTCTAGGTAAATCATCATATCATCTGCAAAGAGTGATAACTTAGTTTCTTCTTTGGCTATTCTAATTCCTTGAATATCTTTATCTTGTCTAATTGCTACAGCTAACATTTCTAGTACCATATTGAATAATAGTGGTGATAATGGACAACCTTGTTTCACCCCTGATCTTATTGGGAATGCATCTAGCTTATCCCCATTGCATATAATGCTTGCTGAAGGTTTTAGATAGATACTGCTTATTATTTTATGGAAAGTTCCCTTTATTCCTACATTCTCCAATGTTTTTAGTAGGAATGGATGTTGTATTTTGTCAAAAGCTTTTTCTGCATCTATTGAGATAATCATGTGGTTTTTGTTAGCTTTGTTGTTGATGTGGTCGATAATGCTAATAGTTTTCCTAATATTGAACCAGCCCTGTAGTCCTGGTATGAATCCTACCTGATCATAATGTATTAATCTCGTGATTAGATGCTGTATTCGTTTTGCTAAAATCTTATTTAAAATTTTTGCATCTATATTCATTAGGGAAATTGGTCTATAATTTTCTTTCTCTGTTTTGTCTCTTCCTGGTTTGGGTATCAAAACCATATTTGTATCATAGAAAGAATTTGGGAGGACTCCTTCTTCCCCAATTTTCAAGAATAGTGTATGTAGTATTGGAATTAACTGTTCTTTAAATGTTTGATAGAATTCACTTGTGAATCCATCTGGCCCTGGAGATTTTTTCCTAGGGAGTTCATTGATGGCTTGTTCAATTTCTTTTTCTGAGATGGGGTTGTTTAAGTATTCAACTTCCTCTTCTGTTAATCTGGACAATTTGTATTTTTTAAAATATTCATCCATCTCGTTTAGATTATCGAATTTGTGGGCATAAAGTTGGGCAAAGTAGTTTCTAATTATTGTTTTAATTTCCTCCTCATTGGAGGTGAGTTCACCCCTTTCATTTTTAATATTAGTAATTTGGTTTTCTTCTTTCTTTTTTTTGATCAGATTAACCAAAGGTTTATCAATTTTATTAGTTTTTTCATAAAACCAACTATTGGTTTTATTTATTAATTCAATAGTTTTCTTTATTTCAATTTTATTAATCTCTCCTTTGGTTTTCAGTATTTCTAATTTGGTATTTACTTGGGGATTTTCAATTTGTTCTTTTTCTAGCTTTTTCAACTGCAAGCCTAAGTCATTGATCTCCTCTTTCTCTATTTTATTTATGTAAGCATTCAGAGATATAAAACTTCCCCTAATAACTGCTTTTGCAGTGTCCCATAAGTTTTGGTACGTTGTCTCACTATTGTCATTCTCTTGAATGAAGTTGTTGATTGTTTCTATGATTTCTTCTTTAACCCAATCCTTCTTTAGAATTAGATTATTTAGTTTCCAATTGATTTTTGGTTTCTCTTTCCATGGCCTTTTATTACATGTAATTTTTAATGCATTATGATCTGAAAAGGATGCATTGATTATCTCTACCTTTCTGCACTGGATTGTGAGATTTTTATGTCCTAGTACATGGTCAATTTTTGTAAATGTTCCATGTACCGCTGAGAAAAAGGTATATTCCTTTCTATTCCCATTTAATTTTCTCCAAAGATCTATCATATCTACCTGATCCAGAGTTTTATTTACCTCCTTAACCTCTTTCTTGTTTATTTTAAGGTTGGATTTATCTAGTTCAGAGAGGGGGAGGTTGAGGTCCCCCACTAGTATAGTTTTGCTATCAATTTCTTCCTTCAACTCCCCCAACCTCTCCTCTAAGAATCTGGATGCTATACCACTTGGAGCATACATGTTTAGTAATGATATTGCTTCATTGTCTATGGTGCCTTTTAGTAGGATATAGTTTCCATCCTTATCCCTTTTGATTAGATCTATTTCTGCTTTTGCTTTGTCTGAGATTAGGATTGCTACTCCTGCCTTTCTTACATGAGCTGAAGCACAATATATTCTGCTCCATCCTTTGACCTTTATCCTATGTGTATCCCCCCGTTTCAAATGTGTTTCTTGTAAGCAGCATATTGTTGGATTATGGCTTTTAATCCATTCTGCTATCCGTCTCCGTTTTATGGGAGAGTTCATCCCATTCACATTCACAGTTATGATTACAATCTGTGTATTTCCCTCCACCCTCTTTCCCACCATTTATGCTTTTAACTCTCCCGTATCCCTTCCCCTCCTCAATAGTATTCACTTTTCTCCCCCTCCTCCTGCAGCCTTTCCCTCCTTCTTTTAGCCCCCCTCCCTTTTGGTCCCCTTTACTCTTATTGCTTCTTTCCTCCCTTTTAGCCACCCTCCCCTTTCTTCCCCCTTCCCCTCCTACTACCTATATAGCTAGTTAGGATTATCTGCTTAAGGTTATTGTTCCCTCCTTTGAACAAATCAGATGAGAGTACCTCTCAAACAATGCTCATCTCCCTCCCCTCCTTCCCTCTACTATGGTTTTGTACTTCTTCCTGTGATATAATTTGCCATTTTCTGCTTCCCCCTTTCCACACCTCCTATTACATTCCCTTCTCATACTTAAATCATATTTTTGCCATGACATCATTTACTTTATGCCCGTTCCCTCTACATATATCCCTTTTATCATAATAGCTGCACAGTTCTCAAGATTAACAGGTATCATCTTCCCTTACAGGGAGGTAAACAGATTGCCCTAATTGAGTTGCAAGTTTTTGTTTTTGTTTTTTCCCCTCTGTTTACCTTTTTATGATTCTCTGGAGACCTGCATTTGAAGATCAAATTGTCTATTGAGTTCTGGTGTTTTGGTCAGGAAGCTCTGGAAGTCCCTTATTTCGTTGAATGACTTTCTCCTTGCCTGAAATGTTATGCTGAACTTTGCTGGGTAGTTGATCCTCGGTTGGAGTCCCAACTCCTTTGCCTTACGGAATATTGGGTTCCAATTCTTTCGATCTTTTAATGTAGAAGCTGCAAGGTCCTGTGTGATCCTGACTGTGTGACCTTGATATTTAAATTGTTTCTTTCTGGCTGCTTGTAGTATTTTCTCCTTCACTTGATAGCTCTGGAATTTGGCAACTATATTTCTTGGGGTTTTGAGTTTGGGATCCCTTTCCGGTGGGGAACGGTGGATTCTTTCGATGACTATTTTGCCCTCTGAGTCTAGTACTTCTGGGCAGTTTTCCTTGATGATTTCCTGGAAGATATTGTCCAGACTCTTTTCTTCATCATGGGTTTCTGGCAGGCCAATAATTCTTAGATTTTCTCTCCTGGATCTATTTTCCAGGTCAGTTGTTTTTCCAATTAAATATTTTACATTTTCTTCCATCTTTTCATTCTTTAGATTTTGTTTGACTGACTCTTGTTGCCTCATTGAGTCATTAGTTTCTACTTGCCCAATTCTAATCTTGATCGTATTGTTTTCTTCAGTTAGCTTTCGCATCTCCTTTTCCATCTGGCCAATTTTTCCCTTTAAGGAGCTATTTTCTCCATTTAATTTTTGTACTTCTTTTTCCATTCGACCAATTTTCCCAGTTAGGTTTTGGGTTTCCTTTTCCATCTGATCAATTTTCCCTATTAGGTTTTGAGTTTCCTTTTCCGTTTGATTAACTCTTCCTTTTAGGGAATTATTCTCTCCAGTTAATTTTTGAACTTCCTTTTCCATTTCTTCAATTTTCTTTTTCAGATTGATGTTCTCATCAGTGAATTCTTTTTTTATGGTTTTAAAATCATTGGCCAGTTTTTCTTTTATATCCTTCTTCAGACGTTCCAGGTAATCTAGTTGTGCTTGCGAGAAATTCATAGTCCCATCTGAGGTTTCAGGTGGAAGTACAGTCTCAGCTCTGACCTCTTTGGTGTTTGTGTTTTGGTCCTTATCCCCATAGAAAGATTCTATGGTTTTTTCACTTTTCGTCTGCTTTTTCCGATTCATGATGTTGGCTGAGTGTTGTAGCTTTTGGTTCTTTCAGTCAGAAGATATAGATCTTTTATGTTGAGTTGATGTTTGTCTAGGCTAAAAGCAGGCTTTTTTTGTTGTTGTTGTTGTTGTTTCCCAGATCAACCCTGGGTTTAGCTTGATAGGTGTGTGGGAGGTGTGGTCTGGTCTCAGGCTATCTCCTCAGCTGGCCTGAGGCAAAGGCAAGGTCCAGGGGGATGGTGATCCCAGCTTCCCTATTGTCTTCCCTTTTCCCCTGGAGGGCTGGGGCACGCCTAGAGGCTAATGCGTGTTCCCGCCCCTCCTGGGGCTCGTCTCCCGGGCTGAGGCTTGCTTGGGTCTCAGTGCGAATTTTTCTCTGCCCTGGGTCGTCTGTCCCTCCAGACAGCCTCCACCACGGTAGGAAGAATCCCCCTTTGCCACCTCTCCAGCCTCTGGTGTTACGAGACCACTCGCCCCTTTCTGCTGCTCCCACTGATCCAGGATCAATCTGGGGAAGAATTTTATGGTTCCCTCACGGTCATCGGGGGGGGGGAGGGGAGAGCACTTACTGATCACTCCGGCATCCCAGCTTCTGGATGTTCAAGTAGTGAGTCACTGAAGTCCCGTCTTTAGGCTGAAGATTTCAAAGGCTGTTGCGCTGATATCGTTGGCTCGGCCTGGCTTATCTCCTGCTCCGCTGGTCTCGCCCGCCACTCTCGGGCCCCTCGGGTCGCCTCCGCCCTGCCGCGCCGACCGCGCTGCGCTGTGCGCCGGGCTCTTACTCCCGCGGAACAGATCCCTCCCGTGGACCTTCCAGTCCAGCCTGGGCTCCGAATCTGTCAAAGTCCGTCTCCCACTGGATTCTACACCTCCAAAGTCTGGTCAGACTCTCCCCCCAGAAATATCCAAAGGAGTTTTTCCAGGAGCTTAGGTGAGTCGTTGCTTTCACTCCGCCATCTTGGCTCCGCCCCGAATCTACTATCTTTTGAAGCAGCATCTTTTCACTTTGGAGGTAGTTCTACTACTACAATATTTTTTCACCCGTTACATCAATCCTAAATTTCCTTCTTTGCAATTACAATTAAATTTGTAATCTAGGGCCAAGCAAAACAGATCTAAGTCTTCTCCACCATGACAGTTCTTCAAATTCTTAAAATCAACTATCATGACTTCCCCTTAACCCCACGAAATTTTCTCTTCTCCAGGTCAAACATCCCAAACTTTTTCAATTTATGATCTAGAGCATAGGTTTCCAAAGGGGGTGATACCACCCCTTGGGGGGGCATTGGGTGCAATTAGGGGTCACTAAATAACAATAAGCAAGCAGCAGTGGAAGCATAAAGAAGAGAAGAAACTTTTGAAAAACTGTCTATACATATTTCATCTGTTATGTAACAGTTAAAATCATAGTGATTACATTCTTTTCCAAATAAACATACAAAATGCAAGTTATAACTGATCTGTGTGGTCAAGTCTGCCAACAGGTCTTAACAAGCAAGTGTTGGCAGGTAAGGGTATCAGACAGTCAGGAAGTTCACCATGTATCAGCAAGAATATGTGTGTGCAATGACTTGTTTACAATATGTCACTGTACAGTTACAGTCCCCAGTGTTGTGACATCAAAATTTCAATGCTGGAAAAAAACCCACAAATTTACAATAAATTATTAAATTTAAGATGAATCATTTTAAATATATATATGTATAATATTTTTAAATGACACAAATTTCAAAAAAATATCATTAAACGGTTAAAGAAAGTAGATTTCCAGGAGGGCACTGAGTAATTTTTTTTTAAAAGGGGGCAGTAGTTCAAATAAGTTTGGGAACCCCTGATCTAGATCAAGTCACTCTCATCAGTTGATCCCCTACCGCATATCATTGTCCTTTAAATTTGGTGCCCATAGTTGAACACAGTACTATAGATGTAGTCTCATCAAGGCAGACTAGCAACAGGACTATCATTTCTGTAATGCCTGACACTGTGACCTTCTTAATAAAACCAAAGATCCCATTAGTTTTTTTAATGGCTACATCACAAAGTTGTGTTTCATTTGAATGATCAAGTCATGTAGCATTATTACCTAGTAAGTCAATATAGTATACTGTACTGCAGGATTTCTTTTAAGTGGGAGAAAGTTTTTGTTGAGAAGAATAGAGAACAGCAAAAGCAACAAAATCAATTATAGTAAAGAAAATGCCTTTTCTAACTAACAAGATTTATTAAATTTTGAAATCAATTGTGGAAAAAACTGCAAAATTTCCTTTCTAGAGATTTTTAAGAGCAAGATACATTATTCTTTGTCTTGGGAAGGTTAGGAGAGTCATGCTTCCTGTTACAAGAGTAGATCTGCTGAATTTTCAGTATTCTTCTATTCTGCTTATTAGATAATCCTGAAAAATCTTAAAACTGGGGTTTGACGTATTAAATTGAATTATTGGAGGAGCCCTATTAGGGTTTGAAGTTACAGTGGCTAAATAAGAATCCTGCCAGCATCATAAATAAATGCTGCTGAGAAAATAAAAACATAAACATCGTAAAGCTTATTTTCTCCTTTGCCAAGATGGGAATCCTCCCACATAGTCACACAAAACGAGGATTTGACACTGTAGCCTCCTTGTAAAATCAGCAACTGCCAAATATTGCAGCTACCTTTCATATGGTAGGAATTAGAGTTTTTCAAAGAAATTCTCAACTTCAGGCTGCCACTGACAAACCACTTTTATGAAAATGCTCATACCTGTCTCCTTTGGTAAGGTTTATTATAATTTCTAGGGTTTAGTGTTTAAACCTAATCAACTTAAAGGAAGATTGCTATAAACAACTAAAGTCCTCTGTAAAATAAAGGGGTTAAACCAGATGATGAGTAACGTCTCTTCTGCCTGAAACAGCCTATGGACAAAAAGATAAAAATAAATCTTTACAAAGGTTAAGAGATTCAAGACTTAGAAACACCACCAGTGCTGTTATAGGAACACACACACACACACACACACACACACACACACACACACATGCATGCATGCACACCAACTTGATTTCATAAATGCAGTTTAGACATTTTATTAAGACCCTATGGAGGGGCGGAGCCAAGATGGCAGAGTAGAAAGACACACATACACATAGCTCCGAACCCACAACCCATAGAACATCTGTAAATAGCAACTCACTGTGAATTCTGTAGCACCAGAGGCCACAGAACATTGGAGCAAAGGAGATTTCTGTTCCAGAGGGACCTGCAAACCTCTCACAAAAGGCCCTTTGCGCCGCGGGCTGGGCGCCAAGCACAACCCTGCCGCAGCTGCGGCACCGAGAGAAGATCCGTGCCCAGGGACGGGATCTCCAGCGGCCACGGGTCTCTCCACCCACAGGTGACGGGGGTCGGTGAGAGGGTCTCTTTGGCGGGTCGAGAGGGGAGGGGGGGCCCCCATAACTCAGGACCCTTTGGGAGGCAGCAGCTGAGGCAGCAGCAAACCAGGGCTCCCCAAGCAGGCAGGAGCCTGGATCCATTGTTGAAGGTCTCTGCATAAACCCCCTGAGGGAACTGAGCCCGAGAGGCGGCCCTGCCCCCACCTGAGCACTTGAACTTAATCTCACACTGAATAGCAGCCCTGCCCCTGCCAAAAGCCCTGAGGCTGGGAAGCAGCATTTGAATCTCTGACCCCAAGCGCTGGCTGGGAGGATCTGGAGGCAAAATGGGTGTGAAGGGAATATTCAGAAGTCAAGTCACTGGTTGGGAAAATGCCCAGAAAAGGGAAAAGAAATAAGACTATAGAGGGTTACTTTCTTGGTGAACAGGCATTTCCTCCCTTCCTTTCTGATGAGGAAGAACAATGCTTACTATCAGGCAAAGACACAGAAGTCAAGGCTTCTATATCTCAGCCCACTCAATGGGCTCAGGCCATGGAAGAGCTCAAAAAGGATTTTGAAAATCAAGTTAGAGAGGTGGAGGAAAAGCTGGGAAGAGAAATGAGAGACATATAGTCAAAGCATGAACAGCAGGTCATCACCCTGCTAAAGGAGACCCAAAAAAATGCTGAAGATGTTGAAAAATAGGCTAACTCAATTGGCAAAAGGGGCTCAAAAAGCCAATGAGGAGAAGAATGCTTTCAAAAGCAGAATTAGCCAAATGGAAAAGGAGATTCAAAAGCTCACTGAAGAAAATAGTTCTTTCAAAATTAGAATGGAACAGATGGAGGGTAATGACTTTACGAGAAACCAAGAAATCACAAAACAAAACCAAAAGAATGAAAAAATGGAAGATAATGTCAAATATATCATTGGAAAAACAACTGACCTGGAAAACAGATCCAGGAGAGACAATTGAAAAATTATGGGACTACCTGAAAGCCATGATCAAAAAAAGAACCTAGACATCATCTTTCATGAAATTATCAAGGAAAACTGCCCTGAGATTCTAGAACCAGAGGGCAAAATAAATATTCAAGGAATCCACAGAACACCACCTGAAAGAGATCCAAAAAGAGAAACTCCTAGGAACATTGTGGCCAAATTCCAGAGTTCCCAGGTCAAGGAGAAAATATTGCAAGCAGCTAGAAAGAAACAATTCAATTATTGTGGAAATACAATCAGGATAACACAAGACCTAGCAGCTTCTACATTAAGGGATCGAAGGGCATGGAATAGGATATTCCAGAAGTCAAAGGAACTAGGACTAAAACCAAGAATCACCTACCCAGCAAAACTGAGTATAATACTTCAGGGGAAAAATTGGTCTTTCAATGAAATAGAGGACTTTCAAGCATTCTTGATGAAAAGACCAGAGCTGAAAAGAAAATTTGACTTTCAAACACGAGAATGAAGAGAAGCATGAAAAGGTGAACAGCAAAGAGAAGTCATAAGGGACTTACTAAAGTTGAACTGTTTACATTCCTACATGGAAAGACAATATTTGTAACTCTTGAAACTTTTCAGTATCTGGGTACTGGGTGGGATTACACACACACACACACACATGCACACACGCACACACACATAGAGACAGAGTGAATTGAAGAGGATGGGATCACATCTTAAAAAAATGAAATCAAGCAGTGAGAGAGAAATATATTGGGAAGAGAAAGGGAGAAATGGAAAGGGGCAAATTATCTCTCATAAAAGAGGCAAGCAAAAGACTTATTAGTGGAGGGATAAAGAGAGGAGGTGAGAGAAAATCATGAAGCTTGCTCTCATCACATTCCACTAAAGGAAGGAATAAAATGCACACTCATTTTGGTATGAAAACCTATCTTACAATACAGGAAAGAGGGGGATAAGGGGATAAGCAGGGTGGGGGGGGATGATGGAAGGGAGGGCAATGGGAGAAGGGAGCAATTTGAGGTCGACACTCATGGGGAGGGACAGGATCAAAAGAGAATAGAAGTAATGGGGGACAGGATAGCATGGAGGGAAATATAGTTAGTCTTATACAACACAACAATTATGGAAGTCATTTGCAAAACTACACAGATTTGGCCTATATTGAATTGCTTGCCCTCCAAAGGGAAGGGGTGGGGAGGGAGGGAGGTAAAGAAGTTGAAACTCAAAGTGTTAGGAACAACTGTCGAGTAATGTTCTTGCCACTAGGAAATAAGAAATACAGGTAAAGGGGTATAGAAAGTTATCTGGCCCCACAGGATAAAAGAGAAGATGGAGACAAGGGCAGAGAGGGATGATAGAAGAGAGAGCAGATTGGTCATAGGGGCAATTAGAATGCTTGGTGTTTGGGGGGGGAGGGGACAAAAGAGGAGAAAATTTGGAACCCAAAATTTTGTGAAAATAAATGTTAGAAGTTAAATAAATAAATTAATTTAAAAAAAAAAGACCCTATGGAGACAATATCTGGAGTAAAAGACCTGAATTGCAATGAGAATGCTGTTTCTGGAATCAAAAAACCTAGATCCAAACCTCAGAACAGTCAACTGGTGCTTGTGTGGCCTTGAACAATTTATTTAATCTCTCCAGCCATCAGTTTCCTCAACTGTATATGAGAGGGTTGATCTCAATGGTCTCTCAAGTTCCTTCCTATTCTAAGTCTATGATCCTTTGAAAAATGCCCAAGCCACTATGTGACTCTCTGGGGATCAGTTGTATTTAATAAATGAAAATATTAACAATATCTAGCATTTACATAGCACTTTAAGGTTTACAAAACAATTACTTTATAAATATTATTTCATTTTATCATCCCAACAATTGTGGGCATTAGGTGCTCTTGCAATTCCCATTTTACACATGAGGAAACTAAGGCTCAAAAGGGTTACATGACTTGTCCAGGATGATGCAGCTTGTAAGTGTCTACCTGCAGATTTGAACTCAGGTCTTCCTGACTCCATTCCCAGCACTCTATCTACTATCCTACCTAGCTGCTCATGTTTCCTACTCTATAGAGTTATGAGAAGTGAAGCAATGCATGGAAGGCTGTCTACAAAATTTAAAGCAATATACAAACATAGGCTCTACTACATATAATAACACTGGTGATTCCTACAATGATATTCCTATTTATATGGCAATATGTTTGTTTCAGAGAAATATTTAGGTTTTTGGAAAAGATGTTATTTTTTCCTTTAGTACTCTAGAGCTCCCTTCTACTCAAATCACCTAAATTTAAAGACAGATGATGTTTAACTTCCATATTTCTCTTTCTTGAGCTCCAGTTGCATATCTCTAACTGCCTGCTGCACATTTGTAGCTGAATGTCTCATAGGTATCTCAGATTCAAGATGTTCAGAATCAAATGCGTTATTGTTCTCTCTGAACCCACCGCACCTCCTAACTTCCCTAACTGGGTTGAGG
This sequence comes from Notamacropus eugenii, assembly GCF_028372415.1. NCBI lineage: Eukaryota > Metazoa > Chordata > Mammalia > Diprotodontia > Macropodidae > Notamacropus > Notamacropus eugenii. The sequence continues at coordinate 166,057,694 of NC_092875.1, read as the reverse complement.
CACCACAACCCTTACAAGCATTCAGGTTTGCAATCTAGGAACCATCTTTGACCATGTTTTTCTCATTTGCCTCTCTCCCCACATATTGAATTAGTTGCCAAGTTTTGTCTGTTCTCCCCCCCAAGATCTCATACCTCTACTGATCCAATCATACTACAAGAACTAGTTCAGGCCCTTATCACTTCTCACCATGACTAATGCAATTGTCTCTTCATTGGTCTATCTATATACAAATTTTTCCCCTTCCCAATCCATCCTCAAAATAGCAACAAAACTGATCTACCTAAAGGTCCAATTTGATTGTACTCCTTAACTTCCCAATAAACTTCAGTAGCTCATGACACTGATTTTAAGATACAATATCAACTCCTTTCTTTGATAGTTAAGATCTTTAGAGGCATTTGTTGTTCAGTTGCTTTTCAGTCACATCCAGCTCTTTGTGATCTTTTTTGGGGTATTACTGGAAGATACTGGAGTAGGTTGCCATTTCCCTCTCCAGCTCAATTTACAGATGAGAAAGCTTAGGTAAGTAGGGTTAAGTGACTTGTCCAGGGTCACACAGCTCATAAGTGTCTGAGGCTGGATTTGAACCCACATCTTCCTGACTCTAGGACCAGCACCCTAGCTACTGTGCTACTTAGCTGTCTGAAGTCTATGTTCTCAGGTTAATTTACACTTTACTCTTCCTCACATGCTCTATACTCTAGCAAGAGGCCTACCTTGTTGTTCCCCATACATCTGATTCCATCTTCCACATCTATACCTTTGCAATGTCTGGACATCATGCTTGGAATGTTCTTTATTTATATGGCATAATTATTGTGCACGTAGCACTTGTTTAGTAAATATTTGTTGGACCAATTAACTTGTAACAGAAGGACATGTTCATGCGTTACAATGCATGGTTTTCCTTTGCTTTGCCATGAAATGTGCTATGATAACTTAGAGAAGTCTCTTCTTTTATTCATTATCACATCATGAAGGCAACCCTGGATTCTCAAAGGTTATTCCAGTCATGTAGTTCTCTGGCTGGAAAAAGTTTGCTTGTCGGAATCATGATGACCTATCTGTAAATCATATGACAATTTAAGCTCATCTAAGCTCAGTGAGTCTTATAATCTTGTTGGCATTAGTCAAGTCATGTCTACCAATTCACAGAGTACATGCACTTAGGTTTAAAGCACATATGGTATATTTCTATTAAGAATACTTCTTGCCTCATTTATCAGCTTTAATACAGAATGACATAGAAATATTACTCTCAGAAAAAAAAAACTGTTTTTTATTCTGTCAATAGAAAAATTGAGGCCTGATCCATAGTTTTGTCTCAAGAGTTACTCATTACCCTTGGGAGCATGAAGGAAGATGAAATGAGAAAGAAAAGCAATCCATGCCTCATCATTCCACTGCATTATGCTCTATTTATGTAGATATTCTACATAATCTCAAGGAAAATTTCAGATAAGAACTAAACTAAATGGTTATGAGAGGAAAATTTAGCCCACCATGTTTTTAAACTGAAAAGTTTAAATTTTCCTTTAAAGCCATAGATTTTAAAATAGTAACACTAACTTACTCTACATTTGATGTGATATTAGGAAATAGTGTATATTCAAGGGATATGATGAATAACAATTGAATACGTAAAAATACATTGGGGTGGGGGCACTCCCTATCATCTCAGACTATTACATTCCCTGTCCTTAAATAATGAATAAAAATCTCCTTTCTACTAACCACTTTGGAGTTGATTAATTAAATGTGAAGTAAAATATTTTCTTTCATTTCACCTTCAAAGTAAAAAAAGGATTGAAATGACAATTTACTGCTCATATCCAGGGTGTTGTTGATGATAAAAATCAACTGAAAACAATCTTTATTGTTAAATAAATGTTTTTCACTTGATAACTAATACCTTAGTATGAACATTAGAAAGAAAAGGAGGATTCAATGTAGAGAGAGTTGGGTTCAAATCCCATGTCACCTATGTATCACCTGTATGCCTATGGGTCATATAACTTCTCAGAATCACAAGAACATATGGCAATACTACTTAGAATACTACTACTTCACATGGTTGCTATGAGGAAAGGTGTCTAGTAGATTTTAAATTGCTACGTAAATGTAAGTAATTATTATTAAGTGACCATTATGAAAGCATTAAGAGTAAAATGAAAGGTACAAGTTGGTAGTTTTATATACTTTATTTCTGTTGTAAAACATGGTTTTTAAATATGAGAGAAAGTAGAGAAAAGCTTCAAAGCTTATTATTAATTACTTTTGACACATATCCTACAAGTACTTAATTTGTTCTACAATTACACATATTTTCTTCAAATGAAATTTTAATTATCAGCATTCTATTCATTCTGTTCAGCAGAAGTCCTAAACTTATAGACTGAATTGCTAAGCCCAGGTGTGCTATTTTGAGCCACAAGAAGATTCTGATAAACATTCACAGGTGTCTTCCACAGAGAGAAGCCTTTATTACATTATTCTTTACACTACTAGTTGTGCTGATTCACCACAGTTGTGAGCTGGCTCCATACTACTGTGAGATCTATTTTAGAGCACCTAAGTTAATCTAACTTTGAAATGAAATAAAGATAGCTAGCATCTTTTATAGCTATAAAGTTAATTATTTCTAGTTCATAATTATCTTTCTGATTATAAAAGAGTTTAAAAGTTAATAATCTGAAATAAGGTGATGCCAGGACTTGAGTTTATTCTGCCGGACCAACGAAGCAAATACTTAATTTATTTATGCTAATGTAGGATATCAAAGATGACTTATTTGACAGCAGACCACAGAATTCTTGTCACAGGATCCTGACAATTTTGAGCTAAAAAGCATTATAGAGTTAATCTATTCAAAACCAGTTTTTTTCCAGATAAGGAAAATGAAGCCAAGAAAGACTATAAGGGACTTGACTAATATTATATGGCTGTCAGATAGCAAAGCCAGGGCTGCAACTAATGTCTTCTAAGTTCTACTTTATTTCCTTTTCCACTGTATCAAATCTATTTATTGTTCAGTTGTAGGAGACCATATTTAAACAAGGGTCAGTTGTGTTCTGAGACTTTTAAGTTTTCAGTCTCTCTATATGTATACTATGTAAGCATTGTGTGTATGTATATGTATATACTCATATATGCACCTATACATACATACATACACACATATGTATGTGCACGTATATGCATGTAGGGCATGCTGGGCTGCCCTTACCGGTAGAAAACAAGATTTTCTTCACTGCTATAGATAATTATCACAATTCCCTTGAAATCTCCCTTCAGATTAATTTCTCTAGGATGCTTCAAACCTTTTTGTCTAAAAGAGTCCCTTATTCAAATGTAAATATTCTGAAAGAGATAGTGTAAGCACTTCTTGGGCAAGCTATAGACCTCAAGACAGATAGAGAATTGATGGACTCAAGGTAAAGACTGAGATATACAGATAGACATATTTGGACCTGACCAATGAGGGCTTGTGTTTTGCTTGACTATACATATTTATTACATAGGCTTAGTATTTGTTTTTCAATCATGAGGAAGAAGGAAAAGAGAGGGAAAATAGATTTTTTTTTCATTGAAAACACAGATTTTAAAATACAGAAATTAAAAAGAAACTTTTAGAAATGAAATTAAAGAAATAATATAACTCATTATCTGGTATGGAAGACAAGACCAAAAAAACTTTGACATTTGATGTTTAATGCAGAGTGGGGACAATTACTCCCATCTTACATAGCCATATCAAGCTTTATATAAATATTTATGTGTACATATACTAATAAACAATGGCAAACCAAACATATTGAAAGGATACTCCTTTGTATATAACGACATGTATAAATGCTGACTTTGCTTATAGAATATAAGTTCTTCGAGAACAGGAACTGTTTCGTTTATGTATTCATATCCCCAGCATCAAGCAGAATGTGAGGTCACATACCACAGGTTAAATAAATACCTGATGATTGATTCTCTTTTCTCCATCAAGATATGGAAGGAAGTTATAGCCATTTATTTATTTTTATGGAATAATTTATAAAGAAAACAAATATTGAGAAACTTAGAGTAGACATAACCTTCTTCAAATATTTGAAGAACTATCATAAAGAAACCTGAGTGACCAGAGGGTAAAACTAAGAGTAATTGGTTGAAGATGTGTTGCACACTTCAAGTTGTCATAAAAAAAGAACAATTTGAACTATCCAAAAATGGAACTGATGAGTAAACTAAGATAGAGGCAATGAGGAAAGTGATTTGTCTAAGGCAGCAAGGACAGTAATAGGTATAGAACAAATTTTTCTTATTAATAGAATTTTGCTTCTAAATAGGAAGATGGGGGGAGGTGCAAGAACAAAACAAAATGTGTACATGCCTATTACAGACAATATAGACTAAATGGTAAAATATCCTTCCCTGTTATACAAGGCAACTTTTTCTTTTATTCAAAGCCTCCTATAAAAACTGTAACTGACTTCTGCAAAGTATTTTAATTATAACTTACTGTGTTGTTATTCCTGAGGTAAGATGAATTTTCTCCTCACCATAGTAGTTAGAAAAAATGATAAAATAAGACTGTAGGGAGAAGAATGCTACTGAGTGAAATTCAATTGCCTCCCCAATTAAGGGCAACATATCTCACTGTCATCAGATTTCTGCCCTCACAAAATCTGATAGAAATAGCAGTAGAATGATGTCAGGATCTAGGTGAAAGAATTAGAAGGTATGTAATAATAGTCTTTACATATTTTATGAGGTATCACATGAAAATCGTAGATGAGCACCCCTGAAAGGGCTTGCCAAGCCCTCAAACCGGAGGTGGTAGTCCTCTTTTTTGGTATTATTATATGAAGTATTCATAATTCAGGGACGAATTTGTTGTATATGTCTATGATGGATCAATTGATTCAATAATTACATATAAGAAGACAATATTTAATACATAAAGTCATACTTGTTTTGACTAAGAATGGGACTGACAAGTATAGATTCATATTATTATATGAATCAGTTTCACATCTTCCATGTGTGAAAGCTCATTATTACTCAGAAGGCAAATTGACTTCCTCATGGCCATGAGAAAAAAAAAATTGCATTTTGATTGTTTTTGAAAGTACTATCACTGCCTTTATTAAACACTAAGAATACAAATATATTCCAAGAATTAAAAGAGCAGTAGCTGAGATAAATGTAAACCATTAGAGAAGCATTCAATTGCAATTACACATGATTTTAAAAATAATTATATTTTTATATTTATTCACTGAAAATTATTGAGGCACATTTACTTTCCATTTTTTAAAGAGTAGCTTAAATTCCTCCACAAAGCATTCTTTGGTAAAGTGTCAAGAAAAGAGGACAGAAGATGTCCTCTGTGAGATCCTTATTGTGGTAGAAGTAATATCTGCCTCATGAGTTGGACCAGTTGTATTTTTTTTCTTAAAAGGAAGAAAAGCCTTTGTTCTTGAGATGTAATTAGTCCAGAGGCATAAGACCTAAGGCTTTTACTAATCTTGCCAATTTTATGGCCATATAAGTTGGACTAGTTTCCCTAAAACGCAAAGAAGTTTTCCCTAAGACTTGATTGCTCCAGAAGCACTGAAACCATCATCATCATTGTCACCTTTGTTATCATAGTTGTCATCATGATGTCTTCATCATCTTCGCTATCAACAAGAAGAAGTACTGAGCTAAGTTCAGGTAATAAAAACAAAATCCACAACATACATCTTCCCCAAATAGCTCACATTCTAAAGGAGGAAGCAGTATGCCAATAACTACACTTGCACATAATAGATGTAACATAAATAGGAGATAAACTTAGAGGGAAGATATTAGCAGTGGAGGCAGGAGAGACTAGCAATGTCTTCTTGTACAAGGTAGAATTTGACCTAACTCTTAAAAATAAAGAGGACAAGCATTCCAGGAGATGACAAGTTAGTGAAAAGGCATGGAATCAGAAGATGGAATGTTGTATTTGGGCAGCAGCAAGAAGGTCAGTGTCACAAGACTATACAGCACATGGGGTGAAGTGCATGAATAAGATCTACTAAATATGATAAGGTAGAAATGGGCCAAAAGATCAAGATGTTGATGACTGCAGTCATATCAGTCTTGACTTTCTGATAATAAATGAAAATAGAAAACAAAAGTAATTTGTAGATAAATAAAAGTGTGACTGAAAAGTTTGTTTTGCAGAGAAACAAATAAACGGGTTTCAAGATTTATTTATTATCTGGCATATGGATGGTACAATGAAAAGAGCTCTAGAACTGAAGTAAGAAAAACATGAATTCAAATCAAGCTTTATCTACTATGTTGCACTGGGGAAGTCATTTAACCTCTGACTACCTCAATTTCTTCTTCTGTAACATGATAGTATTAATAACACTTACCTTACAGGATTGTTGTGAGGACAAAATGAGACAGTATTTGTAAAGTGGTTTGTAAACCTTATAGTGATATATAAATGCTAGCTATTGTTATGGTTGTTATATGTCCAAGGATATCAAGAAAAATAATTTTAAAAAGAAACCTGTATTCAAAGTGCTTTTGATATGCATCAAGAAATATTAACTTGAAAATAATTCCATTTTATTCACCAACTTCTTTTGCAAGGGATAAAGAAGAGAAATTATATAAAGAACTCAGTAAGAACTTTGAAGTTAAACAAATCTATATGTTAACATAATGAACAGCTAAGTTGCACAGTGGATAGAGCACTGGGCTTGGAATCAGGAAGACTCATATTCATGAGTTCAAATCTGGCCTCAGACACAAAAAAGGTGTGTGACTCTGTGCAAATCTCTTGGTGCTGCTTTGACTCAGTTCCTCACCTATAAAATGAATTGGAAAATAAAATGGCAAATCACATCACTATTTTTGCTAAGAAAACTCTAAATGAGGTCATGAAGAATCAGACAAAATGGAAACAACTCAACAACAACAAAAATGTTAACAGATTTAAAAAGAAAGATAGAAAAAAATGTCAGAAAATATAGTTTGGAAACAAGAAACAAGAGATAGCAAAGATAAAGCCTGTTACAAAGAATGAGAAGCCTCATGTTAAAATACCATGAACTCTCTCATCCATAAAATAGGAGACTAAATATTTGAGACATAGAAAAATATCACACACAAAAAAGGAATAGATTATATCCCAATAGACAGGAACTGATTATTAATTAAAAGAACATTAATGGTTCAGTTGTCAATATGCAGTCTAACCACCAAATTGTTAGAACAAAGTCAATGCCAAAATAAAAGAAAAGAGAAAAATGGAGAGTTGTCATCTAACTGAGCAAACTGCAACCTGACCAATTTAAACAAACTGGAGTTGTGGAAAAAATGAAAAATAAATAAAATAACAAGCATTGACACCGATGAACACCATTTTCTTTAAAAAAAGATTCATGACTATAAAGTGGTCACAAAAACGAGAAAATTTTCTATCACAACCCTCCTTTCTCTTATCCCCTTCCCCTCTATTTTCCTGTAGGGCAAGATAGATTTCTGTATTCCATTGCCTGTATGTCTTGTTTTCCAGTTGCAAGTAAAAACAGTTTTTAACATTCATTTTTAAAACTTTGAGTTCCAACTACTCTCCCTTCCTCCTTCCCCACCCCTCCCTACTGAGAAGTCAAGCAACAATATAGGTTATACATGTGTAGTTATGCAAAACACTTCCGTAACAATTCTATTGTGAAAGACTAAGTGTATTTCCCTCCATCCTATATCGGTTCCTATTTATTCTGTTCTCTTTTGACCCTATCCCTCCTCAAAAGTGTTTACTTCTAATTACCCCCTCCTCCCATTTGCCCTTCCTTCGGTCATCCCTTATCCCCTTATGGCCTTCCTCCTTACTTTCCTGTAGTGTAAGACAGATTTTCCTATCAAACCGAGTGTGCGTGTTATTCCCTCCTTAAGTCAAATGTGATGAGAGTAAAATTCACTCTTTCCCTCTCACCTCCCACCTCTTCCCCTCCATTGGCAAAGCTTTTTCTTATTTCCTTTATGTGAGATAATTTGCCACATTCTATTTCTCCCTTTCTCTTCCCAATATATTCCTCTCTCATCACTTAATTTTATTTTTTAAAATATCATCCTTATCTATTCAACTTACCCTGTGCCCTCTGCCTATATGTATATAATCTTTCTAATTACCCTAATAGTGAGAAGTCTCAAGAGTTACAAATGTCATCTTTTCATGGAGGAATGTAAACAGTTCAACTTCAGTAAGTTCCTTATGATTTCTCTTTCCTGTTTACTTTTTCATGTGTCTCGATTCTTGTGTTTGAAAGTCAGATTTTCTATTCAGCTCTGGTCTTTTCAATAAGAATGCTTGAAAGTCCTCTATTTCATTGAATGACAATTTTCCCCTCTGAAGTATTATAGTCAGTTTTGCTGGATAGGTGATTCTTGGTTTTAATACTACCTTCTTTGATCTCTGGAATATCATATTCCAAGTCTCTGATCCCTTAATGTAGAAGCTGCTAGATCTTGTGTTATCCTGATTGCATTTCCACAATATTCAAATTGTTTCTTTCTGGCTGCTTGCAATATTTTCTCCTTAATCTGGGAGCTCTGGGACTTAGTTACAATATTCCTAGGAGTTTTCCTTTTGGGATCTCTTTCAGGAGGCAATTGGTGGGTTCTTTCAATCTCCATTTTACTCTTTTTTTTCTAGAATATCAGGGCAGTTTTCCTTGATAATTTCTTGAAAGATGATGTCTAGGTTCATTTTTGGATCATGGCTTTCAGGTTTTCTAATAATTTTTAAATTATTTCTCCTTGATCTATTTTCCAGGTCAGTTGTTTTTCCAATGAGATATTTCACATTACTATCTTTTCATTTCTGTGACTTTATTTTATGATATCTTGATTTTTCATAAAGCCATTACCTTACATTGCAGGTTTCCCCACCCTCTCCACAGCCCTGGAGCTGGGGCCTGACCACTCTATTCTCTCACACAGGTCCCACAGGTTTTTTCCACTGACCTTCCAATTTGTCCTTCACATTTTGAGGTTGTAAAATCTGGAAACTGACGTAGGTGCTCAAGACACAGCCCCCCAAAAGCCTGCTCAGGGCCCATCTATGCTGGCGTGGCCCACATTAAACATGCTGCTCCCAGCATGGAGCAATACACACTTCCCGGTGACCTTCCAGGATGTCTTAGGCTGGGGAGTTGCTTCACTCTGTCATTTTGTGGGTTCTGTAGCTCCAAATTTGTATAGAGTCATTTGTATAGGTATTTGGCTGGGTTTGTGGGCAGAGCGCTAACAAGTCTGTGCTGTTACTCTGCCATCTTGAGTGATACAGAATTTGAAAAAGAGTAATAATAATTCTACTATCTTTATATATGTTGGGCTAATAATACAAGAAGAATACAGAGGACTAAAAGAGCCAAAAACAGTACCCCTGTTTAAGTTACTGTTATGTGATGGATTGAGAAGGACATTACAAGAGGGAAGAGGATTAAAGACAATTTTTTTTCGTTTTTCAAAATTTACCTAAACCTTATGCCTCTAATCACCAAAGTTGCCTGAGTTACAATTGCTAAAGGAACAAATTAGAATAATTTTAATTATAATCCAACCACCTCAGGGGTCCTCATGTTCTCATAAGGACATAGGTCATAGCTGTAATTTCCATGGATTTTATTCATTTGTCCAAATATATAGCAGCACTCATTAGATCAAAAGGTATTTATAGAATGTCACAGCTCTTTTTTTCTCTGAGTATGTTACTTCAGGCAATATAGAAGGAAAAGATCCTGAGACATCCCAATCTGGCTCCTTATTACCAAGGTTAACATTTCTCCTTAACAGTTTCTATTTATCAGTTACATCACTTTCATGATTGGATTCATAGGTTTAACTTGAAAAATTTTGTACTGTTCCCATCCCACACTCAACATGCCCTGTGATGGGTACAACACTTGCAAACATCAGCACCTAAAAATTCTTTGTGGAACTATGAAACTTCCTATGGCTAGGAGCAAAGAAAGGAGGAAACTACTTGTATGGGAATGATCCAGGAAAATCATCAGAAATAATGAACAGAGGGAAAATAAGAAGAGGCAGAAAGTGGTTTCCACATCAGTACTATGACCAGATTCATCAGGATACCAGTATCAAGTAAGAGATATGGTTGAGGCCAACAGTTTTGGAAGCTAGATAACAATAAGAAAACACATAATTTGCTGCACTTAATTTCCCATGGATTATCTTGATTTTATACCTGGCTGAGTAAAGTCAATTTCTGCCTTCCAAATTCCTTTGAATTAGATACACATAAATAGTCCAGCAATACATTACTTTATAAGGATATCTCTGATGTTCATTCATTAAACCTGACAAGAAAATGGTGCTTGAAAGAGTATATTGGCACTAGGGGGTATTAGTCTGCCAAGGCTGGGAGTCCAAACACTCACACATTCCATCCCTCTACCCCAAGGTAGTATATTTTACATCTTTTATTTTTAAAGATACAATTTTAGCATATCTTCACCCAGTAAAGCAAATTATTTCAAAAAATTCTAAATAACTAATAATCATAATGAACAACTTAAAGTGAAATATGATATTTTTCCTCTATTCTAAAGTGTCTCTTTTATCAACTCACTGATAATCAAATTCCTTTTCACAATTTTGCCCTCACCTTTTGATACACAACCAGGTTAAGAGCTTTCTTAGCAATAGACATATTATGTCTTACAAATCTACTATAAATGGAAGTCTTTGGATTGCTTGTCTATCATATGTAAATAGCTTGTGCTTCCCTTATATTCTATGCTCTATTCTGTTATGCATTTATATTTTCGCCACATACAGCAGAAGCAGGAAGAAGAAAGGAAAAAAAAAACTATATTAGGTATTGCCAGGAAGAACACAGAAGTCCTTGAGTCCTTTTCCCTAGAAGTAGATACTTTTCAGTTTTCTTTTCTCAATAGCTTAAGCCAACAGGAACTGCTGTTTTTTAAATCTATGCATCCTACATTCACAGCATTCCTCTGATAAAGCATTCTAGTAACTCCATCCAAAAAAAGAAATATACTGTTTGCCTGGAAGGACCTGTTCTTGATGAATTCATCCTATCTTTTCCTCCTTTCCTTCCTAATCTTTGATGAATCAATTTAACTCTACCCAACATATTCCAATCCCTTGTTGCCTTTACGTTTATGTAGGAATCTCTCATTGAGGAACTTCCTTTTCCAAGGCAGCTTCTCCTCAGTTTAGTTAAACCAAGTTTCCTAGAGTGAGAAGGTAAGTGACTTGCCCTTGGTCAGCCAGACAGAACATGCCTGAGGTGGAAGTGACCCCAAGTCTTCCTAGCTCCACAGTCAGATCTCTATCCACTATTCCATGTTGATTTGGGGGACTAGTAAAAATATAAATCAAAATCAAAGCAAATTCAAATTGTGGATTTGAAACTGGAAGAAATCTTAATAGTCATGTAGTCCAACCCCTTAATTGTGCAGATAATGCAACTACAAGAAAGGTTAAGTGAATTGCTAAAGATCACGCATTTTGGTACTAAATAGCAAAGCCAGGATGCAGTTGTAGATCCTCTCATTTCAAATCCACTTCATTTTTCTCTATACCACATTAAAATAAGTTGTGTCCATCAAAGACAAATTTTCAAACAGCACTTTATAAAATTGCTTTTCAAACCTAATAAAACATGGTGGTTTTAGGAAAGTATTCAGAAATATTCTACAACCCTTACTCTGTTTTTCACAAAACACATGTTGGTTAAAGAATTAAGGTAATTCTGGAAATTGTGTTATAACGTCTTAGGAGATTATAAATGAAGCACAGATGGTGATGTATCTCTCTTGCAGGAGATATATATAGATATAGATATATAGATATTTACATGCAGAAGATATTATCATGAACTCTACACTCTTTCTCTATCTAGGGAGGAAACACCACCATAATATTCATTCTAAAGTAAAGCATAAGAAAAATCAGTTAAGGCCATATAAAGGAAACCTTGGGCTCAATGGCAAAAATAATAATAAAAAGCTTCAAAGTGGTAAAGGCTATTAAATTGTATATTAAACCTAACCTCTTCATTTGTTTACATGAGACTGAACCAAACACATGATGTTGATAATCTAATAGGTCTTTCCCATTTCAAATTACTATACTCTACTTCATGTGAATTTTCCACAGTAAATCTGAAAGAAACTGTGAAAAATGATTTAAAATTGAGATAACAAGCACACTTGTAACATATTATGAAGTTATTGTCTCCCATTTTTCTCAAAATATAGTGCTGATGTCTTAAGAATTATTTGTAATTAAGGTGAAATCATTCTAAGGAGAAAAATATTTGCCAAAATATTGCTACATCAATATAAGAGAAATTCTTTACTATAACAAGCCTATTATTGCAATATTGTACATCTTAACGTTGCACTTGGCCAGCTAGGTGGTTCAGTGGATGGAGAGCTGGCTCTGGAGTCTGGAGGGCCTGAGTTCAAATCTGGCCTCAGAGTGTAACTGTGTGATCCTGGACAAGCCACGTAACACTGTTTGCTTCAGTTCCCCATCTGTAAAATGAACTGCAGAAGGAAGAGGCAGATCTGTCCATTATCTTTGTCAAAAACCAAAAACAAATAGGGTCATAGAGTCAGACACTACGGAAACAACTCAACAATAGTGTTTTACCTTTCTATTACTAGTCAGCTAAAATTTATTTGCCATTTCATTTGAAAACACAATTTTTGACTACATAATTTTTACCATTGACTAAAATAAAAATCTCACACTTGAAATCATATCCAGCAGAACCAGAGCAAGACTCTTAAGGATAAAAATGCTCACAGTACAGCATACTTTTAGGAAAAAAGCTTCTTTGGGTAGAAAAAAAGGAGGCTTTTAAAAAAAAGGTAATATATACAGAAGAAATACTAAAGGAGTTCTGAGGAAAATCAGAAAGCATTTTACCATAGGGTTGGCCTCGATTTCTCTAAACCTTCAAAGAACACACTAGGTCCTTCATCATAATAGTGATTAAGGAGACATAAAACAAGGATAGCATTGGAATGAATGCATGTCATTAAAGAGATACCGGAAATCCAGAATTTTGCTTTAACAGTCATAGAACTCAAAAATCTAAGAGTTAGAAAAGTTCACAAAAGCCATCTATTCTAACCAGTATTAGTCCGAGAATCTCCTCTACAATATCCAATAGTGAGAATAACCAAGACTTCACTCCTCACTTAACCCTGTTTGCCTCAGTTTCCTCATGTATAAAATGAGCTAGAGAAGGAAATGGTAAACCACTCCCATATCTTTGCCAAACCCGAAATCCTGTCACAAAAACTTAGAGACAACCGAATAACAGTTCCTTCCACTGATGAAATCACAGGTTCCTTTCCCATTCTTGATAAAAGAATAACCATAGCTAAATGTTTAAAAAAATATGTAATTCACTTGAAAACCTTTAGTGAAAGATTAACCACTACCTACTAACTCAGTAGCACAGTGGATAGAGTGCTGGGCCTAGATTTAGGAAGATGTGAGTTTAAATATGGCCTCAGACATGGCTCTGTGACCCTGGGCAAGTTACTTAACCTCTGTTTGCCTCAATTATTTAAATTGTGTGAAATGTTGATAATAATAGTACCTACTTCACAATTGTTGTGAGGATTAAACAAGATACATTTATTCAATGCTTAGCACAATGTTTAGTACATACTAGACACCATAAAAATGCTTGTTTTCTTCTTTCTGTCTTTCCCATCCTCTTTACTATAAAGTAAAAACTCTGAGAAGGTTCAGAGTTAGAAAAATCATGCTACCTTCTTCTATAGTTCCTGTTTCCACTTTTGTGAATGTCAAGTATGGGTACTCTGTAACTGAGTTGAAATCTTTACTTCAAAAAGAATCTAGAGTTTATTTATGTGTTTCATAGTCAAAATCAAGTATTAACATGTATCAAGTGTGTTATACCATTAGGAAATTATGGACCAATTCAACTGTTTTACACAATTAATTCAATATCATAAAGAACTAGTGTTAGATTGGTACCAGCACTTCCCCCAAGAGTCCGCAGACTTGAGATCAGACTTGGGTACAAAAGTTGTAAGTAACCCAAAAATAAGACAAGGAAAAATTAGAATATTGTAATTTTGTCCACTCAATGCCATTTCAAATAGGAGTAAAGCAAAACAATTTTGTCAACAGATAGAGAATTATCACAGACAGAGGCAAAACAGGTTGTGCAAGTGAGTACAGTAGAGTAAGCTTACCATGCAATATTCTTTTACTTTAAATCACAGAATTTAAGGTGCCTCAGAGTTCATGTAGTCTGACCCATATTTGAACAAGAATCCCTGCTGCAATATACAAAATTAGAGAATTTGATAGTTGGAAGAGACCTCAGCAATCATCTCCTCCAACAGGTATCTGACAAAAGATTCTCTAACATTTTCTTAGATATGTAGTGAGGAAAAACTCAGTGGATATGTGATTTTATTGACTTAAGGAGTTCCCAGTATAGAAGTTAACCCTCACCCTCTTTGATATGGAGTTACCTGAGGCACTGAAGAATTAAATAACCTGCTTTGGTCACACAGTTAGTATGTGTCAAAGGCAAGACTTGAACCCAAATTATCCTGACACCAAAAATAGCACCTTATACATTGTGCCTTATTATTCCTCAAGCATGTATCAAATATCTGAAGGACTTACATCTGGAAGAAGAATTCTTTCTGCTTAGACACAAAGGAGAGAACTAGAAGCAGTGAGCAGCAGTGGTAGAAGCATATTTCTTAATGTAAGGAAACATTTTCTAATAATCAGAGCTGTCCCAAAGTAGAATGGGCTCTCTTAAGACATAATGGAAAAGATGGATAGCTCTCAACACAAGATGTAGTACTCTTTATTGAAATGGAATTTTATTGCTATATATTTTGAATCCTCTCTCATGTTCTGCTATGCACATGATGTGTTTTTTTTAATTTTCTTACTTTCCATTAGTATTTAATTTTATATTTATTTTTTTCTTTTCTTACTGCTTAAACTGTAGAAAAAAATATTTAACAAAAAAGACATAATGGGCTCCCCATCACTAGCTGGGTTTTAGCCAAGATTAGATGACCACTTGTCAGCTATGTGGTTGAATTGTTTTTATTTTTTTATATATGAGATGCACTAAATGGTCACTAAAGATAATTTTGTGATTATAAACATAGCCTAAAATACCATTACCTTTTTTTTTTTTTGGTGGTCATATCAACACTGCTGACTCACACTGAACTTGTATGCCACTAATCACCCCCTCATGCACACTCCATGCTTCTCAACTTCTTCAGGTTGAGAAGAGCAAAACAGGAAAATTGAATTGTGGAAATGAGAGAACAGACTGGATAGCCAATAATGCACTATAATTGTCATATTTATGCATGAAACAAGATATGGCCTAGGGAAATTTCAAACCAATTTCTCTGAAGTCCCTGTTAAAAAAGAAATGGGAAACACCTGGAACTTTCCAGATGACCAAACTTTGGTAAATTCTATAATATCTGAAGAATATAAAAACAGAAATAAAAATAATGTTAAAAAGACATTTTTGATTTATTAATTTATTATACTGACTGATATGTAATAATTAGGTAATTACATTTGATACTTTCAAAAATAAACTTTATTTACAAAAATAAGCTTATGAGATTAGCATTGTCTACTTACTGGAATTAAAAAAGCAAAAACATCAAAAAGATTTTCTACAGAGATGAAAGGGTGCGAATGGGGATATGATCTGAATCTTTACAAAATATGCATAGAACCATGAAATCACAGAATGAGACACCAAAGAATGTTTAGTGTACCTGCTTTGATAGAACTTTTAAAATATCTGAAAATATTTTAAAAATAAAAATATTTTTAAATTGTTGAACTTAATGTTTTAACTTACCTGATTTTTTTTTTATCCAGGCAAAATTACTGAAGCAAATAAATATTCTTAATTCCTTTTTTTTCAAAATGCTTTATAAAAATCTTTTCACATGCACAAAATGAATGCAAATTTGATAAAAAGGAAAGGGGTTACCTGGCCAAAATCTTTATATAAAAAATCCCTGATGTGGATATTTTAAGTAAAATACATAAGCAAGTAACAGAAATCTATGATTAAATGCTATTCCCAAATATATATGTCATTAAAGGATATTAATAAATAATTCTCAAGAGGGTAGTTACAAACTAACAATAGCCATAAGAAAGAATGCTCCAAATCACTAATAATAAGAGAAATGTGATTCCAAACACCTCTGAGGATTTGTCACATACCCACAAAATTGGCAAAGATAGCAAAAGATGGGAATAGTCACTTTTGGAGGCATTGTGAAAAGGTGGGCACATTAATGCTGGAGGCATGAATTAACCTAATCCTTTTAGAAAGCAATTTGGAATTATGTGAAGAAGTTGATTGATATGCCCATCCCTTTTGATCCAGAGACTTCCACTTTAGTCATATTCTCAAGGAAGTTAATGGCAAATGTCAAGTGAGGTAAGAACCTCAATATAGCAAGTAGCAATATTTTCCTATAAGTAGCAAAGAACCTAAAGCAAAACAGATGTCCATAAATTGAGAAATGTCTAAGGAAATTGTGACACTTAAACATAAAAGACTATTATTGTGATGTAAGAAAAAATGGGTATGATGAATACAGAAAAGCATAGGTTGACACATGAAATGAGGGAAGGTGAAACAGAACTAGGAAAACAAAACATACCAAGACTATAACAAAACCACTGAAACTGAACAGTGAGAAATGATAATGACCTAACTTGGCCCCAAAGCTTGGCTCCCATCCCCACAGCCCTGTTTTTTGTTTTGTTGTTTTTGCAAATGTGGAAGAAAGTGGCTATGGAATGCTGAATATATATATATATATATACACACACACATATATACACACACGTATATATATGTATATATATGTATGTATATATGTATGTATGTGTGTATATACATATATATGTGACTTTTTTGATAGGATGGTTTAGTAAACTGCTTTTTGCTCCTCTTTAAAAAAGATTCATTTGCTTAAGGCATATCTGTCTGAACAGAGTTGGGGTGGGGAATATATTAGGAAAAGTAGATGAATGAACCTTAAGCCCAAATAATATCAAGAAATTTTGTTTAAAATAAAAAGAACAAAAAATCTACACAAGCTTAAAAGTTGGCCAGGACTTTTTAATTTCTTTTTTTCCCTTAAAGCATTCTTATGACAACATAAAGTATGGTGGCATCAGTGAAGGGGGGAAAACTTAATAAAGTCTCAATTTCTCTACAGGTAGCTAAAGGTATGGGAGAGGGAGAAGGGGAGAAATAGTCTCGTTCAAACAAATAATTCAGCGTTGTTTGAATGAATACTGTTCAACTGATGAGCAGCTGATCTCAATTTAAATAAAGTTTATGGGAAACAGACTACTGTACTTACTCGAGACTGACCTCTTCTGTTCAGAAAGTGGACTTGCATCACTTTATTCCAAATTGTGGTCTTTGTCTTCTTGTGAAGACTATGGATGACATAAGTCTACATCAAACTCCTGAGTGGTTAAGTATGTTCTTTCAGAGTTTATGAAAACTATCAAGTCCTTTGATCCTTATATTCTGATCAAATCAGGAATAGGCTCCAGGAAAAGGAAGCGATGAAACAAAGTCCTTGTTCTATATAACCCATTTTCGTGTCACAATATTAAAAGAGGAAAACCATGGAATTCTTTAGCTAAAGTCCCAATACAGGTATCTCTACAATGAATAATTCTGTTTATAATTCTGAAGAAATTGTCTAAACCTATTAACATATAAAATTCTCCCTTTTCATTTTTTCTCAAAGAAGTGCTTTAGATGTTTTACAATGCCAGAATTTTGGGCTATTTGTAATTAACACTCAAATCATATAAATATAACCAAAAATAAAAAAAAAGCCCATCCGTTATCAATGAAGAAAGACTTAGAAAAATATCCAAGACTTTTGTGGAGCCTTCCCTTCTTAACTATAGTCCACAATGATCATCTATGTGCTAGTCTATATTTAAATATAGTATCTTATCACCTCCTAGACAAATTTTATTCCCCTAATTGGTAGATGTAGGTGCATTCATCCTTCATTGCCAAAGAAGACCATGCCATCAGAGAAATATGACATGACTTTGCACTTGACTTTGTTTTGAGTGAGGGAGGGTTATGCAGGTCGCCAGCCTCACTTCTCCTCCAGAGCCATCTGAATCCAGTGACCAGATATTCATTAGGATGACTGGACATGACCCAGGGTGAAGCAGTTGGGGTTAAGTGACTTGCCCAAGGTCACACAGCTAGTGAGCATTAAGTGTCTGAGGTGAGATTTGAACTCAGGTCCTCCTGACTCCTGCACTGGTGCTCTATCCACTCCACCACCTAGCTGCCCCATCCCCCTAATTATCTCTTCCAGGAAAGAGGCCCAGATTTCTACTCCTGTAATTGTTAACTATCATATTCCTCTCAGCACTTGGAACAGTTATAGTACTAGAGTTGGTATGAGATAAATGTTAACGGGTTGGTTGACTGATGTTTATATTCCAAAAGCATAAACATTCAAGCAACGGTAAACATAAAATGCCCTGGCATGGCAAGGAGAAGGGGGAGGAAGCAACACTTACCAAAAAAAAATTTAAAAAATGAAAAGTAGCATTCACTATTCTAAAATGCAGAAGGGATCCTTACCTCTTTAAAAAATGTGAAATACTTCTAGTATCTAGTTTGTAGAGTTATCTAGGTCAAAAGTGAAAATGTACGTAAAGTGCCTTGTATGAGTTGAAGTGCTGCATAAATGTCATTCATTATAATTACATCTACAATAATAAGATGTGTTCATATAGCACTTTAACAATTACAGAATAGTTTAGACTTTATCCTGTTTGATCATCACATCAAAACTTGAGAAAATATTCCACTATTATTGTACTCTGCATGCTTCTAAGGGGTTTGGAGGAGGATAATAACTTGCTCACAGTAACATATCAAATCAATGGCACCACATGTTCCTGATATGAGGTGTTTTGTTTTGTTTCTTTTCTTCTCTACATCCAAGACTTTCATAATATATTACACTGCTCCTCTACAAAGGTAAAGCCAGAAATCTACAAAATAAATATCTATAATTAAAATCAGAACACTGATAAAAATTGCCAAGACATACAAATAATATTATAACATTTATTCAAGCTATTGTGCTTGTCTATGTATATGTATGTTCTATTATTTTATTAATTGTAAAAATATTTTACAAATCCTCATTTCCAAATTGAGTAAACTTTTCATTCATTGTGAGCTAAGTGTCTTTGTCTGTTCTAGTATGAATTAGAGAAGTTAAATCAGGAAGTTTTTCTCTATCTCAGTCTCCATTTCTATTTCAATCTTTCAGTCTCTGACTCTATCTTTGTCTCTACTTTCCCTCCCTGCTTTAGTTTCTCAGCCTGTTTCTTTTACTCTCAGTTGTATAACAGGAGGAATTCCTGCCAGTGTTATTCAAATGCAAGCAACAGGCAATATACAACAGCAAACATTATAAAAAATTATAATACAACAACTCTGAGCCATTTGGTTGAGTTTGGGCATCTGGGGCTATTTATGATCATTAATATGGGAAGTGAGCAAAGATAGACATATTTTGAGCCTTTTCCTTTATACCTTATGTTTCATGCATTAACATTAATTTATAGTTGACAAACTATTGACTTTTTCAAAATAATAACAACAGCAATGATAATATTACATAGTATCCACTATATGCCAGGTACTGTGCTAAGTGCTTTACAAATGTAGCAAAGGCTATCTCCCACATGAAGCATAGGAGTGTTACTTTGTAACTCAAAGAGAGACAGAGTAGTTATCTCTAACCTCTTCTCCCCATTCCTCTCATAGGGTGACTTTAATTACTCCCACAAGGGGAATTGGGAAGTTGGGGTCAGAGGCCACTTTACTCTTCTCAGAGAGAGGGAGTACTGGACTAGAATTATATTCAGCTACTCCTTTAAATATTGTTAGTGTAGGAGGACATTATTCTCAGGGTCAAGCTAACTTCTGATCACTGTTGCATTATTAAGGGGAAGTTAGATCCCAAGTTCTATATCCACAATCTGACTCCTTTCCCACCAAATATCAGTTTCACAATGAATTCACATAGCAAACAGCAAAGAAACCCATTTACCCAAATAGAAAAACAGAAATCATAGAAAGTATATGTAAGAAAATATATACTAGACAATGCAAAGTGAAGGAGCTCTCCCACTTGGAGTTAGCTAACTCAGCTCAACCAAGAGAAAAATGTCCCCAGATCTCACCTTAAGGGAACTCCCCAAAAGTTTCTATTGTAGCATGGTGAGGATAAGGACATAAGGGAGACAGCCAGAGCCTCTCATGTCAGCTTTTTTCCCAGGGTTTTACTTTCAGTAACCTAAAGTAGGATTGATATCATCCATCTTCTCTCTAGAAGCTAGGAGCCAAAAGCACCCTAAGCTACTGCAAAGCTCAAACAGACTAAAGTTTGAAGAAGACTGAAAGAGTGTGAAGATAGTGTCTCTGACAACTCTGCCCCACCTCTATGCCAGCAAGGAGTGCTGATATCCACCAATGAGGAGAGAGTCCCATACCAGTGGACTTTGGGATTGGGATTACATAAAGCATTTGATCCTCACAACAATCTTGAGAAATAATAATTTTCTTTCCCCCAGCCTCTCCCTAGTCTTCCCTATTACTGTAGTGAATATAACTATTATAAGGAATGTATATCATAGAGAAGGACAGAGTGTGCTACCCCCAAGGGAAACTCCCCAAGGGTCAGAATTCTATCTCTGGTGTCTGGTGTCACTTACAACCACATTTATTATCATATGGTGCTGAAGAAGGCATATGACAGAAGAAAGAGTAGGGATAATGAGGAAAGAAAAAGGGGAAATACAACGCAAAGGGGGAGGAGGATTGGTCAATGTGGCCATTTATGTGAAGGAAAGGTGAGCATACACAGTTGTCAGTCTCCAGGGGCCCACCTTGGGAGATTGTACCACCACTCTCAGCATGAGGCTGTCAGCTCTGACTACTTCAATCCAATTTCCACTGAGCCATCAAAGTAACTTTCCTAAAGCACAATTCTAACCATGTCAACTTCCCCACCCCCTTCAATAAACTCCAGTGGCCCTCTACTGCTTTCAGGATCAAATTCAAAATTCTGTTTAGTATTCAAAGCTCTTCGTAAACTAGCCCACTTCAACCTTTCCAGCCTTCTTATATTTTACTCCCTGATATGCATTCTTCAATTCAGGTCTAAAATTCAGTATGTTCATGAATATTAGTTGCCTCAAGGATGTTTCTGAAAGATTGCTTTTCCTACTGAATGTAAGTTCTTCTGATATTCTCATCATATCTCTGGCCTCTATTCACCTTCTAAGACTAGAAGTATAATAATGTGAGAAAATCTTCACTTTGGCCAAATATTGGACCATATAAGTCTTAATTTACATTGCCTAAACTTCCATCTCATCTCTACCTGGACTCAACCTAGACCTCCTCTTCAACCACATGAATTCAGTCTTGCTCTACTGTTACCTAAGATCTCCTCCTACAATGATTATGCCTAGTACAGTTTTCCTCCTCTGGCCCTGGAAACACCTCCTAAGCCAAGTCTTTCAGCATGAGAGACAAAAGACAGGAGGGGGATAATGGACAACAAAGCTGAGAATATGGAGGAAGAGGAAGAGGAGGAGAAGGAGGAGGAGAAGAAAGAAGCAGAAGAAAAAGAAAGAAAGAGAAAGAAGGAGGAGGAGGAGAGAGAGTAGAGAGAAGGAGCATTAACAAAGTGACAGTAAAAGAGAAATAAAATAGTACAAAGAAGGTGGGTTGGTTACAAAATTGCAATGATGACTAAAACAAATTCAGATTTCTTCCATTCTTGTCTCCCACCATCAGTAAGCTTTAACAGTGTGAAAGCAAAATTTTAAAAAATAGACCCTGTGCTTTAGTATGAAATAATTATTACTGAGAAAATAAGGAATACATAACTTTTCAAGCTGGTTATTAACAATTAAAATGGCCCTCTTAAACTGTTTCAGCAAATAAGTTAAGCTAGCTCTCCTATGAACCCAAAATCACAATAAAGTTTACTTTTTCCAACTGAATGTGAGAAATGATGGATTGATTCTGCTTAACCTTACTGAAGTACTTATTAACCTTCACTTTCCCTAGAGAAGGTCCAAGTTAGATAGACAGAGTTGAGAGAGCAGGGAGACAGCTTAGTTTTGGTTATCTGTTCTCTCAGTCAGAAAAGTGATATTGGGTCTTACTTTAAAGAAGGGAAAAATTGCACAATGTTTCAGTCTTTTTCTGTCCCTCTCTTCAGACAATTGAAGGTCATTATTTTGCTCAGTGAATATTCCCACTATCAAACACACCTATACTTAAAAGTAAGGTTGCTATTTTTTGTTTGTTTTTTTGAGCGATCCTTATAATTCTTTACTTACTTACTCTTTTAGTTATCTAAATGAATATAATGGAACTATTCTCAGAATAGTAAATGTTATTTTCTCAGAAACCTATCTTGATGGATTTTAAAATAAAATATAACTTCTAACATATGCTTATATCTACCAAATCAGCTCCAAATTGTGTCTTTATTTGAGTCTATGAAAAATTATTGTTAAGGAGCAGAAAATGAATCAAGTAGCCTCTGGAGAAATAGCACTATTGAACAGATAGAGAGCCAGCTTCCAAGTGAGGGAGACCTGGGTTCAAGTCCTGCCTCCAATACATACCAGCTACAATTACCAAATACAAGTCCTTTAATCACTGAAGGTTGCAAGCAACTCACCTAAATTGTCAAGTTACCTAACACATGTTCCTGTGTATTAATGGAGGGAATTTACACACTGAAGAAACCACTGATATGTTTAAAAGAAAAGCAAATTAAGAGAAAATTATAGTTCACATACATCTGTTTATATATGTCCAAATATGTGTTAGGGTTGAATTAGTTCCCAAAGAAATTGTAATGGATTGTTTTACTCTAGGAATGCTGATGGTCCATGTAGAAAGTGATCAAGAAATCTAAGGAATACAACTCCAAGTTGACTACAAATCACAGGTTCAGTATAAAATTATGCTATTTAAGTAGAAAAATATTTGTGGTAGTAGTAAAGTACCACAGCACTCTATTTCATGATCATATATTGCATTAAACTTTATAGAGTTCAAAGAAACATGGAGAACTCTATATGGGTTTAAAGGAGAACATTTAAAGGTGGGAAGATAACATCTATGAATAAAAGGTATAAGACTATTTCTCTTAAAAAGAGACCAAGGTAATTTTATAAATTTGATCATTATCTGTATCATAGCATAGTAAATAGAATCTTAGATTTGGAAGGTCTTCTAATTTAATCCCTACATAAAACATAGATACCATTGATAACAAGTGATAATTTCAACTTCTGCTTTAAGACCTCAGGGGAAATGTGACTCACTAACTCAAAAGATAGTTTATTTCAATTTTGGACAGCTCTAATTTTTAGAAAGCTGGTATACTTTTTGTTTATTTTATTGTTTCAATTGAAATAAAATCTGCCTCCATATAGCTTCTGAACATTGACTTTGCTCATCTCTCTGTGGCCCTACAACAAGTTTCATTCCTTTGGTTTATGATAGAGGATAATATATTGCTGTTGCTGTTGTCTGTCCTTTATACTAGAAGAGGATCAAAATGACATCATGATGTCGGCATCAAGGTTCAGAGTATTCAACTGTGGGTGATCAGATCAACATGAGTTCAGAAGGCTTTACCACAGGTTGGCACAAATAGTTCATCTGAACATTAGGGATGTGGATTTCTTTTATTTGTGCTTCTCATTTTTTTTAAGTTACTGGGATTGTGCTTGGCTCATAGAGCACAGCAATTCCTTTGATTCAGGTACACCATGCTGGATTGCCCTGTGCCAGTATCTCCCATGTCTCACCATCTACTCTAAAATTTTTCAGAGAGACCTTGAGAGTGTTCTTGTATCAATTCTTCTGACCTCCATGTCAGTGTTTGCCTTGTGTGAGCTCTCCCTAAAATAGTCTTTTAGGTAAATGTATCTTTGGCATTCAAACTATGTGGCCAGGCTATCAGAATTGCACTCTCTGCAGTAGAGTTTGAAAGCTTGGCAGTTCAGCTCAAGAGAAGACATCAATGTTTGTTACCATATCTTGTCAGGTTATCTTCAGAATCTTTCTGGCCTGGTGCTGGTAGACTGTCCAGGTTTTGCAGTCATACAACAATGAGGTTAGAAATGACTTTATAGACCTGAAGTTTGGTAGGCAGCCTAATGCTCTTCTCTCCCATTTTTATAATATAATGGTAATACCAGCTTCAATGGTGCTTCCCATGAAAATTATCTGCATTTTTCAGAGAGAATAGAATTTCAGAATTTTTAGTAAAAGTTACAAAATAAAAAATGTATTTTATCTTTACTAAGACTATCTAGCAGAGGAAAATGGCTTCAACCTCAGCATACAAACACAGCCTATATGAGGCACTATTCTTAGCACTAGGGATTCAGAAGAAATAGCTCCTACTCTCAGGGATCTTACATTCTAACATATGGAGACAGCACACAAAAGGCAGTAGTAGTCAGGGTGTTTTAGTCTAGAAAGTCACAGGTATGTCTCAATGGAACAATTGATTGACTTTCATTTTCCAGAAAAAAAATGGTTGTATTGATTTGATTACTGTTTAGAGAATAAGGAAAGGAAGTAGCATAAGTACCATGGTAATAAGATAGCTAAAGTAAAATATGGTCAAAGGCATGAGGCACTTTATATCTACTGGACTCTTTCTTACCAGGGTAGAGTTTCCAGAAGCTATCTATGCTACAGATTTGGAGAAAATGATATCAAGAACCTGTTCACTTTCTAATTGGGTAGCCATTATATTTCAATAAATCACATCTGAATTAACTTTTGAGACAGCTTTAATATATAATTTAATTTTTTCTTAGCAATAAGTCAATGAAGCAAGCAAGATAGTTATTATTCATACTCATTTTACAGATAAGGAATGAAGTCACAGAGCTATCAAGTTATGTGCCTAAGGTTATCAAATGAGGTAACTTGTAGGGTGTAACTAAAACAGAGAGTTTTCCCACACCTCAAATCACCCATTTTTCTTTTCATAAATCATCCTGGTTGAGCACTTTGGTCTAATGCCTCACTTTTCACTCTTCTGAAGACCACTTATGTACAACAAACCTCCACGAATCTCAAACATTAATACTATCCTTTTGTATATAAGTATTTTATAAAGAGGAAGATCTTTTGACATCTTAATTTTTTTCAATTCATCATATCATGCCATAACTAATATGCCATAATATGCCATAATTAATCAGTAAATGTGATAACACTGATCTTGCAAATTCAAAATATTGCGCAGTCTAACTAAGAGATTTTTCCATTATCAAACTGTAGTTTCTCCCCAACACACAGAGATGACTATGAGAGTCGCATATTATCTTTTGACAATTGAATTGGTGCTATGGAGAAAACACACAAACCCTCCAAGATATCCATATCATAAACTGAGCACTTTAACTATTACTGAGAATGTGCTTGTCCCCAGAAAGTTTGTTTTCAATTTTATTCATGTCTTTCTGTATGAATTCAGTTCTGGAAGTTATTTGAATCTCTTCTACTGTATTCAAAGAGAAGAGGGGAAAAATGTTTCTCCATAAACCTCTATGCCTCACCCACCCATCAGCCTATGATCCTGCCACAGTATCCAAAATATTGAGTTGCCAAAGACCCAAATCAGAGGAAATACGCAGTAGAATCACAGGAAGGAATTATATGGCTAGTGTTCAATATGAAGCAGGCAATGCACAGAATGTAGACCTCTCTCCAAATTAAAAAAAAAAAAATCTGATCATACTAAACAATGATAAACCATTAACATATGGTATGAATTCAACTGTGAAAAAGTTCCCATGGAAAAACATACCTCCACTGACATCATTCTGAGTCTGGCTGATTCCCCAACAAGCTAGATGTTAAGGCACATGCATACATTCCACTGACATCACATCAGGTGCATGTGATTTTTAGACATGAAATAGAGTAAATAAAACTATTCAGCTTTGAAACATGACTTGAATATGACTAAACAACTATAACAAAAACCCCATTTTACTAAAATGTAATTGATCCTAGCCAGCCATCCACCCTGGCTAGCTGAACATCTATTTCGTTTTCTAAACCTATCTTTCCAAGGACCATCTCTAATGAATGCTTTCGTCTGTTGTGCCACTCACCTTTCCCTTTCCTTCATCTACCTCCTCCCATTATGAATGCCCCATTTCCACCTCAAATAAAAGACTGATTGGTTTAAAAAGATGTGAAGAATATTTAGAATCATTTTATACATTTTAAATTTTAATTGTTTTCCATCCTAATTTATTAACGCAGTGGAAAAAGGAAACAAATGGTGTATTTTATCTCCACAAGCAAGCACTTTCTGCTCCTTTTAGATAGCTTTTATTTTAGTTTTATGTCAAAGTTTCTTAGTGTGTTTTTGTATTAAATACAACTCTGAAAGTCAAATCAAGTCTTTTTGCAAAATAAAGTATAAATATTAAATATATCATATTTATATCAATATAGAACATTTTACAAAATACTCTTGAAGAAAAAGAGGCTGATTTCTGGCCTTTTAAGGAAAAAAAATTCCAGAATGACCTTAATCAAGACCTATTCCACTAAAATAATATTTCTCTGTACTAAACAAGATGTCTATAAGTTAATAGAATGTAGTTTTCAAAATTAACCTTTTCAGTTTAAAGCACAACAGTTACTAGCTAAAGGAACCATAACTCTGCAAAAGTTAAATTATTTAAACTATGCTATTTCTGTTAAAGTAGAACTAAAAAAGAATATGGAGTCACCAAAAAAAAAAAATACAATTTTTGACCTGATTCTACACCTAAAAAGGACAGACTATTTAAGGCAACCCTGCAACATTACACTTACACTCACTCATTTGCCTGAAGCAAATAGATTTTTTTTTTTTTTTTGGCAAGCAAGTATAACTTTTCTTCCTAGTTCATTTTCTGCGTGATCACTGATGCCAAGTGGCCCACAGTATTTCCGTCCATATTTTAAGTCACATGTACACTAATTTTGATTGACTGATTCTGATTGGCTAGATAGTTACTACATAGCATCTAATTTCAAATTGTGCCCATCCTTAACTTAAGCTAGATAACAACTCTAAGCCATGGGAGACTTCAAGAAGCTCAACAACTCCCTCTAGCCTCTTTCTGTATACTACACACAAATGAAGCAACTAAGCCAAAGGTTAATGAGTCAGGCAAACATACTAATAATCTTTGTACCCTTTACATCTTCTAGGCTGAATTACAGTGCTTCATTGATGCAAACCCATTGATCTAAACTTTGGCAAATAGGGAATAGATAGGGAACAACTATGAAAAATTCTAAAAGAGAGGTTATCAGGACATATTAAAGAAAATTTATACTACAATATCATTATCCAATAATTAATATGGACCAATAATTAAAGTCAGAGTCCATAAACAAGTTTTCGAAGGAAAGCAAAGGAAAACAGGATCACCACATGACCAACATAGATTTTTTTTTCTAACACAGAAGCCTCTCTTCCTTGATAGCTTGATTTATAAAACAAAAACGCTTGAGAGTATCACTATTCCAGATAAAAAGAAAAAAAATTAACCATATTGCACCCAATATGAGGTGACTTTACAACAAGATACTATCTTATCTGACCATAAAATAGAATATTAAATGGAATGTTGAACTTCAGGTATTTTGTTTCTTTTTAATCTGATCTTTTTATAGCCTAAATATCAGCTGTAAATGATGTCTTTTTAAAAATCATTCATGTTTTTAAAGGTTTCTTTTTATTATTTTAGCAAAGAAATGCTCTTAACATTTACGCAATATGGTGCCAGATGTTTTTTTTTTTTTTCCTGCTTTGCATAAGTCCAGGATTATTTCCAAAACTGAAACTCACTTTACCACCATGGAAAATAAACAGTAGACTTAGGTTCTGTAGTTTATCTTTTTTTTTATGCTTTTGGGCCTCATTCACATTTCAGAAGGGAAAAAAAAAACACTTTGGTTTATCAAGACTATCTATTTAAACTGTCCTTAGTCCCAGAGATAAATGTCTAAGATACTGTCTTTTCTTTTGAATCTTTGCAGATGTACAATGTAAAATCTTCAGAGGCAGAAAAGACCTTAGGAAGGCATGGGGTCCAAGTCCATCATTATGTACATATGAGAAAAATGAGTCCCAATAAATTTAAATATTTTCCACAATAATTCATAGAAAATGACAAAGCTTGAATATCATCTACTAGCTCTTTCCTCTTTCCATTATATTCCAGTGCTACCAATATTTTTTTTTTTAATAATGTCTTTGTTAGTATAAATAGCTCACTTGTTTTAACCAGAACCTTAACTCTGGGTAGGGAAAAAAAGAATTGAGCGGGAAAAAGGCAAGGACTTTAGATGTTCTTTCAGAGATGCAGAGTGGATTTGGGGGTAAAAGAGCATAGACCTAGCCTTAATGAGATTTTAGTGTTGTTATTCTTGACCTATAGTAAAGAGAAAAGGACTAGGCTATGAACCAGTTATTGGAACAAATAATCAGAAGACTTTTACCTTTTATAGTACTAAAATTAAATTAAATTAAATAAAAAACAGAGTACATTGTAGTGAAGTTAGTCTTATAAAAGATGTGACTGAAATTGACAATATGTGAAAATTATACTTCTAAAGTCTCTGGAAACTATAATGAAGTGTGCCATAGGTGAAGAGTTTTCAATAGTAGACTGGGTCAAAAAGGGTTAGAAAGTTATGATCTCTCACTGAGGAATAAAGAACTAAATATTTTTCTTCTCACACTGAAATGTTAATTTAGTGGATTAAAATAGATCTTTCCCCTCCTAAATGAATTAAAATTGGTTATCAGTAAACAAGAACACTTTGGCTGAGAGGGGCAGGGGAGTGGGGCAGAAAGGTAAGGCAGTGACATACATTTGCATAAAATAATTGCTTAATCCAACTTCAGAGGAAAGAATATTATAATTGAACTAGTGCATTAAAATCTATTATACTGAAAAAATTTACAGTAATTGTCATAATGAAAAAAAATCTGAACTCTAGGTCTGCCATACCTGACTCTAGAGATGTGAAATCAATTACTAAATTTAATCTCCCTCTAGGAGGCAGAATTCCATTGTCAGGACAAAAGCCTTTGGTCTATTTGGATTTCTCTGGCCAGTGAAAATGCCCCCCACCCCCACCCCCACCCCCAACCTATTATGGTAAATCTACTTATGAACCAAACCCAGGTAAATTATCTAACATCACCACCATCACCACTACCCCAAATGAATTCCGCCTGATGTGGGGCAAGGAAGAGTTGGTTGAATCCAGGGTATACATTCTCTAGTTTCCCTCTCCACTCTTCAGTACTTCCCCAGGAGTCTTTGACCTTGTGTAAATTGTATGTCGATCTGACATCAGACTTCCAGAACAAGGATTCATGAAGCATAGAGGGTCTGTCAAATATTAGAACCAAGTTACTTTCTGATTCTAAGTGAACAACAGTTAAAATATTTCCACTAAAGAATCCTAGAGAGAAGCAGAAGGAATGATTCTCCTTATCTAAATGTGGCTGAAATAGCTGGGTAGTAAATCCTCTATGACCACCACCCCTACATTTAAAGGAAAGAACAGCTATGATCAATTAATGTGAACAATAAGCTTTAAAACTGCCTGCCCTTTCTGTTTATGTTTTAAACATATCATGACATACTATCTTTACAAACTCACAAAAGAGGCCTGATGAGTATGTGTGCAAATCTAACCTGCCCAAATGAAGCACACATCTTTTAGACAGATTCAAAAAACCCCACAAGGAGAGCCACAAATCTTAAAGTAGTTAAAGGAAATCGTTTACTCACTTTGGGAATAACTGCCACAAACAAAATAAATGTCAACAGTTAAATTCCACAGTATTTTATTATGGGAAATTCTCTTGAATAATGGAACATGACATGATTATTATGATTTTCTCAAGATATGCTGTTCAAGGAGATTAATCTTCTCACTCCATTTTGCTACATTTATCATTCAAAGTTTTATGTTTTAATTTTCTCACAAAACAAAACATTTTAAAAATAACCATTACTATTGGGTTTGGGTATAGTTGTATTGTTCTGATCAGTAGTACAGAGGTTTGTGCCAAAATATTTAACATCTAAAAACTACATCACTTATGATGATAATAGATAACTTTCATAGAGCATACATATATATATGCATGTTTTATAAATATCATAATTTTATCCTTATAACAATCCTGAAAGGTGTTATTTTTGTCCCCATTTTACAGATACCACAAATGAGAAACTGAGGAAAAGTTTAAATTAGTTGCCCAGGGTTGCAAAGTATCTGTGGTCAGATTTGAACTTGTTTTGTGATTACAGTTCCAGTGTTCTGTCAATGTGTCACCTAAATAACCTTTAAATAATCATACATCATTACTACCACACACTACCAAGTTTCCAAAGAAAAATCATACTATTTCTTAAAAACAAATGCATTTTGTCAATATGTAATCATATGAATTTTTTTTTAATTTTGCATGTGCTTTGTATTTAATTATCTTTGTATACGCTGCATCCCTTGCACTTAGCACCATGCTTTGCAACTAATAGGAATGCAATCAATGTGGAATTGCCTGTCTTAAGAAAACTAGGGAAGGAGTAAAAATCTTTTAAGGAAATAGAGATTAGAGTATTTTTCCTTACTCTTTGACTACTTTTGATTAATGACTGTTTATGGGCAATCTGAGGTCCAATAAAATATGTGAGAAGTAAAACTCTGAAATAACACGCATTTGATTACTTTGCATCTGATCAACCAGTAACCAAGATTCCACCAGCATCATCAGATAGATCTTTACACTAAGTTTTCTGTTTCAACCAACTGAAATTAATTCCCATTCCAACCCAGACTAGAAAATAAGTTGAAGATATAATATATACCTTTCAGTACAAATGGAGGTTAGTACCTACTGCTTTCCTACACAGGACACTCTTTGCTCCTCCATCAAATCTACTTTTCAGTCTTATTCTGTAACCAACTTTCATTTTCATTGAAAAGCATTTTCACTTCTGACAAGTCCACCAGTCACAGAACAAAGTTCAAAGGACTTTCTACTTCCTAATAATGACACTTTCCATGGGGAAAAAAAAAACAGTAAAAATTTAACCAAAAACAAAACAAATGACACATCATAAACCTTTCAAATTCTTCATATGAGCTTATGCAAAAGTCTGATATAGATACATTTTTTTTAAGTCAGGTACCACACAAAAAAAGTGTTCACTAATAAGTAAAGTGAAATGTTTTCCACTGATATACAAAGGTGATTTTCACCCCTTTTGTAGTATTTTTATTTTTTTGTAGCTAGTAAGCAAATATGTTACTAGGAAATATTTGATGACCTAAATATGGCACTGAAATGCCTACTCCTAAGTTTGATGTCATTATGCTTTCTATTAGGACTGTCCTTGGACATCAATTATAAAAAGAAAAAGTATGTCAAGCATACATTTAGTATCCATGAATGAGAAATCCATTATTCTTGCTTTAGAGCAGAAGTTTTGGACATAAGACAAGTCATTAATGTTTACCACACACACACACACAAAAATCATTTCATCTATAATTAAATGGAATAGGCAGGAATATCAATTGAAGACTTTCATCTTATGGTCATTACAATAACATTTTATTTTAGAAAGCTACTCAAATAATGAAATGAAAGATTAATCTATTATGTACAAAAATGAAACAATTAAAAATATTCAAGATCTTAAAAGCATATATTTCAGAAAGAAAAATGTCTGTGCATGTCTAAGATATTCTGCTCAAGCTTTAAAGAAATTTTTGGTAGGTGTATCTCAGATAGCATACAAATATTCTTATATGCTTTTATAATGAAATCTTTTCTATATTCAGTAGAGTAGAACTTAGTTATTAGGTACTAGAAAATGAGCTATTCCTTTCAAACATAAAAAAAATCCCTCATATGTCACAATCTTTCATACACTTCAAAGAAGAATCTTATAATAGAAATTCAATAATAAATCCAAAAGAGGTCTTATAAATAAAAGTCTTAATTCATTATCAGCTATCACAATAACTACTATAACTGATGAACTTAACTACATAATCAATGGAAGAAAAACCCAATCAAGTAACCACTAAACTTCAATGCCATCCAACAATTTTTGAAAGTGAATGAAAAAATCATATACGCATCACTCTTGACTCTCCCACTGCTGATAGTAATAAAGATATAGTACATAACTTACTTTTACCTAAAATACACTTTCATAATAGGTCCTTCTGTTTAGTAACATAATAAACAACAGGTTTTCATTTTTATTCCTCTATACTATGTACATTACAAACCATCTATCAATTTAAACATTATGTACAAAAAGCCATCTGTGACATATGTTTCAGAAAGTACAAGTCTGCTACCATGAAAGGCTGGACCTTCAGCCCACTTCCATCTGTCTGTTTAGCCAGAAAAAAAAAGTTTTTTTTTTCTTTTCTTTAAAGGTTACATGTATTTCAGATTCCAAAATGTGGCCTGTCTTCCATAAAAATATGTATATTTAAACTCTTCATTTTCCAACTTCTCTCTCTTTCCATAATTATCCTTAGTTTCATAATGGTTAGTTTTTCAACATTTTCCTTATGTGACACAGTAAGAACTATTTATAGTCACACAACTAATTATGTTCAGTTGTATACATGTGTATGGCACATATTTTGCACAAGTATGTGTGTAAGTTGACATATTTTAAGTTATTTTTTTCACATATTGAGCAACAGGTACTGGCCTTCCTTACAAGTACAATATCTTTAGTAAAATGACATTGATATTTCATCATATCAACAACTAAAAGCTACATTATTAATTTATGGTGAATCAAAATAATCACAAAAAGATGTATGATAACATCAAAACCAATCAGAAGGATGAAGCTTTATTAAGACCCTCCTACTGTCTCCATATTCAACCTTTTCGTGAAAAATTAACGTCATCATCACCAAGGTGTCCACACAACTCCATTGACTTATGGCATATTATTGGTTTATTTGTTGAGTTGATGGCAAGAAGAGTATTTTGGCACAGTTCTGCCAAGTCCTTATCTTCAAGTTCCCTTCCTTTTGTGCCTGACTGCTCCCAAAACTATCAAAGTGAAGCAAATGACAATTAAACCCTCTCAGCTTTACCAGAGTTCTAGTGAAAATGAAAACACCTTGTAACTACTAGACTGGGCCGCGTTGGTTCTGATGGTGGGGGCCGGGGTGGGGGCAAGAGAAGACACTTCAAAGAAAGAGATGGATTTCATGGCATCTGTTTAACCAGATCTAGTTACAGTGTATTAAGTTATGTTTAAATGAGAACAAGACTCTGTCTAGTCAAGTGTTTTATCACAAAGTCATGTTATTAAAGTATCAAGTATTCCCACGGTTTCCTTTAGATTTTTATGCAATTCCCTTTGCTAGTGATAGAGGAGAGAGAAAATTCGAACAATAACAAAAAAAAAAAAAATGCGATGCCAAGCTAACTCATTCTGCCATCCCTAGGCTTTCCTGTGTCTCGTTACCAAGCTCCTTTTATTATACTGCACGCTTGTTGTATCTAGGACTTTGCCTCTTCCCCATGTAAGCAGCATGTACCAGGTACAATTGAGTCTTTGAGCGCTCAGCATCGTGCTTTGTGCTGCTGAGGATAACGGGATTCGTGGTCCTAAATGCATTCATCAAATACTGAAAATTCAAAAAGGTCCCTAGGCTGCAGGAAGGGAAACAATGTGTTTAGATCCTTGGCTGCTTTCAGCTACATGGCTCCTCGTTTTCCTGAAGCACACGAAATATTTTGGGGAGCAGCCCCAAAGGAAAAGAAAGCCCTACAGAAGCTGGACTCTTACCTCCACATTGAAATACTGCTCCGCTCCGCAGACTGTAGCCCATAAAATCCACAGAAAGGTTTGCAAGAAAAACACCCCGGAATGATGCACGAAATCCAACCGTCTTGCAGTGCTGAATGTGAGTAAGATCATAGTGAACTGTGCTTCAATGGATGGACGAGCTCCCCCTTCTCTTTCTCTCCTCTCCGTCCTTTCTCTCGCCCTCCCTCTCTCGTTCCAAAACGCTTCTCCTTTTTTCAAAATATACAAATTAAAAAATAATAATAATTAAAGTCCTGGGGTTGGGTGAAGAGCCCTGCAGGTTCACCCACAGCCGGCTGGCTGGGCTTCGAGGGAGACGGAGGAGGAAGGTGCACTTCACTCCCGATAGCCCGGGAGGAGCAGCGGCGGCAGGCGGGAGAAGGGTCAGCAGCTAGCGCACACCATCCTCACGAGTCCGTCCTTCCCCGGGAATGTGGCGCCCAAGTTCACCCGCTGCTCCTGCTGAGGTTTCCCTATTCGCAGCAGCAGCAGCCGCTGCCGCCGCCGCCGCCTCCGCCGCCTCCTGTCGGTGTGTCCTCCTCCTGCTGCTTCTCCTCCTCCTTCCCCTCCTTCTCCTCCCCCTCCTCCTCCTCCTCCCCCTCCTCCTCTTCCTCCTCCTCCTGCTCCTCCACTTTCTCCTCCTCCTCCTCTTCCTCCTCCTCCTGCTCCTCCACCTCCTCCCCCTCCTCTGGCTCTTGAGAGAAAGGCCTCTTTGCCACTGCCTGCTCCTTGCTCGCCAGCCTCTGCCTCTCTCTGCTCTCCTCTCTCCCCTCCAGAATGTTCATCCAGAATCTACATAACTCCTCCTTCCACGGAGTCTCTCTCTCTCTCTCTCTCTCTCTCTCTCTCTCTCTCTCTCTTTCTCTCTCTCTCTCTCTCTCTCTCTCGGTCTCTCTCTCTCTCTCCTCCTGCACACACACACA
Organism: Notamacropus eugenii; assembly: GCF_028372415.1. NCBI lineage: Eukaryota > Metazoa > Chordata > Mammalia > Diprotodontia > Macropodidae > Notamacropus > Notamacropus eugenii. Next base: position 166,022,646 of record NC_092875.1, on the reverse strand, counting down.
CACACACACACACACACACACACACACACACACACCGACATACATACACACACGCACATGCACAGGCGCACGTCTTAAAGGAGACCGCCCTTAAAAGGCTGCACCGCTACTGTACCTCTTACTGTAAAAGAACAGGCAAGAATGGATTCAGTGATCGCCCACCCCTATCGGGCGGGCCCCTTTGCCATCACCTTCCTCTTTTGGACCCTTTGCCCTTTCGTCGCGTTCATCCTTCTCTTTTTGCACCCGGGAACAAATGCTCCCCTCCCACGCCTTGCTCCCGTAGACCTAGGGATGTCTTGGTGGGTGTGGGGGTGGGGATGGGATAGGGGTCGAGGGAGACACATACTTTGTGGTAGAAAGCGCCGTTTGTCCCTGGTAATCGTCTGTACTGGAAGCTTAGAGACTAGTGGAATTTGGGGCTCCGGTCTGGCGCCTGGGCAGCGCAGGTTTGGAGAGCAGGAGGGAGCAACGTGGCTCGGAAACTTTGTTGGCTCCCTAAGTATGGCCTTGAATTACCCTGCCCCACCCCCAAGGGGCGCAGGAAGAGGGAAGACCCGAGAGGAGGTCCTGGGGCACTGTGGTAGGGGCCATCCGGCAAGTGTGGAGTGATGTGAGAATGCAGACCATGGCAAAGACAGCTCACATCCCCAGTCCCCACCCCAGAGCGGAACGCACACACACGCAGACACCCCAGGGAATCGGGGTAGGAGTGCTCCAGGAGGCAATTGGCAGGGGAGGGTGAAGGGCTCTCGGGAGAGACAGGCAGGCAGCCTGAGAGAGAGGCAGGCGGCTGCAGGCTGAAGGGGAAGGCGATGAGCGCAGCCAGAGGAAAGGCAAACAGAGCAGCTGGTATTGGCGGGAGAAAGAGGGAGAGCGCAGACAGAGCGGGGGAGAAGCAGGAAGGCGTGAGGAGAGCTCCAGGCGAGAGGGGGAGGCGGCTGGCAGGAGGAGATGGAGTGAGGGCCTGAGAACTTTGGGCAAGATTGCCAAGGAAAATTGGTGGAGCAATGAGAGGCAATGGACAGGGATGGCAGCAACTACCAGCCCCTGGCAGGTGATAAGAGTATGGCAGGAAGTGGAAGGGGGGTATAAGGGCAGGTATCTTTTGGGGGACAAAACCTGAGAGCTTATTCTCCGCAGTGGTAGTGAAGGAAAGAGGAATCAACGGGAGACAGAAGTGTAGGGACATGCCAACATGAGGTTTGGTATCGACTTAAGGTTATTAGAGGTCTTTACTCCCAAAGTAAGGAAAGAGCCTGAAAGGTGTAGAGTTAAGGGAAAAAGCGTATTTAGAGAACTGATGACAGGAAAAAACAAAAAGCAAAGGGATGTTTGTTGGGTAGCATACAACTCTCATTTTTAAATGGTACTCTTAATAATTGTGTTGAGCTCTTGTCGCTTGTGCTCTAATTGGAAAGAAGTTAGGTAGAACTGCTATAGTTTTGCTTTCTCAAGCAGTAACCACAGGCGATATTGGCATCTCATGCAAAATGTGACCCAGGATAATTGTCTCCTACATACTGAGTCATAGTAAGTGAGCATTTACTGAGTGCTTGCCTGTTCACTTCTTTGTATCTTGGCTGAAGCATTTTCCCACACCTCTGACACCTTCCCCCACCTCTCTGATAATTGTAGCCCATGACTATCCCCACTTCCCTCCCCCAACAAAGCCCAGGTTTTCTATGAGGTTGCCCAATTCTCCAAATCCACACCGATTTCTTTTTGCAAGAGTTGCTATGGAAAGCATCTCTGGATCATATAATTCATATTAGAAAAAGTTGATTTAGTATACATAAGGAAAGATCACTTGACACAGGGTTTTGAATAAAAAATTAAGGAATTAAGGAAGACCTGTCTCACCTCAGACACATACTGCTTCTGTGATCAGAGGTTAAGTCACTTAACCCCCCATAACTCTAGGCAACTCTCTAAGCCTATAAATTACAGAAAAGGTACTGGCCTGCATTGGTAGTGGGTGTATTCTCATCTGAGAATCCATTATGTTGAATGTAATAACTAGCCTAGTCCCAATCTCTATCTTCTCAAGAAAACTTAAACCACTCTTACTTGGTAGCAGGGGGAGAGTAAAACTAGATGAAAAAAAGATTCTGCTGTAAGTTTTCAATAGGATTAAATGTAAGAGCTGGAGGCAGGGAGAAAGAAAATAAATAGTCTGAGGCTTTAATTCAAATATGGAGAGATAAAGGCCTGGACTAGAGTTGTAGCTGTTGAAAGGGAGAGTGAGCTTCCAATCTAACTGACATCATAGAGGCAGCATAAACAGAATTTAGTGACTGAATATTCCTCAGGATTTTCTGCACAATTTAGTGGTTCTCAGGCTTAGCCTTTTGTTTCACTTCTGTGTATATGTTACAAGGTGTTTATGTAAACATTCACACATATATTGCATGCAAAGAGTTGCACATGAAGGAGTTCATGTGGAAATAGTAAATAAAATCATGCATAAACTTTAAGCAAATGTCACATTTGGAATAAAAAGAGATTTTAATGACTTGTTTTACAGAAAGGATATTGACTCCCAGAGAGGGAAATGACTTGCCCAAAGTAAAATACACAGTTAGTTGTAGAATGAGAATTCAAAGCTATTTCTTCCAACTCTAAATTCCTCACCCACTAGCGTACTGGGGGTTAGATAATAAAAAAATAGACCTCAAAATGCCCCTTCCATATCTAGAATTCCATAATCAATGTTTTAGCCTACTTGTACTTTAAAAAAAATGTGAAAATCATGGAAAGTTACAACCCCTTCATCCTTCCATTCATACTTAGATTTGAACAAAGACTTGAATAAGGCATTGTGCAATACCCAGTTTTCTACAACCAATTTTTGGTATTATTTTGACAATAATAATAGAACTGGTAGAGTTTTTTTTAGAGATCATTTAGTCTCACCTCCTCCCTTTTAAACATGAAACTAAAGTTCACAGAGATTTAGTGATTTGTCCAGATCACACATTTCATTCAGCCAGACCTTCTTGGCTCTAAGTCCAAGGCTCATTCCACTAAACCACATTGCCTCTCTAATGAAATGAAATGATGGATGTGAGAACACTTTGAAAAGGGATCAAAGAAGGTGATGTTCTAGAAATGCAGAATATACACTTTCAGAACAGCCAATTTGTTGAACTGTTTAGATTGATGCCCCCCCACACACACACCTTTTTGTCTACCCAAAAAAGAGAGGGCTTCTGTTTAGGGTACAATGATGAAAACAATGAAAAATATCTTTAATAAAATACTCAAAAACTACATAAAATAAAACGAAAAAAGTTTAGAAGGGGGCACCAGAATGGGGAAATATAGTTACTATTGTGTTCAGTTAAATATACCCTTAAAGCCTGTATGTAATGTAAGTTCATGGTGCCATATGCAATGCTCTTTTGATCTTTTGGGTACTGAAACATTGTTTGTTGATGATTTTCAGGTTCAGAATATTAAAAAAAAGAAAAGAAAAGGAGAAAGTACTAGCCATATGAAGTATACTGTTATTTTATAAAGTAATTGGGGCAGGAAGTAATATTTAAGATGAGCAAATATTAAAAAAAAAAAAAACAAGTTCTAGTGATTTCAGTGGTCTTGACATTACAGCTTCTGGTAAGAACAGGAACTTCAGCAAGAATCCTTTGGTACCTTCCAACTAGCCAAGTCAAGATTCCAAGAAAATCCTAAATGGGGTCACAAGAAGTTGGACACAACTGAAACTACTACACAATAACAAACAAGCATAACTCTGAATTAGACCCTGTGGATTATTAGTGACCATTTCATGATGTGTATAATAGAAGAGAATTGTGAAAGATAAAATGTGGGTCTTAATTCCTAGGTTTGCTTATGGATTCAAAAGAGAAGAGTTTATTACTAGAGAGAGGCTACAGTGGAAGTACAGGCTTAGTCTTGGAAACTAAAAAAGAAATTTAGTAATAAAAAAGGATGACTATGAATATGTTACAAAGAATGCATATGGATTTGACACATGGGTTTAGAGATACTATCATATAGTAATTGTAACAGAAAGAGCCTTGAAATACTAAATCAAGTTGTGAGATCTGGAATGTTAGTTTCAGCATTGCTGCTTATTAGCTGTATGATAGAGTCACTTGATTTCTGTCAGTCTTAGTTGATTCATTTGTAGAAGTGAAAAGGATGGAATACATTATGAGATTTTTAACCTGAGAGTCTAAGAACATGTAGAAATTGAAGGGAGCAAGGATTTATTAAGGTCCTGTTATGTGCCTAGAATTGTGCTAAATGCTTGCTTTATCTCATTTGATCCTTCTAACAACCCTGGGAGGTAGACTCTGTTATTAGCCTCATTTTACTATTGAGGAATCTGAGGGAGACAGAAGTTTAGTAATTTGTCTAGCTTTACACAATTAGAATAGGCCTGAGCCATGGATTTGAACTCAGGTCATCTACTTCCCCATCTACCTGTCAGAGAGAGAGGGAGAAAGAAAAAAAACACAGACAGAGACACAGAGAGGCACACACAGAGAGACAGACACACAGAGAGGGAGGGATAAGAGGAGAAGGGAAGGGAAGGGAAGGGAAGGGAAGGGAAGGGAAGGGAAGGGAAGGGAAGGGAAGGGAAGGGAAGGGAAGGGAGGAAGGGAGGTAATCATTTCAATATAATTGATTCTCTAACCTTATGTATTTTACTTTATGCATTTAAAACATTCTCATAACAGGTCCATAGACTTTACCAGACTGTCAAGGAAGCTAGACAATCTTTCTGAGGTTTCTTCCAATCTTAAATTTGTATAAACTTATTGATAAGGCATAGTGAAATAGTGATAGGAATTCTGTAGATTTTAGACTTATTCCAAAATAAAAAAAAAAATGCTTGTTTTCAATTTGGGTTAGGGATGGCCAATCAACACTCAAACTTCAGGTTCAGCCCTGGAAGCAAATCCAAACTCCTCAATTTACAGATGAAGAAAATGATGCACCCAAAGGTTCAATGACTTGCCCAAAGTCATAAAGGCTATAATAAATAGCAGAAGTAAGACCCAAACTCCAAATTCTATGTTTTCTCCACTGAACAATGTTGCCTCTAGACTTAGGAAGACCATTAGGCTTGGAATCAGAAAGCTTCTATTCCTCTTCTAGTTCTGATATTACCTGGCTGTGACTTTAATTTGATCTTTTGGTGAATAAGTTTCCTAATCTATAATATGAGTGTATTGAATGCTGGATCCTGTAAACCAGCTACCCAGAGGTAAGTAATAAAATCCAAATGTCTTTTAGTCTAGAGGTGGTATAGCAGGGCAGCTAGATGGTGTAATAGACAGAGTGTCAGGTCTAGAATTAGGAAGAGTCATTTTTCTGAGTTCATATCTGGCCTCAGAGTGTGACCCTGGGTAAAGTCATTTAGCACTCTTTGCCTCAGTTTCCTCATCTATAAAATGAGCTGAAAAAGGAAATGACAAACCACTTCAGTATCTTCCCTTCCCATTCCCCCACCCTGGAAATGAGGTCAGGAATTGTCAGGAACAACTGAAAACAAAGGAACGACACCAGTAACCATATTGTCAAATAAGAATTTAGACTTTGTGTCTATTGGACATCTTACTACCACTTTAAAGAATTTTTCTAACAATACAAAATGTTAAGAATAAATTTCAATAAAAAGTGAAGAATCCTAAAACCAACAGATAAATTAAAGTTTGTGAAACTATTTATTACTATCATCAAATCCCAGGGAAATTACAAGCAAATTAATTCCACTATTGAATATTATAAAGTCTCCATAGAGGTTCATTGTTTGTAGAGCCTCGATTCTTATAGTATTTGTAGCACTCAACATTTAAAAGCCACAGCCTTCCTAAGTGGTTATAGCTCAGATTTAGCGGTGTTCTTACAATGAATTTGAAGCAGCCAATTTGCCATTTGGCCCCAGCTGTGGGCTTGTGGAGATGCAATCAGAAGTCTTTGTTCGGTGTTTGTTATTCTACTCTCATTTCCTATACATTTCTGTCTTTTTAGGACTCAGAGATTGGAAATTCCTTTCCTAATCCTATAACCTGTGAATTTTCTTACCTGGTTATCTAAGCATTTTTTTAAGTTTCTTTGGACTGAATTGTTTTCCTACTCACAATGATTTAAAGATTGTAGGAGACTATTTTCTTTAATTTTAAGGTGGTAACAAAATCATTGGATTATGGATCCCAAGATGGAAGAGAACTTTCAGGTCATTGAGTCCAGCACCTACATTTTATAGTTAAGGAAACTGAAGTCCAGGGAGGTCTTGTTGATGTTAAATCACACAGGTAGAAAATGGCAGAATTAGAACCAGAATGCAGATCCCATGCCTGGTCATCTTTTTTGTTATGTACTTTACCTCTCTTCCCAAATTGAATTACTAGGTAAGGAGCATTGGTTCTGGAATCAGAGGACTTAAGTTCAAATCTTCTCCCCTGAGGCTTACTGCCAGTATAACTCAGGGCAGATCACAGGCCCAATCCTTGAACCTAGGTTTTGTTTTCCATAAAGTAAGAGGGGTATATACCACTATAGATAGCCTGTAAGGCACTTTATAGCTGTAGAAGTATAAACTTCTTTTTTTTTTTTAAATTGTAGAAAAACAGAACTACTGAAATGACTTGGAATAAAATAGTATCTATCAGATATAATTGTACGCACACACATATAGATATACACAGATATGCATATGTATATGTGTGTATAAAGGATGAACATGTGTGTATATACATATACATACATGTATATATACACATATGTGTATATTTACATATATTCCTTTAAAAATAATAACTTCTGGTGATAGTAAATGGGAACCAAATAAAATATTGTATATAGTAAAAAATTGGAGGGGTGAGGAGAAAGAATATAACAAAACTCTAAATCAGCTGATGCACAAAAATGAGATAACAAGTTGAATACTGATTTGCAAAAATTATTATAACTGGATGAAATAAAAATAATTTTAAATAATGTATGATAAAATTCCTTGAGTCAAGTTTATTATTAAATAAGGCACTACCTTCAAAATAAGTTAGGAACCTATGAAAGATACTGAAACCTTTTTTCAGTCTACTGGGATGCCATTTAATGTGCTTTCCTGTCCACATAAAAATACTATCCACCAGCAGAAGCATTTGCTTTGGGGATTTTTTTTCTCTACTCTTGGTCATCAGTGGCATGCATGTGTAAGATGATTATTCAGGGTTTGTGCATAATGAATGCAATTACTGGGTTGCACAAAAACTGATCTGATCAAATTGACCTGTTTAGTACTATGTCCTAGCCAAGTGAACTAACCAGCCACAAATGAGAATGACATTTAGTGAACTGAGCAATAATTACTTTAAAATGGAATCTCATTTGCTAGAATTAATGCATTTTCTAAGAATATTTCTACCTCTTAGAGAATTATTAAAATATGTTTACTGGGCACCCTTTCTTTAGGGGGAACTACACTAGATACTTTAAAAGACATTGAAATTTCTGTAATCCTTGCTGTATGGATGTTCTTATTGTTGCTTTGCTGTCTTTGTCACCTCCTAAACTTCCTCATCTAAATCCATAATTATGGTTATTGCCCAAGATCCTCCTTGGACTTCTGCCATTCTACTTTTACATCATCTGTTTTAGGAAACTCATTTCTTCTAACCATGAGTCAGTAATATTCTCATGACTTCAACTGCCAATGATATAATAACTTCCCAAATCTATATGTTGAGTCATGACTACCAGTTCCAGAATTCTAACTACACACATGCTGCTGTCAGCTGAATCTCTGTATCTATAAAATCAAACTTAAAGGTTTCTTCCTCAGTGTCTTCTTTTTCCCTCCCAGTTAACTTTCCTGTTTCTGCTAATAGAAATACTACATGACTAATCATGCAGGTTCAAAACCTTAGACTTCTCTTTTCCACTTCCCACAATGTATACACTACCACACCAGCTTCAAAAGCCCTTCACCAGCAGATTCTATAGATACCATTACTGTATCTTCAAGAAGAAATGGGATGTTAATTATTGGCTGTGAGAAATATGTAAGACAAAAGAATTACTAGCAACTGAAGTCTCATTCTAGAGAGACTGAACACAAGGCTGAGAACTTATTTCCTGGGATACTGAGTTAACTCTCATCTTGTGAAGAAATATTATGAATATAATTCTCGAGAAGAGATATTTAACTGCCAAAACTGTATGATAAAACTTTATTTAAAGAGTTAAGAGTTAACAGTTTTAGTTGATACTTACAAATGACTTTTGATGTGATCTTTTCTGGTGTGATTCATTGTTGAAACATTTAAATATGTTTTTTTTTATTTTTTAACTGTTAATAACTTTTATAGCCAATGACATTGATTTCTAATTAAGCCTAATCCAGTGGAATTTGATAAAGGAAGAGAGAGCAGAAAAACTTTTGGCAAATTAGGTTTCTCTAGAAGACTTATTTGCAGTTAACTTAACAAATTGAAGTAGAAGGATCAGAGCTAGTTAATTAATAAGAGATGTTGCACATTTCTATTATTTCATGAAGAAATATCATAATCAATAATTAAAGAAAATGACAACTTTAGGTAGCACTTTAGATGTGGAGTGACTGGCTTTGAACCCTGTCACTAAGCAAGCAAACACAAAACCTTGGAATTTTTTTTTTTATTTTTCCTTCAATTTATGTATTATATCCATTTATTCAATAAGACAAAGTCGTCTTATACTCAACTTTCTCTCTTCGTATTCCATTTATTTTCTATAGTGTCTAGAAAAGTGCTGGCTACCTACATAAAAGTGGCTCCACACTCATCACATTGAAATATGTCACTTATATGAGCAGCCTGTAAAATCTGTCTTCATAAGTTTATGTTAGATTACCCAGAAAGCATTGAAAGGCATGACATAGGTAAATGATGTTTGTATATGATAGAAAATTTTGTCTGAAGTCTTAATATCAGTTAGTTTGTTTAAAGTATGAAAGAAAATAAGATGTTTCTGAATTTCTTGCTCTTATTTTTTCCAGTCAAAGAAACAAGTACATTTTTCATAGTTCATTCTTTTCCCCTAATGCCATCACCAACAAAAGTTAAGATATCCAATATCTCCTGAAAAGGAACAGTGCCTAATTTTAACAATAACTACTATCTCATAATAACAGTAGTAATATCTACTTGTCAAAGGACTTTCAGTAAATCCCCCAAAGTCTTTGATATTTATGATAGGAAAAGACTATGAAAATATATCCAGATTTAAATAGTGTTCCCTAAAAATTCTATATGTGTAAATTATCATTCCTCCATATTTTCTGTTTGATTTTCAACAACATTTTTTGTAAATGTTTCATAGAGGATTTATATAACAAACTGATCTTCCATAATAGATGACTTCCTTTAGTCTACTGTCTTTTGGATATTAATATAATACTTTGATTATTCTACCTCCTTTGCCAGTCATATGTCTTCAAAAACGTATTTTTACACTTTTTCTTGTTCATAAAGAATCCTTGGTGTTAGTCTATACTTTATGTACACCCATCAAAAATAGTATATTATCAGAGATGATTTTTTCAAGATGGTTGGCCACCAGGTGGTGATTATGGGGGTTAATAAATATCCATAAATTAATCTACTAAGACATAGAAGGATTTCATGATGTCATTAAATGAAATACTGACATACATGAACAATCTTTGGTTTTTCAAAACATTAGAATGAGTACTTCAATTTCCTTATTCTTGAAGTGGAACCTTTTTTTATGTATTTATTGTGAAAATAAATGAGACAAAATTTTCCTTATGTCTTTGCCAATAAGTTAATTTTGCCTCATCTACAATACTTGGAGAATGTAATATCCTAGTTAATTTAATATTTCTTAATAAAATAATTTCACATGCCAACCTTAGGTTATTTTTTCAATATTTTTAAATTGAAATATACATATGAAACAAAAAATAAATTTTCTCAAGAGTAAATATACATGGGACATAATTTAATTTCTGATGATTCAGAAAACGTTTCAGGCTATTTCTTTTCTCAAAGTCATAATTTGGAACAACAGTTATAGTTGTACCCCAGACTCTATGATAGCAGTCCAGAAATTCTAGACAAGATCTTTGTTTAATTTAAGGAAGTAATGAGTACCTGATTATGAACCTAATTGGCAGAGAATGTCTTAACTATAAAGGAAGCTCATAGCATGCTAGATCTAAAGTTAAGTTTTAAAAGATGACATTTCCACTAATTTTATAAGAACATAGGCTCATAGATTTAGAGCTTGTGTAGACTTTAGAGTTCATCTAGTTCAGAGGTGGAGAACCTGCAGCCTTGAGGCCACATGTGGCCCTCTAGGTTTTCAAGAGTGGCCTTCATTTGGGTTCAGTCAAAGGGCCACACTTGAGAACCTGGAGAGCCACATGTGGCCTCAAGGTCACAGGTTCCCTACCTCTGATCTAGTTCAATTTTATCATTTTATAGATGAGAAAAATGATCTACAGAGATGTTAAGTGACTGGTACATAGTCACCCCCGTAGTAACTAATGGAGTTCAGATTCAAACCGAATAGACTTTCCACTTTCCACTTTAAAATGTGCATTATCAGTTGATTAGACTTCATGCTTACAATAACAACAACAAAAATAGAAAAAACAATGTTCGTTGCAAGACATAAGTATTTCCCGTTTTATAAAATAAATGTATTTTACATTCAAGAAATGTGTTTTTAAATCAAAGCATACTTCAAATACTTTTTGAGATATAGTGAAGAATTTTGTAAGTTCTGAATCTTTTTTTCTAAAGCAAATAATTTACACTTTGAGAGTTTTCATTTCCATGTTTATTTATAGTTCTATGAAAGGGTATTATCAATGATTTTTAAAATTGCATGAATTCACACTATCATTATATTTTCTGAATAAACAGAAGTCATTTGAGAGCCATCTTATGCCAAAATAATTAGTGTTGTTCTAAAGATGAAATATTCTTGAATAAAGTTGCGTATGTGCTAGTTGTGCAGTTTATAAGTACAATATGTAATTTGTATCATTCCAATGAATTTCCAGAACAGATATTTTGTTCAGCAATGGCATGTCCTCATTCATCCCCATGACCAAATCATAGGAACCTGGGCAAAACTGAAACAAAATTGCAAACTGAGTGATGTTTGCTTACGGTTTTCCTTTAGAGTTTAGCATTTTTTTTCTTTACTGGTAGTCAAGTCAAATCAACAAGCACTTATTAAGTGCCCACCATGTGCCAGACACTGTTAATATTTGGGGAGAGAAAGGTAAAATTAAATCAAAACAGTTCTTTCTGTCAGTGAGTTCAGTTTAATGGGGAGGAAATATATAAACAAGATATCGACAAGATCAATTAGACATAAGCTAGAGGGATGAGTCTAAAATAAAAGACGATTAGAAATGACTTGCACAAAGTGGAACTTCAGCTGAGACTTGAAGAAAGCTGGGAGGCAAGGTTGAGGAGAGAGATAGTTCCCAGCATGGGGAAAAGCCAAGAAAAATGCTTCATTGAGATGGAATGCCATGTTCAAGAAATAGAAAGGAGTTCAGAGTCACTTGAAAGTAGAATAGAGTTGGTGGGGAGGAAATGGTTTAGTAGGGTATAAGAAGTCCAGAAAAGTAGGAAGGAATCAGGTTATGAAGAGCTGTAAAAGCCAAAAAGAGGATTTTATACTTGGTAGTAGAGGCAGCTACATGGTGCAGTGAATAGAGTGCTAGGTCAGAAGTCAAGAATACCTGAGTTCAAATGTAGCCTCAGACAGTTACTAGCTATATCACCTAACAAGGATAAGTCACTTAATCTATTTACCTAGTTTCATCAATAAAATAAGTTAGAGAAAGAAATGGCAAACCATTCCAATATCTTTGCCAAGAAAACCTTGAATGAGACCATGAAGAGTCAAATATGACTAAAATGATTGAACAAAAAGAGACAGTAGGGACACACTGGACTTTATTGAATAGGAAAGTAATACAAGTGGTTAGATCCACACTTTAGGAAGTGTTACCATTTCCTTCTGGCTAATGTCTCTGGTTCTGGATAGTTGAACTCTATGTGTTATTCTAAGCTTGGTCTTTCTGGCTAATGGTCTTATGTTCTCTTAACCTCAGTGCTTAGGATGCCCAAAACTATTCATCCTGTAGACTTTCTTTCCTTTGGAGCTAATGTCTCACATTATTTACTAGCTGTTCATGATTTTTACTGCTGTCTCCTAGCCACAAATAGAACTTACCTGTACTGTATCTTTATCCAAAATTTCTCACTTCAAATATGGTGTTTCCATTATTAAAAAGCAAGCCAACTCTTTTTTCAATTAACAACCATATACCTTGTCTTCTTTCTACCCCCTGCACAAAAGCAGGGAAAAAACTTTATATGCCAAAAATGTAGATATTTCATAATACACTAGTATCTATCTAGGTGGGAGACAATGGACTCCTCTTTCTCCTTTGTCTAACCCAGAACAGATTCATTGTGTCAACATCCAGCCACAAATGAAAGATGGTGTATCAGTAGGAAAAAAACTGATTTTTAAGGAATAGAAGGTCTGTGATCAATGTTGCTAGTTGAAGAACCTGGGAAAGTGAAATCTTACATTGTTGGAGTATTGAAATGTGTAAGGGGAAGGTAGTATATAACACTCATTTGAAGCTCTTTAGACCCAACTAGTTCAAGTTATGAACATGTTTAAAGTTTATTATTCTGCCATCAAGCAGAACTCAAGAATGATAGAGAGGCAGAAAATAAAACAATTTAGAAAACCTCCTTTGATGGCTCATAGTAGTGACATACTAGAATAGCATGTATCAAATCAACTCACCATGATCTCACTGTCTTTATCATCACTAACATTCCCTCTCCATCTTCTTGGATGTGTGCTAGATCATCATTACCACAGTCAACACTCCTGAAGAACATATATATCCCTTTATTTTGTATTTTGGTTGGTATTTATAGCCATAGGATCATTGGACATGGTTTTCTCATTTGTTATAACTTGGAGAAATGTCCTTCCCCTCCTTCATATATTTGTGACTTAATCCCTCAATGCTTTCATATTCATATCTCTGTCAGCATTGGATATCTTCTTTGTACACTTGCTTGATGTGTAGTGTCTATGTGATTTTAAAATATCCATTCCCTAGAGACCATCCCATAGTTTGCTGCCAGTATACACCTAAGGAGAAACCCATAGAACCCAGGTAAGAAATGAATCAGACACAGTGGGCACCATTTTCTGGAGTGACTTTGTCCATTGACCTTGCCATATTCAGAGTTAAACAGGGATTAATGCTTATTAGCAAGCACTATAAGTTTGAACCCACTCTTTTCCATGAATCTCTGTAGTATATAGAGAATATATTGCTTGTTTCAGAGTCTGGTCAGAAATGTTGATGCTTCAGTTCTTGCAAAGTTTCTCAATAAATATAACTTTGTAAAAACTGATTGATATATTAATTAGTTAAAAGATGATGAGGTTCTAATCACTGGTGATTGATAATAGGAAGAGCAATGGGATTCTCCCTAGAAATGAGGGTTCTGTTTATAATTCCTAGGTAAGAGTGCTACTACCTCTGAAGAAACCCCTAAGAGGAAGATGGAGGCGATCTTATGATCTACTACTCTTCCATGGTACAAATAAAGACACCATCAACCTTCCAAAGGGATATCACAGAATGTTATTGTAAAAAAAAAAAAAAAAGTTATCGTGGCAGTACATACATGTCAATGTTCCACACTTGCCTTCATGTCAAAAGGGTTTCTGTTATACTATATTTCCTCGTATTTTTTATTATTCTTGTTTTTCAACTCTAAATTATGCAGTCATTTTAAAGGTTATTTATATGTTTGTTTAACTTTTGCCCCTCTAAAGTAGAACAATAGGTGTTGTTGACATCCAATTTTGTTAAGACTTTTAAATTAAGTAAATATTTGTTTAATGATTGAATACAATCAATGAATTAATGGATGTTACACACATTCTTTAAAGTAAATGAACTAAGGTCTGATCAAAAGAATTACAGAATCTTGAACAAGAGAAAGGATTTTAGAGGCTCCTTAGTCTAAGCTCCCTTTTATTTCATCCCTTTCACATTGTCTGTAACAGGTCCATAACCACAAATAAAGTAGCTCCACCTCATTAAATTCAGTACATCCTCATCAAGGAATGACTTTCAACTTGATCTAGGCAGGGTTACTTGGATAATGGAAATATGAAAAAAAAATCTAATAAGAATTTAGAATGTTTGAACACAATTACTGATGAGGATACTACTTCACAAGCCATCTTTGTTGGGAAATCTTAAAATATATTGTTTTGAGGTCTTCTGAGTCATATTGAGCTTTATGAGCTTGCTATACTTTTTAAAGGCTTCAATCTCAGAATCTACACAGGGTTTTGTTTTATTTTTTTTTAATTTACACATTTCAATTGAGTGCTCAATTTCCAGTGAAAGCATTTAGTTGCTTTTGGTGACTAAAATAGTTTCATTCCATTACCTGTCGAACCAATCAACTGCATTTTTTTCCCACTGTAGTTAAAGACATGGAGGCCAATTATTTAGGAAACTACATAAACAAAGGAGGGTAATGCATTTTAAGTTACTTTTTTGATATTTGCATAATTTCAGTACTTTAAAATATGTGTGTGTATGTATGTATGTATATGTACGTATAAATGTATGTAAATGCATACAAGTGGTTGTGCCAGTGCATATGTGAGTGCGTGACATGTGACAATGACAAATGTACACATATACATATATATTCAACATTTTGATTTTGACTTTCACTGCTTTTATTAGTAACCTCATTTTCACTGTGACATTGGCAACCATGCAGATTTTGTGGCTATGTACAATAGAGAAAAAAGTGAGAGGCATAATGTGTTAATTTATATGTGCAACAAGGAGGAAAGTATTCATAAAAGTGTTCTGCTCCAGAAAGTGATAAAGTAACCTCTCAAGTGTGTGATGAGGGAATTGAAAGAAATGGAAAAGTATCTAAATGTACAGGTAAATGAGATAGTTTCTCCTGTCCTCTCACCTGCACTCTCTGGTGTCTGCGTCTATACAGAGAAGAGAGACACCCCAATCACCACCACTTTCAAATCTGGACTGGCTGCACCAAGCCAAGCCACCCCAGGCTGAAGTTCTGAGCTCAAACTGAGGGCCAGGGATTCACCCCAAGGCACGTGTTTTTTGTTAGGGAACAGTTCAACCACAGAGTAGAAAGGGAGACTAGAAATGGTAGGTTGCTCCTTTCCCTTTTTCATTTTGGAGTTCTTCTAATGTTGCTCTCCCTGCCCCACCCCATCTAACATTGCTAACATTGCTTCTACTCTCCTATGCATTTTTATGGATATTTCATGGTTACTGTGTTAGGAAAAGTGGTAAAATCAATCTCTAGGGAAGATTTTGGATTTTTACTTTTTTTTAAGTCACAGGAACCTTATTGTGTATTTCCCTTTGGTTCAACATATCAACATTTGCAATTTTGACTTTTGCCCCATTTTCTAGAAACCCTTACAGAAGTTGAAGATTACCAATGTGTGTGTCTGTGTGTGTGTATACACACATGATTTGGGAAGAATAGGATTCTATAACATAAAGCTATATTTTACTTTATTGTTTTATATAGCTAAATATTATTTTTATTCAAATTAAATCGCTCCCCTTTACGTTTAATATATTTATACTCATATGTGTTAAGACTAATGGGCATTCATGTCTTAATTCTCATAAATTGAGATATGAATGTATTCAATATTGTATCATGCTAATAGCTTTATTTAAAAAAAGGTATTGATAGATTTCCCATAATGAGTATTAGTGTTCTAGATGGAACTGTGGAACTCTGGCCTTTAATGTTATAAAAAGCAGCTTGAATTTTTTATAGTGAAGCAGGGCATTATAGTAGAAATAACACTGGACTGGAAATCAGGAGACCTGACCTATAATACCAGATTTGTTCTTGCAAAGATATCTGAAGTGAGCAAATTAGCCATCCTTGCATGATTTGTTTATGTCATGAAGTTGGGCCCAATTATTTCTAGGATTCTAAGATACGATATTTCAAAGTTCACAATTAAAGTGGTCTTCTTGGGATAAAATCAGAATCCAATACTTTGAACTTGATATAGAAATATTTTTTAACATAAAATTTAGTAAAATTAAATTTGACTACATTTTGAAGAATAAAGTTCTGAACATCTCTATTAATAGGTACATATATATATATAAGAAATCTTTGTAAAAGAAATTCTTTTATAATATATGCCAGTCAAATATACAGACACAGATGTCTGTGTGTAAACATAAGTTCTTGTGTATGCACACACTTTGTATATGCATATACACATATACTTTAAATATATATATGTATGTATATGTGTATACACACACACACACACACACACACACACACACACACACATACATGCATACATACACTGGTTTTACCACTAGGGGTCACCACAGTGTGTAGTACTGAGAATAAAAGGGGAAAAATTGCAGCTCCTCATAATGTTTGTTTTGGATAGTTAAAGACAGCACCACATTGTGGATTTCTAGTAATTATAAATTATTTTAGAAGAAGATTAGGAGGATTTCATTTATACATGTCTACCATGAATTTCTGTTTTGATGAAGTGAGAAAAATTTTTGCTTCCTATTCTTCCCTCCATGCATACACTCTCTATTCTCAGATTTTATATCTCTTCATCATGGTAGTCTTTTTTCTTTTGTAGTTGGAGAGAGAGAAAGAGGGAGAGAAAAGAGAGAGAGAGATGATTTAATGTTACAGAGTAAATTGATAATTTGTGCAAAATTAGGAAATAATAAATTTTTTTAATTTCTAATCTCACCTGATAATTACTCATTCCCTAATAATGGATCCATATATCATTTGTTAGATATGATGATACACATTTGTATAATCATAAGCTATATGAGTATAATGACATAAAAATGAAAATTAATGTATAAATAATAAAAAGTATTAAAACTGTTATATATAAAATAATTAAACTAACATGTGAAACAGTATTTATTACTGGAAATTTCATATACTCTCCATGACATATTGACATATCTCTTGAGAAGATAGCTATTAAAATTGTTTCTCCTAACTTCCTAATTTTTATTTACTACTTTAAATAACTAATCTATTAGTCACCTGGCCTTCAAAAGAAAAAAAAATTGGAGTCCTCTTTGATTCATCCTTCTCCCTCTTTCCCCCCTTCCAGTTACTCAGTCCTTGAAGCATAAATTCACAATATTCCTCTTTCCATTCTCAATGCAATCACTCCAGTTACTGCTCACCCAATCTGTTGTAGTAATTCCCTAGTGGATTTCTCTGCTTTCAATCTCTCCCCTTTCTAATCCATTCTTCACACTTTTGACAGTGTAATCCTCCTAATGTACAAATCCAACCATGTCATACATGCATTTTAAAATGTTTAGTGATTCATAACTGTGTACAAAATAAAATGCAAACTTTCTTAGCAAGTCATTCCAGGCCCTCCACCCTCTGAACCCAGTCATCCTCTCTAGCCTTTTCAAAACCTATTGTCTTTATGTACTCTGTTTCAATGAAACTGATTATCCCTCATTCCTTGATCTCATTCGGCCCTTTCCCATTAGTGTTGCTTTTATCACATTGTTCCAGTTGCCTAGACTCTACTCCTCTGAACTTTCATCCTGACAAATTATTCCCCTGCTTTCAAAGTAGAGCCCAAGTATCATTTATCCCATAAGGTTTTCCTTGATTACTCCAGCTACAAACTATATATATATACATATATATATATATATATATCTCATATCATTTTTTGATCTCTACTAGACAATCATATTACACCAATATATGAACACAATATATTATTTCATCAGTGTAGATATCCCCTTCGACAAAATAGCTTACAAGCCTTCCATGCTTTAAAAGGCAGTTTTCATATGTTGTTATCCCCGTTAACAAGAAACAAATAAAACCCCCCAATATCTCATACTCAACCCTCCTGTGATATACCTCTTCAAACATAGCAATCTAACTCTTTGTCTACAGGCATACACTTCATTACCAGGCCCACACTTGAAGCTTACCAGTCTATACTTCTTCTAATAGCTTTCAAGAACCCAAGACACACCATCACAATGAAGCTTTAGGGCAAGGCTGTAGTATAGGGTTTATCATAATATAATTTGTATTACATCATAGTTACTTATTATTTTTCTCCTCCCTATTAGATTACAAATTTCTTGAGGGAACTAGGTGGTTTGTTTTGTCTTTGTGCCTAGTATAATGCATTGTTTCTAATCGTGCTTAAAAAAATAATGTGATTGGAGTTAACTGACAAACAAATTTCATAACACTATTGTGTCAATAAAATCAAAGTCTGACTGGTAAAAGTTTTATTAAAGATGAGACAGTTCATAAAATGAATAAACACTTAAACAAATACAATCTAGTTCATGTAATTTTCTTTAAACCCATTATTAAATGGATTGAACTTGACTATCTCTAATATCCCCTCAGTTATATGGGGATCAGAACTCTGACAATTTTTAAATCTGAAAGCCAAAATTACAAATCAAAAGTGGTAACTAAAATCAAAGCAAATAAAAGTTTAGCTGTGAAGACATAGCTCCTTAGCACTTAGTGAGAATGAAAATAACTAATAAATGTAGGCAACAGGGGCAGCAGCTGTTAAAAAAGATGAGAAATCCAACACAGAGACTAAAGATATAGAAAATTTGGCATGTAACAGTAAAAAATGAAAAATTTAGATTTTAGTTACCTGTAAAGCTGTCATAGAATTCAGGTAGCACCATCCTCAAGGCATGCTAGATGGAATAATTCATCAATTTGGGGGATATTTATTGAGTAAATAAATACCAAAGCAAAAGTAGAAGATTGCAACATGGCTAATAACGTATACACGAGCAACAGAAAAGTTGTATTATAGACTCCACCATACAGATTACATACTCTTTGATGAAAAATCAGAAGTACTCCTATAGGTAACTCAGTAGTAATTGAGTGCTCATACATGATCTGTATGAACAAATGCAATTTATTGACCTTTGCATGTTTCTGGCAAATGCTTTGGCATTCCAAAGTGAAACAATGCAATAAAGTGCTAAACTGTATATTTTTAAATGGAAAACAGTCAATAACCCATAAGCTTGCAGGAAAAAAAACTGTAAGTTTTTCAGAAAATTCATTTCTGAACAAAATCTATCTTCTGAACAGTAACAGCACAGTGCTGATGAAGCCAGTCTATTTTTGTGTGCTTGCCATATTTGATCCTAGCACATTCTGGTTAATTACATATCAGGGGCTTAAGCCAAATAAGGACAGATGACTTTTTTCACATGTGCTGATCCTACAAAAAAGAAAAACTTTGATGAAAGGAAATTTGAAGTGTTCATTTTTATGGAAAACAAGCGAGTTTATTGATTATGAAATCTTACCCATAAAAGAAGTAGACCATTTCTCAGATAGTAGTTTAAAATGACATAATCTGATCTCAAAAAGAGGAAAAGTAGGTCAAAGTAAACACTTTAAAATATTTTACTCCTTTTCTGGGTGTGCTCAGCTAGGAGAGTTTCATCAAAAATGAGGTTAACAATGGTCTTTAAAACTATAGAGCAAAAGAGATGACATCTCTTCTTATTAAGCTACATAATTTCCAAATATCTATAGATTATAGTAGAGATTTTTAGCAGCAGTATAAGTGCTAAATAGAAGTAAAAATGTCTAGCATAGTATTGAGAACAGCAAATTCTTAACTCAGTGGAAAAAGGACTCAGTAAAATTGTACACGGACCAGCTTCCCTCTGCATATCTACTTGTATTTCATGACAACATGTGTTTCCTGTATGTTTATTCTTCCATGCATATTTCTTAAAGAGGTTCACATGTGGTTAAAAAAAGGTCATAGGACATGAAACAGCTTTTTATTACATATATTTAAAAACTGATTATGCCCATTGATTGAAATGAGGTTTTTGTGACTTTTTTGACTATATTAGCTGAGCAAAAGGTGTGAACCTCTTTCAATGGGTAAAAAAGGATAGAACTGTTTTTTTTAACCAAAAAAAGCTAATCAGCCTTTGAGGACCCCAAACTTTTAAGAACAAGTGAGCGCTGAGGGAATGGCTTCAAAGAGGGTGCTACAGGTGTGTGTGTGTTATAGTACTACTTAATTTTCATTACTTTCCTTCATGTTTGTCTTTTAAAACTTCCCTGTAAACTTTTGTTGTTGTTGTAACAAGTTTTTGTTACTTAAATATACCCCATCATCTTTCCCTCCAAAAAATTTCCATTGCTAAAATTGCTTATTTCCATGCTTCTTCCACCATTACAAATTGTGGTTTCTCATTTGTTCTCAAAGAGGACCATGACATCAGGCAGATGATGACACGACTTGCAGTTGACTTTGATTTGAGTTAGGGAGGACTGTACAAAGTCACCAGCCTCACTTCTTCCTCCAGAGCCATCTAGATTCAATGATCAGATATATCCATCAGGACAACTGGAGATGACCCAGGATACAATGGGAGACACTATTCCATATTCAAGGAAGGCTGTAGTTTAAACTATAATATCACAGCCCCAACAAAGAGTTATAGAATCACAGAATTGGATGGGTTCATAAAGGCAACTTAGCGCATCATCTTGCTTACACGATGAAGCCTTTCTGCTATGTTTCTATAACAAGTAGTTTTCTAGCCTCTGTCTATTTACCTATAGTGACAATATATTCACTGTCTCAAGAGAAAGCCCATTTTAGTTTTTTGGACAGCTCTAATTGTTAAAGATTTCTTTTTTATTTTGAGTCAAAATCTGCCTCCTTTTAACTGCCATCTGGAATTTCATAAAATAAGTTTAATCCCTTTTATGCATAAAAACATACAAATTATCTAAAGATAAATTGCATATTCCCCCTGAATTATCTCTTCCTCAGGCTAAATATCCTGTATTCATCAATCATTCTTTGTATATATGATTTTCAGATCATTTACCATATTAATCATTGTCCCTTAGAATACTGAATTCCAAAACCTGAAGTATGCTACATGCCACATGAACGTGGGCATGATCTCAATAGTTATGTGGTTAACCAATCGGGTATTAGGAAGATAAGTCTAATCCTGCCTTCCCCTCAATAAGAAGTCATGGGGATTGTCTTCAATACACTCAGAGCTAGCATAAACCAAACATTCTTCCACTGCCCTCTTTCTCACCGTAGCACACAACAGCTGCTATGCAAGTGCTATTGGGAAATTATCTTATTCCCCAACATACTCAGTCCCTAACCAAAAATTGTCTCATGACTATGACAGGGGGCTTTGCATAGGATCTGTCTTTTGGGAATGTTATCAGTAAATAAATCAATTTTCCCCAACCCTTAGCTTCCAAATTTCATTCCTTTTGTGAAGAGCAACATCTTTCTAGCAACCCACCATCCTTCTAATCAGCTTTCACAAAAAGCATTGACTCCCAATTCTTTCTCACTTCGTATATACAAGAAATTGCCCTAATTTTTTATTTTGACAGTAACTTGTGTACACATTCCTTTCTCTCCACTCACTCAGCCACCACCTTAGGTCAGATCTCATCTGGGCTAATGAAAAGATATCCTGATTGATCACTGTTTTTCAAGTCTTTTTCATATCCAATCCATACTACATATAACCACCAGTGATTTTCCCAAAGCCCAAGTGTGATCAAGTATTTCCTTGATCTAGACTGTGCCTGACTTAGATCAGTCCTCTTAGTCTGGGACACTTGTAGGTTATTCAACATACTGTAGCCTTCCTGGTATGTTTTACCATGCAGAAGTTAACAAATAGAGATTTACTTAGTTATAGCAGAGGAAGGATATTCAATAAAGATATAGAGATTGATAGATATAGATATACACAGATGTATGTATACATGTGTATATATACATGCATATATATATACATACATACACCTGTATGTAATTTATATACCTTCCTATTCAATAAACTCCAATGTTTTCCTATTATCTCTTGGATAAATATATATATATATATATTTCTGTTTCACATTTAAAACCATTTATATCCTGAACTGAAACTGACTCTCTGATCTTATTATACACCACTCACTTTCCTATAGTGGTCAGGAAAATTTACTTTTTGTTACACTCCGAAATAAAATACAACTAAAATATATTGAATTGGAAATTAAAGTGTCATAAAGTCCACAAGAAAAAGGGGTAGATTTATATTAAAAATGTTCTGCTAAATTCCAATAAAACAATCATTTTGCCTATCATTTTTGTACTGTGTATGCTAAAAACCTTCACACTGAGTTACCTAATTCCAGCTGAAAAGCTGTTAGTTCTACTGAGTGTTATGATCCATTATTTAGTAGGTCCATTGTATTTCTTTCAATAAAAAATATACTTTAAAAGAAAAAATCTGCCTTCCTGGCTAGTTATTGTGAAGTATAAAAAGTCTGAGAGAGATATTTTTGAGTAATTACTCATTTTATTAATAAACTAGTAGATAATTAATTAAAGAGTTCAGTGGCATTCTCAAAGACCAAAGATCCATCATGGAACCCATTCAATACTGATGTGGCCTTGGAAGAGTGGGTGTTCCTAAGTGGTTAACAATTAATGAAAAAAATGAATATTGTAATGAGAGGTGGAACTATTCTAATAAGGGACTGGGGAACATGACTGATCACTCAGTCTTATACAAAGAGAAATATTTCTTATCCAGATTACCCCTGGCTAGTACAGTCTAGGCAAAAGGGGATCCAATTCTACTCAGAACTGGCTGCTTGGAACACAATGGGCCAAAATTCACTTTAGATTAAATTCTTTGTAAAGTTCTCTAGTTGATTGAGGTAACAATTTCAAGATTTCATCCCATTACCTACCCTTCAGAGATCTAAGTTTTGACCTAATCTTCAAAAGAGGATGGAAAATAATTTCTTTCACTAGAGAGATCAAATTTAATTGAGTAACTAGTTATCAATTAATGGTTACTATTAAAACATCTTCCCTGTACCTCAGGATATACTCAAAGATTTTTTTAAATTATAAAGTATATTCAATAAGATTACTCTTAAAAATGATTACTGTACCATTAATAAATAAAATTAAACATTTTAAAATACTTTATTTATGTTTTATATGTTCATGTTCTATGCATATATATTTTATGTTTGCATAATGTATTAGGATGGTGCTATATGTGCTCATAATTTATAAGTAAATAAATGTACGTATATATATTTAATGCTCACAAAATTTCTGAGTGCAGCAGGAATCAGATAAAAATGTTATTGAGAAACATTTAACAAAATAAATAAGAATGCAATATAACATCAATTTTAGTTTGTGTTTTTCTAGGTTAATATGTGCCATCTAGGAATTTATTCATATTTGAATTTGATACTACTTCTCCAGACCAAATCTATCCATACCAATGGTCTTCATATTTTTTTGATTATGCATTGCTATCAGTAAAAATTTTCTGAACAAGCTCTCCAACATAGACACATATGTACACACACATATTTATATATGCATGTGTGTATTTATAAATGTAATAGACATTTCATTAGAATGCAAATTCCTTGAGAGCAAAGATTTTTTTACTTCTCTATTTGTATCCCCAGCACTTAACATGTTGTTTTCCATGTAGTAAGTGTTGAAGAAATGCTTTGTTTATTCATTCATCTACAAAGCACATACAACTGTACTAATATATTATATACATCTTTTGCAAATATATACAAACTAGGGATTAAATAGAATGAAAAGGATTTAATAAATAACATTTTAAAATTTTCTTTAAATTATACATGTATCGATGCTACAAAAACATTTTCCTTGGTAAAATTATATTCTTATTGGCTGTAGCCATTTTCCTTTGATTTTGATTAATGTTCTGTGATACGTAAATGGTCTCTTCCTAACCTCTTTTTTGATTGACCTGGGAGTGATGGATTTTGCTAATTAAATTCCTGAGTGTGTTTTATCTGAACTTTCTTCTTGATGATCATTTATGGTTCCTATTCATTCCTGTCTGTGGCTCAAATATATCTTGGCAATTAGTCTTTGTGATTTCTTGTAATATGGTATTAAAGATTTTTGTTTGTTCTATTATGCCCTGCTGGAAATCTGGTGAATCTTAAAATACTTCCCTAAATTTCTTGTTTTCCAGGTCATGTGCTATAGAGGTATCTTTTCAATATTCTTCAGATTTTTCTATCTTTTGGCTATCCTCTCCTATTTTTCATTTAATCATGAAATCTTTCACTTCTATTTCCCTTTTTTTCCTTTAGTGTATTTACTTCATTGCTAAGTTTCCCCAATTTTTCTTTTACATTTAAATTACTCTTCATCTCTTCCTTCTATCTTTTTATTAGTCCGTCCAACTACTCTCAGATTTTTGTGGTCATTCCATTTTACTTGGGTTCTTATTGAAGGTTTTATTCTTTATTTTCCTGGAATTTTATATTTGGATTTTTTTTTACTTCATACTATTTATTAATTTTGCTAGGAGTTTCCTTGGTTATTTCCCTAGTGTCTCCATAATCCTTTCTTCCCCCTAAAACACACACACACACACACACACACACACACACACACACACACACACCTGCACCTGTGGGATCTTTAATTCTATTCAAACTTCTGAAATTCTGAATGAGTTGCTATAGAAGGGAAATTCTATTAGACATGATTTGTGACATTGCTTAATGATTTCCCATCCTATTTTCCAGTAGTTTTTAGCTCCTTTTAATTCAGCAGCCACTGTAACCACTCTTCAGCAGCTTTAGGTACTCTCAGTCCAGAAATGGTAAGGGGGTCATATAACTGGTCAGAAAGATATTACTAGGTAACCTTTGCTAGAGCTGGTTACAGATGATGTTGACAACTCTGTTGTATGTGTACAGTCTGGATTGCAGTTCTATGAAAGAAAGGAGTTCTGGTAATTGGTCCCAAGGGAGCAGGGACCCTGGTCACAGTTACAAAGTAAAGAGGTACAACTTGTGGCTGCAGGGGATCAGGGGCCCTTCCTGGGTGAAGACCAGAAAGCAGTGACCATACCACTCCTAGGATCAGACCATCTTGGGAGTACCAATATCTTGCAGACCCCCAGAACTAGCTCTGAAAACAACAGCAGGACAAAGTCTATAGCTTCAGACAGTGCCTCCCCATCCTGACCAGCTGAGTAAAATCCAAATTTAATATAAAGTTCAAAATTTTTTAAGTGGCTTGGAAAATGAGCAAAAAACAATGAAAATAAATTTGACCATAAAGAATTACTATGATGGCAAGGAAGACCAACCCATAAACTAAAGAGACAATTATGTGAAAACAGTTACAAAAAAAGTCTCAAAGAAAAATTCTAATTTGTACAAACCCAACAGAAATTCCTGGAAAAAAAGGTTAAAGAGATAAAAGTAATGAGGAAAAATTGAGGAAAGAAATGAGAGTGATGAGAGAAAGTAAGGAAAAGAGAGTTAATAGCTTCATAAAAGAAGCACAAAAATACTGAAGAAAATAATGATTTAAGAAACCACAAAAGAAGAGAACTTAAAAACAGAATGCTCCAAATGGAAAAGGAGGTATAAAAATTTACTGATGAAAAGAAATCCTTAAAAAAGCAGAATTGGCCAAATGGAAAAAAAAGAAGTTACAAAATCTCCCTGAAGAAAATAATTCCTTAACGATTAGAATTGGACAAGTGGAAGCTAACAACTTCATGAAACATCAATAAAATAAAATAAAATAAAACACAATAAAATAAAGTCAAACAAATAAAAATAGAAGAAAAGACAAAATATCTCCTCAGGAAAAAAAATGACTGACTTGCACAATTGATTAATGAAAGATAATTTAAGAAATTTGGGGCTATTTTAAAGTCACAAATAAAGAAAGAGCCTAGGCATCATATTTCAAGAAATTATCAAAATTACTTGATATCTTAGAATGCCATGAAAAGCAGTGCTTCCTTTCTATGCTGATATTCTATTTATATTGTTGTAAGATATCAAGACATGGAATAAAAAATGAATATCACTTAGAGGGCAATGGAGAGGCACATGGTGGGTGTGATAAGTTTGCAATAATATTATAAATGAGGATTTCTGAAAAGGAACAAGAGTAAAGAAAATAATGAAAGAATTGTCTGATAGAAAGAGAAGATGGGCAAATTAGTCAATAATAGTCAAAACACCATAAAATAAAGAGCATCACTGAAACATTTAAAATTCATGGAGGATGTAAAAAGAAATTTAGAAAGGAACACACAGAAATAGGAAAATATATCCTTTAAAAATAGATACACTATACCTTGGATATACTATGTCTACAATATTCATCTGATGTATCAGTTTAGTAACATTAGTAAGGAAGCTAATGAACTTGATTTAATGTCATTTTTCTTTTTTTTTTTAAATTAATTTTTAGCATTTATTTTCACACAATTTTGGGTTACAAATTTTCTCCCCTTTTATTCCCTCCCCCCCCCAAACCCGAGTTTTCTAATTGCCCCTGTGACCTATCTGCTCTCTTCTCTATCCTCCCTCCCTGCTCTTGTCTCCGTCTTCTCTTTTGTCCTGTAGGACCAGATAGCTTTCTTGACCCCTTAACCTGTATTTCTTGTTACCCAGTGGTAAGAACATTACATTTGGTCCTAACACTTTGAGTTCCAACCTCCTTAGCTCCCTCCCTCTCCACCCCTTAACCTTGAAAGACAGGCAATTCAATATAGGCCATATCTGTTTAGTTTTGCAAATGATTTCCATACTAGTTGTGTTGTATAGGACTAACTATATTTCCCTCCATCCTATCCTGTCCCCCTTTACTTCTATTTTCTTATGGTCCTTTCCCTCCCCATGAGTGTCGACCTCGTATTGCATTCTCCTCCCCATGCCTTCCCCTCCATCCTCCCCCCCACCCTGCTTGTGCCCCTGTCCCCCACTCTCCTGTATTATGAGATAGGTTTTCCTATCAAAATGAGTGTGCATTATATTCTTTCCTTTAGTGGAATGTGATGAGAGTAGACCTCATGTTTTTCTCTTGCCTCCCCTCTTTATCCCACCACTAATAAGTCTTTTGCTTGCCTCTTTTATGAGAGATAATTTGCCCCATATAACTTCTCCCTTTCTCCTCCCAATATTTCTCTCTCACTGCTTGATTTCATTTTTTTTTAATATATGATCCCATCCTCTTCAATTCACTCTGTGCACTCTGTCTCTATGTATGTGTGCGTGTGTGCATGTGTGTGTGTGTGTACTCCCACCCAGTACCCAGATACTGAAATGTTTCAAGAGTTATAAATATTGTCTTTCCATGTAGGAATGTAAACAGTTCAACTTTAGTAAGTCCCTTGTGATTTCTCTTTGCTGTTCGCCTTTTCATGGTTCTCTTCATTCTTGTGTTAGAAAGTCAAATTTTCTTTCCAGCTCTGGTCTTTTTATCAGGAAAATTTGAAAGTCTTCTATTTCATTGAAAGACCATTTTTTCTCCTGAAGTATTATACTCAGTTTTGCTGGGTAGGTGATTCTTGGCTTCAGTCCTAGTTCCTTTGACTTCTGGAATATCCTATTCCATTCCCTTCTATCCCTCAATGTAGAGGGTGCCAGATCTTGTGCTATCCTGATTGTATTTCCACAATACTTGAATTGTTTCTTTCTAGCTGCCTGCAATATTTTCTCTTTCACCTGGGAATTCTGGAGTTTGGCCACAATGCTCCTAGGAGTTTCTCTTTTTGGATCTCTTTCATGTGGTGTTCTGTGGATTCCTTGAATATTTATTTTGCCTTCCGGTTCTAGAATCTCAGGGCAGTTTTCCTTGATAATGTCATGGAAGATGATGTCTAGGCTCTTCTTTTGATCATGGTTTTCAGGTAGTCCCAGAATTTTTACATTGTCTCTCCTGATTCTATTTTCCAGGTCAGTTGTTTTTCCAATAAGATATTTCACATTATCTTCCATTTTTCGAATCTGTGCGGTATGTTCTGAGATATCTGTCTTTCTCGAAAAGTCCTTAGCGTCCATCCGTACCATTTCAGTTTTGAAAGATCTATTTTCTTCAGTTAGCTTTTGAATCTCCTTTTCCATTTGGTTAATTCTGCTTTTGAAAGCATTCTTCTCCTCATTGGCCCCTTGCACCTCCCTTGCCAGCTGAGTTAGGCTAGTTCTCAAGGTGCCAATTTCCTCAAGATTTTTTTGGTTCTCCTTTAGCAGGGAGCTGATCTGTTTTTCATGCTTCTCCCTCATCCCTCTCATTTCCCTTCCCAGTCTTTCCTCCACCTCTCTAACTTGATTTTCAAAATTCCTCTTGAGCTCTTCCATGGCCCGAGCCCATTGGGTGGGCTGGGACACAGAATCCTCGATTTCTGTGTCTTTGCCTGATGGCAAGCATTGTTCCTCCCCATCAGAAAGGAAGGGAGGAAGTGTCTTTTCTCTGATAAAGTACCCTTCAATAGTTTTATTTCTTTTCTCTTTTCTTGGCATTTTCTCCAACCAGTGGCCTGACCTCTGAATGTTCTCCTCACACCCACCTCGCCTCCTGGTCCTCCCAGCCAGCGTTTGGGGACTGAGATTCAAATGCTGCTTCCCGCCTTAGGATTTTTGGCGGGGTCAGGGCTGCTATTCAGTGTGAGAATTAAGTTCAGGTCGTCAGGTGGGGCAGGGCCGCCTTTCAGGCTCAGTTCCCTCAGGGGGTTTATGCCCAGACCTTCCACAATGGATCCAGGCTCCCGCCCGCTTGGGGAGCCCCTGTCTGCAGCCACCTCTCAGCTTCTATCTCCCAGGGAGGCCCGAGCCATGGGGGCACCCCACTCCCCTCTCAACCTGCCAAAGAGACTCTCTCACCCACCCCCATCAGTCACCTGTTGGTGGGGGGGCCCATGCCACTGCTGAAGATCCCTACTCCGGAGCCCTCTCAGATCTGTGCCTCTCGGAGCCGCGGCCGCCGCTGCCACAGGTCCGAGCTGGGTTCCGTGTCTGCAGCGCGACGGACCTTTTGCGAGAGGTTTGCAGGTCCCTCTGTGGGTGGGGGGACCCGCGTGGCCGCTGGAGATCCCGTCCCCGTAGCCCTCTCGGATCTCCTCCCCTCAGTGTCGCGGCCGCGGCAGGGCCGCACTCCGCTCCCCGTCCCAGCACCCAGTCTGAGGCGCGAAGGACCCCCCTGTGAGAGGTCCGCAGGTCTCTCTGGAGCAGAAATCTCCCTCACTCCAATACTCCGTGGTCTCTGGGTGCAGAATTCGCCCTGGCTTGGTCCCCTCTAGCCGTTCTGTGGTTTGTGTGTTCAGAGCTATGTGTATGTGCGTCTTTCTACTTCGCCATCTTGGGTCCGCCCCCTTTAATGTCATTTTTCATGAAACCATGCTGGACCCTGGTAATTATTGTTTTTGTTTTATAAGTACTATGAAACCATCTTCTTGATGATGCCTTTTAGAATTCTGTCAGAGATAAAAACCAAGGTCAATGGATTGTAATTTCCAGGATCTATCTTTCCATCATTTCAAATTTGGGACATTTGCCCAAATATAATATTCTGGTGCTATGAGCAGTCTTTGGGATTTCTCCAACACCTTTCTAGAGTATGTTTTTGTAGTGCCCATAATGAAATTCATATGGAATTATGTAGTTAATGTTTTTTTTTACTTAATAAAAATATTTTTTCTGCATTCCATCTCTATATCCATTAAAAAAATAACTTGTGACAAATATACATATTCAAACAAGACAAATTTCTTCATTGGTCATATTCAATACATCTATTTCTTATTCTGTACCCTGAATGCCTAACCTCCCTAGATATTTTATAACCCATTTTATTGTTCATTGAAATTGGTTAGGTTTTTTCAATGTAACTATTCACCTATCCTTGATTTGATTTTGTTCTTGACTATAGGTGTTTTATCTTTCTAACTTGAAGAAAGTTCTCTTTCTTGTAGATAGGCATAATTAACATTCAAATGATCTTTCTCCTTATTATTAGTTGTTGCAAATGAAAGTTCAGAAAGACAGTTTCCAGATAATTAATAATCAGTTTATTAATTAGGCTAGCTATTAATCAATAAATTTATTGTCAGTGGTTTTCTTGGTAATCAAATGTGCCAATGGAGACTCTGAAATGCCTTAAATTAAATGCGTATCTTCTGACAAGGACTCCCTTGACAAATGAAACTCAAAGCTGATTGATGGACATTTAATAAGGAGGTGGGCTAAAAGTTTTCAGCTCCTCCTGCCTAGAACATTGCTTGATAGTGAGACAATAACCTTCAGCAATCTCGTCAGGGGAAGCCAGTTCCATCCAGACCTGTCTGTCTAGCTTTCTTCTTCATGAGCTGCGTCTTCTTTAACTCTTATGGAGGGGATCTAGGACAGGGTTTCCTTTCCCCAGGATAAATGTTCAAAGAGACTAGATTCTGTTTATACCCTGTCTAAACACAAATTAGATTTCCTAGTTGGGTGGGATCCTGCCCAACCTGGTAAATAAACATGTCTTGAGGGGATAGGAATAATCTCATCATTCAACCATGTGCTTCCCAGACTGACCTAACTTTTTCAAAAGTTGGATCTTATTAGAAATATGAGGAAAAGAAAAGATCACAAATTTGTAATTAGCTACTAATATAATAATGTAATATTAATTTCTTACAGTTAATGATAAAAAATAATACAAAAGCCAGACCCCAAAAGTTGGCCAACTTCTTTATCTTTTTTGATCCAAACATAGCTTTAAAAGCCCTATTTATTGTACTCAGAATTCTTCTCAAGCTTCATTCCTGGTTTTAAGCCTTTCTGACACATTACTGCCATGGATTTTCAAAATTATTTTTGCTTATATGCTAAATAGCATATTCTAAGCATAAATTTGCCAAAATAATTAGCAATTTACTAAACATTTATGTACCTCTTTAAAAAGCACAACTTAGAATAAAAATATAAATAAATTCCAACTTATTGCTTAAATGTGGCAAAAACTCCATGATGTCACCTTTAGGAGTTCCTCTCTCTAAACCCATATTTCATTGTATAATTTTTGTGGAATAAATCTCCTTACTCCATATGTACCCTATTAAGTTGTAGTTCTGTTTGAACTGGGGCAGATGTTACTAAATACAATTTATTAGTTTCTTGTTTGAAGCATGCTACTACATACTATGTATGTATTAATAAATTTGCTTAGAATTTAAGTGCCTCTAAGCTCTAGTAATTGGCTCCTTCCTTTTAAATCACCAGCTTCTGTTAAGTGAGATTTATGTTTTTCCTTGCTTCTCCTGCCTGGTTTGTTGTATCTATATCTATCTATCTATCTATCTATCTATCTATCTATCTATCTATCTATCTATCTATCTATCTATCTACCTGTCTATCTATCCATCCATCTATCTATCCATCTATCTGTCTATCTATCTATCTGTCATACACATATGTGTGTATATGTCTGTATATGTGTATATATGTAGACATGTACATGTATGTGTATAAAGTACATGCATGCATATATACACATATATAGATATATACATATATCTACACACAGATACATACACATGTAAATATACACGGAGGTACATGTGTATTTATATGTATATATGAGTGTGTATATATGTATATGAATATACATACACACATATATACACATATAATAATGAGCATATACGTACATACACATACACACACACATAATTTGTATCCTGCTTGTTCTAGGATCTTTTAACTCTTCTTTTGGAGACTACTTCTTTCTACACACTCAGTATATGCTATGCATTTTTGTTATGGCTAATCTGTAAAATATAGCTAAGCATTTCAACTTCAAAAAAAATATAAATATTGTCAAGGGACCATTGAGCTTGATTAATACACGTCCTTGAACATTCGGGAGACAATCACACAATCAGTTTTATTGCATGCTTTAGAGAAAATGTCTTGAACCAAACTACAAAGAAAGGTTTTGTTCATGGCTTGATATAGTTGTAGAAAAAGATTCCTAATTTCAAGTAAAAGAAATGGTTTATGTTTAGAGTCAATCAATGCTAAAAGTAAATTCTGATTTGTTTTTGAGTAAGGTATTTTCTTTTTGACCATGAGACATAGGATGGCATAGAGAGGAAGCCTTGGATACAAGGAAACCTGTGTTCAAGTCCCCTCTGTGACATATTCTGGCTGTGTGACCCTGTGCAAATTTTACTTGGTGTTTTAAGCAATGCTTTAAGGACAAAAGTTGAAACAAAGGTGCTGATCTGTACTGGTAGAGGGAGTTTCATTATCCAAACAGTTCTTAAAATCAATATAATCACAAGTTCAGACCCTATTCCTGTTGTCTAATTCACAGCTAACTGTTTTATCCTTTACAACATATCATTTTAGAGTCTGCCTTAACTCAGTTCTAACCACCCCTCCCCCCCCAAAAAAATCTACATTTTTGTCATACAATTTTTATAAAGCAGTTCCAAATCAATAAACCCTACATAGTATGATTGTAGGGTCAATCTTATGTTTCATGCAAATAATTCATGTTCTGCTATTGCAATTTAAAATAGTTTAAATAAATATCAGGTGTAAAGCATAGCTTTTCAGTTTTAGTTACACAAATATAACTTTAATTCCAGTAGTTTTCACACAGTGTTGACTTATAGTAAGCGCAAATACTTCCCTTTTCTGTATTATTTGCTTTTCATAACAATTTCCATACCTCAATTTGACTATGGATATGTGAGTCTAAGTATTCAGCTCCATAAAAAATATTCATAGTTTGTAAAATGATGCTTTCAGCTTAACAAACATTAATATATCAATTTACTTCAGCACATTTGTTAATGTTTTACTTAAAATATGGAATGATTTCAATAGCCATCTTGTAGTAGCAGAGAACGACCTAACCTTGAACCCAAGAAGACCTTAATTCATTGTTCTGACACATACTGCCTGCAAAAGCCTGTGTGAGTCACTTAACTTCTCATTTTTCTAAGTAGCTGTCTAAGACTGTAAGATTCAGAAAAAGTTCCAATATGCTTTGGTAGTGGGAGTTTCTTCACCTAGAAGAAATCTCAAGTACATTCCCAAAGGAAAGGCTTTGGGGTTAGATACAATCTGAAATCATTTTCTATGAGCTTTGTCATTTTGTTGATTAGATCATGCTAATGAGACTGGAAGGCCCAATGACCTAGATGCCTTTTTGAGTTAATTCTCAACAAACTTCATGCAGTTCTGTCCCCAAGTAAGGGAATCAAGAGGGGCTATAACTCTGCATATCTATTCCTTTTTCATTACAACTTGAGACCCTCAAATTCATCCATATCCCTCTTGCACCAGTTCCTACATGAGACTTCTCAATTCCCCAACTGCTAATGTCTTCCCTCTCTAACTACTTTGTATATTAATTATGTTTACTCACTTTTTTATTTATGCTGTATATAATTGTATATGTGCTTCTTGTCCTTCTCACCCTCCCTTTAGAATGTATACTCATACTAGTAGACTCGTGGCAGCATCTTGATAAAAATAGAATACTAAATTCATAGCTGAAAATTGTGGCAGCAGTACTATCATAATTAGGAAATATTACTGAATCAAATGTCTCTGTTATACGTGAAATATTTTAGGAATGAATATAAAACAAAATTTAATATTTGAGAAACAGCATTCTACCAACCAGATCTCAGAAAGTTGAACTAGTGAGGATGTCCTGATAATTGAATTATTTTATAAAATAGTCAGTTTTAATGACATTAAAAGGAGACTGACATTGGAAATAGTCAGTTCTCACCAATTTACCAGAAATTAAGTGATTTCAGTGTGTTAAAAAATTTTAAATTGCTATTTCAGGATAATCTATAGGAGATATCTTGACAGTCATATTGTAATAGCAGTGATTGCTTCCATTGATCTGGAAAGTGATAGAAACTAGATGTTAAAAAAATCAGAGGAAATATGAATAGAGAGGCAATATATAGTAGAACACGAACTGTATTTGCAGACAGAAGACTGGATTTTCATTCCTAGTTCTCACCCATGTGACGTTGGATGTTGTTTTACTTCCTATTTCTCATTTTTCTCAACTTTAAAATACGTCACTTGAACAAGATGATATCGAAGGTCCCAAACAACTCCAAATGTATAATCCTATGATCTCTGACCAACTAAGGTTAATTTATACTAAGAAGAAAGTATTAAATTATATACTTGCAATTGAAAAAGATCAAAGAAATCATATACCAGATGAATGAGTTGGAAGATGGGATAAACACCAGAGACTTTTTTTTAATATTATGCAGTGAAGGCTGAAATCAGATTTAAAAACAAAATTAACACATTTAAATGCATAAAAGAAGATAATTAGAAAAATGTGCTCAGAAATTATCACATAAAAATATTTGAGTGGTAATAATAACAATTTTAGTAATAATAAACCTTAGTTTTATAGAAGTATGAAGTAAACAAATAAAGCTGAGAAATTGGTAACATTTTTATTGGGAACATATTTTTAAATGTTATTTTAACCAGCAAACTATGGGCCAGGCACAGTGCTAGGCAATTAGAGTCCAAAAAAAAAAAAAAGAAAGAAGAAAATAGCACCAGCCTTCAAAGAATTTGCAATCTAAAGGGAGAGAAAACGTTCAAATGTATACAAAACAAACTAGGTATAGAATGAATAGCTTGTTGTTGTCCTTTGTCCTTTCTTCTCTAACCATAAATAGGAGATAATTAACAGAGAGAAAAGACACGGGAATTAAGAGTGATTGAGGAAGGGTTTCTATAGAAGGTGGGATTTTAGAAGTGATTTGAAGCCTAGGAGGTTAATAGTTGGAGTAGAGGAGGGAAGCCTAGCATTCCAGGCACGGGAGACAAAGACAGTTCCCCAAAGCCAAGAGATAGTCTTGGTATCATTGAATTGAAGAGTATATATTGGGGAGTAAGGTATAAGAAGACTAGAAAGGTAGGAGGGGATTAGGTTATGAAGGGCTTTGAATGTCAAACTTCAGATTAGAGGCAATATAAAACAAAAAATGGAATTTATTGAGTAGGAGTTGACACGATCAGATTTGAACTTTAGGAAAATCACTTTGGTGGCTAGTGGGGTGAGACACAAGGCTGGAAGATTCACCAGTAGGCTATTGCAATAATCAAGGCATGGAGTGATAAGGGCCTATACCAGAATAGTGACAGGAGAGGAAGGGTCATATTTGAGAGATATTTCAAAGGTGAAATCAACAAGTCTTGGCAATAGATTGGATGTCAGTGGGTGAGAGATAGTGAGGAATTCAGTATAACTCCTAGGTTCAGAGGATGTTGCTGCCCTTTATAGTTATAGGGAAGGGAGGAGGGAGGAAGGATTTAGGAGTCAAGATAATGGTTCCATCTCTGACATATTGGGTTTACTGGACATCCATTTTGAAATGTCTAAAGGGCAATAAGTGATGCAAGATTGGAGGTCAATGGAGAGTTTGGGGCAGGTAAATTATCAGCATAGACATGGAAATTAAATCCATAGAAGATGATGAGAATTGCTAGAGGAGTAGTAGAGATAAGAAGAGAAGAGGGCTCAGGACAGAACCTTGAGAGACACATATGTTTAGAAGTTGTGATCTGGAAGAAGATTCAGCAAAGGAGTCAGGGAAAGAGAAGTCATATAGGTAGGAAGAAAACCAGGAGAGAGTGTTATTCCAAAAACCTAGAGAAAATAGACTATCAAGGAGGCAAGAGGGATCAAGAGTATGAAAGGCTTCAGAAAAGGTCAAGGAGAATTATGATTAGTAACTTTAGCGAACATTGTTTGGGTGGGATGATAAGGTTGGAAACCAGATTGTAAGGAACAAAGAAAAGAATGAGAGGAGAGAAAGTAGAGGCATGTATTGTAGATGGCCTTTTAAAGGAGTTTAGCTATGAAGGTCAGAAGACATATAGGATGATAGTTAGCAGAGATAGAAAGATCAAGTGAGTTTTTTTCAAGATAAGGAAAACATGGATATGTTTGTAGGCAGTTGGAAATGAGTCAGTAGACAGGGAGAGATTGAAAATAAGCGAGAGTGGGAGTAACAGATAGGGCAATCTGTTGGAGGAGACATGATAGAAATGGATTGCTTGAACAAGTAGAGGGGTTTGCCTTGGTAAGGAATGAGGCTACTTCATAATGCAAGATAAAGGATGAGAAAGTGGTACAAAGTGCCTGAACGATGGGAGAATAAAGAAAAAGGGGAGAAGAGGTAGTTCACAGCGAATGGCTTTAATTTTTTTTCTCTAAACTACAAGGTAAATTCCTCATCTAAGAGAGTGGGGGAAGGGGGAACCATTAGAACTTTGAAAAGCGTGAAAAGGTTTGGAAGAGCTATTGTTGAGAGAGGGCTAGTTAGTTAATAAAGATGGCACAATAGGATTGCCTAGTAGTGTGGAGCAACAAAGTACATAGTTAATCTTTGATAAATTATATAAATTCATTCACTAATTCAATCACCTTTGAAAATAAAAAAAGTTTCTCATTTTTACTTTTTTTATAGCTGCAGTTCTTTTGATGGAATTTGAGTAGGTGAAACATGAATTTATGGATGGTGAGATCAATTGGTTTGTAGAAAATAATAGGATAATAAGATAACTGGAAGGGTTACTAGAAATGATCCAACTTAACTTCTTCATTTTATAGAAGTGACACCCAAGGCTCAGACAGGTCAAGTGAACTTTTCCAGGGTTACATAAGGCAGTAGAAGTATCACAACCATAGTTCAAACGTTGGGTTTTAAGTACTGTAAGAAGGGATAGTTAACACACTGGATGACAGAGTAAGGGTTCAAAAAGATATTGATAGGCTAGAGCCTTGTGTTTAATCCAACTAAATGAAATTTGATAAGGACAAATATACAATCATACATGTGGGTACAATAAATCCATTTCAGAAGTACAAGATAGAGAACAAAGACTTCAGACAGCAGGTGTTCTGAAAAAAAAAGATCTGGGGCTTTTAGTGGATAGCAAATTCAATGTGTGTCAAAAGTGTGATGCAGCAGTTAAAAAAACTAACTTGATCTTGGGTTGTACTGAGAAACACAGCTTCCAAGAATAGTGAAGTGATAGTTCTACATTGTCGCTGATAAGATTTATATTCAATTCTGAGGCATTGATAAGCTGAAGAGTTCCAGAAGCAGGCAACTAGTATAATAAAGTGCTTAGAGTCTATGTCATATGAGAATCTATTAAAGGAATTCTGAAGATTTAAGATGGAGAAGAGAAGACTCAGAAAGATATTAATAAGAATTTTAAAAAGTGTAAAGGTCTATCATGTAGAGAAATTATTAGATATGCTCTCTTTGATCTTTATTCCCCTCTAGAGTTATGTTTCTGTTTTTTCTTGATTTCAACACAATTCCTCTTCTTTAATTTCAACCTGGAATGTCCATCAACTCTTGTGTTCTTGTTACCCTAGAACATGCCTGTGACATACCAGTATCCCTCTCCAAATTGGTAAGTTCTTTCATTTTTGGGAAGGGTCCAGGCCAGCCAACATTTATTTTTTTCCTGGCTGTATTTTTGACTTCCTGAATTTCAGTTCCTTTCCCAGAAGAGGACATTTTTCGCCACTCCCCTGTCCCACATAGCTGTTTCAATATAAATATAGTATATTAAATAAGAAGGTGATCACATATGTATGTTTTCATGAAGATATTTAAAATTTTATATGTCTTCATAGTCCATTCTTAGATAATTTTTGAATTAAAATGTTTTATATTAACCTGAAACTGATTGCTTTTTTATTTTTCTCTTTTTTGCCCTTCTTACCTTTTCAACATACTCGTCTTGAACCAGTTTATCAGCAGCCCAAACACATTACATCAGAGTATGCTGAATGTTTCTCTGCATTACTTATTAATGTTGGATGCACTGGCATCTAGAAAATTTGATGGGACAACATTCAGCAGAAGGAGAATAGCTGTTAAGACAAGCAAAGTAGGGTATTTTCTCATTGACTCACAACCTCCTCCCATCTTGGTAGAAAGCAGTTAACTTAATTGTTGAGAACTAGCCAGGGGCTGCCTCCAGTTTTAATGATTGATCTTCCTGCTAATTTCACCTTCATTGAGAAGAATAATTTCAGGGTGAACTGTAATTTCACTGAAGTGTAGAGTGACCTCGGGTATTCCCTGCCTGCTGTTTCATGTTCCTTTCCTGTAAGTTAATTTATGTACTTTTCTCTGGATTTGCTCTACCTTAGAAGACATGTCCCATGTGAATGTATACCTCCTGAGTAAGTTCTCTGTTAGTCTATATTTATTTGTGGATGGAGGAAAGGAACAAAAGCAAAAGCCTGAGAATTATATTTATATAGAAAGTAAAATGTATGGATATGTGTAAATTGCTAGTGATTAAGGAAATTCCAAACTGCTTAAACTTTTCTTTTGTCTAAGAGTGTGGTTCCACCTTGGATTTTTAAGGAAAGAAACATGGAGAAGAAAACTGTATTCTTCTTTGGAAAACTCCTGAGATGCAATTTGCAAAGCACCAGTTAGGTAGGTCAGTCATTGCACTTAATAAACATCTACTAAGTACTAGGGACACAAAGAAAAGCTAAAAAAAAAAAAATTCCTCTTTTTAAAGAGTACACCGTCTAATGTGTAAGAAAGCTTGCAAATTATTATTTACTTATAAACAGGATATTCACAGGATAAACTAGGGGAAGGTCTTAGATGGTGGACACCAGTATAAATGAGGATTGGGGAAAGTGTTTTGCAGGTGAGATTTAGCTGAAACTTGAAGAATAGTGCACATTGTTTTTTTACTTTTTTAGTATTTTCTTTTCCACAATTACATATAAAAAAACAATTTTTAATATATTTTATTTAAATTTTGAGTTCCAAATTTTCTCCCTCCCTCCCTGACCACACCCCTTATTGAGAAGGCAAGCAATTTGTATAGGGTATACACGTGTAATCAGGCAAAACATATTTCCATATTAGTTGTGTCATAAAAGAAATACAGACCACTTTTCTCCCCTAAAAAAGAGGAAAAGAAAGTTAAAAAAAGTATGCTTCAATTTGTCTTCAGATACCATCAATTCTTTCACTGGGAATGGATAGAGTTTTCCATCATAAGTCCCTCAGAGTTGTCTTGTATTGCTGAGACTAGTTAATTCATTTGTAGTTGATCTTCTTTTAATATTGTTGTTACTGTGTATAGCGTTCTCCTGGTTCTACTAATTTTACTTTGCATCAGTTCGTGTAAGTCTTTCAGTGTTTTTTTTTTTCTGAGAGTATCCTGCTCATCAGTTCTTAGAGCAAAATAACATTCCATCAATATCATATACTACAACCACTTCAGCCATTCTCCAATTGATGAGCAGTCTCTTAATTTCCCATTCTTTGCCACAGCATAAAGAATTGACAAAAATACTTCTGTACATATGTGTCCTTTTACTTTTTATCTCTTTTGGGATACAGAATAGTAAT
The DNA here is from genome assembly GCF_028372415.1 of Notamacropus eugenii. NCBI lineage: Eukaryota > Metazoa > Chordata > Mammalia > Diprotodontia > Macropodidae > Notamacropus > Notamacropus eugenii. The sequence continues at coordinate 165,983,189 of NC_092875.1, read as the reverse complement.
GGCATTCCTGAGTCAAAGGGTATGCATGGCTTTATAGTTCTTTGCTCTACATAATGATTGAATCAGTTCAAAACTCTACCAACAGTGTATTAATATCCCAACTTTCCCACATTTCCTCCAACATTGTCATTTTTTTTCTTTTGTGCTATTAGTCAATCTAATAGGTGTGGGGTAGTGCCTCAGAATTATTTTAATTTGCATTTCTCTAATAGTGATTTAGAGCATTTTTTCATATGGCTGTAGATAGCTTTGATTACTTCATCTGAAAACTAACTGTTCACAACATTTGATCACAAATAAATTGCGAAATGGCTTTATTTTTATAAATTTGACTCAGTTCTCTATGTATTTGACAAATGAGGCATTTATCAGAAAAAACTTAGCTTTAATTTTTTTTTCACAATATGATTGGTAACTCTATTTCCCTCCAACTTATCCCTACCCTCTTATTATTCTGTTTTCTCTTTCCTTTCACCCTGTCCCTCCTCAAAAGTGTTTTGCTTCTGATTACTGTCTCCCCCAATCTCCCCTCACTTCTATCACCTTCTTCTTTAATCACCTCCCCCTCTAGGGTAGGATAAATTTCTATACCTAAGGGAATGTGTATATTATTCCCTTTTTCAGCCAATTCTAATAAGAGTAAGATTCAAGAGTTTCCCACCACCTACCTCCTTTTTCCCCTCTACTATAAAAGACTTTTCTTGCCTCTTTTATGTGAGATAATTTACCCCATTTTACCTTTTCCCTTCCCTTTCTCCCCATGCATGCCTCTTTCTCACCCCTTAATTTTATTTTTTATATATCATCCTTCATATTCAACTCACACCTGTGCCCTCTGTCTATATATGCTCCTTCCAACTGCCCTAATAATGAGAAAGTTCTTATAAGATACATATATTGTCTTCCCATGTAGGAATGTAAATGGCTTAACCTTATTATGACCCTAATGATTTTCTTTTCTTGTTTACATTTTAATGCTTCTCTTGAGTCTTGTTTTGGAAAGTCTAATTTTATATTCAGCTCTGGTCTTTTCACAAAGAATGCTTGAAAAATCTTCTATTCTATTGATATTCCATTTTTTTCCCTGAATAATTATATTCAGTTTTGCTGTGTAGTTGATTTTTGGTTGTAATTCTAGCTCTTTTCCCTCCAGAATATCATATTTTAAGCCCTCTACTCCTTTAATGTAGAAGCTGCTAAATCTTGTGTTATCCTGACTGTGGTTCCAGGGCACTTGAATTGTTTCTTTATGGCTGCTTACAATACTTTCTGGACCTGAGAGCTCTGAAATTTGGCTATAATATTCCTGGGAGTCTTCATTTTCAGATTTCTTTCAGGAGGTGATTGGTAGTTTTTTTCCATTTCTCTTCTACTCTTTGATTCTAGAATATCAAGGAAATTTCCCTTGATAATTTCTTTAAAGATAGTGTCTAGACTATTTTTTATTTTGGCTCTCATTTAGTCCAGTAATTTGTAAATTATCTCCCCTGGTTTTGTTTTTCAGGTCAGTTGCTTTTCAAATAAGATATTTTACATTATCTTCTATTTTTTCCTCCTTCTGTTTTCATTTCATTATTTTTTTTATTACTCATAAAGTCACCATTTGCTCATTCTAATTTGTAAGGAATTATTTTCTTCATTGACCTTTTGTACCTCCTTTTTCATTTGGCCAATTCTAGTTTTTAAGGCATCTTTTTTCTTCAGTGAATTTTTGTGCCTCTCTATGTGTGCTCAATTCTGCTTTTTAAGGAGTTCTTAAGTGAACTTTTGTATATCTTTTTCCGTTTGGCCAGTTCTGCTTTTCACCTCATTGGATTTTTGTACCTCTTTTTCCATTTGACATAGCCTGTTTTTTTTTTCTTTTTTTTCCTTTTTTTTTTTTATTTAGCTTTTAACATTCATTTTCACAAAATTTTGGGTTACAAATTTTCTCCCCTTTTATCCCCTCCCCCCCAAACGCCAAGCATTCTAATTGCCCCTCTGACCAATCTGCTCTCTCTTCTATCATCCCTCTCTGCCCTTGTCTCTGTCTTCTCTTTTGTCCTGTAGGGCCAGATAGCTTTCTATACCCCTTTACCTGTATTTCTTATTTCCTAGTGGTAAGAACATTACAGTTGATCCTAACACTTTGAGTTCCAACTTCTTTAGCTCCCTCCCTCTCCACCCCTTCCCTTTGGAAGGCAAGCAATTCAATATAGGCCAAATCTGTGTAGTTTTGCAAATGACTTCCATAATAGTTGTGTTGTATAGGACTAACTATATTTCCCTCCATCCTATCCTGTCCCCCATTACTTCTATTCTCTTTTGATCCTATCCCTCCCCATGAGTGCTGACCTCAAATTGCACACTCCTCCCCATGCCCTCGCTTCTATCATCCCCCCCCACTCTGCTTATCCCCTTATCCTCCACTTTCCTGTATTGTAAGATAGGTTTTCATACCAAAATGAGTAGGCATTTTATTCTTTCCTTTAGTGGAATGTGATGAGAGTAGACTTCATGTTTTTCTCTCACCTCCCCTCTTTATCCCTCCACTAATGAGTCTTTTGCTTGCCTCTTTTATGAGAGATAATTTGCCCCATTCAATTCTCCCTTTCTCCTCCCAATATCTTTCTCTCTCACTGCTTGATTTCATTTTTTTTAAGATATGATCCCATCCTCTTCAATTCACTCTGTGCACTCTGTCTCTATGTGTGTGTGCGTGTGTGCATGTGTGTGTGTGTACTCCCACCCAGTACCCAGATACTGAAATGTTTCAAGAGTTACAAATATTGTCTTTCCATGTAGGAATGTAAACAGTTCAACTTTAGTAAGTCCCTTATGACTTCTCTTTGCTGTTCACCTTTTCATGCTTCTCTTCATTCTTGTGTCTGGAAGTCAAATTTTCTTTTCAGCTCTGGTCTTTTCATCAAGAATGCTTGAAAATCCTCTATTTCATTGAAAGACCAATTTTTCCCCTGAAGTATTATACTCAGTTTTGCTGGGTAGGTGATTCTTGGTTTTAGTCCTAGTTCCTTTGACTTCTGGAATATCCTATTCCATGCCCTTCGATCCCTTAATGTAGAAGCTGCTAGATCTTGTGTTATCCTGATTGTATTTCCACAATACTTGAATTGTTTCTTTCTAGCTGCTTGCAATATTTTCTCTTTCACCTGGGAGTTCTGGAATTTGGCCACAATGTTCCTAGGAGTTTCTCTTTTTGGATCTCTTTCATGCGGTGTTCTGTGAATTCCTTGAATATTTATTTTGCCCTCTGGTTCTAGAATCTCAGGGCAGTTTTCCTTGATAATTTCATGAAAGATGATGTCTAGGCTCTTCTTTTGATCATGGCTTTCAGGTAGTCCCATAATTTTTAAATTGTCTCTCCTGGATCTATTTTCCAGGTCAGTTGTTTTTCCAATGAGATATTTCACATTATCTTCCATTTTTCTATTCTTCTCTCTTTGTTCTGTGATTTCTTGGCTTCTCATAAAGTCATTAGCCTCCATCTGTGCCATTCTAATTTTGAAAGAACTATTTTCTTCAGTGAGCTTTTGAATCTCCTTTTCCATTTGGCTAATTCTGCTTTTGAAAGCATTCTTCTCCTCATTGGCTTTTTGAACCTCTTTTGCCAATTGAGTTAGGCTAGTTTTCAAGGTGTTATTTTCTTCAACATTTTTTTGGGTCTCCTTTAGCAGGGAGCTGATTTGCTGTTCATGCTTTGACTTCATGTCTCTCATTTCTCTTCTCAGCTTTTCCTCCACCTCTCTAACTTGATTTTCAAAATTCTTTTTGAGCTCTTCCATGGCCTGAGCCCATTGAGTGGGCTGAGACACAGAAGCCTTGATTTCTGTGTCTTTGCCTGATGATAAGCATTGTTCTTCCTCATCAGAAAGGAAGGGAGGAAATGCCTGTTCACCAAGAAAGTAACCTTCTATAGTCTTATTTCTTTTCCCTTTTCTGGGCATTTTCCCAGCCAGTGACTTGACCTCTGAATATTTTCCTCACACCCACCTCACCTCCTGATCCTCCCAGCCAGTGTTTGGGGTCTGAGATTCAAATGCTGCTTCCAGCCTCAGGGCTTTGGGCGGGGGCAGGGCTGCTATTCAGTGTGAGATTAATTCAGATGCTCAGGTGAGGGCAGGGCTGCCTCTCAGGCTCAGTTCCCTCAGGGAGTTTATGCAGAGACCTTCAACAATGGATCCAGGCTCCTGCCTGCTTGGTGAGCCCTGGTCTGCCGCTGCCCCTCAGCTTCTGTCTCCCGAGGGGGCCCGAGCCATGGGGGCACCCCACTCCCTCCTCGACCCGCCAAAGGGACTCTCTCACCGACCCCCGTCACCTGTGGGTGGAGGTACTTGTGCGGCCGCTGGAGATCCCGTCCCTGAAGCCCGCTCGGATCTGTTCCTCTCGGTGCCGCGGCCACGGCAGGGCTCTACTCAGCTCCCAGTCCCGGCGCCCAGTCCGCAGCACGAAGGACCTTTTACGAGAGGTTTGCAGGTCTCTCTGGAACAGAAATCTCCCTCGCTCCAATGTTCTGTGGCCTCTGGGTGCAGAATTCGCCGTGAGTTACTTCTTTGTAGTTGTTCTATGGGTTGTGGGTTCGGAGCTATGTGTATGTGCGTCTTTCTACTACGCCATCTTGGCTCCGCCCCGACATAGCCTGTTTTTAAGGTGTTATTTTCTTCAGTATGTTTTTTTGTTCCCCCTTTACTAATCTGTTGACTCTTTTTTTCATGATTTTCTTGCATCACTCTCATTTCTATTCCCAATTTTCCCTCTGTCTTTCTTATTTGATTTTTAAAATTCTTTTTGAGCTCTTTTGTGACCTGAGACTTATATATATTTTTCTTGGAGGTTTTGGATGTAGGAGTTTTGAGTTTGTTGTCTTCTTCTGAGTGTGTATTTTGATCTTCTTCATCTCCACACTAACTTTATATAGTCAGAAATTTTTGATGTTGTTTGCTCATTTTTCCAATCTAGTTCTTGTCTTTTAACACTTTTCCAAATGGAACTCTGCTTCTGGGGTGGAGGAAGCACTGTCCCAAGCTTTGGGGGAGGGGGGGGCGTTGTTTAGCTGTTTTCAGAGATGTTTCTAGGGATCTGCAAATTTTTAGTTCTTACAAGATTATGATCTAAGGAGAGGTGTGTTTACTCTCCTTCTGGCCTGTGCTCTGGTCTGTGAGTGACTATAAGCACTTTTTACTGACTTGAAATTGTGATAAGGGTCCCAGCTCCATTGTGGGTACAAATTCTGATGTGCTGCTGCTTCTTCTCACCCTGGAACTACCACCAAGGACTGTGACCTAGAACTAATTGTGGGAAATCTTCCAGAAATTTCATTTGTTAAACATTTACAAGCACATCTTTGTATTGCTCTATAAACATTGCTTGAACTCAGTAGGAATGAAATAGAAGGCTCAGGGGATACAGTTATCAAGAGACTGGAGACCTAGGGACTGGTAGCTAATAATAATGAGTATAACTCACCTTTAAGGCAAATGTTTAAATTCATTATCTTTTTTTAGCCCCACCACTGAGAAGTTAATGCTGAGAAATTAGTGGCCTTGATCAGGATCACATGGCCAATATATGCGGAGGTATTACTTGAATCTAGATCTTCCTGACTTCAAAGACAGCTCTCCTTTCACCATGTAACACTGCCTCTTAACTTAATGAATGGACAAATTAAAACAATATGAGTGCTAATTTAAAATATAATAACCTTCCATAAATAATGGTGAATTGCATTATTTATTTTAAGATTATGTTGGATATGATATTGAAACAGTTCTGGTGATTAGCTACCTTGTGTTTGTCCAGGCAGTTGCAACTACTACATCAGTTTCCTTGAGTATTCTTTACTTTTTGGTGGTTCCTAACCAATGAATTTTGTAAATATACTATTACACCCTTCACAGCCTGAATGAAGACAAATTGAATTGGCTATCTTTTTGGTCATATTAGTGAAATAATAAACAAGTTTTCAATAAATTAATGATTCCTGATTAATGAGCAGGCATTGCAAAGTTTGAGACTTTCCTCCTTAATGCAATAAAAGAGCAGATATAAGGTGTAATTTTTAGGAACATTGCTGCTACTGTTAATGTAATTTCATTCTCATAATCATGGCACTGTTAGTATTGTCTTCTTCAATGGAATTCAGACAGAAATTATATGGGAAAAAGCACTATTTTACTATTATTCTTTTGTATCTAATATTATGCAATCTATTGCATTAGTGGACAATATAATTACTTTTGGTGGATGGGAGTATTGGTGCATGACTTTCTGTTTGCAGATGATTGTCCACTCAGTGCACCCTCTGAATCTGAGAAGCAACAAAGTATGGATCAGTTCTCTGCTGCCTTTGCTAATTTCAGCCTAATAATTAACACCAAGAAAGTACAGGTGCTCCATCAGCCACCACTACACCATCCATACATGGAATCATCGGTTACAGCTAAGGGAAAAGTTTTGAATTCTGTGGATAAGTTCACTTACTTTGGTAGTATATTTACCAGGGATGCACACATTGACAATGAGGCTGATGCACGCATCGCCAGAGCTAGCTCAGTGTTTGGGAGCCTCCAAAGAAAATTTTGGGAGAGAAGAGGTTTTAGATTCACCACAAACTGAAGATCTACAGAGACATTGTGCTGACCTCATTGTTGTATGCCTGTGAAATGTGGACAGTCTACCAGGAAGCGAAATCACTTCCATTTGAACTGTCTTAGGAAGATTCTGAAGATCATCTGGCAGGATAAGGTACCAGACGCTGAAGTCTTTGCTTGAGATGAACTACCAAGCTTTCAGACTATGCTTCAGAGAGTGCATCTCTGATGGGTTGGCCACATTGCTTGAATGCAAAATATATGCTTGCCAAAAAAGACTATCTTATGGAGATGTCACTATGGGGCAGGCGATCACATGGTGGTCAGAAGAAGTGATACAAGGACACTCTTAAGGTCTCTCTCAAGAACTTTGAATTTGACTGTGTAACATAGGAGACACATACAAAGGACCTCTCAGCATAGTGTATCCACAACAGAAAAGGTGCTGTGCTCTATGAGCAAAGCAGAAATGAGACAGCACAAAGTAAACATAGGATGCGCAAATTTGGAGTATCCACCCCAAATATTCACATGGATTATCTGTGGTCAACCTGTGGTAGAGCATTTCAAACTTGTGTTGGTCTGATCAGCCACAGTCAGACACACTGAAATTTCACTGTATCATGGTGATGTCATTTTGGTCCTTTTTGAGAACAAAAGCCAACAACCACCCAACCTACTAACCAAAGGTCATTGAATGTTATCTCATCTCATCTTTTATAAACTTGTTGAAATCAGCATGACAGGATGATGGTCATCTAATTTCTATATGATTCTGATTTCTTTTGCAAGGCCACTATATTTTTACAATTTTTCATTCTGAAGAGGTTGGAAATTATTGGAATTTGACATAGCCACAACTGTTAAAGTATTTTACTTTACATTTTATGGATCAGTGCTATGCCCAGGTGTTTTAGGGTTTTACTTCCATCTATGAAAATACTTCACCCTCTATAAAAGTTAACTTGTTGAACTTATCTCTTAGTTCATGAAGTACAGTAAGCTTTAGATGCATAGTTCCAGTTACCAGGTGATATCTTGCTAGGAATTTAATAAGTACTAAGTATTTTTAAGCCTATGGTGCTATTGTATATAGTTTCCCCCATCCCATTTTTCTTCTGTTTATCCTTCTCTCTCCTTTCATCTTATCCCTTCTCATAATTCCATTTTGCTTCTGACCATTGCTTCCCTTAATCTGCCTTTCTTCCTTATCATCCCTCTGTTATATTCCATTCTCGTCTTATTACCCTGTTTGATAAGATAGATTTCAATACTCAAATTTATACACACACACACACACACACACACACTCTTCCCATTTTGAATCAATTTTCAAGAGAGTGATATTTGAGCATTGCCCACCTCCCATTTCCCCTTTCTTGTAAAAATCTAATCTTTGCACACCTCTCTTATGTGACAAAATTTTTCAACATTCTACCTCTCCCTTTCCCCTTCTCCCAACACATCATTCTTTCTCATCCTTATATATTTTTATATCATCCCAATATAGTTGATTTACATTCATGGCTTCTGACTATGTATACTCCTTCAAGTTATAATAAGAACAAATATCTTAGGAGTAATATATAACATCTTCCTGTATAGGAGTACAAACACGTTAACTTTATTGAGTTCCTTATGATTTCTCTTTCATGTTCATTTTTTTATGCCTTTCTTAAGTCTTGTGTTGCAATATGAAATTTTCTATTTAGTTCTGGTCTTTTCATCAGGAATGCTTGAAAGTCCTCTATTTCACTAAATATCCATTTTCCCCTAAAAGTTATACTTAGTTTTCCTGGGTATATTATTCCTGATTGTAATCCTCTCTCCTTTGACTTCTGGAATTTTATATCTCAAGTCCTTCACTCCTTTGACATGGTAACTGTTACATCAGGTCCAGTCCTGACTATGGCTTCACAATATATGATTTTCTTTTCCTGATTGCTTGCAATATTTTCTCCCTGAATTGGGAGCCCTGGTATTTGGCTGTAACATTACTGGGAGTTTTCATTTTGAAGTCTCTTGCTGGAGGTGATTGATGGAATCTTTCAATCTCTTTTTAACCATCTGGATCTAAGATATTATGGGTAGTTTTCTTTATAATTTCTTGAAATATGAAATCTAGACTCTTTTTAAATCATGACTTTCAGATAAAACAATGGTTCATTTGCTGGTCCCAGCTGGCTCTGGATACTCTTTGCCTCTCAGTAATTTAGGAAACTCTCTAAAATAATAAATTACATAGAAGGTGATGGCCAACATTAGAAGAAAATTTTCTCACCCAAGAATTTCCAATAGCAGTGAAATGACAGATCTAGTCTATATACCTATCCTATCTTATCCTGGTCTATATTATCTTTACTATACCATTCAATTCAATGACTTTATATTAGCATATTAGGTGCTAGTTATGTGAAAAACACTTTGCTCCATATTCATTAATATACAAAAAATAGACATGACTTCTACCTTTTCAAAATTTATAATTTAGGTGGGACGATATTAAGTATATCTTTCCACACTCAAATATTCAATACTCTGAACAAGCAAAAGATGGAATAGGATATCATAGGGCTGATTCAAAATGTAATGTGATATATATTCAGTGTCATATTGTTTTATCTTTTCAAGTATCATGGAAGGGGAAGAAGGAAAGGAGAGAATTTGGAACTCAAAAGTTAAAAAAAGAATTATTTTTTTAAAAATGTAATTGAGAAATATTTAACAAAATAAATTAAAAATATTTTAAATGGGATATGAATTCAAAAGAAAGATAATATCAAGAAGGAAACTGGTGAAGACTTTATGAAAGAAAACATATTTATAATGAATCTATGGGTAAGTTTTCAAAAGTCAAACAAGGATGTGTGTGGGGATAGGTGGGTGCAATGTGGGTAATGGATAAAGAACTCAAGCATGGGGAAATAGATTAAGCATAGAAATGGAGAAAAAGGACCAGGGATGTAGGGCTTGTATAATATTAGGAATTTAATATTAGGAAATATTAGGAAAATTTAATATTAGGAAAACTATAAGTGTAATTAGTCACATCAAAAACAAAAAAAAACCCATATAATTATGTCAGTAGATGCATAAAAAGGTTTTTTTTTCAAAATGCAGAACTATTGCTATTAAAAATACTAGGAAATGTGGTAAAAATGGACCCTTTCTTAAAATGATAAGTAGTTTTGTTTTTTTTTTAATCTAAAACCAAGAACAATCTTTATTGACAATGGGGATAAGCTAGAAGCTTTCCCAAAAAGATCAGGGGTGAAGCAAGGACACCCATTACTACTTCTTATTAATATTGTATTAGAAATACTAGCTGTAGCAAGAAGAAAAGAAAAAGAAACTGGAGGATTAAAAATAGGCAACAAGGAAACAAAACTATTACTCTTTGCAGATGATGTGATGGTATACTTAGAAAACCTTAAAGAATCAACTAAAATTATTTGAAACAATTAATAAATAACTGTAACAAAGTTGCAAGATATAATGTAAAACCACATAAATCATCAGCATTTCTATATACCACCAACAATAACCAGGAGGAACACAGAAGAGCAATTCTGTTTAAAATAACTATATATTATAAAATGCTTGGGAATCTACCTATCAAGACAAACCTGTTGACTATATAAACACAATTATAAAACACTTTTCACACAAATAAAGATGGATCTAAGCAACTGGAGAAATATTAATTGCTCATGTGAAGGCTGAGTCAATATAAATAAAATGCTAATTCCACCTAAATTAACTTATTCAGTGTCATATTAGTGAAAATACCAAAGAATTGTACAGTTAGAGGACAATGATAACATAATTCATCCGGAAGAACAAAAGATCAGTAATATCAAGAAAATTAATGAAAAAAAATTTGAAATAAGTTGACCTAGCAGTTTGAGATTTCACACTACATGAAAAATGATAATTATCAAAACAATGTAATAGAGCCTAAGAAATGGAGTCACAGATCAGTGGAATAGATAAGCAGTATTACAGTAGTAAAAGACTGTCATAATCCAGCATTTGATAAACCCAAACACCCAAACTTTAGGTGAAGATCTCATCATTTGACAAAACTTGCTGGGAAACCCAGAAAGCATTTTGGAAGAAAGTAAGCCTAGACCAAAATCTCACACTGTATACCAAGATAAGATCAAAATGGGTAAATGGCTTAGACATAAAGAGTGATATAAGTAAATTAGGGAAATGTGGAAAATTTTACCAGTCAGATGTATGGATAAGGGAAGAGTATATGACCAAGCAAAAGAGAGAAAAGATCACAGGAAGTAAAATGGACAATTGAAATTATGTGAAATTAAAATGGTTTTGCAAAAACAAAGTAATGCAGCCAAAATTAGAAAGAAAACAGGAAACTGAGGTGGAGGGTTTATAGCAATTTTCTCTGCAAAATGCCTCTTTTCTCAAATATATATAGGGAACTGAGTCAAATATATAAAAGTGAGATCCATTCTCTAATTGATAAAGTCAAGAAATATGAAGTTAGCTTTCAGAAGATGTCAATAGTCACATATAAAAAAAGTTTAGATCACTATTGATTAGACAATTGCAAATTAAAGCAACTCTGAGGTACCACCCCATACCTATCAGATTGGCTAGCATGACAGAAAAGGAAAATGATAAATGTTGGAGGGGATGTGGGAGAAAAATGGAACACTAATGTACTCTTGGTAGAATTGTGAACTGATTCAGCCATTCTGGAAAACAATTTGGAATTATGCCCAAAGGGCTATAAAACTATGCATACCCTTTTACCCAGCAATACTGCTACTAAGTCTGTATCCCAAGAGATCAAAGAAAAAGAAAAATGATCTATATGTTCAAAATATTTATAGCAGTTCTTTTTGTGGTGGAAAAGAATTGGAAATTGAGGCAATGCCTATTGCTGAACAAGTTATAGTATATGATTTTGGTGGCATACAGTTATAATATAGCAAATAATGAATGGGATAGTTTCAGAAAAAATGGGAAGTATCCTACCCAACTAATATTGATAGTGATAATCTGTGAAACTTAAGCAACTCTAATAAAGGTAATGATCCAAGACAATTTCAAAGGACCCATGATGAAAAATGGAAACTCCAGAGAAAATACTAATGACCTCTGAGTGCAGATTGAAATATACTTTTTTCACTTTCTCTATTTTTCTTGTATTTTTGTGTTTGTTTTATTGTGACCTGGGTAATATTGAATTACATTTTACAGGACTTCATATTTGTAATTGATATCATATTGCTTGCCTTCTCAGTAGGTTTGGGAGAGGCTTTGGGAAAAGAAGAGGATTTTGAACTCAAAAGCAGGAAAAAAAGAGAATGTTAAATAAATAGATAAAACATTAAAAAAATAAATGAATGAAAAGGACTAGAGGTTTACATGGAACTGCAAGTGCTCCAATTTGAATTGAGCACAGCATAGTTGCAAGGGAGAAGAGAGACATCTACAAATGAAGTGAATCATCCAGTTAAGGAGGGCCTTGAATATCAGGGTGAGGTGTTTAAATTTTATTACCCAAGCAATAGAAAACTGTTGGACAATTTTGAGGGGCTGATTAGTATAACCAATTTGTGCCTAAGACATATTAATCGGGCAATAGTATGAATAAATTAGAAAGGAGAAAAGTCAAGCAAGAATACCTAGTGAGAGGTGCTTGCTATGGTTGAGGTGGGTCTTGCAGATGGTCTTTGTCACAGTAGAAAGAGGGAGGAATCAAAATAAGTGACAATTTTAGCAGTGATAGGATTAACCAGATTTTGTAAGTGAATGTTGATACTGAAGAAGGAAGAATCAAAATGACAGTGAGATTTTGAGATGATGTAACTGGTTTAAAGGTATTGATCCTGATTGAATTTCAATGGCCTGTTGCAGGCTATTGAGTTAAGATGAAGCTTCTAGGCATTCTTTTATAACCACACTAATACATCTTTGCTGGGTGGTGGTAAGGACACAAGCTGCCACATTAGAACATCTGAAAATTTAGGGAATAAGATTGAGTCATACAAATGGTCAGCTACATGTCATATCTTCATTTTGGCTCCCAAATCTTTAATGTACAATTCAAACCTGAATCAGTATTTCAGCAATCAACGTTTTAGTTCTTATCAGCCACTTGGATCTTGTTACTCTGTATACATTATAGTACCAACTGAGTCTGATTTTTAAATTTCTCTTGTTCCTCACTCAACTCAGATCTTGACTCTTCTAACCCAGGAAGAGATTGCCCTTAATGCTGTTTATATTAAGCACTAGAAAACTGCAAAGTATATACAATAAGGTTCATAATCATGTTTCACATATTTATTCACAAGAAAAATACCAAATGGGTAAAGATTTATTTGTGAAGACCATGAAGAACAACCTGTATATCTAACACATCTAACTATGTCTATATATCTGGATCAGACACTGCAAATAGAAAGTGAATTCATTCCTGAATTGAATAAGAAAGAGAGAGTGGGCTGCTTTGCCTTTGGGAAAATGCAGTATTTTTAGAAATGATTCCAAGTTTTTCCATGTTAGTAAGCCAGTCATTTAGTCAGCAAACATAATTAAACATTTATTATATCCCAGGCACTATGCTAAGAGGTGGAAGCAAAGAAAGGCAAAGAATGGCCCCTGCTTCTCAAGGAGTTCAAAATCTAATGGGGCAGCCATCATAAAAATAGCTATGCACAAACCAGATATTTGCAGAAAGAATTGGACATGATATGAGAAGGAAGTCACTAAAATTAAGAAGATCTGGGTCAAGCTTCTTGTAGAAGGTGAGATGTTAGCTAAGCAAAGAAATGGAGATGAAAAGGAAGAGAGTTCCAGGTATGGGAGACTGCCAGGGAAAATGGTTGTAGTTGGGAGATATAGTATCAGCTTCAAGGAACAGCAAAGAGATCAGTATCACTCACTGACTTCATGTGCACAGGTGTTAGTTGGCAGAAGACCAGAAATTAAGATCTAGAAAGAATAATGGGACAAGTATTTTCAAACATCAATGCATTTGCTGTCTCATCAATGTGACTCTTTCTTTAAAATACCTTAACAATATTGCAAAGGTACAGAGAAGCCAAATTATGCGTATGTATGTATGTATACATACATACATATATGTGTGTGTATACACACACACACACACACACATATATATATTGCTTCTACAAAAAAACCATGCTGCAAATTATTTATATACATGCACATACATACAACCATATATATATATACACATATTAAATGTATACATATATACATATATGTGTATATGTGCACATGTATACACATGTATATGTGTATGTGTGTGTCTTTTCCCTCTTTCTTTGACATCTTTGGGAATATATGCTTAGGAATTGTGACTTCAGGTCAAAGGGTAAGCACCATTTAATGACTTCTGAGACATTTGAACATACTTAAACACCAACTTCTTTCTTTGTGTTCATAACACTATATTCATATAACTGTGATATAATTTTGTAGACATTCTTGCTTATGAACTATGTTTTCTTGAAAATAGATGTTGTTTATTTATGGTGGTATAGTGAGAACAGTAGAAGCAAAACATCTCAAATTATGTAACACATTATATTACCAATACATTCAGAGTCCAAGGGAAAGTGGGCTCAAGCTTAGAGCATGTGGGGCAAAGACAGGTAACAGCCCCTAGGAGACTTTTTATCAGAGTCATCTATATGTTCCCCTTGGGTATTTTGTGGAGTTTTGTTTCTATGGGCAGTTTGAACTGGTCTCAGCTATATATGTTACTGTCATCTCAAGATGATACTAAGATGCTAATGGAAAGATAGGAAGCCCCAAATTCCTTTGGACAGATCCTTCGAATCTCACAAGGTCCTCTTATGACAAAAGAATACCTAGGCCAAAGCTGAGGTAAGAAATGTGCTCGCCTTCCTTTCTTGTCCCCAAGCTATTTCTTTTCAGGGTCAGCTCTCTAGCCTCTCCTCTATCAGACAGATAGATTTCTAATTCAGGTCCCAGAAAATATGACTGTGTCCCTTAGTTCATCTAAATAGACTTCCTGTAGCATTTAGGAAGACATCCCTACTTTGTTCACACCTAATGAACAATCAAGATGTATTAGTATCTTCTGAATATATGTGGGCTTAACATCTTGGTACTTTAAATGATTTGCCTGATTTACTCAATCCTCACTCTTACACTTGTTATTTGCTAACCTCTATGGCATTGTACAGATCAAAAAAAAAGTCATAGACTTTGACCAAGAACCTTCAATCTCTATGCATTGAATGACAAATTTGCAAGGTTATGTATATGAACTCCTATTTTTTACACATTCTGTTTAGTGTTATGCTCATCAGAGTGGTCTCCTTATGTGACATTTAATATCACCTTCCTTTATTCACAATATTCCTGTGGGGTAGATCAGAGAAGGTATTATTTTCGTTCAGTAAAAAAGATAAATGGATATTGGAGGTCAATTTTACCAATCATTTCATGGTAATTGAAGGAGGAAAGAAAACAAGCAATGTTTGTTAGGGGTTTGTGGAGTGTTCAGAGAGGATTAGCACCTCTGGTGTGAGGGATTGCTGAGCACCTTTCAGGGTTGCTGATCATCTTTGAGGCCCATCTGTCATCCAACTCTCACCTGTGGCTCCAACAAACTGTTGCATGTGCAGTACCACATTCTGGTAAAAACCATCTCAGCAGATGGATTAAAGCATATTGAGAGTAACTGATGGACCTCAAAACCTTTGTGAGTTTTCTGGGGGGATATCTACCCCAATCATGTGGAGACTTCCTCCAAGTGGAATGAGTGAGTGATAACAATTTGTTCTAACCTCCATGAAGACAGGTGAAGCAGGTGCTTTGGAGCCCTTAGAGTTTGGTCAGACATTGAAGAAGCAAGATTAAACCTTGGGCCATCACCAGTTGTCCTGAATTTTGTCTTGCTACTGGACTTCATCTATGACTCTAGAAGAGAGAGTGAGGCTAACAACTTTGTGCAATCTGCCTTACTTAAATCTACTTCATGCATATATCTTCATCCTATGATGTCACTGATCCCCTTAAAAAATGAAGGACAAACAACAAATATTGGACATTTTCACCAATTACCTAGATAATGGGGTAGATAATAAATCATTGTAATAGTCATATTTCTAATATCCCTGTGTCCAACACCCTATTATATATGCAACTAAGCTTATAAAAAGAGTTTTGTCTTCTGTGGCCAAACTATTCAGTAAACACTGATTCTGTTTTTCACCCTCACGTTCATTAGAATAACATGTAAGTTTGGACCAGAGAAGACCCAATAGTGTGTTTTGGACCAAAGTTCATTGAGGTAAATGTTTCATGATAATAATGCCTCAAAAGACTGAAGAATCTTTTAGACTCTTTCTAGAACAAATTGGTTGAAGTGGAATTTTTCTCCTGAAATACTCTTAAAATAAAAATCGTATTCCCCAAGTAATTTTAAAACTACACAATGCATTCAACAGTATCCAAGGCCAAGGGTTGGGTCAACCTAGAACTGCACACTGACGTTGGCTACAAACAGCTCCATGCACATCAAATCTTCCCAATTTTTAGTCCCAGTTTTTCCTCAAGGTAGAGGCTAGATAATTTTTTCAGTAAGGTTTGCCATCCTAAACTCGTAGAAGTCCCTGCATTGCAGATATGGCAGGCTTTTAGAGAAAGATTTCTACAGAAGCAAAGGATAAAACAAATAGAACATATAGAGATGAGCCCAGCCAAGAGCACGTTTGATGAGCTTGTGCACACATGTACAAGCAGTCCTGGACATGTGTTTCAGAAAAAAAACATCAACAGATTCCCATCTCCTTGAAGAATGACATGATAAAATGGATATATACTGAAATGCTTCTATCGAAATATTTAATTTGAATAGGATGATATATACAGAAAACTGGTTGTGTTACAAACATAAGTTGAATAGAATTTTTTCAATTATTTTTGGAGGTCTCTCAAACTGGATCTAAATCAGGTAAATAACAACAATGTTAATATAATTTAGCTTCAAAACTGATTATCCCTGAGTCCTTCATCTAAGCTAGATGTATTATTTTAACATCCTACCTTCCCTGTTACTGCAGAAGACAATATCATTCTCATAGTCCCTCAGACTCGCTACCTAAATGACATCCTGCATTCCTCACTACCTCTCACCCTCCCACTTTCAGTCTGTTGCAAAGGCCTGTCAATTTCACTTTTGTAACATCTCTACAATATGACTCCTTTTTCTAACACTGTCAGCACTCTGATACAGGCCCTTAAAACCTCCTAACTTGATTATTACAATAGCCTACTGGTCAATATCCCTGCCTGCTTCTCTCCCCCTAAAATTCATATTCTATGCAGTCACTAATATGATTTTCTTAGAACAGTGGTCTGATCATGTCACAAACACCCTCACCACCACCACCCCACCCCGAGCTATACCTTGGTATCACTCAATGAGCTGTAATTTGGAATTCCTCTTGCCTCTAAGATCAAATACGAAATTCTCTGCTTGGCATTCAAAATTCTTCATAAACTAGACCCCTCTTAGTTTTCCAGTCTTCTTATACCTTACTTTTCCACATGTACTCTTCAATTAAGTGGTACTGACCTCCTGACTGTTCTACAAACAAGATCCTCTACTTTTTGGTTCTAGCCTTTTCCTTTTGCTGCCCTCTATACCTAGAATGCTTTCCTTCTGCTCCATCTACTGGCTTCTGTGGCTTCCTTTAAGTCTCAATTAAAATCAGGCCATCTGTTGGGGCAGCTAGGTGACACAGTGGATAGAGCACCAGGTCTAGAGTCATATTTGGTTTCTGATATTTACTAGTTGTGTGACCCTGGGCAAGTCACTTAACCCTTTTGCTTCAGTTTCTTTATCTGTAAAATGAGCTGGAGAGGAAAATGACAAGTCATTCCAATATGTTTAACAACAACAAAAAACACCATGAAGAGTCACATACAGACGTGATTGAACAACAGCAATAGCTTGTTTTGTGTGTATTTGTTTACATGTTGTCTCACCTATTAGATTTTAAACTCCTAGAAAGCAAGGATTGTCTTTACTTCTTTTTGTATTCTCAATGCTTAGCATCATATCTGGCATATAGTAAGCCCTTAATAAGTGTTTACTGAATTGAATTGAGGTAAAATGGTTCACACAAAATTACAGAGGTACTGAATAGCAGAACTGGGATCTGAACTGATTTTAAATTCAGTGCTATTTCCACTGTAACCCTTTTTCATGCTTATTTGGGTATTTGTTTTATTATGGCAACTTGGACAAACATATTCCTATATATTTCACTATTACTTATTTGATATTTTATTTGATGCTTCTTTTGGAGTGAGCATCTCCAAATGGTATATTTCTGGGACTTGGAATTTAATATTTGACATAAAACTATATTGTAACATTCAATTACATTTTTAGAGACACTCAAATATTCAAAATATAGAAATTCAGTTAGGATATCATTGTGATAGTCCAACTGATTAATAGGCCTGACCTAGAGTAAATGAATGACATGAGGCTATATGGATCCAGAATGTTAAAGGCCTTGAATGCTAAATTAAAGAGTCTCAACTTTATTCAGTATACATTGGAAATCACTGAGAGTTTTAGTGCCATTGAGTGATATTATTAGGGATATGCATTGGAAAAGTTATTTTGATAGAAATATTTAGATTACAGATTAGATTGAAACAAGAAGTGACTAAAGGCAGGAAGAGCAGGCCAGTACAAGTGTGGTAACAGAAAGAATAGAAAATGGAGAATGGGTGAAAGATATATTTCAGATATCAAATTAACAGGATTTGAGGGGTTTATAAGAGAGGGGTAAGAATTAAGGTTTATTCATAGGTTCAGTCCTGAGAAACTGGGTCTATAGTAGTCCAGTATTCCTCAAATAGAGATATTGAAATAGCTATAAATATATGTGTCGATAGATAGGTGAAGCTATACAGAAAATATAGATGACCAAAAGTTCAAAAATATGTTAGGTAGATGGAGAGTTAATAGAGAGGAAGACATAGAGGGATAGATAGACAGACAGACAGACAGACAGACAGACAGACAGACAGACAGACAGACAGACAGATAGATAGATAGATAGATAGATAGATAGATAGATAGATAGATAGACAGATAGATAGACAGAGAAAAACAGGAATAATTCAAGGGGAGTGTTGTAGGTAATTCAATTAGGGGACTTTAAATTTAGAGCTAGAATGAACTTAAGAGACACTCTAATCCAACTATTTCATTTTATAAATGAGGAATTGAGCATCAGAGTGGCAAAGCAGGGATTCAAACTCAGTTTTTCTAGCTCCAAATTTAGTACTCTTTCTACTTTACCATGCTTAGTTAGTCAATAAGCATTTATGAATCATTCAATATGTTAGACCCTTGGCATTTGATACAAAAAGAAAAAAATAATCTCTTTCCCCAAGGAACATAAATTCTTGAGTTGGAGACAATATATACAAAATTATGTACATAGAAGATATGTAGAATGTAGATGAAGATAATATGATTAGGGTAAGACTCTCACTGGAGGACCAAAAAAAGCTATCTGTAAAACATGGGAATTAGATCTCTGACTCTTGAAGAAAACCAACAAACTGAGTCAGAAGTGAGAGGACAAGTCATCAAAGGCAAAACAGCAAAGCAGATGAGGGTCTTAGTATTATGGTTGAGTAACAGCAAATATGACACTAGCTCAATTGCAGAGTACATAAAGAGGAGTAAGGTATGATAAAGCTGGAAATGTGGGAAGTGACTAGATTATGATGAACATTAAATGCCAAACACAGGCTAAAATGGCACAGTAGAAAGTAGAAAGAAATAATGCAGCTTTGCTCCCATCCACAACTCCTCCAAACAAATATATAAAATACACTAGAGTGAATTCTGATGGAGAAATCTAAAAGAAGTCAGGTGAGTGTTGTATCTCGTCCAGATCAGCATAGGGGAATAAAGAAAAATCTGCATGTACTGGGAATGAGGGTCAGGACAAAATAATTTGGCATGGAAAAGTCCAACACTCAATAAGAGGTTGTGTAAAAGGTCCCAGACCTATATTATAGCACTCTTAGGACTATCCTGAGGCACTGAAATGGGGACAGTTACTAAATGGCAGTTTTTCCTCTACTACCCATGCCAAAGATTTAGGACAGAGTGAGAAGGAGACCTGAGCAGTATACTGAAGTAGCATGTCCTTTATCAGATAGGAAATCCCTCATCAGTCTACCAGGAAATGAGGAAGTTCAGAAACCAGCAGTAGCAGTGAGATGGCTCAGACCCCAAGCTCAAAACAGAGTTTAACATACAGTATCTAGCCTAACGTACAGAGAAATAACCAAGGCAGGAAACTCAGACAAAAGAGGAAACTACCATTCTGCCACTTTGATCTAACAATTTTCTAGGTTACTGATAGAAGTAGATTGTTGCAGTGGTCTACTCTTTCTCATACCCATTTGCAGAGCTCAGACAAGGGAAGGCAGCAATCAGACTTTATCCCCTATCATCTCCTTTTGGGGAGCACCAAAAGCTTCCACGTCCCTAGTCTGTCTCTGATAACCTGAAATAATATGTAATTCTGTTGCTATAAACATGCTACTTTATATTCTATTTTAATTTTCTTTCATTTTTTTTTTTAGTTCATCCCTTACTATCACCTCAACTGCACCATGGACTGTTTGGTGTCTTTAGGAGTCAAAGAGACAAGAAAATAAAAAAGCTGAATAACCACAGACAGAGTACTATTAAGAACTGTCAAGGTCACACTAAGTCACAAGCTCAGATGGAACTCTTTTCTCTCAATTTTTACCATTTTTGTTTAAAGATTTGAGTTCCAAATTTTATCCCCGCCCCCATCCCTGAGAACAAGCAATCAGATATAGGTTATACAAGTGAAATTATATAAACATTTCCCTATTATTCATTTTGTATGAGAACATTTGAAGTAAAAGGAAAAAATGGAAGAAAGCTAAAATAGAATGCTTCTGTATTCAAACATTACCAGTGTTCTCTCTCTCTCTCTCTCTCTCTCTCTCTCTCTCTCTCTCTCTCTCTCTCTCTCTCGAGGTGGATAGCATGCTTCATCATTAGTCTTTTGAGCTTGTCTTGGATCATTATATTGCTGAGAATAGTAAAGTCATTCACAGTTCTTCATCAAACAGTATTGCTGTTACTATGTGCAGTATTCTCCTGGTTCTGCTCACTTCATTATGCACCCATTCAACTAAGTTGTTCAAGGTTTTTCTGAAATTATACTGCTTTTAATTTCTTATAACACAATAGTATTCCATTACAATCATATGCCACAGCTTGTTTAGCCATTCCCCAATTGATAGGTATCCATTCAAATTCCAATTCTTAGTCATGTGGTGAGACTCTTAAAAGACAAATGTCAATTAGCAGCAGATTGACCTACTAGGCTTCCATGAGTACAGTATTATTTCCCCAAGAGAAATGAAAATGAGAGAAAATAGAGGCTGTGACATGATTTCTCTCCCTGCTTCTTTGTGATGTAGATATTGGTAAGAAGCTTAAAAATGCTCACTTAAAAGGCTATCCACATCCAGAGAAAAAATTATCAAATCTGAATATGGATGGAAGCATATTTTTTTTTTTGTGGCTTTTCCTTTTGTTCTGTTTCTTCTTTCACAATGTGAATAATGTAGCAATATGGTTGTCACATGATATGATGGCACATGCATAACCTATGTCAAATATTTGCCATCTTGGGGAGGGGAGATGAAAAGGAGGGAAAGAGAAAAAATTGAAGCTCCAAATCTTATTTAAAAAATTAATGTTGAAAATTAAAAAAAATAACTTCCTTAACAGCATCTATGGGTGGATGGATTTGTCTTCACATTCCCCATCTAAAAACCCTAAAATGTGTCACAGAATAGGGAGGGAGGGCTGACCTGGGGCAGATGGCTAAACTGCTTCAGACATTTGTGCTATGTTTAATCTTTCTTTTCTCTTTTTAAAATTTATTTATTTATTTTTAGTTTTCAATATCCATTTCCACAAGATTTAGAGTTCTAAATTTTCTCCCCATCTCTCCCCTCCCCCCACCCTGAGATGACATGCATTTTGATTACTCCTTCCCTCAGTCTGCCCTCACTTTTATCATCACCCCCCTTATCCCTTTCCCCTTTATTTTTGTAAAAGGGTACAGCTTTCTATACCCCATTGCCTGTATATCTTATTTCCCAATAGCATGTAAAAACATTTTTTTTATCATTTTATTTTTAAAACTTTGAGTTCCAAATTCTCTCCCTTCTTCGCTCCCCATCCACCATCATTGAGAAGTAAGTAATTCAATATATATTACACATGTATAATTAGTCAAAACACTTCCATAATAGTCATGTTATGAAAGACTAACTATATTTCCCTCCATCCTATCCCATTACCCAACTTCTATTTTCTTCTTTGACCCTGTCCCTTTTGAAAAGTGCTTGCTTCTGACTACCTCCTCCCATAATATTTCCTCCCTTCTATCATTCCCCACCTCATCCTTTTCCCCCATACTTTTCTGAAAGGTAAGATCCCCAACTGAGTGTGTATGTTATTCCCTCCTTAAGCCAAATCTGATGAGAGTAAGGTTCACTCATTCCTTCTCACCTCCCCCTTTTCCTCCTCCATTGTGAAACCTTTCACTTGCCTTTTTAATGTGAGATAATTTATCCCATTATGTCTTTCCCTTTCTCTCAATATATTCCTCTCTTACCCCTTAATTTTATTTTTTAGATATGATCCCTTCATATTCCACTCACCTTGTGTCATCTATCTATCTATATTTCTATCTTTCTATCTATCTATCTATCTATCTATCTATCTATCTATCTATCTATCTATCTATGTATCTATCTATGTATCTATCCATCTATCATCTATCTATCTATCTATCTATCTATCTATCTATCTATCTATCTATCTATCTATCTATCTATGCATCTATCTATCTATCTATGCATCTATCTATCTATCTATCTATCTATCTATCTATCTATCTATCTATCTATCTATCTATTTGTCTGTCCATCTGTCTACCTATCTATGTAGCTATCTATTTCCTCCAACTATCCTAATACTGAGTAAGGTCTCATGAGTTACAAATATCATCTTTCCATGTAGGAATGTAAGTAGTTCTACTTTAATAAGTTGCTTATGATTTCTCTTTCCTGTTTACCTTTTCATACTTCTCTTGATTCTTGTATTTGAAAGTCGAATTTTCTATTCAGCTTTAGTCTTTACATCAAGAATGCTTGAAAGTCCTCTCTTTCATTGAATGTCCATTCCTTCCTCCACCCCCCAAGTATTATACTCAGTTTTGCTATCTAAGTGATTCTTGGTTTTAATCCTAGATCATTTGACCTCCAGAATATCATATTTCAATCCCTTTAATCCCTTAATGTAAAAGCTGCTAGATCTTCTGTTATCTTGATTATTTTTCCACAATATTCAAACTGTTTCTTTCTGGCTGTTTACAATATTTTCTCCTTGACCTGGGAATTCTAGTATTTGATTGCAATATTCCTAGTTTTCCTTTTGGGATCTCTTTCAGGAGATGATTGGTGAATTCTTTCAATTTCCATTTTACTCACTGGTTCTAGAATATCAGGGTAGTTTTCCTTGATAACTTCTCAAAAGATGAAGTCTAGGTACTTTTTTGGATCATGACTTTCAAGTAGCTAAATAATTTTTAAATTATCTTTCCTGGATCTATTTTCCATATCAGTGCTTTTTCTAATAAGATATTTCACATTGTCTATTTTTTTTTAATCTCTTGGTTCTGTTTTATAATTTCTTGATTTCTCATGAAGTCATTAGCTTCTAATTACTCTATTCTAATTTTGAAGGAATTATTTTCTTCAGTGAGCTTTTGTACCTTCTTTTCCATTTGGCCAGTTCTACTTTTTAAGACATTCTTCTCCTCATTGGCTTTTTGAAATTCTTTTGCCATTTGTGCTACTCTATTTTTTAGGTGTTATTTTCTTCAGTATTTTTTGGGTCTCTTGTAGCAAGCTATTGACTCATTTTTTCATGCTTTTCTTGAATCATTCTCATTTTTCTTCCCAATTTTTGCTCTACATCTCTTACTTGATTTTCAAAAATTTTTTTGAGCTCTTCCATTGCCTGCAACCAATTTCTATTTTTCTTCGAGGTTTTTGATGTAGGAGCTTTGGCTTTGTTATCTTCTTCTGGTTGTATTTTTTGATCTTCTTTGTCATAAAAGTAAGATTCTATCATTTGAATTATTTTACAATTTTGACTCAGCTTCCCAGACAAGGACTTGACTTTCCAACTCTTTGTCAATGAGGGACTCTGCTTCCACTGGAAGTGGAGGTGGGGGTGAGGGGGCACATACTATCCTAGACTTTAGAAGAATGTATGAGTTGCTTGATCCCCCACTGTCTGTGGGCCCAGAGCTCTGGAAGCAGCCTCTGCCTCTGCTGCTGCTGCCTCAGCTGCCTACCATAGCAGCTATGATCCCTCCTACCCTGGGGCTGGGACCAAACTGTGTGCTCCTCTATCACGCAGTTCCCATGGAGGTTTTCTACCAACCTTTTTGATGTTTATGGGTTGACAAGTCTAGAAACTGCCAGAGCTGCCAATGATTCAGTCCTCTGAGGCCTGTTTCAGTGTGTCTGCGCTAATGTAGCCCCAGTCTGTGCTCAGCTCCCTGACCAGTGTGATAGACCCTTTCCGTCCACTTTCCAAGTTGTCCTGGGTTGGGGATTTGTTTCACTCTGTCATTTTGTGGGTTGTGTAGCTTTAGAATTGTTTAGAGTCATTTTTGCAGGTATTTGGAGGAATTTCAGGGAGAACTCAATGAAATCCTTGTTTTTATTCCACTGTCTTGGCTCTGCCTCTCCTAATTTTTATTTTCAAGGAAGTAAATGCATGTTAATCTAAAGATCAATTAAGTGAATTTGTGCACAACTAGTGAGTGTATACAGTTTGATTTGATCTTGGACCTTCTTGACTCCAAGTCTAGCAATCTATCCACTTTAGCACATAGTTGTCCCATAAACTCAGGAAACCAAGCACCTTTGAGATCAGTGTGTCAAATAAGTTATAATTTATTATTTGAATATACCTATCCTGAGATATAGGAGCCCCAGAATGAAACTAAGAATACATAAAAAAGGGAAAGCAGGGAGACAGGAGGTTCACTCTGTGCATGCTCAATATTAAGCTAGCAGCTCTAGTGCCTGATTGGTCAAATGCATTCTCATGTGCCCAGGTGTGTATACCTGAGCTTAAAAGATCATCTGGTGCCTTACACAGTTATAACACTCTAAGTAGCTCCTCCAGACTATATCCCTAATGCTGGTAGATAAAACATCATTCTTGTGAATGAAATAAATATTTCATAAGGATTTGTTACTGTTAAAAATGCACAGATGTGCCTATTTGACTAATTTCCTTTTCTGAATGAACAAATATTTTTGCAGTTTTTTTGGCTGCTTCCCCCTCCAAATATCTATCTATGTCTGTATATACATGCAAGTATACATATATGTGTATATATGTATGTATGTATGTATACATATACATTTATCTGCTTATACATATATATGTATACACACAAACGTATTTATACTATTTTAACAATCTGGTATACTTGATATGAATAGACACATGCTTTCAAGGAGAAATCTGTGTGTTTTAATTACTAGGTACAATATTCCAAGGATTATTGCTAGTATCCAAACATATGAAATTTAATTCACAAGACTCTTTTGAGGTGTTCTGAAAAATAAGACAATATAATCACAGAAGAAATTTAATTAACATTGTTTTATACCTCTTTGAATCTTTAAAATATAGTATCTACCAAACAAATATTGTATGATGAAAATTTTGGTAGTGATAGTCATGTTGATGATAATGTTGAAATGAGATGTAGAGCAAGGATACTCCTAGGCTCATTAGATACTAAAATAATTTCTATTCCAGGAGACATAGTAATTCTAAACACAGGAGACACTCAATATATATATATATATATACATTGAAATTTGGTGTGTCAATTGACCAGTCAGTCTTTTTGTTAACAAAACATATAAAATATTGGCCTTTTTTTATGCATTGGGCAAAATTTTAGTGCCACAAAGGAAGGCGGAAACAGTCCTTGCCCTCAAAGTACTTACATTCTAATGGGGGAAGACAACATGTAAAATATAAATAGTTAAGTAAATACAACACACATGGAGTGGACTGAAGGCAATCTCACAATCAGAGGCATGAGAAGTCAGGGGCACCAGGAAAGGGAACCTGAAGGAGTTAGAGTTTTTTAATGGGTCTGAGAATCATTGAAGAACACAATAGCCAATCCTGTACCCATGATTAGCATCTTTAAGTCTTCTTAATACTACATGGAGAAAAATTTATATATATATATATAATTGTTTTCATTAATAATAAGAACTATAATGTTAATGTGCTCCCTTCTAGTATCACAGGAAATCCATTATGCCATTCTTTATCAGCAATGTAAAGCAATGATATCTGGTGATAAACTCTTCATTTCCTTTTCAGACTTTAAGGATAACCAAATCATTACTCTTTCTTTTTCTTTTTTCCCTTTAAGCACTTGTCATGACTCTGAAGTGACTACCTACTTGAAGTCTTGATACTTGTTGTCTTTGTAGTTTTATTTCTTTCTCTCTCTCTCTGTCTCTCTCTCTCTCTTTTCAGTTCATTTTCATTTTCCACAAATACTTTAACTTCTGCATTGTGTGTGTGTGTGTGTGTGTGTGTGTGTGTGTGTGTGTGTGTGTGTGTAAAGCTACATATGCAGGTCACAGAGCAGCCACTTGAAACCAAGCCTTTTTCTTTCACCCTTTTGAAAAGCAGAATGTACAAGTTATCTGGCTTTGGCCCAGTTCTTGTCTTTCAACTTCATTTCACCTGAATCTTTTTCATAACATGCCAAGCTTTTTATTTTCATTTCAAAATGAATTTTTCTTCTTTTCTTTTTGTTTTCACTCATCTACCAGATTAAAACAGCAACAACATGAACCATTTCTGCAGTTTTCAAATGAGGCTTTGCGAAGATGAGGGCATGTTGGGGACTAGGACTATTTTAATAGCAAAAGATGTCTGACAAAAAGCCAAAGTGCATTTTCAGACATTTCGATAGGGGGAGCTCTTTACAGCAACATAATGGATAGAAGTGTTTTAAGAATGTGTGACAATCTTAATAGTGCAAAATAAAACTTATGTTATATCCTCAATACTTGTCACAATCTGCTCCATTTTGGCAAAGTAATAAAAATATGGTGGATGAAATTGGATGTTTCCCTGAGTAAAATGCTACCGTAAGAGAAACAGCTTGATATTGGACAAAAAACATAGCGAAAGGTGTGGCAATATGAGAGAATGAAAGATCATTTATAAGTCCAGTTCCCCATTCATTACCACAAGATAACAAGAAATGTGCCAGACAACTTAAATTAACTACAATTAACAACAAGGTGACATAAAATAATTTGGAAACAATAAGGAAATATAAAATGATTTAGAATGAGGAAAACAAATGAAAATACTGAAAAAAAATTATTAAGTGAACAAAAAAGCCCCAATACATGTATTTTGGAGCAAAAGAAAGCAATAAATAAACTTTGGAACAGAGGAAAATATAGCAAACACAAAAAGACTCTACAGAGAAAGACTCCAAGATGATAGTATTTTTTTTCTAAGATCAAGAAACAAAGGTTTCAGGGAAGAAATAAAGATTAAAAATTAGAGCTCTCAGAAAGAATATTGTAAAATGAGAAAATTACTGAGCACAAATGATTGTGAAACTTGTTTAAATAGATTCTCTGAAAAAGAAATGTGTAGATTTCAAACACAGAGATGGAGAGGTAGAAAAATTTCAGAAAACATCAACAGAACTAAAAGATTCATAAAGTTTATCTTTTCATGAACCCCTGGGATCTGTAGATATCATAGAATGTGAAATGACAATCTGACAATTAATGGACAATCTGGAAAGAAATGATGAAATTAAAAAAAAAAACAACTTGGTGAACATACTTCTGCAAATCATACAAGATTATTTCAATAAATGTCAGTCATTACCTGTTTGATTCTAAACAAATCAATTTATTTTAATAGACATCAGTTCTTCATCACTAAAATGAAGGGTTTGTATTAACAGAACAATAAAGACCCTTATAGCCCTAAATCTATGATTATGCAATCGTAAATAAATGGGGGAAGTAATTATTTTATAGTGTCTCTACAAAAGGCAAAAAGAGCAAACTTGCGAAATTCAGCTCATCCATAATTTTCAGGGCAAAGCTTCAGAACTTCAATGCTAAGCAAAGTCAGAAGATCCTTCATATACCAAGGAAAATCTGCACACATAATATTACATTATTTCTTGTCTATGAGAAATGCAAGGGAAAAAAAAACCTAAGCGTTGATATTCTAAAAGCTAAAGAAATTGGCTTGCGCTCCAAAACACCATATCATGTCAGTGGAGCTTAATCATCAAAGAGAAAAAAAAAAATGGATTTTCAGCAAAAGGAAGCAATAAGGATCCTTCCTATGGAAGAAGCCAGAGGTGAGGATGACTTTTATTTGTCATGCAAATTCATCAAAGAAAAGCAACTTAAGAAAAGGAATCGAGTCCTGGTAACTTGAAAATGCTAATCAGTGGAAACAATATTTGCCTGCTTCATGGAAGAGAAAATATCATTGTCATTTTAAACTCTTATCTTGTCTGAGCACCATAAAAGAGCAGAAAGAAATCATTTATGAATGAAATTCAAAAAGGGGAATCTAGGAAAATTCGATCAGAAGAAAGGAGTAAGGGGAAGAATTCATTTTTTAAAAAAAGTGTCACAAATGAGGATCATTGAAACAAAAATGCACAAGGAGGAGGAAGATAAACATTTCTATTGTACTACTATGTGTCAGGCTCCGTACAGAGTGATTTTTTAAAAATATTATTTCTTTACATCCTCACAACCTTGTGAAGTTGCTATTATTATCCTCACTTTAAACTTGAGGAAACTGAGGCAAACAGGGTCAAATGACTTGTCCAAGATCACACAGCTAGTAAGAATCTGAGGCTGGGTTTGAACTCATGCATTCCTAACTTTAGCCTCCGTGTTCTAGCCATTGCATCAGCAGCTGCCTCATCTGAAGAAGATACAGACTGGAGAAGATATAGTGGAATTTCAGAAACATAGAAGAATATGAGCAAAGGAGGAGAAATAGCAGTTCCCCTCTTGAAGCATTACTTTGGCTTAGGCCATCTCCATTTGTCTTGATCCATATCTGGCCACTGGACCCAGATGACTGTGGAGGAGAAAAGTGAGGCTGGTGACTTTGCACAGCCCTCCTTCGCTTAAATCCAAATCATTTGCATGTCATGGCATCACTTCCCTGTTGTCATGGTCTTCTTTGAGAATGAAGGGAAAATAGCAGCAGTAGCAGCAATTAAGTGAATAATCAGAGAACATTCATTAGTGATGCACATGACACAGGGAAAGGAATCATCCTAGAGGTTGAGTGGAACACTGTGGATAAAGAAACTATTAGCTTCACAATCATGGAGATTGAAGAGGGAAGTGACCATGGAAATTAGTACAACCAGCTCATTTATTAGATGTGGTGTCTGGTGTCCAGAGGGTAGGATGTTCAAATGGTGAATATTAGAAACTGTACTCAGGCCAAGTCTTCCAACTCAAGAGCCATTGCTTCTCCTATCATACCATATTTCCTCTTTCATGACCTAGTGTCTCTGGGAATAGGATTGCCCAGACCAAAGTATTTTCCCCAAAGAGTTGTCAAGTAGTGAGTTGGGTAAACAGTGATTATCCTCTCTTTGATTTAGTCAAACCTTGTCTAGTGGCCAAGAGCAACTGTGGGTGTTGTACATGAAGGAAAAAATAGTAATAATTCTAGAATTGGAAGAGAATAGAGATGGGAAAGATAGGAATGAACTGCCTGGGCTAGATAGCCTAATATCACCAGTATCTATCTAATTCAATCTCTGTATTTTTGATGTGAGGGAAATGAGGTCAAGAGGAATGAAAAAACATCAAACAAAACTAGGGTATGCCAGGATATAACGGTGTTAGCAACAGAGGCTACATTTGATCCAAATCTTCTGACTTTATATCCCACGTGCTCATTTCCCAGTCACGTGACATATTTAGTGAATTTATATTTCTGAGAATGAGTTTCCACAAATGTAGGTTTTGTTGTCTTTTTTTTTTTTGAAATAAAGAGTTGGATAATAACAGAACGAGGAATATTTGGAATAAAACTCTTTTGTGGGCAAAAATTGAAGAAGTGAATGAGTGATAAAGCATTAATTAAATACATAATGTTCCAGGCACTGTGCTAAGAACTGGGATTATAAATTAAAAAAAAAAAGTTAGTCCTAGTGTTCAAAGAATTTGCGTTTAAATTTACATTTAAATTATGCCACACATAAAGGAAACTGGAAAGTAGGGGGAAGGGCAGTGTATGTTTCATGAAATAGTTTTGAAGTGGTTGGAAAGTGATATGGAGCCTTGGATCTAGACAAGAAAAGTAAAAAAGCATCAAAAAAGCTCACCTATTAGAGCTCAGGGTGCTTCCAGGTGAAAAATTCAAGATTTGGTTATAGGCGTGTCAAAAGATTTTTGGAGTGTAAAAGTCTGCCTGTATCTGTTCATCCTTTGTTGCCAAAGACCATTCATTCCATCAGAGAAATGATGACATGACTTGCACTTGACTTTGTTTTGAGTGAGGGAGGGCTGTGCAGGTCACCAGCCTCACTTTTCCTCCAGAGCCATCTGAATCCAGTGACCAGATATTCATCAGGATGACTGGAAATGACCCAGGATGCAATGGGAGACCTTGGCCTTTTTTGTCTAAGCCCTATACTCATTTAGAGTGAGGTGACTCTTATTCAGTGAACAGGCCTCTTTAAGAAGTATTCAGAGAATGACCCTTTTAATGAGCAAAAGAAAGAAAAAGAATAAATAAATGGAGCTGGGAGGGAAAGAGTAACAGTTACTATTGATGTTCATCCTGAAGCCAGGAGTATCCAGAAGAGCCCTCAAGTGGAGTTTGTGCTGGGACCCCCTGCTGCGCAATGTATGTGCTTCAGAGTTCGGGAGGGAGGAACGGAGGAAGGAGAGAGGGAGGGAGGGAAGGAGGAAGGAAAAGAAGGAAGGAAGGAAAGGAAAGGAGGAAGGGAGGAATGAAGGAAGGAAGGAAGGAAAGAAGGAAGGAATCAGATGAACACAGCCTAAGTCTATTGTTTGCTCAAAGTCTCATCTCACATGAAGGCCATTGAGAGAATTGAAAGAAAGTCTCTATGAACAAAATTCAGGAGAAGGAATTTAATTCAAGAGTACGTGAGAAGTAAAAAGGAGTAAGGAAAAAGATGGATAGATTTAATATTACTTGTGCCAGAGAAAAAGGGAATTCCTATTAAGAAATAAGGCTACTGACACGAAGGTAGGGAGGATTTTGAATCAATGATTCATATAGGTCTGGAAAGGGGAGGAAGAGAAGCGGGGGGAGACAGAGAGAGAGAGAAAGAAAGAGAGAGAGAGAAAGAGAGAGAGAGAGAGAGAGAGAGGAGAAGGAGGAGGAAAACAATGACAGGTAGAAACTAGAAAATACGTAAGAATCAATACAAATGAAAATAAGACTAACATCAAGAATGCAAAATCTCATAGCAAACAATATTTAGAACAGAAATCTAAAATCAAAATGGAAACATTTTGACATGGAACTATTATGTATATTTGCTATTATTATATGTCATGTTCAAATAATACATATTATGAAAATATTGATATTGCATATGAAAAAATTTTCTGCCACCACATATAGAATATATATACTTCAAATATTTTCTCAAATACCTACTAGTAATGTGACTTTGGGCAAATTACCTGTGCCTTGTAAACTGGGGATAATAGTAGCACCTATTTCTTATGAGGACCAAATGCGATAATGTGTTTAAAATGCTTTTGTATGTATATATATATATATATATATATATATATATATATGTATGTATGTATATGTATATGTATATGTATATATATGTGTGTGTATATATATATATATGAATCAGAACTATTTTGTTGTTATTTAGTGAGGAGTACAACATTTATGCAGATATATTTAAGGAGAGGGAAAGAGATAATATATGCATCAAAGAGAAAGACACAGAGAGAGAGAGAAGAGAAAAGAGAAGAGAAGAGAAGAGAAACATGCAGGGATTCAGACAAGGGTCTCCCTAGGAGATGGCACCTAAAGTTAATGGTTATAAGATTTAAAGGTAAGGAGGAATAATACATTTTTAAAATATTGCAAACCAGTGGTTCTCAAAAAGTATGCTACAGCACCCCAGTGTGCCACAAGACTCCATCGGGAATGACATGAGTTATGTGGAACTTTACACTTGCAGTGGTGTACATGTTTGTGAGTCTCCCAACTCTTCCATAATATGTAATGATTCCCAATAGCAATGTGAGTGTGTGTGTGTATGTTTGTGTGTGCGCATGCATGCGTGCATTGTGTTGAGGAAAAAAAAAAAACAAAATGAAGTTCAAGAACCCCTGATATAGGGAGCGTTTCTGTTTAATTGCAGATTGTAACTGATGGCAGCAGACTGGCATTGCAATTCTGATATTCTTCCTCTATAAACCCTGGCCCTTCTTATTCAAAAAATGATAAATTCTCTTTCAACCAGAATTTCCCCTCTTCTAAGTAAGGATAATCACACTTCTACGACAACATCCACATTTTCTGATATGGCTTGCTTAAAATTCCAGGACAAATGAAATTACCATTAGTATTTCTAATTAGAAGCAGACTGAATTAGTCTCTACTGTTATTAGACTCACAGTTCCTGTCCAGCCTCACTGTGATTTTTTTAAGTTAGTTTATTTGTTTGCAGTTTTCAACAATCACTTCCATAAATCTTAAATTTTCTCCCCCTCCCTCCTCCCTCCCTCCCTGAGATGGCATGCAATCTTTTATGGGTTCTACACATACATTCTTATTAAACATATTTTCATGTGATTCTTTGTGATTTTTTGAATAAGGATACCTAATTTGTCTTTCCTCTTTGTCAAATTTGCTTGATTATAGTCATTTTGTAGTACTGTATCATTGCCATTCAAACTTAGATTCTGTAAAACTGTGTTTAGTGTTACCAAAGTTAAGGGAAACAGAGTTTCTTTTTTATTTATTTTAATTAATTAATTATTGATGGGGACTGGACTATTTACAAAGCACTTTACATACATTACCTCATTTGAGCCTCGCAACAGCTTTGTGATGCGGGTGCTAGCATTGTCCCTATTTTACAGATAAGAAAACATAGTGAGAGACGTTAGGAATATCTAGGTGATATTCCTATGGTCACACAGCAAGTATTTTCTGAGGAAGCATTAGAAGACAAGTCTTCCTGATTCCAAATAAAACACTTTGTATCTACTGTGCTGCCTACCTGCTATTATCAGATACTTTAGAGATGTTAATTTGCAAAAAGAATGAAGAAGGAGAATTAGACTTTGTAGCATCATAGTATTATGTGATCTTCCAGGTGCAGAGAACCTTAGAATTCATGTTATCTAATTATCACCTGAAGGATTAATCCCTCCTGCCTCGTGAATTTTGGATCATCCAGTCTCTACTCAAACCTGTCTATTGACAGGATTTAGCACCTATAGGGTTATCTCATTCCACTTTAAAATAGCTCAAATTTTAGGAAGTTCTTCTTTACCCTGACAAGATCCTCAGTTATCTTTTACTACCTGCTCCTGTTAATTCCCTCAGGGGCCAAACAGAAACCTTGGTTTAGAAAAAAAAAAAGTATTGAAATTTGAAGAATGCCTAACAAATTAACAATCTTTTGAGTCTAATCCAGGTTTGACTTGTTCTAGTTACAATATTACAGGAAATTTTGACTGTGTGAATGAATGTGTATTACATATGAAGAAATATTTTCATGGAAAAGGTGCATAGCAAAACAAAGAAAATCAATATTTAAATAGTCTAAAGCTAGTAATAAGAGGTTGAGGATTGGAAGCATTCTTTCAGCAAGCAGGTTAAAAAAGGGTTACACCTGCCCAAATAGAAATGTCTTCACTTTAGATATCATCTGTATCTGAATTTTCAATTTTAGTAAATGTGCTGATGGTTCAGAGATTAAGATTAGCCAGCTGGAGTTGACAAAAGGATGAAAATGACAGCTGAAATTTTTTTGTATGTTGTTACATTTCAATGATTCCAATCTCATTATCAAGAAAACTTTTTTCTGTAGGTCTTACATTCAAAGACTGAATACAATGACTTTATGTTTATACGTAAAAAAACCTTTTAAATCATTTGAGTATCAAGGAATTTTAAGAAGTAATTTGTTAAAATAATCTGTAAACTGCAATTGCAATATTTAGGTAAGTCTGGCCCATATCTAATCGAACTACCCATTAATATGTATTTGACCTAGCAGGACAAGTTTGCATAGATAGCAATTCTCAATTAATTAGGCTAAATGTGGAAAAGTGTGTTGTTGTTGTTTTGAAAGTGGTGTAGGTGAAAGAATACAAGGCTTCCAATGACTAAATCTGGGTTCAGATCTTAGCTGTGTCACTTGCTAGCTCGATTTTGGGCAAATCCTTTATGTCCTTAGAGTCACATTTTCCTCAAGAGCAAAATGGGAATAATAACGCTTGTGTTATCTGGTTAGGAAATCACTTTGCAAAATGCAATGTTGTAGAAATGAGTAATAAGACCGATGGTTTTTATTAGTTTTATCATGAGAAACAAATACAGCTATACTACCTTAAAGAATCCTTAAATAACACCCCAACCAAATCTAACCTCTAATAAATAAATGTTTATTGAGATTACATGCGAATTTCAATTTTTGTTTTTCCTTGGAAATAACAATCACAGAATTGGAAATTATCTCAGAGGGAATTAATCTAACCCTTGTTGTAACAGTAACATCCACCATAAGATCCCCAATAACTTCCATCAACCTTCTATCCAAGGATCTGGAGTGATAGGGAGACTGCTTTCTTCTGAAGCATACCATTACATTTTTAGACAATTCTAATTATTAGATAACTTTATAATAGTGACAAAACTATCCATATAATTTCCATTGATTACTCCAAGTTTTGTCCTCAACAATCAAGATAAGCAAGTCCAATCCATGTCACTTCTCTGTTCAAACAATTTTAGTGGCTCTAGCCACAATAAAATTTACCCAACTTAGATTTAAAAGACCTTAGCAATTGGTTTACCATTCTAGACATATTTCAAATTTCTTCTTCCTGGAATTCCAAATTCTACGTCTGACCTCTACACCTTTGTGCAGATTTCATCCCTTTGTAGGATGCACTGACTGCATCCTTACCACCATTTAAGGTCTTTAATTTCTTTAAAGATTTAGCTATTAAAAACAAAGAAAAATAGTAATTTCAAAAGACTGATGAAGAAACACACTTCCTTCCCCTTGACAGAAGAAACAGACTAGAGAAGTGGAATGGGATTTGCTTTCTCAGACATGACTGATATGTTCCTGTGTTTTAGGGGAGTGGTTCCACTTGTTTCAAGAGAGGCTGAACTCTAGTAGTGAGGGAAATGATAGTAGTTGAGAGAGGAGTACTAGCTATGGAAAGAGTATCAAGAAAAACTTTTAAGTATATATGTAGAAATAAAAAATGCAAAAGGGAACACGAAAAGCAGGCTTATTTCAATCACCGTTAAATTTTATCTATCTGTCTTTTCTGTATCTGTGTATTCTGTATGTGTATATTCTATTTGTGTATTTATTTACCTGTATTAAATTTTATATATACACATGTATAAGTACACACGTATGTCAATATAGCAATAATCATAGTAGCTAGCTTTTATATAGTGCTTTTAAGCTCACAAAGTGCTATATGTATGTGATATTATTTGACTCATTATATACAATTGCTATATATATACATATATATATAATAACAATAACTTTGTTTTTGATCTTAAAATAAGGAAGAAAACAAGCATTTATTAATCATTTACCATGACCTAGACAGTGCATTAAATAATGGGAGTACAAATAGAAGCAAAACATTCCAATGAAGGAAAACAATGGAAAAAGAGAGCTGAAAAGAAAGATGGGTGGAAGGAGAAGCTACCTAGCATTAGGACATTTAAAATCCAGAGAAAGTCAAGAAAAGTGCTAGGAGGGGAATGAAGTTAGGTCAGCCTAGGCCCTTCCACAAATTCGAGGCTCCAGGAGGAACAAATAAATCGGGAAAGATGGGCAGGGCTTAAGAGAAGGAAGAGGAGTCCATGCTGAATGGATTATCCACTATTCTCAGAGATGAAATAGCAGGAGCTAAAGGAAGTTCCAAGATGAGCTAACAGTAGAAGGTCATGGTTATGAAGTTCATAGAATGTCAGATACAGTGCTCAAAGGGAATTTTAAAGAAAACTATCTACTACTGTCTTCTTTTATAGATGGACAAACTGAAGCCCAGAGAAGCTAAATAACTTGATTAAACTGATTGAGCTAGTTAGGCTAGTTCCAGGACTAGAAATGAATAATTTTGTTATTATTCGGTCATTTTTTTCAGTCAGGTCATCTTGGCAAAGATACTGAAGTGTTTTGTCATTTCCTTCTCTAGATCATTTTACAGATGAGAAAGCTGAGGCAGATGGGGTTAAGTGGATTGCCCAGGGTCACACAGCTAGGAACTCAGGAAGATGAATATTCCTGAAACCTGACCAAGCACTCTGTCCACTGTGCCACCAGAAATGATTAATACTAAATGTTTACTATATCCTTCAAGACCATTTAATATTTATTAGAGAACCATGTAGTAAGTCATAGTCAAAAGGAAATTTAGAGGTCATTGTGTCTAAATCCCTCATTCTGTAGGTGCAGAAACCATGACAAACGGTTATTAAGTGACTTGTCCAAGGTCACACAGCTAGTGACTGTTTGAGGTGGGATTTGAACTAAAGTCTTCCTAATTTCAAGTCCAATGCTCTTTCCTAGTATAACCTGACTGCTTTAATATACCACCATAAATGAAATCTTTAGGGTAAGGTAGAAATCTCCAGGTATGGAATTTCAGTCAGAGCTAAATAGTCATATTACTCCCTATCAAATCACCTTACCTCTGGAGCTACCTAACAGCTTTGTCATTGTGAGTCTACCCCTGGTCTCCACTTAGAAATTCTTCCCACATACAACATTGCAAATTGCTAGCCTACACATAATTACAATGACTTTAGATTGTATAATTGTGTACCTGTTTCTTGATACCATGTTTTATACACCTGGAGCATCAGACCAAAGGAATTTTAGTTACATTCAAAGGTTCGTTTTCCCTTATCTGGTTCCCCTACAGGAGTGTTTTATTTCTCTTCTATACAACTCATTTTTCAATTGGGAGTGCAGAGTTTAATTTAATATACCATTTCATCCTAAATGGCCTGTTTTCAGTGGGCGTGCTCTTTTGGCAGAAGTGTACAGGGCTCTTCACTGTAAATGTCACCTGTGATAGATACTATTGGCTATTAGGCCATGAGCATCTCTGGCCCATGGAAGAGGTCAGTAGGCAATTTTGTAGAGTGTCTGTGCAATGTACTGGAAGAACTTACTCAGCAGCAATGCCAATAGCTCTTTCTTTAAATTTAATTTGTATGATGAGTGCTTAAAGCAAGATTTTGCTCTTACCACCACATCAATAGCTCCCAAGAAGGAACTTCAGTGGTATAAACAGAAGTGAGATGAAGAGGCAGAAACATAATGGGAAACAGACAGTTTGGATTTAAAAGGCCAATATCTTCCTTAACCTCCCTGATTCTCTCAGGCAGGCTATAGGCAAGGTTGATTGTGGTAGTGAATATTTCATAGCTTATCTTTTATTTCTTTCTGGAATGCCTTCCTGAAAAGTGTCATGAAATACTCTTGCGGATGTCAAACGAACCAGAGAGATAGAACAGACACAGCAAAATACAGAAAGTAATAGAACTACTGTAACACTGGTCAAAAAAAATCTGTAAAACAGTAGGATGTTTGAGTTATCTTTTCAGCACGACACACTGTATGTACTCTTTATTAGGAGCTGTAAAACAACATGAGTGAGTAGTGAAAAGGTATTAATGGCCCAGGTCTGGGCCTCTGAGAAAGATGAAGGAAACCAGAATTGGTTCAAGAATCAGGCAAAATACCAGAACATGTCAGTAGGGGAAACTGGCTACTCTTTGTTCTCAGCAGCGTGATCAGCGATTCTCAAACTATGATCAGTAAAGGTCCTATCAGGATTCTGGAGGTTCAAATACAATTCACTCCATCCATTTTCTCCCTTATTTTCTAAAGCATATTGGTATCAAGTTTTTAAAGGAGGAAGAATGAGCTTATAAAAAATGTAGACAAGGTAATTTGTGTTTATCATCTCCTCACAGCTAAAGAACTACTAAAACAACATTCATGATTTTACTGGTTTAGCTGTCCTCAGTGAGATAATAATTCTTACCCACGCCAAGCTACCTTCTGTACATAACTATTTGGAATGGTGGGCTTAGTAACTAAAGACCAAATATCATGCAGAAAATATGTCTTAGGAAGCTGGGTTTAAAAATCACATTAAATATTTCCGGATTAGAGTGATTAGTTTCTATTATTAGCAGTGGGAGAGCCATTTAATTAAAAACTCTTTTCTTCTAAAAAAGGACATCCTAATGGTCTTCAGAACTTGCCCTCAGGAACTGAACTTTAGAAATTATGTTTCTGCCTGTGTGGAGTAGTGGTCCTGGAGCCAGGAAGACCTGAAATCAAATCAAATTTATTTAGCTGTGTAACTTTGAGCAAGTCATTCAACTGTTCTGTGCCTCAATTTCCCCATTTATAAAATGAGGATAATAGTAATAGTGGGGACAGCTAAATGGTACAAGCCTAGAGTTAGGAAGAAATTAGTTCAAATCTAATCTCAAATATTTCCCAGCTGTGTGACCCTGGGCAAGTCATTTTCCCTGTTTGTCTCAGTTTCCTCATCTTTAAAATGACCCAGAAAAGGATGTGCAAACTATTCTAGTATCTTTGCCAAGAAAACCCCAAATGGGGTCAAGAAGAGTCAGACAGTACTGAAATGACTGAACAAAGGCGAGAAATAATAGCACCTCCTTAACAATTCTAAAACACACCTCCTAAGTGCCTAGATTCCTTAGTTATCTCCTTCCCTCTGACTGGAGAAGGTAGAAGGGGCATACTAGAGAACTCTTCCCAGATCCTCCATTTCAGGAGGATGCTTACCTCATCATTTCTTAGCTGACTGCAAGACTTCATCGTGTTCCCCACGCTCTGGCTGGGTAGCCTTCCTCACCTTTCTCAGCTTTTTTATGTATTTGTCTTCCTCCTTTAGATTGGGAACTCTTCCAGGGCAAAGACTGCCTTTTGCTTTTCTTTATATCTCCAACACATCATAGTGCCAACACCTAGTAGGTGTTCAAAACATGTTTATTGATTGTCTACATTCCAGGTTGAAGTGAGGATAAAAAAAAAGCTCAGTATTTTTAAAATACTTTTTAAACCTTTAAAGTTCCATATAAATGTTAGTTATTAATTTTATTATTATTATCTTCAGTCTTCAGGTGAAGGAACTGAATGAAGACCAAGCATGAACATTTCAACATGGGCTCTGAGAGATGATGGAAGATCGGAAATATATGGAAATGTACTGGAAGTGTACATTTTCAGATATGGCCAGTGAGTCAAATTCATTTAGCTTGACTATGCTTATTATATGAGAGGGTTCTGTTGATGGTAGGAAATCATTGGAAAAATTATGCAAAAAAATGAAAAGATAAGCAATAAATGTATAAAAATTTTTTTTCTGACTTGAGCACATGGATTCAGATTCCGCACTGAAGCATATTTTCTTCTTTCGCTTTTTCTTCTTTTTTGAACATGGTCAACATGAAAATTTATTTTCCGTGACTAATTTTGCATATTTATATATGTATATATGCATATTTGTATTTATATACACACATATTTGTGTTTGCCCATATATGTGTGCATGTAAACCCATATATCTGTATCTGTATATATTTTATTTTGTTTTTTGCCTTCTAAATAACTGAAAAAAAGGAAGGAAGGAGGGAGATAATTCAGATTTCTTTTTTGTTGAGTCATTTCACTCATGTCTGACTCTGTGAGGGTTCAGGGAAGAAGAGTATCTCAGTAATAGGGCTGCCAAGTCCTTTATAGGGCTGTTTTCCACATTTGTGTCCACCTGATGCATCGAACTCTCCCCTATGGCTCCAAGAAGTTATATAGCATGCCCAGCGCACCCCTTCTGGTAAACTGTTTCTGCAGAGAGGCTAAGCCATATTGAGGATAAACAAGGAATCTCAAACTCATTAGTAAGTTAAGGGGCATGTCTACTCCAAGCATATGAAGACTTTCCCTGGTGGAATAGGCAGATGAGAACAAGTTGTTCCATTGCCCATGAAGACACCTGAAACAGGCACTGTGGAGTGCTAAGAGCTTGGTTAGACATCAAAGACACCAAGATCATTCAATGCATCTTGAGCCACCACCAATTATCTTAATTCTGTCCTACCATTGGACTGTGATGACTTTGGAAGAGAAAGTGAGGCCTACGAATTTTCCTGAAACTCTGTCTCACTTAAATTCAATTGTCACATGAATCAAAAGACATCACCCATAACATTTTCCCATTTTTACCTATCTCAAATTCCTGTAGCAACAGGCAAGTGACAATGTAGCAGGTATGGATACACTGGGAACTGCAGTCACAACGCAACCGGCAACTCAGTCCATAGGGTTGTCTTCAGCAGTAGTGAGATTCAGCAGCCCCTTGGGTGTCTGAGCAAACTTTTAAGGATTTCACTGCTCACCTCCTGGTGTGAGGAAGGAACTAAAAAAAGTGCCCTAAAAATTGTCTGCTTATTCACTCCTGCCCTGATTACCGTGGCATGTGGGGATCTCACCCTGCAGTTGAAGCACAAAAAAATGTACAAAAACTGGGGCACAGATGACTCCACTCACCATCAGGACATGGAATGTGTGTGTACTTAAAGACAACACAAAATCCAGTATAACTGAAAATGAACAGCTCTTGTTGCAAAAGAATTCAGGAGGTGTCTCATCCAAGTAGCAGCCCCGAGTGAAACAAATTGGCAAATGAAGGCCAGCTTACTGAAACTGAAGTTAGATACACACTTTTCTGGAGTGGTCACAGTGGTGGCCCCAAGGCAAAATGATTACCAAAACAATTAATGTCAACAGATTAGAGTGCTTCTCTGAGCAGCAAGAGTGTTGCTAACTTGAAGAGAAAGTTGAACCAAAAAACAGTCAGCAACAGTGGAGTAGAAAAGGAGTGGGAAGCTTTCAGGGATTTGCTGTACAGCATTGCATTTACTCATCTGGAAAATAACCCTCACAAACATCAAGTCTTGCTAGAGAAAAATGATGGGAAAATTCAGAAGCTGCTAAATGAAAAACAAGAAATCTACAGGGTTTACCAGCAGGATAGTTCATACACCTCTAGGCAGGCAGAATTTAATTCCATCAAAAGAAGAAGTGAAGTTTAGAGAGATGAAGCATTCTTGGCTCAGTAAGAAGGCAGATGAAATTCAATTTTATGCTGATAGTAACAAACCAAAGCACTTTTATGATGTCCTGAAGGCTATTTATGGGCCAAAGACCTATGGTGCACCTCAAGTATTCATTGCTGATGGAGCCACATTGTTTAGTGAAAAAGACATGATCCCATTAGATGTTCTGAACACTTCCACGGTATTCTCAACACATTGCCCTCAATCAGTTTGGAAGCCATTGACCATTTATCTCAGGTTGAAGTCAATCCTTCTTTAACTGAAGTTCCAACTAAAGAAGAGGCTTTAAATGACATTAGACTCCTTTCATGTGGCAAAGCACCTGGTGCTGATCCTATTCCAGCTGAGATTTACAAAGTAGGGGGACCATTGCTCATACAAAAGTTTACTGAAATTTTCCAGGTTACCTGACAAGAGGAGGTTATCCCTCAGGAGTTCAAGGATGCCTCCATTATCCATCTCTATAAAGGTAAAGGAAATGGATTTTCCTATAACAAAACAGCGAGAAGGGGAAATCTCTCTTAGTTACTGCTGGCAAGAATCTTGCCAGAGTACCCCTTAATAGGTTGATTCTTCACATGGAAGATGGTCATCTACCTAAGAACTAGTGCGACTTCAGAAAGGTCTGAGGAATGGTCAATATAGTGTTGGCTGCCCAACAACTACTGGAGAAATGCCACGAGCAGAACAAACTCTGTACACAATGTTTGAAGATCTGGCCAAGGTCTTTATTACAGTCAGTCATGAAAGCTTATGGAAAATGATATCAAAATTTAGTGGCCTGGAGTTCATCAGCATTATATGTCAGTTTCATGATGGCATGCTTACCAATGGCTTCTGTATAATGGGTGATGCTCTATTGCTTTCTCAATCACTAAGGCAGTGAAATGAGGCAGTATGCTTGCAATCATGCTTTTTAGCATTGTGTCAAATACCTTCAATAGGGATGAACACAGCACCAAGGTCATCTACCATACTGATGGCAAATCCTTCAACTTTGAAAGGCTACAAGCCAAGATCAAAGTGAAAGAAGTACTGGTGCATGATTTCTTTTTGTTTGCACAATCATGCATTCAATACAGCTTTTGAAGCAGCAAATTGTGTATTGTTTCTCTGCTACTTTGCTAATTTTGACCCAACAATTAACAACAAGAAAAAGCAAAAACATGTATTCCATAAGGCAGCATCATACCACCCATACATGGAACAATTGATTACAGCAAATGGAGAAGTTTTTAATGCTGTTTTTTAATTGTTTAATCTTTCTTATACATACATCTGGATGATATATCTGGAGATGTATGCATTGATAATGAGGTTGATGTACACTGGTAATCAGAGACAGTTCAGGGTTTGGGAGGCCCTGAAGGAAAGTGTGGGAGAAAACAGATATCAGATTAAACAGAATGTATACAGAGCAGTTGTGCTGACCTCATTGTTGTACACCTGTGAAACATGAACAATATTCCAGGGCCATGCCAGAAAACTGTATCACTTCTGATTGAATTGTCTTAAAAAGATTCTGAAGATCACTTGGCACGATAAATACATGCATGGAGATCCTTCTAGAAGTAAACTCCCAAGCATTCAAACTCTACTGCAGAGAGTGTGACTGACTGGGGTTCAAGTTGTTTGAATGTCTAAAAGACTATTTTATGGAGAATTCACACAGGGAAAGAGCTCACATGGTGGACAGAAGAAGTGATACAAAGGATACTCTCAAGGTCTCTCTGAAGAACTTTGGGATTGATTGTGTGGCATGGGAGACACTGGCACAAGATTTCCCAGGATGGCACGCTCTCATCAGAGAAGGTACTGTGAAGAGAAAAGCAGAATTGAAATAGCTCAAAAGAAATTTGAGATACTCAAATTTAGAGAATTCACCACAAATGTTTACATGGGCTATTTGTGCCCAACCTGTGCTAGAGCATTCTGAGCATGTATTGATCTAATCAGTCACAGATGGACACACTATAACTTGACTCTAATATAGTGATGTCATTTTAGTCCTTTTCGAGAATGAAAGGCAAGAACTGACTTTCTGTGACACTATTTGGGATTTTCTTAGCAAAGATACTAGAATGGTTTGTTATTTCCTTTTCCAATTCATTTTACACATGAAAAACTGACGCAAACTCAGTTAAATGACTTGCCCAGAGTTATATATGTTGTATGTATCTAAGGCCAGATTTGAATTCAAGTTCTCCTGACTATAAGTCTGGTATGTTCTATCCACTGCACCATC
The DNA here is from genome assembly GCF_028372415.1 of Notamacropus eugenii. NCBI lineage: Eukaryota > Metazoa > Chordata > Mammalia > Diprotodontia > Macropodidae > Notamacropus > Notamacropus eugenii. The sequence continues at coordinate 165,939,703 of NC_092875.1, read as the reverse complement.
AGATAATTCAGAACTGAAAATAGAATAATATTGGATTATTTATTTTTTACAGCAGTTGATGGATCTTAAGGACAATTTTTGAAGGGTTTTAGTTTCTTTCCCTCTTTCTTTTTCTTCCTGATGGGCATAGACACAGAAATGAAGCTTTGATTTCCCTTTTGCCTCTTTCTCTCTTTTCATAGAAGACCAGAACATTGGCTCTCAGGCTTTTTAGTCTTTCTCTGGCAGCTTCCTACAGTGTCCCATAGGAGCTAGTTCCATCATTTTCTTTTCTGTAATACTTGTGTTTCTATATTTAGTGTTACTTGTAAGGATTATACTCGATTTATGGAAGATATTTAGATAGCTTGATTGTTCATTAGTGAACTAGAAATTTCCTCAATAATGTATTTGATGGGATATAAGCACCTTGATGATAGTGATTATTATTTGCATGGCTGAAAGTAAGAAGAGGCAAATAAAAGTAAAGGGGAAGCCTTTTCATATGTAAAGAAGCACTCCTGAAAGCTCTGAGGCTTAGAAATTGCAATTTCTTATGAAAAAACCATCAAAAGCAATGAACTTCCCTTAGGGCACAGACTGTCTCCACACTTTTGTCCCCAACCACTCACTTGATTAAAACCAGCCTGAGGCTTGGGAAGATTAACTGAGGTTTTCTTTACAAGTAAAGGTTGAGTGTCTCACTCAAAGTTTGAGTGAAGTTACCTGAGAAAAAAGGATGATTGCATTGGAAAAACTGGACTTCTCCCAGTCCCTGCTTGAAGTTGACCTCAATTACAAGGCTCTGAGAGAGTGAGAGGAGACGCTTCTGTCAATCCCATGCTAAGGATCATTGCCCTTGCTGTATATAGCACCATCATATATGACTGAGCCAGAGGGTGAATGAAGATGGTTAGGACTGTAGCTTCTAATACACAAGAAAGTTCAGGGAGACCAGCAAAGATGTTATGGCAGAATAAGGTCAAGGCCAGCTTAGCAACAGAATGACTCATCCATTCAATTATCTCCACCCCCTAATAGACTTTGTGTAGATTCTTGAGAGAAAGGACTTTTAGGACTTACTATTCCAGAATTATCAATTGCCTTAGATATGTGTGTTCTCTACATACATGCCTCACTGCTATTGTGTTTCAAGTTCATACATCACCCCATCAAGACCCAAATTATATTTGTGGAAGGGGTTACCTCAGGATTTCAGGAAAATGTTTTGTAGCTACCGTTATGTCCTCTGAGAAAAAAACAAAACAAAACAAAACAATCTTCTGGCTGATGTTTAAGGGGAAGCCCAAAGGTTAGGCTTCAGTAGCTATAATGTTTGCTAATAGTAATCCACAGGGTTACTCCAAGAACTTAATGTAAGCAATCACCCTTTTGGGGTGCTAACTTCCCACTGCCTTCACCAATACTAACAAGCTGGTGAATGAAGATAAAATTGAAATGCACTGACTGGATCCAGTATGAAATTTATGTAACGTAACCTTTGCTGAGCTCTCACTGAAGCAAAATGATCTTCTAAAATTTTTCCAGGTTGATTTACTATGCTATTTGCTATAGTGGACTTTTCAATGCTTTTCAAATCTCTACAAATGTTCATGGTTCCCCAACCTTCTATATCACTGAGAAAAAAAACAAAAACATGAGGACATTCAAAAAGAACTTCCTCTTCTCTTGCCTTCCTCATCTTAACATCATTAAGATGCCTTCTGCGAAGAAGAACTAGTTCTTCTTCAGCCTGTCTCACATGAAGAGGAGTCCTTTCTCCTGATTATCTTTACTGGTTATATGGAGTGTATCCAGAAATCCTTGTTTGTTTCCATCTTTATTGTTCAAAGGATTTCTTAACAATTCACTTCCTTACTTTGGAAATTACAATAAATTCAAGATAATCCAGTTCATCTTTGGTTCAAGATTTTATAGTGACTTTAGAATATAGTGACATTTAGAATATTATACACATGCATACTCACATACACATATGTATATACACATATACATATATGTATACACATATATATTGTAAGTTTATGTATATGCATATATGTACACACATGTATTTCTCATTGGAGTGCTTGATAGTATAGATTCAGAAAGTACAGTTAATCAGCCAGTAACCAACAGGGATTTGTTAAACTATCCAAATGTAACTAGGTTGCACAATGTGGAGCACTGAATGAGGACCATGAGGACTTGAGTTCAAATTTGACTTCAGACATTTACTAACCGTGTGACACTGGACAAATGACTTAACCTCTTTGTGCCTTAGTTTCCTTGTCTCTCAAATGGAGCTGTTAATAACATCTTCCATCACTGTGGTGAAGATCAAAGAAGATAGTTTTAAAGTGCTTTATCACCTTGAAAGTGCTACATAAATGCAATTATTATTATTGTATTTACTTTAGTTGATGAGATATCAGAATCTGAACGGAAAATTTATTTATTCCAGTTTTATTTTGTTTGATTTTTAAGAGCTATCTTATCAAAGGCTGATTATACCTCTCCCCAGTGGTAGATAGGATACTGGATAGTTAGCATATATGACAAATAGGAGGCAAGGGGGCAGTAGGGTACAATCTAGCTTTTGAGGACCCAGCTAGAAAAGTCAAGGAACTAAAATAAATCAATATCATTGAAAGATCTGACAGGGACAAGGAAAGTCAGGTGAGACCAGGATACCAATCTAGACAGACTTAGAATAAAATAGTACTGAGTGAGTCAATTACGTTTATCTGACTTTGTATTAAAAGTTCTTTAGATTATTAAAAGGGTCCAAGTCTCCGTTTGTAGGTAGAAAATACATTTCATTTAGAGAAATGGGGATTCCATCAGAGTTCAGGGATAAAGTTTCCTGAGTCTAATGAAGGTAATTATATATTTGGTTTTAGGATTTTTTTGTTTTTAAGATTTGGCTTATTATTTTTCACAGAATTATAGAATTTCAGAGTTGGAAGGTACCTCAGTGGCCATCTATTCCAATCTGAATGAGAATTCCCTGTATAATAGATTCAAGAAATCCTTGCCTTGAAGATTTCTGGTAACAGGGAATCCATCATCCCTAAGGCAGCCCATTCCACTTTTGGATAGTTCATGCTAGAACACTTTTTCTTACATTAAGTCTAACAGTGTCATCCACTGAAAAGAGTTTTGCCCTTTGAGTTTAATTTGTACTAATCTTTCTTCCATTTGACAGTACTACAACTACTTGAGAACAGATAAAATGAATTCCCTAAGTCATTTCTTCTTCAAGTGAAATAACTTCAGTTCCTTTAACTGAAACTCACTTAACATGTATTAAAGTCAACAAGTCAATAGGCAATTAAACTCCAACTATAAGCCAGGCTGCTTTATTCAAGACTATTCACCACTTTGGTTATCCTCCTCTAGGTGCTCTTTAACTTGCAATTATACTTCTAAAATATGATGCCCCAAACTAAGTACAATATTCCATATGTGATAGTCTGACAGAGGCAGGATACAGCAGTAGCTGCACTATCTAGGATCAATAAGAGGAGGGGAGAGAAAGGGTTCTTTCTTCGTCTGGGATTTTTGTCCAGATCTTCTACTCCCTTTGACTGTCGATTTCTTTCAGTACTTGAGAATGTAATTCATCTCAGTTCAGTGACTTGAAATCAAGGACAACTAGATGTTGATTGCTAACTTATCATTTACTTACCTTGAGTGTTGATTCCCTATTAGCTACTTTTAGCTGCTTTCACCCTTAACTTTCTAGTCCAAAGAGGTTTTCTCCTTGGCAGAGAAAATAGCATCAAGATAGGAAATAAGGAACTTTGCGTTTTCTTTACTGTTTATTACCACTGTACTATTGACCCCAATTACTGATACTATTACATCTTTGATCTTTTGTTTGCCAATATAGTTTGAAAAAAGGACTAAGACTCTTGTTTTAGGTAGTTTTCCTTGCCAATATTAGATCATGTTTGACCTGAGTGCTCCTGGCCCTAATAATTATACCAAACCTTAGTATTCATCCTCAACTACGCTTGTACAGACATACACACATATGTGTGTATATGTGTGTATATGTGTGTATATATATATATTTATCTATGTCTATATATTATCATCTATAGAGATAGAATAGAAGGAAGCAAGTATTTATTAAGCATTTACTATGTGCTAGAGATGGAAATGACAAATCACTCCAATATATTTGCTAAGATAAACTGAAATGGGGTCATGAAGAGTTGGATATGACTGAAAAATGATAAACAGCTAAACAACAACAACTATGTGCTAGGCACTATGCTTAGTGCTTATAAATAGGATCATATTTTATCCCCTCAACAGTTCAGAAAGTATATGAGACTGGATTTGAATTCAAGTTTTTCTGGATCCAGGCCCAGGGATCTATCCACTGTAAACCCTGGTTGCCTAGGGGCCTAACAAGCTAGCTTGCCAGTTAGATATACAATCTAACCTCTCTCGTGGATTATTTATGACTTTCAATGCAACTTTTTCTTTCCAGTTATTCACTTGGACTGAGGGTTCATACTTTTACCATGTTCCTTTCCTTAACTATATTTGTGATTCCTTCTGGAATTGTTAATTACCTACTAAGATTGTTAATTATACAACAGAAATGACTCTTTACCTCATAATGTATTTATGGATGCCTTCAGATCCACCAAGTATAATTTTGAAGTTCTTGGCACATTTAATGCAACCTTGACTTCTTTAGGAGCATGGATCATCAATGACTCTCTTTTCCCCTGATTTTTCTCTTTCTTCTAAAACTAGCATGTAGAAAATATACATTCAGTTACTTTTGATTTTGGTGAATAAGATTCAATTGTACTACTTTTATCTAGTCTTCATAAAATTATCCTCTTTGTTTAATTTTTTTCTTATATAAACAGTTTTGACATTTTTAAAATTTTGAGTTCCAAATACTCTCCCTTCCTCCCTCCCCACTCCATAGCCTCATGGAGAAGGGAAGCAATTCCAAATAGGTTATACATGTGTAGTGATGCAAAACACTTCCATAATGGTCATATTGTGAAAGAAAATAGACAAATGTACTCAAGAAAAATGAAGTTTAAAAAAGAATGCTTTAATTTGAATTCAGATACCAAGAGTTATTTGTCTGGGGATGGGTAGCATTTTTCTTTGTAAGTCCTTCAGAGTTGTCTTAAGTCAGTATCTTGCTGAGAATAACCAAGTCATTTACAGCTGATCATTCTACAATATTACTGTTACTTTATGCACAGTACATGTCACTTTGCATCAGCTCATATAAGTATTTCCAGGTTTCTCTGAGAGCATCCTGCTCATCATTTCCTATAGTATAATTGTATTTCATCAAAATCATATACCACAATTTGTTCAGTCATTCCCCAATTGATGCTTATCCCTATAATTTTAAATTCTTTACTCCCAGAAAAAAAGCTACTATAAATATATTTATACATATGAAATCCTTTCCTTCTCCTTTTTGTCTCTTTTGAAATACAGACCTAGTAATGTATTGCTAAGTCAAAGAGTATATGTAGTTTTATAGTCCTTTCCAAATTATTATACAGAATGATTGAATCAGTTCACAACTCCACCAACAGTGCATTAATCTATCATTTCCTGCAAATCTTTTCTAATATTTATCATTCATCTTTGTTGTCCTATTAGCCAATCTAATAAGTATGAGATAATGTCAGAATTGTTCTAAGTAGCATTTCCTCAATAAAAAGTGAGTTTAAATATTTTTTTATATGACTGTTAATAGCTTTGATTACTTCATCTAAAAACATAATATTATCTTTTGATCATTTATCATTTGAGGAAAGGCTCTTATTTTTTACAAATTTCACTAAGTTCTGTATATGTTTGAGAAACAAGCCTTTGGCAAAAACAAAACAAAACAAAACATGCTTATACTTTCACAGTTACTATTACCATCTGTATTTTCCTTCATCCTATTCTACCCCCTGTTTATTCTATTCACTCTCTCCTTTCATCCTCTCCTTTCCCAAAAGTGATTTTCTTCTGAGTAATCCCTCCCCTAATCTGACCTCCTTTCTATCAGCCTCCACCACTTTTCTTAAGCCCTTCACCTCCTATGTTCCCATAGGGTAAGAAAGATTTCTCTGCCTAATTGAGTGTGTATGTTATTTCCTTGTTGAGTCATTTGTGATGAAAGTAAGGTTCACTCACTCCTTCGACCCACCCCACTCTTTTGATACTCTGTAAAAGCTTTTTCTTGCCTCTTTTATGTAAGATAATTTGTTCCATTCTGCCTTTCCCTTTCTTCTCAGTATATTCCTCCTTCACTTGCTAGTTTTAATTTTTCAGACATTGTTTCTTCATATTCAACTCACACCTCTGACTATTCTCTATATATACTCCTAACTATCTTAATAATGGGAAAAGTCTTATGAGTTATACATATCATTTTTCCTTATAGGAATGTTTAACCTTATTGAATCCCTTATGATTTCCATTCCCTGATTACCTTTATATGCTTCTCTTGATTCTTGTATTAAAAACTCAAATTTTCCATTCAGTTGCGGTCTTTTTTCAAGAATGTTTGAAAGTCCTCTATCTCGGAGGCAATCCAAGATGGTAAAATAGAAAGATAGAGCTGCTCTATCTTTCCCTCCCATAGTCTTTAAAATACCTGTAAAAGTGACTCTAAACAAATTCTAGAGCAGCAGAAGCCACAAAATGACAGAGTGAAACAGATTTCCAGCCAAAAACACTCAAGATGGTCTGGAAGGCTGACAGGAAAGGTCTATCACACTAGGCTCAGAGCATAGTACAGCCCAGAGTGAGCCACACAACATGGACAGGACTGGAGCAGGCTTCAGGGCACTGAGTCACAGGTGCTGTGGTTTCCAGATTTCTCAACCCACAAATGCCAATGACAGCTTCAAAGATCAGTACGAAAGCTCTTACACCTGGGTGAGAGGGAAGCAAGGTCCTGCCTCAGCTCTGACCCCAGAGCAGCAGCCTCTACTATGGCAGCAGTATTCACTTTTGGATCCCTTGGCCTAAAGACCTTGGGGAAATTGAGCTGTTGGTCTGGGTCTCAGTCCTGAGTGTCAGTCTTGGGGTAAGGAGGAGCACTGGTGTGGTGGAACTGCTAGTAGCTGTGGAAAGGGAATCCTACTCACACTACCAGGGCAGAAAACAAAAGTGCTTTTGGTTGCTCATAGACCAGAGCACAAGCCAGGAGAGGAATAAATTCCTATCCCTTGAATTTGCCATCTTGGAGTAACTGAGAACTTACAGTTTCCTAGAGATACCTCACAGAACAGCTCCACAAAACATCTGAAGGCTAGAGTAAAATACTCTCCACTTAACAAAGGACTCAAAAGTCAAGTTATTGGTTGGGGAAATGCCCCAAAAGGGGAACAATAAGACTATAGAAAGCTACTTTCTTGGTGAAAAAGTATTTTCTTCCTTCCTTTTGGATGAGGAAAAGCAAAGCATATAATCAGAGCAAGACAGCAAGATCAAGGCTTTCTACATCCAAAGCCTCCAAAAAAATATGCAATGCTTTCAAGCCATGGAAGAGCTCAAAAAGAATTTTGAAAATCAAATAAGAGAGATGGACATAAAATTGGGAAGAGAAATGACAGCAATGAAAGAAAATCATGAAGAGAGTCAACAGCTTGCTAAAGGAGACTCCAAAAAATGCTAAAGAAAATAACACTATTAAAAATAGACTAACCCAAATGGAAAAAGAGGTCCAAAAAGCCAATGAGGAGAAGAATGCTTTAAAAAGCAGAATTAGCCAAATGGAAAATGAATTCATTGAAGAAAATAGTTCTTTAAAAATTAGAATGAAACAGATGTAAGTTAATGACTTTACCAGAAACAAGAAATTATAAAACAAACCCAGAAGAATGAAAAAATAGAAGACAATGTGAAATATCTCATTGGAAAAATAATTGACCTGGAAAATAGATCAAGGAAAGATAATTTGAAAATTATTGGTCTACCTGAAAACTGTGATTAAAAAAGAGCTTAGACATCATCTTCCAAGAAATTATCAAGGAAAACTGCCCTGATATTCTAGAACCAGATAGTAAAATAGAAATTGAAAGAATTCACCAATCACTTCCTGAAAGAGATCCCAAAAGAAAAACTCCTAGGAATATTGTAGTCAAATTCCAGAATTCCCAGGTTAAGGAGAAAACATTACATGCAGCCAGAAAGAAGCAATTCAAGTATTGTGGAAACATAATCAAGATAATACAAGATTTAACAGCTTTTACACTAAGGAGTGGAAGGGTTTGGAAAATGATATTCCAGAGGTTAAAGGAGATAGGATTAAAATCAACAATCACCTACCCAGCAGAAGTGAGTATAATACTTCAGGGAAAAAAATGGAATTTCAATGAAATAGAGGACTTACAAGCATTCTTGTTGAAAATACCAGAGCTGAACAGAAAATTTGACTTTCAAACACAAGAATCAAGACAAACATGAAAAGGAAAAGAGGAAAGAGAAGTCTTAAGGAACTCATTAAAGTTGAACTGTTTACATTCCTCTTGGAAAGATGTTATATGTAACTCATAAGATGTTTTTCAATATTAGGGTAGTTAGAGTGAATATACATACATACATACATACACTCTCTATATATGTATAGTATGTGTGTGTGTGTGTGTGTGTGTGTGTGTGTGTGTGTGTGTGTAGGTCTGTATGGGTATGCATGTATGTGTATATTATGTCCTGGGGTGAGGAGTAACACTGGCTAGTGAAGGTGATGGAGGCTCTGGAGAGGGGATTCTACCTTCATCTCCTGGGCAGAAAAGCTTGTGGTTGCTCACAGACCAAAGTGCAGATCAGGAGAGGAGTAAGCTCCTCTCCCTCAATTGTGCCACTGTGGAAGAGCTGAAAACTTACAGGTCCCTAGAGTATACCATCTTCTTGACAAAAGACTCAAAGGTCAAGTAACTGGCTGGGAAAATGCTCCCAAAAGGGAAAAAAAATAAGACTATTTTCTTCCATCCTTTTAGATGAGGAAGAACAATGCATACCATGAAAGGATGACATAAAAATCAAGGCTTCTGCATGCAAAACCTCCAAAATAAATATGCAATGGTCTCAAGTTATAGAAGCACTCAAAAAGGATTTTGAAAATCAAATAAGAGAGGTAGAGGAAAAATTGGGAAGAAAAATGAGAGCAATTCAAGAAAATCATGAAAAATGAGTCAACAGCTTGCTAAAGGAGACTCAAAAATGGTGAAGAAAATAACACCTTTAAATATAGACTAACTCAAATGGCAAAAGAGGTCCAGAAAGCCAATGAAGAAAAGAATGCTTTAAAAAGCAGAATTAGCCAAATAGAAAAAGAACTTCAAAAGCTCATTGAAGAAAGCAGTTCTTTAATAATTAGAATGGAGCAGTTGGAAGCTAATGACTTTATGAGAAACCAAGAAATTACAAAACAAAACCAAAAGAATGAATAAATAGAAGACAATGTGAAATATCTCATTGGAAAAACAACTGACATGGAAAATAGATCCAGGAGAGACAATTTAAAAATTACTGGACTACCTGAAAGCCACGATAAAAAAAAAGAGCCTAGACATCACCTTACATGAAATTATCAAGGAAAACTGCCCTGATATTCTAGAACCAGGGGGTAAAATAAATATTGAAAGAATCCACTGATTACCTCCTGAAAGAGATACAAAAAGAAAAATGCCTGGCAATATTGTAGCCAAATACCAGAGTTCCCAGGTGAAGGAGAAAGTATTATAAGCAGCCAGAAAGAAACAATTCAAGTATTGTGGAAATACAATCAGGATAACACAAGATCTAGCAGTATCTATATTAAGGGATTGAAGGACTTGGAATATGATACTCAAGAAGTCAAAAAACTAGGATTAAAACCAACAATCACCTACCAACCACAACTGAGTGTAATACTTCAAGAAAAAAAATGGTCACTCAATGAAATAGAGGACTTTGAAGCATTCTTGATGAAAAGATCAGAGCTGAATAGAAAATTTGACTTTCAAACACAAGAATCAAGAGAAGCATGAAAAGGTAAACAGGAAAGAAAAATCCTAAGGAACTTACTAAAGTTGAGCTGCTTACATTCCTACATGGAAACATAATATTTGTTACTCTTGAAACTTTTCTCAGTATTTGGGTAGTTGGAGGGATTACACACACACACACACACACACACACACACACACACACACAGGACTGGTTGAATAGGAAGGGATGATGTCTACAAAAATAAAATTAAGAAGTGAGTGAGGAATATATTGGGAGAAGTAAGAGAGAAATGAAATGTGGCAAATTATCTCTCATAAAAGAGGCAAGAAATAGCTTTTTCAATTGAGAGGAAAAAGGGGAGGTGAGAGGGAAAAAGTGAAACTTACTCTCATCACATTTGGCTTAAAGAGGGAATAACATGCACACTCAGTTTGGTATGAAAATCTGCCTTATATTACAGGAAAGTAGGAGAGAAAGGGATTAATGGCATATGGGGAGGATGATAAAAGGGAGGGCAACTGGGAGGAGGGAGTAATTAGAAGTAAACACTTTAGGGGAGGGACAAATTCAAAAGAGAGAATAGAATAAATGAGGGTCAGGATAGGATGGAGGGAAATATAGTCTTTCACAACATGACTATTATGGAAATCTTTTGCAAAACTACAAAAATATTGCCTATATTGAATTGCTTGCTTTCTCAGTGGGGATGGATGGGGAGGGAGAAAAGGAGAGAAGTTGGAACTCAAAGTTTTAGAAAGAAATGTTGAGAATTGTTTTTTCATGCAACTGGGAAATAAGAAATACAGGTAATGGGGTATAGAAATCTATCTTGCCCTACAGGAAAAGAGAGAAGATGGGCATAAGGGAAGGGAAGGTTGTGATAGAAGGGAGGGCAGATTGGGGGAAGGAGCAATCAGAATACACGGTGTTTTGAGGTGGAAGGGGTGAGGGGAGAGATGGGGAGAAATTCTGGGACCCAAAATCTTATGGAAATGCATGTTGGAAACTAAAAATAAAGTAAAATGTAAAAAAAAGGAATTTAGGTGGATTCTTTTTTTACCTTTCTTTTAAAGAAATTATGAATTTATTTTTAGTTTCCAATATTCACTTCCATAAGTTTTAAATTTTCTCTCCCTTTCTCCCCACTCCTTCCCCAAGACAGTATGCAATTTGATATGGGCTCTACACATAAATTTTAATTAAGCATGTTTTCACACTAGTCATGTTGCATAGAAGAATTATAATGAATGAGAGAAACCATGAGAAAGAAAAACAAAACAAAACATAAAAAGAAAAGTGTCTTTCACTTTGTATTCTGACTCCATAGCCCTTTCTCTGGATGTGGATAGCATTTTCCATCATGAGTCCTTTGGAATCTTTTTGCCTCCTTCCATTGCTGAGAAAGGCTAAGTCTATCAAAATCAGTAATCATGCATTGTGGCTATTTGTAAAAACAATGATCTGATTTCGCTCCATTCACTCAGCATCAGTTCATATAAGTCTTTCCAGGATTTTCTGGAGTCTGCTTGTTCATCATTTCTTATAGCACAATAGTATTCCATTACATTCATATACCACAACTTTTTCAGCCATTCCCCAATTGATGCACATCCCTTCAATTTCCAGATCTTGGCCACCAAAAAAGGAGTTGCTACAAATAATTTTGTCCATGTGGTTCCTTTTCCCATTTTTATGATTTCTTTAGGATACATCCCTAAAAGCAGTATTACAGGGTCAAAGAGTATGCACATTTTTACAGCCCTTTGGTCATAGTTCAGAATTGCTCTCCAGAATAGTTGGTTCAGCTCACAGCAATGTTCCAACTTTCCCATATCTTCTCCAATATTTATAATTTTCTTGTTTTGTCATGTTAGCCAATCTGATAGGTATGATGTGGTACCTCAGAGTTGTTTTGATTTGCATCTCTCTAATCCACAGAGCATTTTTTTCATAGGACTAGATAGCTTTATTTCTTCCTCTGAAAACTACCTGTTCATATTCTTTGACCATTTATCAATTGGAGAATAACTTGTACTCTTGTAAAATTGACTCAGTTCTCTATATATTTTAGAAATGATACCTTTATCAGAGACACTAGCTGTAAAAATTTTTTCCCTTTTTCCTGCTTCCCTCCTAATCTTTGTTGTGTTGGCTTTGTGCAAAAACTTTTCAATTTAATGTAAACAAAATTATCCATTTTGCATTTCATAATGTTCTCTGTCTCTTGTTTGGTCACAAATTCCTCCATTCTCCATAAATTTACCTATTTTCGAAAAAAGCTTACATAATATTGTCATTATTCAATTCTTAAATATTTGATAGAATTCATGTGTAAATCCATATGGTCCTGGCAATTTTTACTTAAGTATCTCATTGATGACTTGTTTAATTTCTTTTTCTAAGTCTGGGTTTTTTTAAGTATTATTTTTCTCCTATTTAACCTTGGTAGTTTATATTTTTTGAGTATTCATCCATTTCACTTACATTTTCGGATTGACTGACACATTATTGGGCAAAATAACTCCTAATAATTGTTCTTATTTCTTCATTAGTGATAAATTCACTCTTTTCATTTTTGTGAATGGCAATTGGTTTTCTTCTTTATTAAAAAACTCATATTAAACAATATTTTTTGCATTTTATTAGCTTTCTCTCAAAAAAGAACCCCCAAGTTTATTTATAAGCTCAATTTTAAAAAATTCTATTTTATTTACCTCTCCCTTAATTTTCTGGATTTTCATTTTGACATTTAATTGAAGATTTTAATTTGTTCTTTCTCTAGTTTTTTTAATTGCATGCCCAGTTCAGTGATCTGTCTTTCTCTCTTTTATTGAAGCATGCATTTAGAGATATAAAATTTCCCAAGTACTGTTTGGGTGCATCCCACAGATTTTGGTATATTGTCTCATTGTCTTTTGTGAATTTGATTGTTTCTTTGATTTGTTCTTTGACTCACTCCATTCCTAAGATTAGATTTTTCAGTTTCCATTTAATTTTTAATCTATGATTCTAAGGCTCATAATTGAATGTAATTTTTATTTCATTATGGTTTGAAAAATGTAATATGATATTTCTTCTTTTCTGAATTTATTTATGAGGCTTTTATGAACTGAAGTATTTACAAATTTTATGAAGGTACCACATACAGGAGATAAAAATATATACTCTTTTCTATTCTATTCAATTTTCTCCAGAGGCCTATTATATCTAACCTTTCAAAGATTGTATTGATCTTTTTACTTCTTTATTATTTAGTTTATTTTTAGATTTATATAGCTCTGAGAGATGAAAGTGATGTCACCCACAACTATATTTTACTGTCAAGTTCCTCCTATAATTCATTTAACTTTTCTTCTAAGAATTTGGATTCTATGACATTTGGTCTATGTATGTTTATTATTATTTATTTACTGTCAGTGGTTACTCTTAGAAAGATATAGCTTCCTTGCTTATCTCTTTAAAATAGGTTTATTTTTGTTTTTGTTTTGTCTAAAATTATGTTTCTTGATTTTCTTGCATTGCTCTTATTTCTTTTCCCAATTTTTCCTTCACCTCTCTTATTTGATTTTCAAAATCCTTTTTGAGCTCTTTCATGATCTGAGACCATTTCATATTTTTTGGAGGTTAATAATATAGAATAATATATTCTGCTCCAGCCCCTTATTTTAACTCTGTGTGCGTCTCTGTTTCATGTATGTTTATTATAAAGAACATATTGTTTGATTATGGTTTCTAGTCCATTATGCTATCTGCTTCCATTCCATAAACAAGTTTATCCTAGAAGCAGGACTTGAAAGCCACTGAATCATCATCACCACCACCACCACTACCACCATCATCATTATTATTATCATTATCATTAGCAGCAGCAGCAGCAGCAGCAGCAGCAGCAGCAGCAGCAACGGATGCTTCCAGAAATCTCAGCCCACAGATGGTATGTGAGTTGAACATCTGGATCTCTTTGCTAGCACTGAGGCAGGACACTTTTTTCTTCACATATATACAGATCTGTTTCACAGTCTTAGGTAGCAGTCCTAGGGTGAAGAGGATTATTAGTACATAAAAGATTGCAGCCACAGTGGAGGGGGGCACCTTCGTCACAGTTCCAGGGCAGAAAAGAGTGCTTGTTTGTAGACCAGAGCACAGGCCATCAGAGTAGTAAACACATACACAGGCACACTCATATATACATGTGTACTTGAAGGAAAATCTCTCTGAAGACCTAGATAGAAGGAACATAATTGTTTATGACTTCAATCTATCTCTTTTAATTTAAATCTAAACAGAAAGATTAGCAAAAATATGAACAAACTAGAAACATTATATAAATTATATAAATATTGAATGAGATTCCAAATAAACATATTTAATTTTCAGAATTACCAAGTACACTTTTAAAATCGCACATGCTAGAATATAAATATCCTATAAATAAATGGAGAAATATTAAGTAAATTATTTGTAGACTTTAAAAAATAGGGTTTTTAATGTTTAATTTGTGGGAAAAAACAAGTACATTCATAACATGGTATAATAAAAAAGATGATTGTACATGAAAAGACAAATCTGTTATGTAAAATTTGTTATTTCTTTTAAGTATACAATAAAGTTATCTGTAATTTTAGTTTTTCCTTTGTTTTAATCTCCACCCCTGCCCTAGCGATGGCTGCCATTAAATACAAATATGTATATAAATATACAAAATTATTTTGCACATACTTCTGTTTTTCAGTTCTTTCTTTAGATGCAGATAGCATCTTCCTTCATATGTCCTTTCTAGTTAATTTATTTTTGTGTTTGTAATAGTCAAAATGACATATTTGCTCCAAGTTGTTCTTTAAACAATATTGTACACAGTATTCTCTTGGTTCTGTCCATTCTGCCCTTCATTATAGCATGCAAGTCTTTCCATGTTCTTCTTCTAAGATTATCAAGCTCATCATTTCTTAGATCATAGTAGTATTCTATCACAATTACACATCATAACTTGTTCAGCCATTCTGTAATTGATGAGTGTCCCCACAATTTGCATTTCTTTTCCATGACAAAGAAAACTGCTATAAGTATTTCAGCTGTTAAAAGTATTTTACTGGGTCAAAGGCAATTTAATAATTCTTTGGGTTCAGTTCCATATTGCTCTCCAAAATGGTTGGATCAGTTCACAGTTACACCAACAATGAATTAGTGTCCCAGTTTCTCCATGTCCCCTCCAACATTTGTTGCTTTTCCCTTCAGTCATTTTAATCCATATGATAGGTAAAAAATAATATCTTAAAGGTCTTTTAATTTGCATGTATTCAATTAATAATTTAGACTGTGTTTTCATAGGACTATAAATTGCTTTGATCTTTTCATTAAAACACTGACTATTTATATCCTTTGATCATTTATCAGTTGGGGAATGAGCCGTACTAAAATTGATTTTACTAGATTTTTATAGAGTTAAGATATGAAATCTTTAATTGAGAAAATATCTATAAATCCCCTCCTCCAATTTTTGCTTTCTTTCTGATTTTGGTTACTTATGTTTTATTTGTAAAACCCTTTTTAAATTTAATATAATAGAAATGATCTATTTTATATTTCACTCTGCTTTCTATTACTTCCTTATTCTTAGACTTTTTATTAAAAATAGCAATTCTGTGACATTAATATGACCAACTCCCTTTACCATTGCAGAATAAAACTTATGTGACTTGCAGAAAGCACTGCAACTAAGGGAACTAAGAAATTAAGTGACCTGAATGTGATCATGTAGCTATTTTATATTAAGAATGTACATGAACTCTGATCTTCCTGATTCTAAGCTTGACTTTCTTTCCACCAAGTTTTATCACTTCTCTTAAAAATTGAAATGAATGAATGAATGAACAAAGTAAAAAAAAAAAACTATTAGATGCCTGTTCTACTAAGTTTCAGGCACTTCGTTAAAACCTGAGGATACAAATAAAAAAGGAAAGACAGTTCCTAATTTCAAGGAGCTTAGATTCTATAAGAGGAAGCATAAACATAGAGCAAAATATCATCCAGGCCAGGGTGTTTTGATTTGGACCACAATACAACAAAGAGAGTAATGTGTAAAGGAAATATGAACAAAATTCATAGACTTTATGGAGATTAAATAATGATAAAAATTTCAAATTAGAAAAAAAATTTGGGAAAGAAAATAATAAAATGAGGAGACACTCTAAAGTTGGGGGCAACAGCTAAAGCAAATTTTAGGGAAAACAATATCTATGAGTATCTACATTAGCAAACAATAAAAAGATACTTGTTGAAGTGAGTAAATAACTAAAATAACCAGAAAATCAATACATACACAAAAGTTGCAATTGTGAAGAATAAAATAGGAAATAAATTGAAAATGAATTCCAGTCAACAAACTACAAAAGATTTATTTTCCAAAAGATCAATAAAATGGATAAAACAGTAGTGCGTATAACAAATAAAAAGAAAGTAAAATAGTCAAATTAAAAAAAATAAGGGGGGGGGGGGGAGCCAAGATGGCAGAGTGAGAGCAATGACTCATCTAAGCTTTTGGACAAACTCCTTCGGATACCTCTGAAAGGAAAATCTGACTAAATTTTGGAGGTGCGGGATCCAGTGGGAGACTGATGGTGATGAATTTGGAGCCCAGGTTGTACTGGAGGATCCACAGGAAGGATCTGTTCCATGGGGGTAAGCCCCCAGCACACAGCACAGCACAGTGGAGTGGAAGGGACCAGAGAAACCTGAGAGCTGAGGGGGAACCAGCAGAGTGGGAGACAAGCTGAACCAAGCTGGTGAGAGCCACTAAGCGCCAGGTGTCAGCTTAGCAGCTCCTGAGACCTTCAGCCTGAAGATTAAACTTTGGTAAGTCACCTACTTGAACTTGTGGGAGCCAGGATGGTGGAGTGATCAGTAAATGCTCTCTCCTCCCCCGCTGATGACTGTGAAAGAATCATAAAATATTTCCCCAGAAAAATCCTGGATCAGCAGGAACAGCAGAAGGGAGCAAATAGTCTCATAATACCTGAGGCTAGGAAAATAGCTAAGGGGGATTCCTCCTACTGTGGCTGAGGCAAACTGGAAGGACAGAGGACCCAGGGCAGAGAAAACTCGCACTAGGACCCAGGCAAACCTCAACACCAAGAGAGGAGCCAGGAGGGGTGGGAACACACATTAGCATCTAGGCATGCCTCAGCCCTACAGGGGAAACAGGAAGACAATAAGGAAGCTGGGATCACCATCCCCTCAGCTTGACTTTGCCTCAGTTCAGCTGAGGAGATCTCCTGTGACCAGACCACTCCTCCCACACACTTAACAAGCTAACCCTAGGGTTGATCCAGTAAAAAAAAAAACAAAAACAAAAACCTGCTTTTAGCTTTTTAACACATCAGCTCAACACAAAGTTCTGTAGCTTCTGACTGAAAGAATCAGAAGCTACAACACTCAGTCAACATCATGAACAGAAAAAGGCAGATGAAGAGTGAAAAAACCATAGAATCTTCTATGGGGATAAGGACCAAAACACAAACACTAAAGAGGTCAGAGCTGAAACTGTACTTCCATCTGAAACTTCAGAAGGGACTATGAACTTCTTGCAAGCACAAGCAGCTCTCCTGGAATAGCTGAAGAAGGAAATAGAAGAAAAACTGGCCAATGATTTTAAAATTATAAAAAAAGAATTCACTGATGAGAACATCACTTTGAAAAGGAAAATTGAACAAATGGAAAAGGAAGTTCAAAAATTAACTGGAGAGAATAATTCCCTAAAAAGAAGAGTTGATCAAATGGAAAAGGAAACCCAAAACCTAATTGAGAAAATTGGTCAAATGGAAAAGGAAACACAAAACCTAACTGGGAAAATTGGTCGAATGGAAAAGGAAGTACAAAAACTAACTGGAGAAAATAGCTCCTTAAAGGGAAAAATTGGTCAGATAGAAAAGGAGATGCAAAAGTTAACTGAAAAAAAAAACAATATGATAAAGATTAGAATTGGGCAAGTAGAAACTAATGACTCAATGAGGCAGCAAGAATCAGTCAAACAAAATCTAAAGAATGAAAAGATAGAAGAAAATGTAAAATATTTAATTGGAAAAACAACTGACCTGGAAAATAGATCCAGGAGAGAAAATTTAAGAATTATTGGCCTGCCAGAAACCCATGATGAAGAAAAGAGTCTGGACAATATCTTCCAGGAAATCATCAAGGAAAACTGCCCAGAAGTGCTAGATTCAGAAGGCAAAATAGTCATCGAAAGTATCCACTGTTCCCCTCCCGAAAGGGATCCCAAACTCAAAACCCCAAGAAATATTGTTGCCAAATTCCAGAATTATCAATTGAAGGAGAAAATACTACAAGCAGCCAGAAAGAAACCATTCAAATATCAAGTACATAGAGTCAGGATCACACAGGACCTTGCAGATTCTACGTTAAAAGATCGAAAGAATTGGAACTCAATATTCCGTAAGGCAAAGGAGTTGGGACTTCAACCAAGGATCAACTACCCAGCAAAGTTCAGCATAACATTTCAGGCAAGGAGAAAGTCATTCAATGAAATAAGGGATTTCCAGAGCTTCCTGACCAAAACGCCAGAACTCAATAGACAATTCCATCTTCAAATGCAGGTCTCAAGAGAATCATAAAAAGGTAAACAGGGGGGAAAAGACAAAAACAAAAACTTGTTACTCATTTAGGGCAAACTGTTTACCTCCCTACAAGGGAAGATGTTATCTGTTAATCTTGAGAATTGTGCAGATATTATGATAAAAGGGATATACACAGAGGGAATGGGTATAAAGTAAATGATGTCATGTCAAAAATATGATTTAAGTGTGAGAAGGGACTGTAATAGGAGGTGTGAAAAGGAGGAAGCAGAAAATGGCAAATTACATCACAGGAAGAAGTACAAAATTATAGTAGAGGGAAGGGGGGGGGGAGATGAGCATTGTTTGAGAGGTACTCTCATCTGGATTTGTTTAAAGGAGGGAACAATAAACTTAAGTAGATAATCCTAACTAGCTCTATAGGCAGTAGGAGGGGTAGGGGGAAGAAAGGGGAGAGAGGGTAAAAGGGAGGGAAGAAGCAATAAGAGTAAAGGGGAGTAAAAGGGAGGCGGGCTAAAAGAAGGAGGGGAAGGCTGCAGGAGGAGGGGGTGAAAAGTGAATACTATTGAGAAGGGGAAGGGAGATGGGAGAGCTAATAGCACAAATGGCGGGAAAGAGGGTGGAGGGAAATACACAGATTGTAATCATAACTGTGAATGTGAATGGAATGAATTCTCCCATAAAAAGGAGACGAATAGCAAGTTGGATTAAAAGCCATAATCCAACGATATGCTGCTTACAAGAAACACATTTGAAATGGGGGGGATACACATAGGATAAAGGTCAAAGAATGCAGCAGAATATATTGTGCTTCAGCTGATGTAAGAAAGGCAGGAGTAGCAATCCTAATCTCAGACAAAGCAAAAGCAGAAATAGATCTAATCAAAAAGGATAAGGATGGAAACTATATCCTGCTAAAAGGCACCATAGACAATGAAGCAATATCATTACTAAATATGTATGCTCCAAGTGGTATAGCATCCAGATTCTTAGAGGAGAGGTTGGGGGAGTTGAAGGAAGAAATTGACAGCAAAACTATACTAATGGGGGACATCAACCTCCCCCTCTCTGAACTTGATAAATCTAACCTCAAAATAAACAAGAAAGAGGTTAAGGAGGTAAATAAAACTCTGGATAAGGTAGATATGATAGATCTTTGGAGAAAACTAAATGGGAATAGAAAGGAATATACCTTTTTCTCAGCGGTACATGGAACATTTACAAAAATTGACCATGTACTAGGACATAAAAAATCTCACAATCCAGTGCAGAAAGGAAGAGATAATCAATGCATCCTTCTCAGATCATAATGCATTAAAAATTACATGTAATAAAAGGCCATGGAAAGAGAAACCAAAAATCAATTGGAAACTAAATAATCTAATCCTAAAGAGGGATTGGGTTAAAGAAGAAATCATAGAAACAATCAACAATTTAATTCAAGAGAATGACAATAATGAGACAACATACCAAATCTTATGGGATACTGCAAAAGCAGTTCTTAGGGGAAGTTTTATATCTTTGAATGCCTACATAAATAAAATAAAGAAAGAAGAGATCAATGACTTGGGCTTGCAGTTGAAAAAGTCAGAAAAAGAACAAATTGAAAATTCCCAAGTAAATACCAAATTAGAAATACTGAAAACCAAATGAGAGATTAATAAAATTGAAATTCAGAAAACTGTTGAATTAATAAATAAAACCAATAACTGGTTTTATGAAAAAACTAATAAAATTGATAAACCTTTGGTCAATCTGTTTAAAAAAAAGAAAGAAGGAAATCAAATTACTAATATTAAAAATGAAAGGGGTGAACTGACCTCCAATGAGGAGGAAATTAAAACAATAATTAGAAACTACTTTGCCCAACTTTATGCCCACAAATTTGATAATCTAAACGAGATGGATGAATATTTTAAAAAATACAAATTGCCCAGATTAACAGAAGAGGAAGTTGAACACTTAAACAACCCCATCTCAGAAAAAGAAATTGAACAAGCCATCAATGAACTCCCTAGGAAAAAATCTCCAGGGTCAGATGGATTCACAAGTGAATTCTATCAAACATTTAAAGAACAGTTAATTCCAATACTATATAGACTATTTTTGAAAATTGGGGAAGAAGGAGTCCTCCCAAATTCTTTCTATGATATAAATATGGTTTTGATACCCAAACCAGGAAGAGACAAAACAGAGAAAGAAAATTATAGACCAATTTCCCTAATGAATATAGATGCAAAAATTTTAAATAAGATTTTAGCAAAACGAATACAGCATCTTATCAAGAGATTAATACATTATGATCAGGTAGGATTCATACCAGGATTACAGGGCTGGTTCAATATTAGGAAAACTATTAGCATTATCGATCACATCAACAACAAAGCTAACAAAAACCACATGATTATCTCAATAGATGCAGAAAAAGCTTTTGACAAAATACAACACCCGTTCCTACTAAAAACACTGGAGAACGTAGGAATAAAGGGAACTTTCCATAAAATAATAAGCAGTATCTATCTAAAACCTTCAGCAAGCATTATATGCAATGGGGATAAGCTAGATGCATTCCCAATAAGATCAGGGGTGAAACAAGGTTGTCCATTATCACCACTATTATTCAATATGGTACTAGAAATGTTATCTGTAGCAATTAGACAAGATAAAGAAATTGAAGGAATAAGAATAGGCAAAGAAGAAACTAAGTTATCACTCTTTGCAGATGATATGATGATTTACTTAGAGAATCCCAGAGATTCAAGTAAAAAACTACTTGAAATAATAAACAACTTTGGCAAAGTTGCAGGTTACAAAATAAACCCACACAAATCTTCTGCATTCCTATATGTTAGCAATGAAGTCCAACAGCAAGAGATAGAAAGAGAAATCCCAATTAAAGCTAGGGTAGACACTATAAAATACTTAGGAGTTTACCTGCCAAAACTAACCCAGGGATTATATGAACACAATTACAAGACACTTTTTGCACAAATAAAGTCAGATTTAAGTAAGTGGAAAAACATCAGTTGCTCATGGGTAGGCCATGCTAATATAATAAAAATGACAATTCTACCTAAATTAATTTACTTATTTAGTGCCATACCAATGAAACTATCAGATAATTATTTTCTAGAGCTGGATAAAATAATATCAAAATTCATTTGGAAGAACAAAAGGTCCAGAATATCAAAGGGACTAATGAAAAGAAATGCTTGGGAAGGTGGCCTAGTGCTACCAGACCTCAAATTGTACTATAAAGCAGCAATTATCAAAACCACTTGGTATTGGCTAAGAAACAGAGAGGTAGACAGGTGGAATAGACTTGACACTCAAGACTCAGTAGGCAAGGAATATAGCAACCTCCTGTTTGATAAACCCAAGGACCCCAGCTTCTGGGAGAAGAACTCACTGTTTGACAAAAATTGCTGGGAAAACTGGATAACAGTGTGGCAGAAATTAGGCATAGTCCCATACCTGACACCTTACACAAGAATAAAGTCCAAATGGGTACATGATTTAGGTATAAAGACTGATATCATGAATAAACTGGAGAAGCAAGCAATAGTGTATTTATCAGATTTATGGAGAAGGAAAGAATTTTTTACTAAAGAAGAGACAGAAAGCATTATGAAATGCAAAATGGATAATTTTGATTACATTAAACTAAGAAGTTTTTGCACAACCAAACCCAATGCAACCAAAATTCGGAGGGATGTAGTAAATTGGGAAAGAATTTTTATGGCTAAGCTTGGGGATAAAGGCCCCATTTCTAGAATATATAGAGAACTGACCCATATTTATAATCATACAAGTCATTCCCCAATAGATAAATGGTCAAAGGATATGAACAGGCACTTTTCGGAAGAAGAAATTAAAGACATCTATAATCATATGAAAAAATGCTCTAAATCACTTTTGATTAGAGAGATGCAAATCAAAACAACTCTGAGGTACCACATCACACCTATGAGATTGGCAAACATGACAGAACAAGAAAATGATAAATGCTGGAGAGGATGTGGGAGAGTTGGGACACTAATTCATTGTTGGTGGAGTTGTGAGCTCATCCAACCATTCTGGAGAGCAATTTGGAACTATGCCCAAAGGGCTACAAAAATGTGCATACCCTTTGACCCAGCAATATCGCTACTAAGACTGTATCCCCAAGAGATCATAAAAATGGCAAAGGTTCCCACATGTACAAAAATATTTATAGCAGCACTCTTTGTAGTTGCCAAAAACTGGAAGTCAAGGGGATGCCCATCAATTGGGGAATGGCTGAATAAATTATGGTATATGAATGTAATGGAGTACTATTGTGCCATAAGAAATGATGAACAAGAAGACTTCAGAGAGGCCTGGAAGGACTTATATGATCTGATGCTGAGTGAAAGGAGCAGAGCCAGGAGAACTTTGTGCACAGCAACAACCACAGTGTGCAAGAGATTTTTTTCTGGTAGACTAGGAATTTCGTAATAACACAAAAACTTTTTTTAAGAAAAAATCCTAGTGGTGGTTTTCTTAGGCAAAATGCCTTCTACACTCAGAGAAAGAAATATGGAAGTCATTTGCAGAATGTAGCAGATCATGTGTGTGTGTGTGTGTGTGTGTGTGTGTGTGTGTGTTTGTGTATCATATTTTGATTTGTTATATGATTTCTTCCATTTATTTTAGTTCGACTACATAGCATGAGTATAGTGAAAATGTACTCAATAAGAAAGTATATGTAGAACCCATACAGAATTGTATGCGGTCGTGAGGATGAAGGGGGGTAGTGGTGGGTAGGTGTGGGGAGAGGGGATAAAATCTTAATTTTATGGCAGTGATTGTAAAGCATTAAAAAATAATAAAATTTAATTAAAAAAATAAGGAACATAAAAATCATCATTCTGCTATACCCAGTTATATGCCAACAAATTGAAAAGAAAAATGAATTACAAAAATATTAAATATCCAAATTTATATAACGGGAGATAGAGTAGCTAAACCACTTGATCTGTGAAAAAGCATTTGAGTTAGCTGTGAATTAATTTTCTCAAACAAACATGGTCATTCTTGTCAAAAAATGGAATAAAAAACTGAGAAAGAAAACTGTAGACCAATGTCACTAATAAAATAATAGCAAAAAGATCAATTAACATTTTGTAATTATTGTTTCTATTCCTATTCATATAAAGCAATGCAAAGATGTTTTGATATTAGGAATATTATAATCATTAACATCTAAAGTAAAAAAAATCACATGATTGTATCAATGAAGCAAAAAGCCTTTGGAACATGTAGTATTTTTATATTTAAAAATTCTTTTAAGTATAGAAGTGAAAAATATTTTCTTAATATGTTCAATAATATCTACTAAAAATAACATCTTTCAAAAACTAAGACCTAAAGTGATTTGTAATGGAGCAGTACTGGAAGTTTTTCCAATAAGATAAGAAAGCATACTTCCCCTTTAACCAAGGATGCACACTGTGTTCACTATTGACATAATAATAGAAATGTTAGATGCATCAATAAGAAAAATAAATTGAGATATCAGCTTAGGAAAAGAGGAATTAAGATTTTGTGATTGCATATAGTATTATGATTTACTTAAATAATTCGAGAGAATCAATAATTTAGGAAGATAAATTCCATTTAAAACAAGAAAAATGTATTAAACATTAGGAAATGAACCTCTCAGAGCAAATTTAAGAAGGGTACATAGAACTACAAAATATTTCTACTGACTTAAAAGAAGACCTAAATAATCTGAAAACTATTAAATGTTTAGGAAAAGGCTGCATCACTGTAGAAAAATCAAAATACTACGCAGATTTATCCACAGATTTAGTGCTACAATAATTCAATTAGCAAAAGGATATTTTGTAGAGCCAAACAAAATACTATATTTATTTTAATCAATGAGGTTAAAGGAGAGGAAATGAGGCTTGATATTGCCAAATCTTAAACTATATTACAAAGCAATAATTATCAGAATTATTTGATAATAGCATATTTTTAAATGTTGAAAATTTGATTAGTGGAATAGAACAGAAAAGATAAAAGAGATAATATAAATTACATGTTGAGCAGTGGAAATGTGGTTCTCCCCAGTTCAGTTGATGAAATAAAAGTGAGTAATGAGCAATTAGTAGAAATAATGAGATACTATTATAACAATATTTTAAAAAAAACCTAAACCCTATATGAAAAATGCAAAAATTTTCCATGACAGAATTATAGGGCCTATTTACTACTGTCTAGTTGAAGACAAATTTGACTGCAGGAGCCATTATAAGACCAAGATTTCCATCTCTAGAGGCATTCCAAGCAGGAAATAGCTTTCTAGAGTACTGTCTTTGTCCCTCTACCAGAAATTAGCTGATAGAGGAGGGTTCTTTTCTTCCTCTAGCTCTCCAATGGCCTTGGCATTTTACAAGATAACTATTTGCATGAGATGAATCACTGTGTCCAGCAGGGAGCAAAGAGTAGGAGAGATATATATAATGGGGAAAATCTATAATTGAATACATCTGGTATTAAGCTTACAAACCTTTTGACTACAGGAAATTACCACCAAGAGTAGGGACATTGCAAGGATATAATATCTCCCCAGCTTCATGCCAATTCCAGACAGGATTCATTTGTCCACTTGCATTCAGTCAGGCTTAAAGTCTGCCAGGTGCCAGTGGGGAAATTGAGTCAAGAGAATCCCACCTCAGCCCATGCTGAACAGCCTCTCTCCTACCCTTCTCTTGAGATCACCTTATGCAATTCATACCAGCATCTCACCAGCTTACTGGCCTCATGGATTGGAGGCTCAGATCAACTTTCTTGCTACCCATACCTGGAGTTAGACTCAGAAGAACAGTCACTTAATAGTCCCATAGCACCTAAAAAATGGCAAGTTCCAAAATCCAGGTTTCAAATATAATTATAATTTCACTTTGGCTAAGGAACATCCTTTGAGGCAAGTCTTAAGTGGCTTACATGCCTTTCTATACATGTTCTAGTTCCTGATTAAATAGCAATCATAAGATCAAATTTACCATTGAAACCTTAACTTTTCCATCAATGCCAAATATTACCCAGGGTTACCTTCCTCTAGGAAATTTAGACTGAAATTCTTTTCCCCAAACTAAAGATGTCATTGATTTATTCTCAGTAATTAATTCAGTCAATTTTTTTAATACTAATTGCTTTTACCTTAATTTGTAACATGTCCAATTTTTCTCCCCATCACTCCCCTCCCCCTGTTTCCTAATACCTTGCATTCTGATTACTCCTTCCTTAAATGTACCCTCCCTTCTATCACACCCCACCCTTCCCTTATCCCCTTCTTCTCTCTTTTCTTGCAGGGCAAAATAAATTTCTATACCTCATTCCCTGTAGTTCTAATGTCTTGATTATATGAAATAAAAATTCTCAACATTTGTTGCTAATACTTTGAATTCCAACTTCTCTCCCTCCCCGCTTCCCTTTGTAGCCCCACTGAGAAGGGAAGCAGTTCTATACAGACTAAACATGTGCTCTTTTGCAATAATCATGTTGTGTAATACTAATTATATTTCCCTCTGTCCTACTCTATCCCCGTTTATTTTTTTCCACAATTGACCTTGTCCCTTCTTGAAAGTGTTTATTTCTAGTGACTCCCTTCTCCCATTTGCCCTCACTTCTAATATTCCCCTCACCCTGCTTGTCAACTCCTCTCCTACTTTCCTGTGGTGTGATAAAAATTTTCATATCAAATTTAGTGAGCATGTTATTCTCTCCTTCAGCCACATGTGGAGAGAGCAGCTTCATTTTTGCCCTCTCCCCTTCTCCCTTTTCTCTTCCATTGAATAAAATTTTTCTTATCTGTTTTGAGTTATAGCCTGCCTCATTCAATTTTTTTTCTTTCTCTTACTAGTATTTTCCTCCTCCACCCCTCAATTTTTATTTTATTTTACTTTTTTTGTGTGTGGATATCATCTCTTCTGAAATAACACATCCTATACTCTCTATCTATGTGCGTGTGTGTGTGTGTATGTACAATCTCTCCATCTACCCAAATACTGAGAAAAGATTCAAGAGTTAAAAATATTTTCTTTTCATGTAGTAATGTAAACAGTTCAACTTTAGAGAGTCTTTTATGATTTTTATTTCCTGTTTACCTTTTCATGCTTCTCTTGATTCTTGTAAAGTCAAATTTTCTATACAGATCTGGTCTTCTCCTCAATATGAATGATCGAAAGTCCTCTATATCATTGAATGACCATTTATTCCCTTGAAGTATTATACTCAGACTTGCTGGGTAGGTGATTCTTGGTTTCAATCCCAGTTCCTTTGACCTCTTGAATATCCCATTCCTAGCCCTTCTATCTCTTAAAGTTGAAGCTGCCAGATCCTGTGTTATTTTGATTGTAGTTCCCAAGTACTCAAATTGTTTCTTTCTAACTGCTAGCAGTATTATCTCCTTTATCTGGGAACTCTGAAATTTGGCCACAACATTCCTAGGAGTTTCTCTGTTTGGTTCTCTTTCAGGGGGTGATCGGCGAATTCTTTCAATATTTATTTTGTCCTCTGGTTCTAGAACATCAGGGCAGTTTTCCTTGATAATTTCATGGAAGATAATATCTAGCCTCTTTTTTTGATCATGGCTTTCAGGTAGTCCCATAATTTTTAAATTGTTTCTTCTGGATCTATTTTCCAGGTCAGTTGTTTTTCCAATGAGATGTTTCACATTATCTTCTATTTTTTCATACTTTTGGTTTTGTTTACTAACTGCTTGGTTTAACTCACAGTCATTCATTTCCCTGAACTCAATTCTCTCTTTCAAAGAATTATTTTGTTCAGTGAGCTTTTGAATCTTCCCCTCCATTTGGTTAATTCTGCTTTTTAAAGCCTCCTTCTCTTCATTGTCTTTTTGGACCTCTTTTTCCAATTGAGTTAACCTCTTTTTAAAGCTGCTATTTTCCTCAGTATTTTTTTGGTTCTCCTTTAGTAAGATGCTAACTTGTTTTTTAAGGTCTTCTACTGACTGAGCCCACTTTAAGTTCCCTTTGAGCCCCTGGAGGCAGAGGCCTTGACTTCCTCTAACAGTATGCCTTGTTCTTCCTCATCTGAAAGAATGGGGGAAGACACCTGTTCTCCAAGAATGAAACCTTCTATGGTTTTATTTTTTCCCCTTTTTTGGGCATTTTCCCAGCCAGTTACTTGACTTCTGAGTTTCCTCTCCACAACCACCTGGCCCCCAGTTCCGCCAAGCCAGCACTGGGGGCTGAGATTCAGAAGAGCTGCTCCCTAGCCTCAGGGGTTTTAGTCGGGGGGGGGGGGGCAGGGCTGCTATTCAGTGTGAGATTAAGATCAGCTGCTCAGGTGGGGGCAGGGCAGTGACACAGGGCTCAGTTGCCTCAGGGGGTTTACGATGAGACCTTCACCAATGGATGCAGGCTACTGCCTGCTTTGGGTGCCCCATCTGCTGTTGCCTCTACTGCTGCCTCCTGAGGGGGCCTGAGTTATGAGGACACTCCACTCCCCTCTCAGCCAGCCAAAAAGACCCTCTCACTGACCTTTGGTGGCTGTGAGTTGAGGGATCCCCACTGATGCTGGAGATTCTGTCCCTGAAGCCTGCTCAGATCTGCTCCTCTCAGTGCCATGTGGCCAAGGCAGGGCTGGGCTCTGCTGCGCATCCAGTGTGACAGATCTTTCCCGCTGGTTTTTCAGGTCTCTCTGGGACAGAAATCTCATCCACTCCATTGTTCTGTGGCTTCTGCTGCTCTGCTGCACCATTGGCTGCTCAGAGAGAGGGCTGGAACTACTGTCATGTCCCAGGGCAGTGGAGGAGTCTGGCTTGGGGCTGGAGGGGTGGGAGGTGTGTGTATGAGTGATGGAGAAAGGAGAGCCATTTTTCTTGAAGAGGACCAAAATGATACTGCTATGTTGGGGTCAATGTAAAGTGTGTTTAAGTGTGACTGATTACACCAATATGAGTTGGGCAGGCTCTACCACAGGTTGGGCACAAATAGTCCATGTGAACATTTGGAGTAGAGATGTCTCTAAATTTGTGCATCTCATAGGTCTTTTGAACTACTGCAATTCTGCTTTTGTCATAGAGTACAGCACATTCTTTGATGTGGGCATGCTATGTCAGGTAGTTCTGTGCCAGTGTGTCCCATGTCTCACAATCAGTCACAAAGTCCTTCAGAGAAACTTTGATAGTGTCCTTGTATTGCTTCTTCTGACTTCCATGTGAGTACTTTCTTTGTGTGAGTTTTCAATAAAAATCTTTAAGTCAAAAATACCTTTGGCATTCAAACAACATAGCCAGCCTATCAAAGTTGCACACTCTACAGTAGCATTTGATTGCTTGGCAGTTCAGCTCCAGAAAAACCCTTTTTATTTGGTACCTTATCTTTTACCTTGAATACCATTGTTTATATTGATATCAGTATATTTATTCATATCAATTTCTAACTTTTCATCCTGTCTATTGCAATTAAAGTCTGTACCTCAAATCCACTAATTTGGCATGCATCATATTCTGCTTTTCATTGTTCATTTTGTTTGTTTTGTCATGTAAAGAAAACCCTTACTATTACATATTAGAATACTAAATAGTAAAATACTTCTCTGTACTTTGTACCAAGTCAAAGTATGGAAAAGGATCAACTGTCATTCAAAAAAATCTCTAGGGCCTCTAAGTATGGACAGTTTCTCACAGATATTTATAGTACACAAAAAACACATAATCATGGCACATCCAGTCAAGACCTTGGGAGAAGTTTGTAGTATATTAGGATTTAGAAGACAGAAATCTTTTGATCTGCTAGTGTGTCATTGATCTTCAGATTCTAAGATAAGGCAGATTCTCTTTTAATTTGCTTAACATAAGCAGTGGAAAAAAAAGGTAAAATACAGATATAATTTCCCATTTGATTCTGGAGTGGAAGCAAATTCTAAAATGACATTCTTCATGTCAAGGAGGATAATGCCTCCTCTATTGCCACAGTTTGCTTGTGTGCTGTTTTTTTTGGGGGGGTGACAAAGGTGGGGGAATGTTTTTGTTTTGTTTTTGGTCTGGACATGTAATTTAATTGCTGTCTTAAAAAAGTATCCTGGGGTACTGCAAGGTTAAGTGATTTGTCACCAACCTGGCCAGTATGTACCTGAGATGTCATTTAAACCTTGGTTTTTCTTATTATGCCATAGTACTTCACCACTGAAATTCATTCCTGAAGCCTTTCCATGGCATAGGGCCGACTCCAAGTTCTTTAAGTCTATGCCAGCAAATGAAAAATTCTCACAATTTCTACCAGATTGCAAAAGTTTTAAATATAGGGTCAGTAATGGACTCTATACTTTTTATTGAATTTGCCTAGTTAATTCTAGAAGGATTCATCACTAGATTCAAGACATAATGGCATGCTTGATATCAACAACTCCTTAAACCATCTACTGAGACATGAAGGACTGTGATCTGAAAAGATCAACTTCTCTATGGAAATCTCCATCTCAATATCTAGACATGAATTCCTTGAAGGTGGACATTATATTTCATATTGATCCTTGTAAATTACTTAGTGGATGAAAATTTTTGTTTCCAACAATACCTTTACAGAAAGAAGAAATTGAAAAGCAATTTTTCTGCTTTGCAAACTGTACATTTATAACATGCAGAAGAGTGGTAAAGACCAGAGATTTAGAGCTAAAAGAGTTCTTTCAAGTTATTTAGTTCAGTCACCTAGTTTTACAGATGAAGAAACTAATAGAACTTAAGTTACTTGTCCAAAATCAGATTGATGGTACTGGTTAGTAGCAGAATTGAGGTTCGATCCTGATTCCTCTGACTCAAAATCCACTTCTCAGTTCACTATACTATTCCAAATTATTACTAGATATCTTTATGATAATTATCTGCAATGAAAATATTTTCACCCTTTATAAATATGAAAAATAATTTACTAGAATTGTCTTCTTATACCTGATTTGCTGGCTCATTTTATGGCATACATCTGAATATTATAACTATAATCTGGCCTTTTTGTATGTTCTCTTTTGACTCCATCTCCTTAATTTTTTAAAATGCATTTTATATGACTTCGCTCTCTGAACTAAGAAGAACAATGTCTTCCTCTTTACTTCCCTCTCCATTTGATTGAATGAACATAGGCTTTATGTTATGTTCTTTCTAATTAGGCAAAGCTGAGACTCTTTCTTCATATGCCAAAATGCTCATAAGTAGTTGGATACTATTGATCTTAATTTTCTTTCTGTTCTAAGTGGCCAAAAATATACATTATTACACATTTATTTATGCTTTTTTTTTTTTTTTTTTTGCAAATGCCCCAAATGCCGTCCATAAACTAAACCAAATTTGCATGTGGGGTATATTGTTTATTTCCTTTCCAGAGTTTAGAATTCTAAGTATAAACATGCCTTTTGGATTACCTACTAAGTCAGATATGAATAATCAGAACAATCTCACTGCCAGCAAATCTCAAGTACTCTATGGCCCTGTGGTGAGTAAAAAAAATGAAGAAATAAATATTTTTCAGAGTAATTATCTCTATATGGTTCCTCAATAGTGTTTCTGTTACAATAGATGAGAATAAATGTAATAATGTTATTAAGTACAGCACAGGAAGGAGAATATCTTCCAAGAGGAAGAGAAACTCACAGGACATAACAACCAAAAAATGTCAGCAGTAAAACCCTTGATCATAGTGGCCTGTACATAACTGCATAAAACATTGGTAGTATCTTAAAATAACTGATTTATGAAGATAAAATCAACATTATATATGTATATACAATTTTATATATATACACACATATATATATATGTAACTAATACTTGAAGGGATGAGGATTGTGACTAGAATATTCTCATGGATGAAAATAGCATATGTAAAGAAACAGAATAGATTAAAAAGGGTGTGAAAGAACTTGTACATTGAGACATACTTCTGTGAAAAAATCCAAACCTTGAAGTGAAGAGATTAGTGGGGAACATTTTGAACCAATGGAAGGAGAAACAGAAATAATGATACTGGGAAGGATGTTAGAGAAAATTCATCTAGAAAGCTCTTTCTAAAGATGAGGAGAAGCAGGATATAGTGGTATAGTGGAAAGTGTACTAGACTTGGACTCAGGAAGAATGATATTCAAAGCTCGTGTCAGATGTGTACTAATTGTGTGTCTCTGAGTTTTCTTTCTCTAGTCTTCAGTTTATCTTTAAAATGTGGTGTTTGGAGTTGAAGATCTCTAAGGTTTTTCCCAGCTCTAAATCTGATATTCTGAAGGCTCTATGAAGAAAGCAGTTGTTTATTCTCTAAGGAATGATGTCATGGGTCCCAAGTACTATTATGTGGGGATACATTCATTAAGACTTACAGAAAGAAGAGAAGAATACTAGTGGTTTATGACTCCATGTTGTGGAGAACCAACATAACTGTTTCCCAATTTGATGACAATTATTAAGAGGTCAACTGTCTTCCTAGAATATATATCCAAAATATAACAGAGGACCTTCCAAGACTTTACAGTGGATGGTTACTGTGTACTTCTGGTAAACAACATAGGCACAAAAATGTTATAAAAAGAATCATAGAAAACACTGGCAAAGATTATTTGAAAGATCACAGAGATTAAAAAAACTCTCCCTCAAAGTGAATAAAAAAATCCCAATTTTCCAAAAAAAGGGGGAGGTAGAATAGGATCTGCATATTATAATCCAGTCAATTTGACTTAATATATAATATCATAAATGATTGGAAAGCATCTAGACCCCCAGTTGGATCACTGCCTTGTCATAGTAGAGGGGTTTGTGTAGCTCAATGAAACTATGAGCTATACCATGCAGGGTTATCAATGATGAGTAGGTCATAGAGAAAGATCTTAACATCACTAATAATCATGATGGTGTAGTTACTGATCTAAAGTCAGACATATTGCCAAAACAGTATTTCCAAAGTTCCAGACTGAATTTGCAACCCCTTCCTCAAAAGAAATCAAAACAAAAACCTTGTAACTCTTTTAGTTCTAAGATAAAATAGAAAATTTTCAAACTGATATTTTTTAATTTAAATTTTAATCCATTTTCTCTCCCTCCCACCCTCAATGAAGTCAAGAAGCCTTGCTAATGATAAGGTTAGTGGAAGTGATGGACTTTCAGCTGAGCTAATTAAAATCATGAAAGATAATTCTGTTAGAATGCTGCACTAAATATGTCAGCAAATTTGAAAAACTCAGCAATGGCCACTGAGTTGGAAAAGATTAGTTTATGTTCCAATTCTAAAGAAGGACAATGTTAAGCACTATTAAAATTACCAAGCAATTGTGCTCATTTCACATGCCAGCAAGGTTATGCTTAAGATTCTGTAAACTAGGCTTCAGCAATATAAGAACTGAGAATTACCAGAAGAGCAGACTGGTTTTCAAATAGGCAGAGGAACTAGAGACCAAATTGCCAACATTTTCTGGATTATGGAGAGAAAAGGGAATTGCAGAAAAAAACAAACAAACAAACATCTACTACTTCATTTACTACACTAAAACCTTTGAATGGTAGATCAAAACAAAGCGTGGTAAATATTGAAAGGGATAGAAGTATCAGATCATCTTGTCTCCTGGGGAATCCATATGAACCAAGAAGCAATACCTAGAACTAAACATGGAACAACTGATTTGTTTAGGATGGAAAAGGAGTACATCCAGGCTGCATATTGTCACATTTATTTAACTTATATTTGGAATATTTAATTGCCAGACTGAATGAATCAAAAGCTAGAATTAAGGTTGCTAGGAGAAATATCAACAATATCACATATGCAGATGATACTACTCTGATGGTAAAAAGTGAAGAGGAATTAAGAAGCTTCTTAATAGGGAGGAAAGAAGAGAATGTAAAAGGTGACTTGAAGTTTAACATTAAACAAAAAACAGGTCTTGGTAAATGGTCTCATCAATTCCTGGCAAATAATGGGAAAAGAAATGGAAACAGTTTTAGATTTTATATTCTTGGACTCAAAGATCACTGAAGCTATGAAACTAAAAAACACTTGTTCTTTGGAAGGAAAGCTATAGAAAATCTACACAGCATATGAAAAAACAGATACATCCCCTTCCTGACAAAGATCTATGCAGTTAAAGCTATGGTTTTTCTAGTAACAATGTATAGCTGTGAAAATTGTACTATAAGGAAAGCTGAGCACCACAGAATAGACACATTCAAATTGTGGTGCTGAAAAAAGCTTTTGAAAGGTCCTTGGACTGCAAGGAAATCATATTAGTTGATACCTGATGTAGGGAAAAATTGAAGGTAAAAGGAAAAGGGAATGGCAGATGATGAGATAGCATCACGGAAACAATGAACATAAAATTGGACAGACTTTGAGAGATAATGGAGCATAGAAAGACCTAGTGTGCTGTGATTCATGGAGTACTAAAGAATTGGACATAACTAAGGACTGAATAACAAGCATCTTGAAAAAAGAAGCTGTGATCACAAAGAACCTACTGAGTTTCATCATGATCAAATCATTCCAAATGGACTTTATTTATATTTATTTTAATATTTTTTTGTAAAAATGGTAGTTCAGGGAATTCTGAAATTATAATTCCTAGATTACATAGTCAGCCATATTATCTTTTCTTCTCTTTCATCATGAACTGCCTATTAAATATTTTAAAATGGATGCTCCATAGGGTTAAGTGACTCACCCAGGGTCACACAGCTAGTAAGTGTCTGAGGTCAGATTTGAACTCAAGAAGATGAGTCTGGCACTCCATACACTGTATCATGTAGTTGGCTTCCTAACAATTACAATTGTCCATATATGGAATGGGATATCTCAAGAGCTGATGAGTTCCCCCTTTGAACCTTTTCAAGTAGAGGTCTGAGAACCACTTGTCCTAAGCATTTTAGTGAGGATATCTTTCTGCTTGGATAAGTGATCTCCAAAGTGAGTGATATGAAACCTGAGAGAACCATGGTCTTACCTCAAAGAGATCACACACTCCATGTGGTATGCGATCAACCTATTGAGGATGAGAAGATAGATTGCATCTCACCCTTTTTTGGATAGGCAGTTATGGATCCGGTTTCCAAAACAACCACATCCTCCAATATTCTCACACTTTGCCCCTTACCTCTATGATAGAACCTCAATACCTGGATTGTTAGAATAGGGTCCTAACTGGTCTCCCAGCCTCAACACGCTTTGATCCATTCTCCATATAACTATAAAAATCATTTTCCTAAAACACAAATATGACTATTTAATTCCTCTGCTCAACAAATTCTATTGTCTTTTAATTGACTCTAGAATGAAATATTCATCTTTACTTACTTAAAAAAAAACTGTTTTGTGTGTATTTATAACATACGTTAGTACCATCATATTTGCAAATAACTTCATGTACAAGCAAATCTATATCAGAAGTGGATGCTCAAGTTTTCAATGATATGATTTCATAAACACCAATGATAACTACTGAATGACATGGCAGAATAGTTCCCTTCTAATTTTCAAATTCTGTGAGTGCTTTGATCAGCTTTGAAGCTGATTGAAGTCAATGCTTCTCTCCTTTGTGTAAATGAATGTTATTTTTAGTTTCTTTTTTCTTTGAAAACTCCAGGGTAAGAAATGGAATTATCAGGCAAGTGGTAGGAATAGAGGAGTATCCTGATAAATGTTTGACAACCACCTCTTCAGAAAAAGTAAGATTGATATTATGTTTATGTTTAATCTGCCTTATAAACATTTTTCCATCACTTTCTTAAGTATAGAAAATAAAAAAATAAATCAAGTCTTGATATATAATATATGTTGATTTCTGAGGTGTAGAGACTTACACTGAAAATTTAATTGGTTTTCCAGATAGAGGTGACTCCAGCACATCCTTGGAGAACTGACATTTATTTAGATACCTTTCAGAAATCTCAAGTTGAAAGTTGTAAAGAACTATTGTCCAACAACTATCATTATTTCATGCTTTCAAAATTTAGATCTTGTCCCCTGGTCTTATCTAGGTGTTCCTTTTAGTCCTTTGTTTCCAGACAACTTGGTAACTAGGCAAAAGTTGTTTATGTTTCTAAAAATAGACTTTCATGTAAAGTAATAAATTTCTACAATTCTTAACTAAATTACCTTTAATTTCTTCTTCTTTTCTTTCTTCTTGTAGTTACCTATATAAGAAAGCTATAATAAACTACTATTGCTTCATTAATAAAGAATTTATCTTAGTTTACTATTGAGAATATTATGCATTAGGCTATTGCCCTTAAGGGGAACACTTCTATTGGTTTCATATATTTGTTAATGTATCTTTCCCTGGAGTGGGAAAGAATTCCAGATTAAGTCAAGGAAAGAGATAGATTATTCATTTTTGTCTTCTCTACCATATGAAAAGAATTTGATATTTCTTCCTTTATTTTTCTGTAGCGATGAAAACAAATTGTAATGACCTAATTGATACTTGAGAGTTATGGATGGAACAGTTTACCTACTACCATTTTGAGTATAATGTCATTAAAATTAATGGGAACCATCCTCTTTAATTGTGACTATCCACTAGATAACTGGGATCCATGCTGTCTAAGCAATACCTCAACTTAAGTGTTCCATCTTTCTCATAAAAAATATAGTGGCTACAAAAAGAATTGTGTCTTGGTCTTCACTTTTCTCCAATATAACTTTCTATGTTCAGGTTCTTTTTCTATTTGCTCATTTTCCCAACCTGTTTCTTTACTTCTAACGTTTATGTCTAAGATTGTGCTCCTGGGTTGGAGGGACCCTGTTCCAAATTTCATGTTTTTTTGCTGCTGTTTTCAGAGCTAGTTGTGAAGGTCTGAAAGTTTTCAGTTCTTTCAAGATGGTATGATGTAAGGAGAGGTGTGGTTATTGTTTTTCTTACCTGTGCTGTGGCCAGTAAGCTTCCACAAGTACTTCTCCATGCTCTGGAACTAGAACCAGGGCTGTTGCTCCCCTGAGGCTGAGTCATCTCACTCTCTCTTGATCCTCCATATGTAACTTGGGACCATTTTCTCTTTTAGGTTCCAAGGAATAGTGCTCCTTTCAGCCCTAGACCTACTTGCCCTCCCTTGAGCAACCAAAAGTATTCCTTTCCCCCCTGGAACTGTGACTGGGGTCCTTGATCTCCCAAGATCACAAGAGCAAGTGTGCTGTATCCTTTTTTGCCTTGTCATCATGACCCAGAACTGTTTATTGGTAATGTAATAGGGTCCTGCATTCAGTGTCAGCAAAATGTGCCTTGTAATCTCCTTCGGAATTGTCCAATTCCCCTGCTGTCTGTATGCTGAGAGCTCTGAAGTTGCCATACCACTGATGTAGCTGCCCCCAAGGCATAAAATGATTCCTGTGCTATGCTCCCTAGCTTACTACCAGCCTGTGAGACAGACATTTCCTGCAGACTTCCCAAGTTATCTTGGGCTAGAAAATTGTCTCACCCCCAGCTGTGAGCAGTAGAAGGAGAGATACAAAGAATAGGAAATATAAAATATCAATAAAAATTTACCTTAAAATAATTTAGATGCTGTTATTTGGTGCATATATATTTCATTTGATATTAATTCATTATTTATAATATCTTTAACCTAATCTAGTTTCTCATTTTATATCTATTTAATTAGATCTACCCTTTGCTGTCCCTTTGCTTGAGATCATTATTCCTACCCCTGCTTTATGTACTTCAGCTAAAATATATGGATGCTGCTATAGTCCTTTATTTTAACTTTGTGTATATCTTTCACTTTCAAGTGTGTTTCTTATAAATGACATGCTATTGGATTGTTTCCAAATTCATTATGTTATTATTTTCCATTTTATATGTTAGTTCATCCCATTTATATCCATTTATATTTACACTTATGATTAATTGTGTATTTCCCTCCATTTTGTTACCTTGCAATTTTCCTTCTTTTTTGTTTTCCACCACCCTGTTAAGAGTTTGTTTTGTTTCTGATAAATCTCTCCTTTATTCTACTGTCCCTCCTACCACCCTTATCCCTTAACTATTTTCCTACTTTTTTCTGTTAGATAAAATGCGTTTCTTCACCTAACACTTTCACTTAGCCCATTACCCTCCTACTTTCCTTTTGAGTAAGATGAATTTCTGAACTCAAATGTATGTATATGTATTCTTTTCTTCTTTGACCAGTTTGGATAAGAATGGGATTCACGAGTTGCTTTTTGTCCCCCTCAAACCTCTTTTCTCTCTATGTTTGTACTTGCATATCTGATTTATGTAAACAAATTTTCCCTAGTCTTCCTCTCCCACACTCTATACTCTGCCACTGTTCTTCTCTTTCCTTCTTTTTCCATTTTTATTTTTTAAATTGTGTGTGTGTGCATGTGTAAAAACATTCTATATGTACTTCTATTTATCAACTATTTTTCTGGATGCAGATAGTGTCTTCCTTCACAGGTCCTTTGTTGTTAACTTGGATATTTATAATAGTCAAAATGATCTAGTTCCTCAAAGTTGTTCTTAAAACAATAGTATTGTTGTGTACAGTGTCTTCTTGTTTCTGCTTATTTTGCTCTTCATTATTTTGTGCGAGAGTAGCCACATTTTTTCTAAAATCATCCTTTCTTATAGCACAATAGTTTGCCCTCGTGATTGCATACCACAAGTTGTTTAGCCATTCCCCAACTGATGAGAATCTCTGCAATTTCTAGATTTTTTTTTTTTGCCATCACAGAAAGAGCTGTTATAATATTTGAGAACATATAGATTCTTTTCATTTTCCTCACATCAACTTTAGAAATTGACCCAGTAGTGGTAATACTGGGTCAAAGGGAATAGGCAATTTAGTAACTCTGGACATCATTCTAGATTGTTTTCCAAAATGATTGAATTAGTTCACAGTTCCACCAACAGTGAGTTAGTGCACCAATTTTTTCATATGTCCTCCAACATTTGTGACTTTCCCCTTCGATCATTTTAGCCAATCTGATAGGTGCAAAATGATATCTCAAATTTGTTTTAATTTGAATTTCTCTAGTCAATAATGGTTTTGAGCATTTATTTCTTTTGATTTCTTCATAAGAAACTGCCTGTTCATATCCTTTAATTGTTTATCAATTGGGGAATGACTTGTATTATTATAGGTTTGATAAAGTTCCTTACGTAGTTGAGATATGAGACCTTTATCTGAGAAATAATATATAAATATTTCCCCAATTTTCTGTTTTCTTTTTGATCTTGGCTACATTTTAGTTGTACAAAAGCTTTTTAATTTAATATAATCAATTTTTTTCATTTTACACTGCATGGTGCTCTCTATCTCATTTATTCATAAATTCTTCCCCTATCCAAAAGTCTCACATCCATAAGTTCCATCTTTTTCAAGTTTTGTTGTAATATTTATATCCGTATCAAGGTCTTGTATCCATTTTGACCTTATCTTGGTAAATGGTATGTGATATTGGTCTTTGTTCAATTTCTGTCAGACTGATTTCCTGCTTTCCCTACAACTTTTTTTTTATTAAGGAATTTTTTCTGCCCAAATTTAAGTTTTTACACTTGTTTAACACAAGGTTACTATAGTCCTTTGCTGCTGTAAATTGTATGTTTACTCTGTTCCACTTATGTTCCTTTCTATTTCTTAGCCAGTGCCAGATAGTTTTGATAATTATTGCTTTGTAATATTAAGATCTGGCACTTAATCCTCTTTCCTTTACAGTATTTTTAATTAGTTTCTTTAATATTTTGACTTTTTGTTCTAAAATAGTGTTTTTTCTAATTCAATGAAGTAATTTTAATAATTTAATAATTTACACATTCAATAAGTATTGAATGTATAAATTAGTCTAGATAAAATTGTCACTTTTGTTATATTAGCCCTGCCTAACCATGAACAATTAATACTGCTATATTTATTTAAATCTGATTTTATTTGTATAAAAAGCTTTTTTTAAAAAAAAATATTCATTAGTTCCTGAGTTTGTTTTGGCATCTGTACTCCCAGTTATTTTTCTACTGTCTAGATTATTTTAAATGGAGTGTCTCGCTCTCATTTCTAGCATATTTTTGTTTGTGATATATAGCAGTGCTGACAATTTATGTGTCCCATTCTTCTTCCATTCACTACCAGGCCCTCTGTCTATATTCACTTCCTGACTCATGATCATAAAGTTAGTTCTGAGGGAAAACATTTAACACCTTTACATACAACAATTCAGACAGTTAATCTTTGTTTAATCCCTTATGATTCCTTATTCTCCAATACATTTTTATGCTTCTTTTGACTCCTGTATCTATACATTAATTTTCCATACAGCTCTTATCTTTTAGTTAATACTTAGACAGCTTCTATTTCACTAATTACCCCACACTCCACAAAGTGCCTGAAAAATAGTAGGCTTTTACGAGGTATTTATTGATTGATAGCCATTTTCCCCTGTGGAATTTTATTTGGCTTTGTTCAGTGAATTACTTTCAGTTGTGAGTTTAGATCTTTTGCTGTCTAGAGTATTATGTGCCAAGTTCTCTTCTCTTCATAGTGGTAATTACTAAATCTTGTGTATAATTCCTTACTATAGTTACTCACAACTTGAATTCCTTATTTCTGGCCACTTAGAATACTTTTTCTTTGATCTAGGAACTCAAGATTTTATATATAATATTCATAGAAGTTTTCATTTGGGGATTTCTTTCAGAAAGTGACCAATGTTTTCTTTATATTTCTACTTTGATTTCTTGTTCTAAGAGATTCAGGTAATTTTCTTTTGTAATTTTTTGAAAATGATGTCTAGGCACTTTTTTTGATCCTAGCATTCAGATACTCCAATAATTTTTAAGCTATTTCTCCTCAGTTTTTTAGGCCAATTCTTTTTGATATGAGATACTTTATGTTTTATTCTATATTTCATCCTTTAATTTTGCTTTTAATATTTCTTGATGTGCCATGGATCATTAGCTTCTATTTAGTCAGTTCTAATTTTAACAGTTGTTTTCTTGGCTTGGTTTTTTTTCTCTTACTCTAAGCTTATAATTCTCATCCTATACCTTTTTCCCTAGCTCTCTTTTCTTTTCCCATTTCCCCATATACCTCTCTCATTGAGTTTTAAAATCATACTTTAGACTTGTTTTTAACTTTTAATTTATCTCTAATGGGAATTCCGATTGGATTTATGTCCTAGGTGCATTTTTTTGGTATTTCTTGTGGAAGTTTGAAGTCATTGTCTGCTTTGAGGTTTGTGTCTTAAGTTACCTTGTTACAAAAGTTGTTTTTTTATGATGAAATTCTTTTTTTTTTAATTTTTTTTTATTTTTTATTTATTTAATTTTTAACATTCATTTTCACAAAATTTTGGGTTACAAATTTTCTCCCCTTTTATCCCCTCCCCCCCCCAAACCCAAGTATTCCAATTGCCCCTGTGACCAATCTACTCTTTCTTCTATCATCCCTCTCTGCCCTTGTCTCCGTCTTCTCTTTTGTCCTGTAGGGCCAGATAGCTTTCTTTACCCCTTTACCTGTATTTCTTATTTCCTAGGGGTAAGAACATTACAGTTGATCCTAACACTTTGAGTTCCAACTTCTTTACCTCCCTCCCTCTCCACCCCTTCCCTTTGGAAGGCAAGCAATTCAATATAGGCCAAATCTGTGTAGTTTTGCAAATGACTTCCATAATAGTTGTGTTGTATAGGACTAACTATATTTCCCTCCATCCTATCCTGTCCCCCATTACTTCTATTCTCTTTTGATCCTATCCCTCCCCATGAATGTCGACCTCGAATTGCATTCTCCTCCCCATGCCCTCCCTTCTATCATCCCCCCCACCCTGCTTGTCCCCTTGTCCCCCACTTTCCTGTATTGTGAGATAGGTTTTCATACCAAAATGAGTGTGCATTTTATTCTTTCCTTTAGTGGAATGTGATGAGAGTGGACTTCATGTTTTTCTCTCACCTCCCCTCTTTATCCCTCCACTAATGAGTCTTTTGCTTGCCTCTTTTATGAGAGATAATTTGCCCCATTCCATTTCTCCCTTTCTCCTCCCAATATATTTCTCTCTCACTGCTTGATTTCATTTTTTTTTAAGATATGATCCCATCCTCTTCAATTCACTCTGTGCACTCTGTCTCTATGTATGTGTGTGTGTGTGTGCATGTGTATGTGTGTACTCTCACCCAGTTCCCAGATACTGAAATGTTTCAAGAGTTACAAATATTGTCTTTCCATGTAGGAATGTAAACAGTTCAACTTTAGTAAGTCCCTTATGACTTCTCTTTGCTGTTCACCTTTTCATGGTTCTCTTCATTCTTGTGTTTGAAAGTCAAATTTTCTTTTCAGCTCTGGTCTTTTCATCAAGAAAATTTGAAAATCCTCTATTTCATTGAAAGACCATTTTTTCCCCTCAAGTATTATACTCAGTTTTGCTGGGTAGGTGATTCTTGGTTTTAGTCCTAGTTCCTTTGACTTCTGGAATATCCTATTCCATTCCCTTCGATCCCTTAATGTAGAGGGTGCTAGATCTTGTGTTATCCTGATTGTATTTCCACAATACTTGAATTGTTTCTTTCTAGCTGCTTGCAATATTTTCTCCTTGACCTGGGAACTCTGGAATTTGGCCACAATGTTCCTAGGAGTTTCTCTTTTTGGATCTCTTTCAGGAGGTGTTCTGTGGATTCCTTGAATATTTATTTTGCCCTCTGGTTCTAGAATCTCAGGGCAGTTTTCCTTGATAATTTCATGAAAGATGATGTCTAGGCTCTTCTTTTGATCATGGCTTTCAGGTAGTCCCATAATTTTTAAATTGTCTCTCCTGAATCTATTTTCCAGGTCAGTTGTTTTTCCAATGAGATATTTCACATTATCTTCCATTTTTCCATTCTTCTCTCTTTGTTCTGTGATATCATACTTTCTTGCAAAGTCCTTAGCCTCCATCTGTGCCATTCTAGTTTTGAAAGAACTATTTTCTTCAGTGAGCTTTTGAATCTCCTTTTCCATTTGGCTAGTTCTGCTTTTGAAAGCATTCTTCTCCTCATTGGCTTTTTGAACCTCTTTTGCCAATTGAGTTAGGCTAGTTTTCAAGGTGTTAATTTCTTCAACATTTTTTTGGTTCTCCTTTAGCAGGGAGCTGATCTGCCTTTCATGCTTTTCTTTCATCTCTCTCATTTCTCTTCCCAGTTTTTCTTCCACCTCTCTGACTTGATTTTCAAAATTCCTTTTGAGCTCTTCCATGGCCTGAGCCCATTGGGTGGGCTGGGACACAGAATCCTTGATTTCTGTGTCTTTGCCTGATGGTAAGCATTGTTCTTCCTCATCAGAAAGGAAGGGAGGAAATGTCTGTTCTCCAAGAAAGTAGCCTTCAATAGTTTTATTTCTTTTCCCTTTTCTGGGCATTTTTCCAGCCAGTGACTTGACCTCTGAATATTCTCCTCACACCCACCTCACCTCCTGGTCCTCCCAGCCAGTGTTTGGGGTCTGAGATTCAGATGCTGCTTCCAGCCTTAGGGCTTTTGGTGGGGGCAGGGCTGCTATTCAGTGTGAGAATTAAGTTCAGGTGGTCAGGTCTGGGCAGGGCTGCCTCTCAGGCTCAGTTCCCTCAGGGGGTTTATGCACAGACCTTCCACAATGGATCCAGGCTCCCGCCCACTTGGGGACCCCCTGTCTGCAGCCGCCTCTCAGCTTCTACCTCCCCGCGGGGGCCCGAGCTATGGGGGCACCCCACTCCCCTCTCGACCCGCCAAAGAGACTCTCTCACTGACCCCCGTCACCTGTGGGCGGAGGGACTTGTGCGGCCGCTGGAGAACCCATCCCTGAAGCCTGCTCGGGTCTGTTTCTCTTGGTGCAGTGGCCGCAGCAGGTCTGGGCTGGGCTGGGCTCCGCGTTTGCAGGGCGACGGACCTTTTGCGAGAGGTTTGCAGGTCCCTCTGTGGGTGGAGGGACCCACGTGGCTGCTGGAGATCCCATCCCCGAAGCCCGCTCAGATCTTATCCTCTCAGAGCCGTGGCCGCTGCAGGGCTGCCCTCAACTCCCAGTCCCGGCGCCCAGTCCGCAGCGGGAAGGACCCCCTGCGAGAGGTTTGCAGGTCCCTCCGGAACAGAAATCTCCCTCGCTCCAATATTCCGTGGCCTCTGGGTGCAGAATTCGCCATGAGTTACTCCCCTGTAGCCGTTTTGTGGGTTGTGGGTTCGGAGCAATGTGTATGTGCGTCTTTCTACTCCACCATCTTGGCTCCACCCCCATGAAATTCTTTTTGTTGTTTATTTCTTCATCTTTCAGCCTACTTCTGGACTTTGGATTTTATGTTAGTTCTGGGACATGAATGCTTGGCTGGAGCTTTTCCACCTTCTGCTACTTTCTCAAGGTATGTTATTCGAGAGTCTCAGAGGTAGCTCAGCATGGCGAGGTGAAAGAGGTCCCAAAATAATGTGATATAGTGCAAATTCTGCTCATTATCCTCATGGTCTGAGCTCTGCAAGCTCAAAATACTGGTCTAAAGTAAAATAAATATTGCTTCAAATTCCCTTTTTGATGGAATTAAGCAAGACTTCTGCCAACTTGTATATAATAGAAAATTTCAGTAGATGCTGTTGGTTTCAGCCAATCTTAGACCTGAGAAAATCTCTTCAGACAACCCAACTGCAGGTTCCTCAGATGATAGCCCTGATTCTTCCACAGCATGTTTCAGTCAGGTCCAGAGACTTGAACTAATTTCTTTTTCTGCTTCAGAGAACAGAGTCATGGGGTTACTCCTTACTGGGAACACAGGTCCCCAGATCGTGACCATTCCTGTTCAGTTCTCCTAGGTGTAGATACCCTCTTTATCCTACTCTAGATCTGTGACCCAGAACTTTGTAGTGAGTAACAGAGTTGTCAGATGACCCCTGTTCCTATCAGGGAAACCTGGGAACTCTTCTTTCCTTGGTGTTTCTTGCTCATGTACAGAATTTGATTGTCTTTCAATCTCTAGGTGCTAAAATGTTTCTTATTCATACCCCTAATCAGACCCCATGCCAAGTGTCTACAGATACCTATTGTCTTTCTACATCCACCTGGGCTGGGAAGAGGACTCATGGTGATTTATTCTTGGATTTTCTGATCAGGATTTGGTCTCTTGCATTTTTCA
This sequence comes from Notamacropus eugenii, assembly GCF_028372415.1. Classification (NCBI taxonomy): domain Eukaryota; kingdom Metazoa; phylum Chordata; class Mammalia; order Diprotodontia; family Macropodidae; genus Notamacropus; species Notamacropus eugenii. Next base: position 165,895,083 of record NC_092875.1, on the reverse strand, counting down.
GATCTTTCTGGAAGAAATGTGGTTGAGAAGCTAAGTAGCAGTTCTTTCTGCTACTCTCTTTTCTTGACCATGCTTCCTGGAAATGTGAGTCTTACTCTTGGTTCAACATTTACTGGGTGGGTGACTGGAGAAATCATTTCATTCTTCTGAGACAGCTTTCTCATCTATAATATGGGAACAGTAGCATTTACTTTTCCAATGCCACAGGGGTAATTTTGAGGAAAATGAGTAAATCTTCTTTTGAGTAAAACATAAAATACTCCATAAATGTGACAAGAGCAGAATACATGATGATTTCAGTCATCAAGCCACAAAAACCTGCCAAAGTGGTTAATCTACATATTGAAATGATGACAACAAATTCAAAGGATTTGAAATGATTAGAACACAAAAAACAATCAGTTATGACTTTTAGTTGTACCAATCACTTGATTAATGCAAAAGTATTTATTAAATGCCTGCTATATGTTGGATACTGTTCTAGGTGTAATGGATACAAATATAATAATAAGATTGTCCCTCTAGAAGTGTAGAAGGGTGGTGGCCACAAAGAGAGTTTTGACTAGGCAGTCAGAGATTTTGAGTGTAACCAGAGGACAAGAAGTGATCAGCCCTTTCCAATAGCATTGGTAGTATTGATTCACCAATCAATTTAAGATCAAAAAGGAGAAATTAGCCAGGAGGGGGTGGTGTGAGGCAGTATTGGAGAAGGGACTTTGAAAATGTGTGGTAGAAATTCAGATGTCCATATTCATATCCTCACATCTGGGTAGACAGACCTTAGTGAACTGGTAGATAGCTGATATAGATGGAAGAATCTTCTTCACAGATGTCACCATTGAACCCAACTTGAATTTGGGAAAAGAACATTTGAACCAAATGTTCACAGGAGGTCCAAACTAAAAGGTACATAACTTTAAGAATATTAAGAGATTTGTTCTCAAGGTATCTGGAAAAAGAGATGAAGTAAAGATGTGGATGCAATCCTGGGAAACATCACAATAGTTTTTAAAGAAAATCAAAACACATCAGTTACTATATTTTCAAATACCTCGTTTCTTATTTACTTATTTTTATGAGAATATTGCACACTTGAATTAAAAAGGATGTTTGGGAAACAGGTTTGCACAAAAATGTTCCATAGTAGATTATATCTTTATAAATTTATATTTATATAATTGTATAAATATTTTATATATATTTAAATATAAATAAATATATTATATAAAAATATAAAATATATTTATATTTATAAACATATAAATATAAAAACACATAGAAAATTGCATCAGTAAACATCTCAACATACACGGGGAACCTGCTACCACAGGTTCTTAGTTCTGCATTCATAAAAGGAAAGGCAACTTTTGAGGAGTTAACAATCACTTTAATCAAGTTCAGTTAGTTCAGGGAGTTAGCACCCTGAATTTCAAAGAAAATACAAGGAAATTAAAATATCAATAGACATGGCTTCCTCTGCCTGAATTCAACAGCAAATTGGACCCCAACTGTTTGACCACAGTTACCAGAGAGGAAAACAAGACATCTGGGTTCTCAAAGCTGGGCGACTCCTTAGGGGTTTCCCAGAGTCCTCATCTGGCCAAAAATACACTTTTAGTCAGTAAGCCCCAACATAATCAACAGACATGGCTTCCTCTGCCTGACCATATTTCAACAGACAGGTATAACTGTCTGACCATAATTACCAGAGAGGGAAGCATGACATATGGGTTCTCAAAGCCAGGGGGCTCCTTAACACTTTCTCAGGGTCCTCATCTGGCACTAAAACCATATTACAAAAACTAAGCCTCAAAGTAAAACCTCAACTCAGAGTATTTATACCATTTTTAGAGCCAGAGGGCATCACAACCTTTGAGAACCAGTGCCTCATTAACAAAAGTCTTGGTCCTTCCCACAAATCTTCCCTAATCAAACTCTCCTTAATGGGGAGCCCCATTAATGGGTGGGGAAGATCTTTAATCTAATTAAAACAATTAATATTACAAATACATATACCATTTCTAGTCAAAGAAACTCTAGTTTCTGTACTTTTCAACTTGTTTGGTTTGGTTGTTGTCCTTGTTTTCCCTGAAGACCAAAATGACAACATCATATTAAGGTGAAGTTTCAGTGTATCTGACTGGTTGATCAGATCCAATAGGAGCTCTGAAAGCTTTACCACAAATTGGGCACAGATAGTCCCTGTGAATATTTGGGGTGCATACTCCAAATTTGTGCAACCTACATTTACTTTCTGCTGTCTTAATTCTGCTTTGCTCATAGAGCACAGCACCCTTTCTGATGTGGGCATGACATGCTGAGCTGTCCTGTGCAAATATCTCCCATGTTGTGCAGTCAAATCCAAAGTTCTTGAAAGAGACCTTGAGAGTATCCTTGTATTTCTTCTTCTGATCACCATGTGAGTTCTTCATAAAATAGTCTTTTTGGCAAGTGTACATTTTGCATTTGAACAACATGGCCAGCCCATCAGAATTGTACCCTCTGAAGCATAGTTTAAATACTTGGCAGTTCAGCTTGAGCAAGGACTTCAGTGTCTGGTAACTTATCCTGCCAGGTGATCCTCAGAATCTTCCTAAGACAGTTCAAATGGAAGCAATTCAGTTTCCTGGAATGGCACTAGTAGACTGTGCATGTACTCCTTGTAAAGACTCTTGATTGATAAAGGCAATATTCAATCAGAGGCTCTTGATTATACTAAAACAAAAACAACAAAAGATCCTATTTTGATTGCCATTACAGGAATACATGATAACTGCTTGTTGTTGTTGTAGTTACATCAGGAAGGTGATGACATGACTTGCAAGTGAATTGGATTGAAGTGAAAGAGGGCTGCAAAGTTACCAGTGCATTTTGGTGTAATGCTAGTGAAAGTTAAAGATCTTCCCCACTCATTAATGGGCCTGCCCATTAAGGGAAACTTGATTAGGGGAGGCCCATACCTTTTGTTAATGTGTAATGCACTGGTTCTCAAGAGTTTTTATGCCCTCTGGCTCTGAAGAGTGTGTAATTACTCTTAAGTGTTTATATGACAATTATTGTGATATTTTAGACATTCCTGCTGGTTGATAACACTATGGTGAATACGGTTTCCCAAATGAGATACAAAATGACTTACAAGAATTGGGCTAAATTATTCATATATAAATAACAACAATAGTAAATGGACGAAGAATGTTATTTTCCAAACTGTCATTTGCAATTGAATGGACAACCTATAGAGGTTGTTTTACACACACACACATACACACACACACACACACACACACATACACACCTTGGTCAAAGATTATAAATGTATAATTTGGTCACAGAATGAAGCAAGAGTTGAGGAACGGGCTGGAATGCCTTTGACAAACTGATCTTTTAATGACCATAGAAGGAGGGACTGGGGGGCAACCTGTAGACTCAAGGTCACATGTAGTCCTCTAGATTCTCAAGCATAGCCCTTTGACTGAATCCATACTTCATAAAACACATCCTTTTAAACGTGGCCTGTAGGCCACAGGTTCCTTCCTCCCTGCCACAGATTTTACTTTGAAATAAAGACCATTAAAAATATATCCAGTGACATTGTATAGTTTCATGTTATGGAATAACATATACCTTAAATAATTCAAATTGAGAATAACCCAAAGGGCAATGAAGAGGAGCATAGTTGGTGTGAATAGGATACAATACATTACAAATGAAGGATAACAATGGAGAAATGGAGAAAGGATGTTATCACTTGAATGTTCTATTGAAAAAAATTATCCTAGTTACATGGCAAGAATGAGTACTAATCTGTGTACAACCTTTATGCTCCACTGAAATCACTGCAATGTCAAGAGAAATAACTGGAAGACCAAGTAAAGTTCAGTGTACCCCCTTTTGTGAGGAAACAGAAAAAAATTACACAGGATGGACAGGCATGGATGATTTGTGATCTATATTGCTGAAGGGCCTACTACATTGATGAGATTATTGATCCATTTGAAAATTTAAGTTATTATAAATAGCCTATTCAATTCATGAAAAAAAGAAAAATGTCCTTATATACTTGATATACAAGAAATAGCATTTTTGATTATGCCATTGATTAAAGGAGTATTAAAGCAATATAGATATATATTGCAGTATATATTGAATAAGAATGAAAAAATGAATTAAAATTATAGCAATCAACGTTGCACATTGGTGCACATGAGTCTCATAGTCTCTGTAAGAAAAGACTAAGGAATGTTGAAGGGATAAGGTTTCTAATGTAGCTATGGCATGTAGAAATCTGAGAAACCAAAAAGGTAGTATCTATGAATTTGTGAGCTATCTTTCAACATTGGTTTTACTATCACAATAGTGTCAAATAGTATGTAGATAATCATCTGAAGTAAATACTACGTCCTTCATCCTGTCTTGCTTTCATTTAATACTGACAATTCATGAAGCAAAAAAGAGAGAATACAAATGTGAAAATTAAATTGGAAAGGAAGGATTGACAGAAAAGCAGCAGGATATAATGACTTTCCATTTTATAGACCATTTTCTATAATATATCAGCTTTCCTGGTAAACAGAAGTAACCACTCTTGTTGATGTCATGAGTTAATGTAGCATTTGAAGGGCATATTACAGAAGATTTCAGAATAAATTTCTGATTAGCTTGACAGAACAGGAGAGTGGTTTGATCTGTATGAGGTAGTGAACACCATTCAACCCCACTCAGTTAAATTTCTCCATTTGTGAAATGGTGATGATAATAATTTTCACTTATCTTTGAACTATGCGAAGATTCAGTGTATTTTTTTCTTACTGCCTCTTGCTTGTATCAGTGGATATGAGAGACTGGGCTAATTATCACATTAGATGAATCTCCCTTCGCCACCTTAGCCATGGTCTCAAATCTATCTCCTAGGAATTTGCTGACTTTCCTCCTAACTTTAAGATTTGGTTGCTGGAGCAGGTAAGAATGTTGTGTTTTCCTGGCTTCTATAGGAGTTAAAAATGTCTTCAAAGAGTGGAGCACTATTGCACAATTGCTTGTGTTGTAAAAGCACAATTCCAACTGAATATTCTAAGTTGAAACCCAAGCAAGACAGCTCTGGAACATTTTTTACTTTAGTACAGACAAATAACCCAACTGGAGCCTACCTAGTCTCTCATCAAGCTCTTTCACCTTGGTCATTACACCAGTCTATGTTCCTTTCTTTTTGTTCCAGTGAAAAAAAGATTTTTATAGAAATGATTTCATAACTACTCAGGGAAGACAAAGGCATCTTTGGATTATTTGTCTTACTTGTTCAAAAAGGAAAGTACCAACTCACTGAAATACCTTATCTGAGACTGATTAGGGATGCCTAAAATAGTCATCTAGAAGTGAATGACAAATATTTACTTTGTTGAAAACTATAACATAAAGAGCATTGTGCTATACAAAAATAAACAAATTAGTGCCCCCACACAACCAACGTGTACAGGCTGGGCACTGACATAATAAGCTTATAAGTTGGGGCCAAGCCAGATACTGCTCCAGGAACACCACAAGAGATTGATTAAAGTGAGTCTTTTACCATCTGTGGTCAAGTTCTGCCTGTGATAGTTCATATATCTGCAAAGGTAGCAGTAAATGTGCTAGTGCAGCCAACAGGTTTGCTGGAGGTAAAGAAAAAGTGAAGTCAATCAAGCTCAAGTTTTAAGTTACATTGATGGCAGAAAATTCATGGAAAACAGCTGACTTGGGCATTCTGTAAGAAGAAGCCATCTAGAATGAAAGAGTTATGCTAGAAAGACACTTCTTATCTGGAAGATTAATGATCACAACTTAAATTCATTGTAATATTTATCCAATTAAATCTGTCATAGACATTTTGGCTGAAAATCAACCTTTACATTAGCAAGGCAATATTTAAAAATGTATTTGGCTGGAAACTGTGATGTCTACTCTAGTCTATTTCATTAGGATGAGATTAAAAGGAAAAGAAAACTTTGGGAATATATACATGTATGCATGTATGTATGCACACACATATGGTGCATGTATACAAAATATAACAATTTGTATGATATGTATTTATCTGTCCATCTGTATTTTATATATATATATATTGATGTGTGTATATTTGTCTATATGTATGTTTTACATATACATATACATGTGTATTACATACACATGTATACATAAACACACACATACATATGTAGTTACTTGATTGGATGATTCAAGGATAACAGGACAAAGGACCTGAGAATTATTGATTCCTCCCCCCTCCTTCAATTTACAGATGAAGAAACTGAAGCCCAGAGAGGTCAAATGATTTGTCCAAGGCCTCACATATAGTAATTAGTAAAGCTAATATTTGAAATTAGGTCTTCTGACTCCAAATCCAATGTTCTTTTCAGTGTACCATATTGATTCCTAGACAAGGTTTTTGAAGAGAGCAACAAAAATGGCTCTTCTACTTCATTTGTAGAAGATTCATCACTTTGTATCACAAGTAGCATCAAAAATGCATCTTTATAGACAACTCTCAAACCATTTGGCTTAAATACGAAAAGGAAACAATGTCAGGCTATTCTGTCCATGCTTCACGGAGTGCATTGATTTGAAAATCTAAAGATTAACATTTTTAATAGCCATTACCATACCAAATACTGACATTTTTGAAACTGTATATATAGCATGGAAAGCTTTCAAACTAAAGAGACATAGCAGAAGAAGTCAAAATCATTTGGGAGAATCATGTTATTCCAATCATCCTATTTTCTACTGGATTTGTGCTAATTATGTTTTCATTGAGCCTAGAAAAGTTTAGCTTTCTTACCAGTAATTTAATAAATAAAAAAATGGTTATCACATGTTGGCTTTTTTTTCCTAATTAAATTTATTTATTTTCAGTTTTCAACATTCACTTCTACATAATACTGAATTTCAAATTTCCTCCCCATCTCCTCTTCCCCCATCCAGGATAGCATGTATTCTGATCAGCCTTTACTCCAATCTGTCTTCCCTTCTATAACACCATCCCCACCTCTTCCCCCTTATCCCCTTTCTTTCTATTTTAATGTAGTCCAAGATAGATTTCTGTATCCCATTGGCTATATATCTTATTTCCTAGTTGCCTGTAAAAGCAATTTTAACATTCATTTTTAAAGCTTTGAGTTCCACATTCTCTCCCTTCCCCCTCTCCCCACCCACCCTCATTGAGAAGGCAAGAAATTTGATGTAAGTTATACATATGTAGTCATGCAAAAGCTTCCCTAAGAGTCATGTTGTGAAAGAATAACTATTTCCCTCTATCCTGTCCTGCCCTCCATGTTTTCAATTCTCCCTTTTGACCTGTTCCTTGACAGAAGTGTTTGTTTCTAATTACCTCTTCCCCCAGTCTTCCATCCCTTCTATTGTTCCCCCTTTCTTATTCCCTTCCCCTGCTTTCCTGTAGGGTAAGATAAACTTCTATACACAATTGAGTGTGTATTACTCCCTCCTAAAGACAAAAGTAAGGCCCACTTATACCCTCTCACCTTTCCCTTCTTCCCCTCCATTGTAAAAGTCCTTTCTTGCTTCTTTAATGTGAGATGATTTACTACATTCTACCTTGCCCTTTCTCTTTTTCCCAGTACATTCACTTAACAACACAATTTTAATTTTTAGATATCATCCCTTCATAATCAGCTCACACACACAAATAAAATATATATATGCATATACATACATATACACACAACACACACACACACACACACACACACACACACACATATATATATATATATATATATATATATGCATATACTTACATACACATACACACATACACATTCTCTCCAATTACCCTAACATTGAGAAAGGCCTCCTGAGTTACAAATATCATCTTTCCATATAGGAATGTAAATAGTTCAACTTTAATAAATCCCTTATGGTTCCTCCTTCCTGTTTACCTTTCCATGCTTCTCAGTTCTTGTATTTGAAAGTCAAATTTTCTATTCAGCTCTTTTCTTTTCAACAAGAATACTTTTAAGACCTCTATTTCATTGAAATTCCATTTTTTTTGTCCTAAGGTATTAGACTCAATATTGCTGGGTAGGTGATTCTTGGTTATACTCCTGCCTCCTTTGCCCTTTGGAATATCGTATTCCAAGCCCTCTGATCTGTTAATGTAGAAGCTGCTAAATCTTGTGTTATCCTGTTTTTCAACAATCTTTGAATGGTTTCTTTCTAGTTACTTGTAATATTTTCTCCTTGACCTGGGAACTCTGGAATTTGGCTACAATATTCTTAGGAGTTTTCCTTTTGGGATCTCTTTCAGGAGGTGATCAGTAGATTCTTTCCATTTCTATTTTACCCTCTTTTTTTAGTATATCAGGGAAGTTTTCCTTGATTTTTTTTGAAAGATGATGTCTAGGTTCTTTTTTGATCATGGGTTTCAGACAGTCCAATAATTTTTAAATTATCTCCCCTGGTTCAATTTTCTGGGTTAGTAGTCTTTCCAATGAGATGCTTCATATTGTCTTCTACTTTTTTTTCATTCTTTTGGTTTTGTTTTATAATTTCTTGATTTATCATAAAGTCATTAGCTTCCATTTGCCCCAGTCCAACTTTGAAGGAACTATTTTCTTCAGTGAGCTTTTGAACCTCATTTTCCATTTGGCCCATTCCCTTTTTAAGGCATTTTTCTTCTCATTGATCTATTGAATCTCTTTTGCCATCTGAGTTAGTCTAATTTTAAAGGTGTTATTTTCTTCAGCATTTTTTTGGGTCTCCTTTAGCAAGTTGTTGACTCATTTTTCATGATTTTCTTGCATCATTCTCATTTCTCTTTGCAATTTTTCCTCCATTTTTCTTACTTGATTTTCAAAATCCTTTTTGAGCTATTCAGTAGTCTGAGACAAATTCATATTTTTTCTTGGAGGTTTTGGATGTAGGAGCTTTGACTTTGTTGTCTTGTTCTGGTTGTGTGTTTTGATCTTCCTCATCACCAATGATGTAAGAAAATACCTTTTCACTGAGGAAGTAAGAATCTCTAGTCTGTTTCTACCTGTCCCTATTTGCTCATTTTCCCAGTCAATTACTTGACTTTAGAGCTCTAAGTTAAGTGGAGGCCTACAGAGCCAGTTGCTGCTTGGACAGTGGCTGCTGCAGCACTGGGGCTGGACCATACTCCTTTCTCAGACAGGTGAGAGATACCTCCCACTGACCTTTAGCTTTTGTGGGTTAAGAAGTCTGTAAACCACTGTAGCCACCAGTGATTCATTCTCCTAAGGCTTACTCTAGCCCAGTCTGTGTTGGTGCAGCCCACATGGGACTGTGCTCCACTCACAGTCTGGGGTGATAGACCCTGCTTGTTCTCTTTCCAGGTGGTTTTGGCCTGAGAATTTGCTTTAGTCTGTCATTTTGTGGCTTCTGTTGCTCTAAAATTTGTTTAAAGTCATTTTTTTGCAGGGTTTTTTGAGTGTTTTTGGTGGGGGGGAGATGAAGCAGGTCCCTGCTTCTACTCCACCATCTTGTTTCCTCCCTCTGTCTATATCCTGGTTCAATCTTTTGGTGGTCCCTGACTTCATTGAGAAATTGACTCAAAAACTAGTTTTTGCATAAGGCTTTTATTTATTTTCCTTCTACTCTATCTCATTTTATCTTCTCTGGTAATTCTTTTTCTCTGAAATTTCCTTCTCTTTCTTCTCTATATCTTGAGTGTATACATAACTATTTGTATGTTCTTTCTTTCATTACAATGTTTCATTTTTGAGGGTGAGGACTGTGTTTTTGCCTTTCTTTCTATTCTCATCACTTAGCAAAGATCCTTGCATACAGTAAGTGGTTAATAAATATTTGTTTGTTTTTCAATTACATTAAGTATAAGTATTGCATTAATCTCATAACATTACAGTAACATAACAATTATATAACATTCTATAAACATTATGATATAGCACTAAATGTAAAAGAGCAACAGTAGTACAATAACTTGTTTTAGAATATCTATTTTAACTTCATCAAACAAAATGAATAATGTTAACGATAATCTCACATTACATCAATAACAATAAGAGCCTCCTTATTGTCCAATTGATCTCTATCTCATGGGCTGGAAAGGCAATGACATCCAGGATAATGTATAATAGGGCTCTGATGAGTGAGGCAGTTTCAGAAACTGTGGAGATTCAGCAGGGCTCTTGAAATTCAAATTGGTCTCTGGCTATTCCACTGAGGGTTAGTACAATGTATACAATTCCTATGAATAGACAGCTAGATAGTGTGGTGGATAGAGGGTTTGACTTGGAGTCAGGGAGATCTGAATTCAAGTTCAACCTCAGACAAATCATTTAACCTTTCTGTGGTTCAGCTTCCTCCACTTAATGTGAGAATGACAATAATATCACCCAGGATAGTTGTGAGGATCAAATGAGCTAAAAATAGTAAAGTGTCAGCCAAAGAGCTTGATGTATAGTAGGTGATGAATAAGTGTTGGTTCTTCCCCACACCCCACATGAAGTTAAGAAACAGTCACTATGTTATATGTCACAAACTGCCTCTATTTAGAACCATTGTGATAAATTGCTTGACAGGAAGGTTAGCATGGAAGGTGATGTTGTTTTGTGCTATCAAAAGGAGGTAAGATATATAGAATCTGGATGGGAGATGAATTCTATAGCCAGTGGACTCTGAGAATTTACAGCACCAGTATAAATGGAAGTTAAGAAGCCAGCTCAAAGGGGAGTGCTACATAATCATTCATTAATGCTACAGACATCTATTAAATTTCTACTAGGTGTAGAAAAGGGCTGTGTGCTAGGGAAGATGCAAAAGTTGGATCAGACACAGTCTTGGGTGAAATTTGCAGTTTAGTAAATTGTAAGCCACTAACAAAGACAACTGTAATGTCAAATATGTAACTAACATAAAATAAAATATTACACTATACTTTTAATATATGTGCAGGAAAAAGTATGATGTGACATGGCAAGGGGGCAAGTACATAATAAGTAGCTAGTTCTACCATGTGGTGACTTGCTTACTTTCGTTATGTCACTCTAACTCTGAATAGATATTGAGAGATGGAGATAAATAGAACTTGAAGAGTAAGTTTTATGTAAGTGAATAACTGGGTAATTTAAATATCCATTGGAGGCTGGGCGACATTTACAGTTAATTACAATTAATAATATTGCTAGATCAGTCAGAAAAACGAACAATAGCCCTTATCAATAGAATGTAAGTGAAAATAGAACTTGCCTAGAAATAAATAAGGAGCATTCAGGTGGCACAGTGGATAGAGCACTGGGCCTGAAATCAGAAATACTCATCTTCATGAGTTCAAATCTGTTCTCAGATACTTACTAGCTGTGTGACCCTGGGCAAGTCATGTAATCTTGTTTGCCTTAGTGCCTCATCCATAAAATGAGCTGGTGAAGAAAATGGAAAACTCTTCCTCTATTTTGGTCAAGAAAACCCCAAATGGGGTCACAAAAAGTTCAACACTACTGAAATGATTAAACAAAGGAAATAACCAGACATCAGGGGCAATATTTCATTCTTTTCTGTTTTAATTTTTATTATTTGTTAATAGAATTCTTTGGTGGGAGCATGGGAGTGATGATGATGGAGTGGATCAACATTCAAACAATATCTGGAAATAATGCTGGATAGCTAAAAGATGATCATAAAATTGAAATTGTAAATGTAAAAGTTATGTTATAGACCTTTATTTTTGAGTCTGGAGTTGTACTTTGTTGTCAGTATGGTAGACGTTTCAGAATTCAGAAGATAAAGGATTTTATGGTTTTGAGTGAATATGGGTTTCAATTTTTTTTGAACAAAAAGAAAACATTTTAATTTAGATCAAATCATATTTCCATTTTTTGAAAGAGCTGAGTATATGAGACAATTGTGTAAAAGATACTATTTTATTTTCAAAGCAGATTTCTCCAAACTTAAGGTTTCTTTAAAGTTTACCCTCTCAGCTACTTAAAGGACACAATATGAATCAAAATATTTTTTATGCTGTTTAGAGAATATTTTATTAGTTTCTGTAATCTAGCCTATGTAAATAAGGCCTTACATGTTTAATACAGTATGATATGCCTGTTCAAATGAAAAAGAAAAATTAACATATCTAGACTCATATGGCTGTTAATTTTTGCACAATGCTAACTCAACACAGTACAAGTGAAATACTTTAAAATCTATTTTGATAATTATCTCAAAATGCTTAAACTTATATGAACCTTTGGAAATTTCAAAAATTTTACAAGATTTTCCCTCAAAATAATTTGTTAAATTTATAAAATATCTAGAACATGTTCATGTGGAATGAGAGTTTCACCCTACTTATGTTTCCCACCTTGCAACAATCAAATTATAGAAAAATTTTCTGGCAAAATTTTGTGCACCCAGTGTTATCTTGACCCCACTTGATACTGTGAAAACTCTCTTTAATTGGATGTCAGTTATTCCACTTTTCCCTGACCTTTCCAAGTTTGTCCAAGGTCTAGCAACATACTGAGAAAGTTGCTGCCAATCCCATTGGCTTTAATTTTATTTTACTAATGCTTTTTTAATTATCCTTGTCAAACAGGCATGAGATAAAGGAAGACAAGGTGAATTAAAGGAACAGCATGTGAGTTTCAAAGATTGTGGCATGTAAAGAAAATGGGTAGGTGGAGAGATCAGTACAAGAGAAATCATAATAATAGCTAACAAAAGCTATCATTTATATAGCACATTCAATGTGCAAGACGCCGTGCTAAGCATTTTATATTTATTAAGTCAGTGGGAGTGAAAGAATGAAACATGGATGGATGGGACAGCAAAGATACATCGGTATGAAAGAAGAGGGGATAAGAGACAGAAGCAATAAAACCCTTATCAAAATTCTACCATCCCACTGTGGTGGTGAAAGATGAAGTGACTGAGGAAATGAAGGTTTTAACTTTTGAATATATTGATTTATTAATCAATACATGCCAATCACTCCACAAATCAGGACCAGGCCTTCCTCAGTGTAGGTACTGGATCCCTAATACAAGAGGAGACCGACTTTTATACATTAGAAACAATTAATGAAATAAGACCAATTAATAGGAAGAATATAATTCATCAAAATAAAAAAATAGGTAATCTGATTTCTAATTGGAGGAAAGATTCAGGACTTTCCATGTTGTGAGGGGGAGAACAAAGAGTTCTCCCTGAAATCAGAAAAAGAGATGTCCACTCATCCTCAAATATCTATATGCAATCAAAGGAACATGGAAACAATAAGTAATTCTTCAGTGTGGAGCCAGTTTTCAGATAAGATAAATGGGTTGCTTGAAATTTATACTTATAACAAAGCACCTTGCATCTGTATTTGGATGTGACTGGGTTTCTGGTGAGCATAACCTAGGTCCTTAGTTAAGGGTCTTTAAGCAGCAGGTAGAGGTGGTCCAGCTTCCCAGCTGTGCTAGGTTAATGCAATAAAGTTTTCTCCCAGTTCCCATAATTGAATAAAGTTTTCTCACAAGACAGAAATTGGATTAGATCCAGAATAGAAAGAGAATTGAGCTAGATCAAATGGATCAAAATATGGTCAGTGCCATGGGAAGAGTTGACTGCACACTCTCCCCATGAATCAAAAGGAGGAATTAAGGTAATTGAGGGATTAGAACACCAAATGATAGTGAGAACTGAGTGAATCACACTGACCATCAGAATTATGTAAGTCAGTTTACAGATCAAACAATTTCGAAGGCTCACACTGGACTAATTTTGAGAAAGGAGATTTACATGTCACCCAGCTAATCAAGATGACTTAAACATAAATGCCATAAAAAATAGACAAAGTGTTACAATAATGATCAATATTAACTAACATTAAGTCTCCTTTTATCCTAGTAAGCTACTCCCAATGTCCATTTATCCATCACATTTTGCCTTGAGTCCCAGATGTTCCATGTAGTACTTTGGTTCTTGGATATCTTCTCTTGGACATTTTAGAATGTCCAAGAAACAAAGTATTCTCAGTATATCTCTGAAGGGGACTCTACTTCTCTGGTTCCAAGTCACTTGAAGAGATTCCTATAAAATTCTATTAAAATATAGTAGTAAGAAGACAATACAACTTAGTACAATTTCTAAAAATTGATTTTCCAATCCTAAGTCTTTAGAAAATTTCAAATTCTATATATATTTTGTCTTTATCTTTGCCTAAGCCCTATACCTTGTGTAAGAATCTTTTTTTTAATGGTAAGCAAGGAATCTTCAACTATTCAATAAGATAGGCAGTTGGTCCCCGTGTTTAAATTACAGATACATCACAGAATATTTCTTGCAGCATTGCTGTTAAAGTATGCACACTTTGGCTTCTTTTTCCAATGACATATGAGAATCTTTAAAAAATGTATGTGTAACTTATAAAATTAACTCTTCTGCTTTTTTAATTATCAGACACTGTAAAATGCTTAAATAATTTCAATTTCTTTACAATTATCAATACAGTTTGGAGAAATTATTATTGAAATATACTCAAAGTCAGAACTGTGAAAGGCTAGTGGTCATGGTTTATTGGGCAACTGGCATGCATTGTTTAATAAATCAAACAATAAATCAGAAACTTGAACCTTTGTTTCTTCAGTCATTTCATCATTTACCCACCACACTGCTTAGCCCCTGAAGCTCTGACCAGCATATTGAAAAAGTTTTTTTTTTTTTGACATTCCCTGAGGAGATATTACAGTCCAGCTATTTTACTTCCAAAAGATCATTTATTAAAATTTTATGCCCTATTCAAAAATCAGAGTTATTTATTTACTTTCATTAATAAGGAGAACAATTGAGTTTCTTTTTATCACCTCAAGTCCAGTTGAACTTCCATGGATCATATTAGTAGAATTCCAACTTCTCATGTTTTGGTTCCTTCTTTGCTTCCTTCTATCTACCTATTTCTTAGTCTCTTGCCCTTTTTCATTCCTTGCCCTCTTCCAAAACGTGGTGGGGTGTCTTATTACTGAGACAAAAACTATATATTAAATTCCATTTTTGACATATTCATCATCCCTGTTATTCTTTTAAGTCATTATCCTGCTACCTCTTTACTTCCAAACTTGTAAAACAGTCACTTTTACTTCTGACCTCTACCTCCTCACTAAACCAGGAATTTTAACTCATGATCTTCTCCTTACTTCAGTGAGAATGCTATCTTCATGGTGGATACTAATTTCTTTTAAACTCTGAACTAAACTCTTTCCTAGCCTTTACTTTTCTTTAGCTAAGTTGACCATTCTCTTTTCCAATATACCTAAATTCCCAGATACTTTTAATATAGCACTTTCCAAAATTCTCTCCTACCTCTCTTTCAAATTATTTCATAATTGTACATCAGTTTGTATATAATTTTTGCATAGAAGAAACCTACATCTATATATTTAGCCCTAATTTCCTTCTAGACTCTAGTCATTCATTACAAACTATTTTCTTTTTTAATAGATAATTTATTTATTTTTCAATTCTCAACATTCACATCCACAAGAATTATAATTCTAAATTTTTTCCCCTTCTCTCCCCACCTACCACCCCAGGACAGCATGTATCCCACACTATCCTCCCTTCTATTGCTCACCCTTCTTCCATCCCTCTTCCCCTCTATTTCCCTATAGGGCATAATAGATTTTTATACTCCATTGCCAGTATATCTTAATTTCCAGTTGCATGTTAAAATAATTTTTAACATTTAACATTCATTATTAAAGCTTTGAGCTCCATATTCTCTCCCTCCCTACACTCACCCTCATTGAGAAAACAAACAATTGAATATTCCATGTGTAACAATGCAAAGCATTTCCATAATAGTTATGTTGTAAAAGACTAACCACATTTCCCTCTGTCCTATCCTGCCCTCAGTTTATTCCATTCCTCCCTTGACCTGTCCTCCCACAATAGTGTTTGCTTCTGATTATCCCTTTCCCCAATTTGCAGTCCCTTCTATTATCTTCCCTCTCCTGTCCCCTTCCCCCATGCCTTTCTGCAGGCTAAAATAGATTTCCATATCCAATTAAGTGTGTGCTATTCCTCCTTAAGCCAAATCCCATGAATGTAAGGCTCACTTGTTTCCTTTCATCTCCTCCCTCTTCCCCTCCATTGTAAAAGGTCTTTCTTCCTTCTTTCATGTGAGATGATTTGCTACATTCTACCTCTTCCTTTCTATGACTCCTAGTACATTCCATTCAACAGTAAATTTTATTTTTTTAAGTATTCTCCCCTCATATTCAGCTCACTCTGTGCCCTCTGCCTCTGTATGTATATATACATGCACATATATACATATACACACACATTATATATACACACACAGAGACACACACAGACATATATAATATACACATACATGTGTACATATTTGTATGCATGTATGTATGTGTGTATGTATGTACACACACATATATTTATATTCCCTCTAATTGTTCTAATACTGTTGAAAGTCTCATCAGTTACAAATAAAAACTTTCCATGTAAGAATGTAAACAGTTCAACTTCAATGAGTTTCTTAAGGCTTCTCTTTCCTGTTTAACTTTTCATGTTTCTCTGAATTTTTGAATTTGAAAGTCAAATTTTCTATTCAGCTCTTGTCTTTTCAACAAGAATGCCTGGAAGTCCTCTATTTCATTGAAATTCCATTTTTTCCCTGAAGTATTACCTTCAGTTTTGCTTGGTAGGTGATTCCTTGTTTTAATCCTATCTCCTTTGACCTCTGGAATATCATATTCCAAGCCCATCAATCCCTTAGTGTAGAAGCTGCTAAATCCTGTGTTATCCTGATTGTATTTCCATAACACTTTAATTGTTTCTTTCTAGCTGCTTATAATATTTTCTCCGTAAGCCGAGAACTCTGGAATTTGGCTACAATATTGCTAGGAGTTTTCCTTTGGGGATCTCTTTCAGGAGGTGATTGGTGAATTCTTCCCATATGTATTTAACCCTCTGGTTCTAGAAAATCAGGACTATTTTCCTTGATAATTTCTTGGAAGATAATGTCTAGGCACTTTTTTTTATCACTGTTTTCAGGGAAACAAATAATTTTAAAATTATCTCTCCTGAATTTAATTCTCCTGAATTGTTTTTCCAATGAGATATTTCACAGTCTTCTATTTTTTCATTCTTTTGGTTTTGTTTTATGATTTCTTGGTTTCTTGGTTTCTCATAAAGAGATTCCATCTGCTTCCATCTGCTCCGTTCTAATTTTTAAAGAACTATTTTCTTCAGTGAGCTTTTGAACCTCTTTTTTCATTTGGTTAATTCTACTTTTTAAAAGTATTCTTCTCCTCACTGGCTTTTTGGACCTCTTTTTCCTTTGGGTTAGTCTATTTTTAAAGGTGTTATTTTATTCAGCATTTTTTGGGGACTCCTTTAATAATCTGTTGATTTGCTTTTCATGATTTTCTTGCATTGCTCTTATTTCTTTTCCCAATTTTTACTTCAATTCTCTTACTTGATTTTCAAAATCATTTTTGAACTCTTTCATGGCCTGAGACCATTGCATATTTTTTGGAGGTTTTGGATGTAGAAGACTTGACTTTGATTTCTTCCTCTGATGGTATGCTTTGTTTTGTCTCATCTAAAAGGATGGAAGAAAACACCTTTTCAACAAGAAAGTAACCTTTTATAGTCTTATTCTTTCCCCTTTGCTTGGCATTTTCCTAGCCAGTTACTTGACATTTGAGTCCTTAGTCAAGTGGAGGGTGTACTCTAGGGACTTGTAATTTCTTAGATCATCCAAGGTGGCGCAATGAAGGGAGAGGAGTTTACTTCTTTCCTGATCTGTGCTCTGATCTGTGAGCAACCACAAGCACTTTTTTCTGCTCTAGAAGTGTGAGTTAGATTCCCTCTCCACAACCATGGCCAGCTCCACCACCATTGCTCCTCCTCACCCCAGGACTGCCACTCAGAACTGAGACCCAGATCAGCTGCTCAAGTCCCTCAAGGTCTTTAGGCCAAGCACTACAAAAGTGGACACTGTTGCCACCCTGGGGCCAGGGCTGGGGCCAGACCACACTCCCCTCTCACCCAGGTGAAAGAACTTTCTTATTGATCTTTCAAATTGTCTTTGGCATTTGTGGGTTGAGAAATCTGGGACCTGTAGCTGCTACATGTAATTCCATGCCTTGAAGCCTGCTCCAGTCTTGTCTGTGTTGTATGGCTCATGCTGGACTATGCTCTGCTCCAAACCTGGTGCAACAGACCTTTCCTGTCAGCCTTCCAGGCTGTCTTGGGCTGGAAATCTCCTTCACTCTATCATATTGTGGCTTCTGCTGCTCTAGAATTTCTTTAGAGTCATTTTTTACTGGTAGTCTATGAGTTATGGGGGAAAGCTAGAGCAGGTAGGTTCATCTACTCCACCATCTTAACTCCCATTGCAAACTATTTTCTTCACCCTTCTACCTGAATCATAGAATTATAGACCATAAGTAAAACATTGATGTGAATCTTGGGGGTCAGTGTCTCATAGACCACTCAAAATCATCATGCCCAAAATGGAATTATCTTCTCCTAAAACCTGTTCTTTTTCCTAAATTCCCATTTACCTTTGATAGAATCAGCTTTTCTCTGGGCATCCAGATTTGCAACTCTGTACTTTTCCTTGAATCTTCATTCTCATCCTTCATACATAGTCATTTGTTTCATCAATTCTACCCATGAAGCATCTCTTGTATCTATCTCCTCTTCAGTCAATCAACATCCTAGAACACGCTCTCATCACTTCTTATTTGGACTTGTTCTACCTCTAATTCGTCCCCTTGCCTCCAGTCTTTCTGCTCTCTAATTCATCTTCCACAAAGCTCTTAAGGTGAATTTTCTAATGCATAGATCAGACAATGTCATTCTCCCCTGCACAAGAAATCTTCGGGATTTTTTATTATTTCTTCTCCTTGTTTTAGTGTTTTTTTAAGATAAAATACAAACTCCTTTGACATTTAAAGCCTTCTACAATCAAGGTACAACCTATCTTTCAAGACTAGTGGCACATTATTAGTGTTCATGTATCTGTTATTTTCCGTGTTAGAATATAAATCCCTTAAAGGAAAAAAAAAGGTTAATTTTTGTTTTTGTATTCCTTCTGAAGGATGACAGGTGTCTCAATGACTAGATCACAGTATCTGGAATCAGAAATACCTAAGTTCAATTGCAACCTCAGATATTTAGTAGCTATGTGACCCTAGACAAATTACTTAACCTCTGTTTGCCTCAGTTTCCTCATCTGTAAAATTGGGATAATACCACCTGTCTCATAGAGTTGTTTCTTTTTCTCAATCTGTATCTAGTAAAATGTCCAATGTGTAATAGATAGTGTTTAATGCTTGCTTGTCTGACTGATGCTGATAGGCTACTTGTTCTTCCTTTTACAGGAAATTCTATTTTCTCTGTCTTTGCACAGGCTTAATATTAGGCCTACACCTATACCTCTCCTCAACTCTGCTTCTCAAACTCCCTAGATCTTTCAAGCTATATTCAAATATTTCCTTTAGTAAGAGCTCTTTATTGGTTCTCCCAGTTGTAAGTACTTGCATATCTGGCCTCAGTTTGCTTTACACATATTTTATATGTAATTATATGTCTACTTCCCATCCCCTACCAGAAGGATGGAAGCTATTTGAACTATTTTCACCTTTTTATGCCATTCATTGAGAATGGTGCCTGGCACATAGTATAGGTAGCCCTCCACATTGCAGGGGTTAGGGGTGCTCTTGGAATCTAGAAAATCCATGTAAAAATTTTTGGCTCTCCATACCAGAGAAATGTGATGTTTTTTCTTTTTCTTTTATGACATGTTTATGGTACCTTATGTAAAATTTGGGTTAAGTATTTGGTCATAAGCTCAATGTCTTCTTCTGGCCTTCACATGTCACTTGTGGTTTCGACAAAACTACCCCAAAATTGTCATTTAATTTATTATGCCAATACTTGATACGGACATCTTCCTTTTGTTCTTTACCATATTATTAGGTAAAGAGAATATGGGCTTTTACTGACCTTCATAAATGTTAATTAATAAGGAGTTATGAAAGAGAAGCAAAGTATAAGAAATTATTCTTAAACCTTTACACTATTCCTTATTGGTCTTCTTATCTAGGCATAAGCTTTATTAAACTCAGTGATATTAGCAATTCCTCAATAAATGAACCCAATGGACAGCTATATTATACAATATATAGGGAAAAAATGCATTTTCTCTGGTTGGTGCAAAAAGAAGTTTCTCTACCTCTCTCTGAACTCCACAGACCAGAGATCTCAATTTGTCAACATCAATTAATTACTTACCTAATAGTTTTATACTTCCTAGAATTGTGGCTTATTTATCTTGAATTTTATTGAATTCTGAGTACAAAAATGTCCCCCCAAAATCTAATTTCATATATATTGCATTAGCTGTTCTTTAATTCTTTCTTGTTTCATGACTTGAAATCCAAAACACTTTTAATTCCTTCTGTAAATGTTAATGCCCTGTCCTAAGTGATATGTTCTTATACTCTTCTCTATTTAAATTACCTTATTCAACTCTTTTCACACACACAGACACACACACATTTAAGTCTTTAGCCTATGAAAGAACTTAAAACCTTCATTGATGATGTTTATAAATGCAAAATAAATTATCATAATTTAGTTAACTTTCATTTTTACATATCTCAGCAAGGCTTTATCTTTTATGCTAAAGGTCCATACTTCAAAGCTCTAATTATTAACATGTGAGTATTCTTGTTTTATATTCCTATTTTCTAATTAATAGGTCATCAAAGCTTATTAATGATGATTTCTAAGAGGTGCATTAACTCTTCCAGAACACCAATGAATAAAATTATTTTTACTCTTTTAATAAACTCAATGATAACCTTGTTTCATCAAATAGTTAATATAATTGAGGAATATTTACTTTAGGCTCTTTGGTATTTAGTTTAAATTTAAATAATAGGGGGGCAGAGCCATGATGGCAGAGTATAAGCAGGGACTCACCTGAGCTCTTCCAAAAATTCCTTCAGATACCTATAAAAAATGAATCTGAACAAATTTTAAAGTAGCAGAATCCAAGACGAATTTTAAAAGCCAAATTAGAGAGTTAAAAGAAAAATTGACCAATGGTATTAAAAATACAACTGACAAAATAAAAAAAAAATAATTCTTTGAAGAGAACGGCTCCTTAAAAAGTAAAATTGGCCAAATGGATAAGCAAGCACAAAACTTAAATTGAATTTAAACCAACAAGGGAAATAGTGTTTTTATGTGCTTGTTTTGTTTTAAAGGAAAAAAAAGCACTCCCAATCTTCAGGAGAATTCAGTAATAACATTTTTTGGGTAATGGTATTTCAATCAAAACATTTTTTTTAGTATTGTACTTGAATTTTTCCTATGCTACTTTTAGTATATTAGTCAATGTTAGTTTAGTTTCCTATTCTAGTTTTAGTTAATTTCCCTTTGCAAGAAGATAAATTGAAATGAACAACAAATTTCTGTACAAATTCAAAAAAATTTTTATCTGGCTTGAATAAATTCAAATCCCTTATAAAATCTATTTCCTATGTGGAGAGAGAGAGAGAGAGAGAGAGAGAGAGAGAGAGAGAGAGAGAGAGAGAGAGAGAGAGAGAATGTATGTATGTGTATACTTATACATACATATATATCATTATTTATATAGATGTATATATAACATACATAAATAAATACAATAAATCTAGGTGCTCTCTACCAGTCACCTCATGTTTGGGGGCTAGCTAGATGTTTCTGAGTTTAGAGTACTGGTCCTGGCATCAGGAAGTTATTGTTACCGTTCAGTTGTTTTTAGTCATGTCTGACTCTTTGTGATTCCATTTGGGGCTTTCAGGGAAAAGACATAGGAATTGTTTGCCATTTCATTCATTGATTCACTTCACAGATGAGAAAATGGAGGCAAATAAGGTTAAGTAATTTGCTCAGTGTCACATAGTTTGTAAGTGTCTGTGCCTGGATCGTGTAATTTCTATTTACCTCAATTCCTCATCTCTAAAATGAGGATCACTGGAGAAGGAAATGGCAAACTAGTGTCTTTGCCAAGGAAACCCCATGGACAAACTCCACAGGGTCATGCAAAGTGGGACTTACTGAATAACAACAACAAATGTACATACAATTTATGAAAGAATATATATATATAAATGTATATATGCATGTATGTATATATGTATACACACAACAAATCTCTCTCTATAAATGTATATATCTATCTATATACATATGCATATCTATGTGTACATACAAATATATACATATGTATATGTAGGCTTGGTGTTATAGATCATTATGCATATATCTATGTGCTTGTATATACACACACATAATATATGTGTGTATACATATATACACATACACACACAATACATATCTGTGGATGTATGCTTGTGTGTATAGAGGCTGCATCTGTGATTTCATTGATACAGGGAGCTCCTAGTAAAAACCCCAGTGATGCAGGTGAGCAACTTGTCTTTCACTTAGAATCTTAGAACATTTCCTAGGGCACTGAGATGCTCAGTAACTTGGCCAAGGTCACAGAACATGTATGTCTCAGAAGTAGAATTTGAAATTAGCTCTGGTAATTAGGTCTTTCTAGCTTTGGGGACAGTTTTCTATATACTAACTCTGTCAAGCTGCCTTTCACTGAACCTAAAACTGAATATTATTCCAATAGAAGTTTTACCAAATTTATATGTAGAGGAAAAGATTATCCCTTGAAGCTTCATTCTAGTTACATATTTTAGCAACATGATTGTGTAATAGGTATTTGGATAATGACTCACATTATGGAATTTGTAGTTTAGAGGAACAAATGTTGCCTCTCCTTTCTATTAGTGATTTTGACTGGCCAGCTCTGTCTCCCCTGAGATACCACTCAGTGTTGCTCATAGAATGTTTGAACTATAAAGACAATATATGGCTTATTGTGTATTATGATTACCAACTTTTTTGAAATGATTGTGAAAAACTTTGTAATTTGTCAAGGTTTTTTTTACCTTAAAATCTTTAAGGATCCATGTCTTCATCAGAGAGGGTGAGGATTCCCTCTAATGAGAGATTATAACAATTCTAGGATGCGAAAAGCAGTTCCTGAATCAATGAGAGAATGGAGAAAACCCATTGCCCAGTCTGCAGAAGAGGACACATGAAAAGGGTTCAGAATCATCCAATTAGGGCATCCTTCACTTCTCAGACTCTCCAGGGAGATTATTCTCCTGGGGAAGAATTCGCCTAACACATAACAACTTTCAAGGGTGAACTAGAAGGTAATATAAATGACAGCAGCCAATTTGTGATCACAGTCAAGGAGAAGGATCCCAAGTTTGAGGAAATCTTCACAGAAAACCCTTTTTGACCTTCAAATACCTAAGAACAACCTACAGCATCAAAGAGCAACAGAAGATATTGTTGCTGCTTTGTTAGTTCTATGGGAGGGTCTCGAAGACCTAACATAGCCTGGGTAAGTTCTTCTCAGTTGTCCATTATCTAGAAAGTCACTGATTCATCACATGTCACCACATCTAAGTGTCTGCACTCTTCTTCATATAGGAATTGGTGCATTCTCACATATTCTCCTTTGATCAGTTTTCTCCACTTAACTTGTCTTTTTAAAGCATGAAGTCCCTTTAATTTCTTTCTCAGATGAGGTACAGTGTCTTGGAGTTTCTTCTTGTAGTTTGGATAAACCTCTTCAGCAGGGGAAGGATGTGGGCCACATCCTCTTGAACTTCAATATACACTCTACAGAAGGATGCATGATGCTGGTGCTTTTGACAAAGACTTTATCCCACAGAATCCTGCAAATTTTGGGTGTTGAGCTTCTTGCAGATGGTAGCCAACTTTGAGAGGTATACATTCAGGCCAAGGAAATAATGGGAGACTTCTCTGCAGTCAAGGTGGAAGAAATGTGTGGCACTAGTTTTCTAGTTATTGGTCAGATAAAACTGGTGGAAAATGTATCCAAGGTGAGGGTGATAGGAATTGAAAGGGATGTCAAAAAGATGCTGCAACGGGTCTCCTGCTGGAAATTAGTACAAAAATATCCTTTTTTTCTTTTCTTGAGAGCTTTCTTCAGATTGTATTACTTTAACATAGAGTCAAGAACTCTCTTCAGACAATAGTTTCTTTCTCTGTAGATCTCAAAGTCGTTCCATGGCTTCTAGTTTGTTCTAACACCTCAAATCCAGAAGCTCAGAATGTTTTCTTGTCCACGGTGTTTCTAATGATAAAGATGATTTGCAAACCTCAAAGAACAGCAAATTAATTATTTATTTATTCATTCACTTATTCATGAATTTGTTCATTCGTTTTTTTGTTCGTTCCTTTGTTTATTTATTTGCCCTATATGGAAAAACTAGAACTTCTGTGCAGAGCTCATAGTGGGGAAAATTTTAGGAGAGAGTTACTAACAATAAATATTATCCAGAATTGGAATGAGACATCTAATTTTATATCGTCTCTTTTTATTGGATGTTTTCGTGTAGAATCTAGATGACTTCCTACTGACCCTTATAGTATAGAGGTTGTAACAGATCCCCTCTGAAATTCCCTGAAACCCTACCATTCAATGATACTATCATTGATTAAAAAAACTAGCCTGTGCCAAGCTGCTTGATTTTATTGTTGAAATTTATCCACAAGAAAATACAAACATCATCTTCTGTGTCATACTTGTATCGATATACTGATTTTGTATTAGCTTGTAATTATCTCCAATATAACCTGGAAATGTGACTCTTTGTATTAGAGACAGCAAGATCTTGTTTTGTTTTGTTTTTTTTCCTGAAGTGAATAATTCCCTTCAGTCTTGATAATTATGCATGGATGAAAATGCAACTGATGCTTCACTTGTCTGGTGGATTAATTTAGAAAGACATTTAATTGCAAGGTCTTTGAGTTCAAAAAGTGTCTTAATTTTCATTTTGTGTCACTCTCACAGACAGGAGGTATTTAATAAATATTTGTTGAATTGTTATACACAAGTTAGACTTTAATCTTCTTTCTAGACATTAACACAAAAAGGAAGGGGAATGCAAAACAATGTTTATAGGTACTTAAAGGACATTAATTCAGAAATTAAATCATATATTATTGCATCTTTCAGAGAACAGAGTATATTTGTATTATTTGATTAGAGCAAATTATTTGAGGAAGGCCTTCAACTGCTACCATTCTTGAGTTTGGTTTACTACTTCACAGGTGATGCTATACATTGAATATATTACAGATTATAAAGTTGTGTGTATATGTATACATATATATACACATATATGTACACACACATAAATGCATATGCATGTGTGTTTTGAAAGATATTGATACTCCCAAAACCTTAGATCATTGTATTCCTCTATCCTCATTTTTCTCATATATTAATAGAAAATATTCTGCATGATCTTCCAGGTTGTCTGCAACTCTAAAGTTCTAAAGTTTTCATACCTTTTGAGTAAATAAATGTGGTCTTGGGGTTTCACTATAAAGCTTATTTCTACTCCCCATCTTTTAAAAAATCAGTCACTAAAACTTTAGTAACTGCCTACTATGTTCTAGGACATGTGCTGAGTATTGGAGATACAAAAAGAACCAAAAAAATCACTGTATTCAAAAAGCTCACAATTTAATAGGAGGGCCTAGTGAACAAATCTGTGCAAACAAACCATATTCAAGATAAATGTGGGAAGGGGGGAGGAAAGGAATTGAATTAAGAGGGGTAGAGAGAAGTTTCCAATAGAAGACAGGGTTTTAATTGGACTTGAGGGAAGCCGGGGAATTTGGTAGGTAGAAATGAGAAACGAAATTATTCCACTCAAGGGGGTCAGTCAGAGAAAATGTTCAGAGCCAAGAGACAGAGCATCTTGTTTATGGGACAGCAAAGAAGCTATTGTCTTGGATTCAACAGAACCTGTTGAAAAGTAAGGTTTGGTGGGGGGGTATATATGTGTAGTTCATAAAAGGTTTTGACCTCTATACAGAAGGTTTTGTATTTCATCCTGGAGATAATTGGGAATCAGTGGAATTCATTGTATAGGAGGGTGACATGATGATACCTGCACTTTAGGAAAATCACTTTGGTGGCTCAATGGAAGATGAATTGGAGTGAAGAGACAGTTGAGGCAGGAAGATCTACCAACCAGTAGGCTATGGCAATAGTCCAAGTGAGTGGTGATGAAGACTTGTATTAGGGTGATAACAGTATCAGAGGGAGGAAGGATATGTATATAAAGTGAAATCAATAGGTTTTGGCAATAGATTGAGTGATACATAGTGAAGAGTCAAGGATGACACCAAGTTTGTGAGCCTGAGGGGTTAGGAGAATGCTTTTTACAATAATATAAAAGTTAAGAGGGGGACAGGGTTAGAGGAAAAGATAAGATGTTTAGTTTTGGACATTTTGAGTTCAAGAAGTCTTCTGGATATTCAGTTTGAGATGTCTGAAAGGCTGTAGGAGATGGGGTATGTAAGGTTGTAATAATAACTTAAAGTTAATGGTGAGTGAGGGGAAGAGTTAAAGATCTTTTCCATCCATTAATAGGCCTCACTATCTTTTGTTGATTTCTATTGAGGCACTCAGTCAGAGGGTCCTACCCCTGTCTCTGAAAAATGTTTAAGTACTCTGAGGTAGGTTTTATTTGGGGCTTAATTTTTGGAAGAAGGTTTGTGTGCAGATGAGACTCTGGGAAGCTGCTAAGGAGCCCCCTAGCTTTGAAAACACAGATGTTGGTGCTTCTCTCTCAGGTAACTATGCATGTATTGCTTATTGTCAGACACTTGGAAGCTTTGTCTGTTGATTTTTATTTCTCCGTATTTTCTCTGAAGTTCAGGGTGCTAACTTTTCCCCTGAATTAAGTGAATGATGTATGTCCTTGATTAAAGGAGAAGATTGTTGACCCCTCAAAAGTTGCTTTTCTTTTAGAAAAGCAAATCTAAGAATCTGTACTGCAGGCCCTCCTGTGTATGTCAGGATTCTTGCTGTTTACAAAGGTCATTAGGGAGGTTTTGGCAGAATAGGGTAGATTTGAGAATCATCAACAGAGAGATGCTAAATACGTGGAAGTTGATGAAGTTGCCAAGTGAAGTAGTATAAAAGAATACAGACCATGATAGAATATTGAGACTTGAAATTTTGCAGTGTATGGCCTGAAAGAGGATTCAGCAAAGGAGATTGCAAAAGAGCTTTAAGAAGTAGGAGAACTAAGAGAGAGTAGTATTTAAAAAAAGTAGAAGAGTGTATCAAAGAGATGGTGATTAACACTGTCAAAGGCCAAAGAAAGGTCAAGAAGGATGAGGATTGAGAAAAGGTCATTGAATTTTGTGATTAAATCATTAGTGATTAGAAAAAGCAGTTTCAGGGGAATAATGAGTTTGGAAGCTATATTGAATGGGGTTAAGAAGAGAGTGAGAGAAGAGAAAGTAGAAAAAGTATTGTGGATGATCTTTTCAAAGAGTTTAGTCACAAAGGACAGAAAATATACAAGATGATAGCAGAGATGGAAGAATAAAGTGAGGAATTTTTGAGGATAAGAAAAGAACAGGCATGTTTGTAGACAGTAGAGAAAGAGCCAATTGAAAGGGAGAAAATGAAGATGAATGATAAAATAATGATAATAAAAAGAGCAATCTGTTGGAAGAGATGAGATGGAATGGAATTGCTTTTGGGGGTAAAGAGGTTATTCTTGGTAAGGAGTCAGGCTTTCTCTTCATCTGAGAAGAGATGAAGGAGGAGATAGTGGCAGAAGGCATATGACAGATATGAAATGAGGAAGAGGGGAGAAGAGGGAACTCACAGAGAATTAGTGACCTTGATGTTGTCTATAAAATATGAGGCAAGGATCTTAGCTAAGAGGGTGGAGGAAAGAACCATGGGAGATTGGAGGAGGAACAAAAAAAAAGTTTGGAAGAGTTACTGGAGAGTGGGATATTGACAAGAGAAGTACAGAAGAATTGCCTAGAAGCAGTGGTTGTATAACAAAAATTTGTGATTGACTCATCAGAATGGTTATGTGATTTCCTTCTCTTTATTTCAGATGCAAGTGTATAGAAAATATTGGAGTGGTACCTTATTTATTTATCTATTCATTCATTCATTCCTTCATTCATTTGTTCATTCATTCATTTATTTATTTGGCCACAAGGGGATTCACTACAGTTATTAAAATGAATGTCAACACACATATTAAAGAGAAGTGATGAGAAACAGTGCAATGTGGTTGTGAATCACCTCAGTTCAGTTACAAATTTGCAGGAAGGTTAGGGTACAGGTGGGAAACCTCCAATCTAAGAGGCAGATCCAAGCTCTTGTCTTGATTCCATCAAGCCTTTGTCCTTATACCTCTGGTTACTTTCACAGATGATGTTATTCTGAATAGCTCATTCTGAGTGGAGTTCCTACAAATTACAATTAATGAGCTAAAATCATTTTAATGAATGGCAATAACTATCAGGTGATAACATTCTAAAATAAAAATCCTTTTGAAGCAGTAAAATCAAACTAGATGCTTTAACATTCATCTCTAACCATGTCTGCTGCTCTCTCTTATTATTCCCCCTTAATTTTGATTCTCTCTTTTTTCTTTATTTTTATGTAACTTCTTCCTTTTTTCCCTTCCTTACCTTTTTTCTTTCTATATGTGTGTGTCCCTACATCTGCCTTTTCTTTATTTTAGTTAAAAATTTTCCCCACCCATTAATATGCCTCACCTGAAACCCATTAAGGAAAGCTTTCATTAATTTCAATGACATATTGGGTCAGGAGAGTCATGATGCCCTCTGGCTCTGAGAAGTATATATATATATATATATACATATATATATATACACTTTTCAGAGTATATATATATTTTTTTTTCAGAGAGAGATATATATACATATATATACGTATATATGTATATATATATGTATATATATATATATATATATATATATATATATATATACATATATATATATATATATATATACTCTGAGATAAGGTTTTGGGGGCTTGGTAGAAGGTTCATGTGCCAGATGAGACTCTGAGTAGCCATGAAGTATGCCCCCTCAACCCCTGGCTTTGAAAACTCAGATGTTAGTGCTTCTCTCTCTGGTAACTATGTATGTATGCAATGGCCAGACAGCTGGAAGCCCTGTCTGTGGATATATCTCTGTTTGTATTTTCTCTTCTGGTGAATGTAATTTAAAAAGATTGTTGGTGCCTCAAAAGTTGCTTTTCTTTTAGGACAGCAGATCTAAGAACCTGTGCTAGCAGGCCATCCTGGATGTGTCAGGGTATTTGCTGCTACAGTCACTGATAAAAGATGTTTAGCAGCTCAGGGTCAAGGAAACATCTCTAGCTCTACCAGGCACCTTCATCCAACTTTACGCTGACCTGTTATTAATAACTACTCTCTTTGATCATTAAATCAATTCTGAACCAACCTAATCTATAGGCATTGCTTCAGCTTATTTTCATGGTTACTATTAAAGAATTTCATTTGTTCACTTGTTTGTTTGTTTTTGCTTTGCTCTGCTGACAACTAATCATATCTATTCAATTTCTCTGATTCATGGCTTCTTAAATTTTTTCCAGTTGTGACCCCTTTTTGCCCAGGAAAGTTTTATGCAACCTTGGGTATATAAGTATATAAAATAGTATAAAAAATCAAACATTTACTGATAATAAATCATAAAGAAATTTATTTTAAAGTAATTCTTTGGTATACATATGATTTTACAATTTATGAAATAAAAAAGAAAATTTGCATACTATTGAGACAAATATGCTTGTTTTTTACATAAAGAATTAAATCTTTGAGGAATATTCAATACTGCAGGATGTAGAGCATCTTCAACATTTTTCAGAGTTAATTGATATTTTGATTTTCTAAATATCAATGCTGAGAACTCCACTTCACATAAATACATATTAAAAAATGGCAGAAGTATGTTTAGGGCCATTTCAGAAATTGTTGGAAATTCTGTACTAATCCCAAGCCAAAATTCATTTAACAATTTTTTTTAAGAAACTCAAGTTTTAAACTTTGAACTTTTAATGGGAGATGACTGACATTTTTAAAAAATTTTGATTGAGTAGGATTTATGAACCCAACTTAGTTTTTTTAGAATCAAAATTTGAAGGAAAGTATTTCTGAAATGGTGTCCCAAGGCTCTTCAGATGATCAGTCATAACTCAATTATAACTCTTACAATTAGCTGGGAAGGTTTTTTTCAATTATGATGTCACCGTAGTCGCAAACATTTTTAAACAACCATTTTCCACCTTATGTTAACTTTTGTATATGTTATAGTTTAACTTTTTTAGTAAAACTATCAATTTAATCCGTAACATAAATGTTATTTTTTCTTCAAGTGACATGCTTAAATCATTGATATTTTAAAAAATATACAAGAAGTAACATGGTTTTGAAAACCATAAGTCTTCATGGAAAAAAATAGAACAATTCTGGATTTCTGCTCAATTAAAAATGTAACAACTTCAGCTTTCAGTTTCAATAATCTGTCTAAACTTTTCTCTCTTGAGGGGCACCTTGCCTCTGCATATAGTGATAACCTTTTGTAATGGGAGTCCATGTCTTTCCAAAGGTTTGAAAACAAATCACTGTTAAGGACGTGAATTTTGATATAATATCACTAAGCACAACATCTAACTCTGGTGATACTTTCTGATGACAAATGTTGGATCACACAGTGAACTAAAAATGATATGGCCATTGCTACCAGCTTTAACTTCTGCTACAAATCCAAAATTCCTGCCTATTGTAGCTCCAGCAATGTCTCTTCAGACTCCAATACACTTTTTTTCCACTGTAAACCTTCATCTGTGAAAAATTTTTAACTTTAATGTATCTCTCCCTCTTGTATGCCCTTCCAAAACAATAACTCCTCCTGTATGGTTCTTTCATAAACATTTCTTACAGAAAGTAACAACTGTACTGTGTTAAAATATCAGTTTAATTACTAAATTGCAAACTCTGGGTTTCCCTTAAGCCTGGTAACAAGCTATTGGAATTGGTCACTACTAATTCCAAAAATTCTTTTGGGAACAGTATTGTTTAATAAAGGAGTTTTATGAATTTCATCACCATACTTTTCCCATGAACTATTTCTGATATTTTAATAGCACTATGTAGCACCTAGATCTCCAGTTGCATATGGCTTTTTAGTTTTTGCAATTAAATAAGAAATTTTGTAAGATGCAAGTAAATACTTTTCATTGATAGTAACAAATTTCTCAGAATATGGCTTTGCTTTATTTGAAAATTTAAGTTGTTCAAAAATATTCATTTGTTAATTGTAGTATACTGCAAGTTTTCTATTAAGATATCATTTTTGTTTGATTGATTTCATGTTCTCTGCAGCCAAAATTACCTTGCAAATTAAGCAAAGAGGTTTTTATATACCATCTTCATTATTAGAAGTTAAACCATATTGCAAAAATCATACAACGTATTTTCTTTTTCTTATCAATTTAGGTGAACTACAATCTGGTAGTGAAAAACTTAGCCACATTGTCATTAGTATTTTTACCTCTTCTGTCTAAATTTAGTCACTTATCCCCAACTAAAAATATTTTTATCCTAAAATACAAATAAATATTGCTAATAATTTCTCAAATAAGTACTAACTTTAGTTTAAGATATTGCATTTTATTGTGCTTAATGTTTAAAACAAAATGATGTTCACACTTATTTGCACATCTAGTGGTGATGGTGGATAAATATTAAATTCAATATTAATTAAAGGACTTGCTTGCTGCAATTAAACACTTATGTCTCTGCAAAAGGAGATAACAGAAACTTTTACAATTGAACGTTCTAACACAATACAATCCAAAGATATATTAATTTGATGCTTACATGCTGAGGATTGATGGTAGGAAAATATTAAAAGTCTTTATTTTCTGTAATTAAACTATTATGTTTCTATAAGGGCTGAAAACTTTGTGTGTACAGTAATAAGACAGCAATTCATAACATAAAATAGTCTAGAATCTGAGTGGAGGTGTTTCTGGCAGCATTCATTGGAGTTGCATGGAGTGATGGCATGCACAGTGCAAAGTATGCATATTGTGTGTTTAGAACCAAGGCTGAAGTGAAGGTGCTCTCTGCAACATGAGCAAGCTTTATCAGAAACACCTTGGATTAATTATGCATTTGATTTTGAAATAATTTTTGATTGTTGTACATTCAGAAACCTTTCACTGATGTCAAAATTTTTGTTACTCCAACATTCATGTCACTCCATATATTTAAAATGCATCACTGTAATCTACCTGTTTAGCTTCCTTGTCAAAAAATGAAATGAATTAACTTGACATGACCTGTTTTTGATGAGATCATTCTGGTTTTAATTGATGAGTGCATCCCTGTTATAAGGATTTACAAAGATTTGCACTGTATTCTAGAATTTTACCAGGTGTAAAAGCGAGGGTCACCATCTTTATCAGCTTGCATTGAAGAATCAAGACTATTTCAGGTGAGGGTGGGGATTATGGGCTATTTCTGGATGGAAATTAGATTATCAGTACAAAGTTCTTCTTCTCTGGGAAGGAAGGGAATAAGTATTTACATAACACCTAAAAAAATATGTGCAAGGCACTATGCAAAGTACTATTCACAAATCTCTTCTCATTTGATCCTTACAATAATCCTGCAAAGTGGGTGCTATTATTTTACAAATGAGGAAACTGAGGAAAACAGGTTATGTGATTGCCCAGGATCACATAGATAGTAAATGTGTAAGGCCAGATTTGAACTTCGGTCTTCCTATTTCAAGGTCCAGTGCTCTATCCATTGTACCACCAACTGCTTCATTACTATGGCTGTAGATTTCCCAAAGTAGATTTCCCAAAGATTTCCATCAAGAGCTAGAGAGAGCATCATTTAGCCTTGTTATAAATTGGGACACCTGTTGAGCCAATGGACCTCATGGATAAACTGCCAATGAAGATATTGAGGAGTATCAGTGGGTCACCCAACAAGTGCCTAAATTTCTCAGCCAACAACCAGAGTGACTTTTGATACACCAAAGTGAAGGAATAAAATGTTACTCTTACAACTTTGTGGTACACAGTGATGCAAAAGTACATGATCTTTCAGGAAGGATGAAACATAGATTAAATTGGAGGTAATATCTACATTGTATAACACTGTTATATCATGCTTCATAATAGGTACTTATATGGGACCACATATCTGATGAACTGCTTATAACTGTGTGACGCAGAATGTGAACCTATATGTGGCATATGAATATTTCATGCAATTTAGCACTGTGCTATGGTGCTATGTGTAACTTAATATA
The DNA here is from genome assembly GCF_028372415.1 of Notamacropus eugenii. Classification (NCBI taxonomy): domain Eukaryota; kingdom Metazoa; phylum Chordata; class Mammalia; order Diprotodontia; family Macropodidae; genus Notamacropus; species Notamacropus eugenii. The sequence continues at coordinate 165,861,780 of NC_092875.1, read as the reverse complement.
TACAGTGGGTTGCCATTTTTCTTTTTGTAGAATATCTGAACCATTGGAGAAAATGAGATAACCAGAACAGAGAGTGGAGTGAAAAAAAAAAGAGAAGAAAATCTAGAATAGAAAGAACATTGCCCATATCCACAATTATGGTCCTGGAAAAGTATAATAAATTTACAAAATAAACTGAGGAGATGACAGGTATGTGAAAGGAGTGTCAGAAGAGAACAGTTCCATGGAAGCCATGAGATGAGTGAGTATCCCAGGAGATGAAAATGATGGACAACAGTGTTAAATGTTTCAGAAAAATCAGATAAGATAAAGACTAAGTAAGTGCTCTTGGGTCTAACAATGCTTTTCTGTAGCTAGAACCTGTTGGTCAAATCTGTTCTCTTTCTCTTAATCTATTAGTACAGTTATCTATGAATTGATCAGTTAACACATGCCTCTTTCTGGCTTTTAGCACATGCCTGAAAACACCCATCTGTTAACATTCAGCAGGAAGTATGAGGCACAACAACGAGTGTCTAGTTTACCAATGTATCAATGGCATTTTTTTTTGTCTATGTTAATTCCAAATTTCTGTGACTTGCCTAGCTTATTCTTTACCTGCCTGGAAGTAGTAAAATAGGAAAAACACTGCCTTTGGAAGGAAAGATCTTGAACTTAAATTAAGTCTCTGCTACTTAACACATATGTGACTTTGGGCAAGTCAACTCACCTCTCCCTTAAGGCCATAGTACCCTCATCACTAAAATGATGGGATTAAACTAGAAAAGAATACAAGTTTTACCTAGATCTAAGTTTATGATCCCTTGACTTACAGGCTTATTTGATGTGTGAGAAACTAGGTCTTACGTTTATGTTTAGATGTCTGTACTTAACATTTGTTTGTTTCTGTTTGGTATCTTTTATGATGATCATAATTCATTTTAACAATTTAAACCTTGCTCTAAACAAGTCTATCAGTGCCATTTTTCTAACAGCATATATTCATATCATGTCTCTGTGTCACATTTTGGTAATTCTCATACTATTTCAAATATTTTATATTATAATCATGAAATCTGTCTTGGTGATCTGTGATGAGTGATCTTAGATGTTACTACTATAATTATTTTAGCTCACCATGAATCACACCCATATAAGAAGGTAAACTTAATCAATAAATATTTTGTGTTCTGACTGCTCTACTGCTCAGCTGTTCTCCCTTCTCTCTTCCTCTCCTATTCCCTGAGACACAATAATGTTGAAATTATTTGAATTAGTAACCTACAATGGCCTCTAAGAGTTCAAGTGAAAGGAAAAGTCAATTTATAAGGCAAACTTCATTGTTGCCTCCTTTAAAAAATTCACAATAGTCACCAGAACCTTCAGCAACCACTGCCCTGAGCAGTCAGCAGCCATTAACACCAAGGCAAGACCCTCTAATAAAAAAAAATGAGTGACTTGCTAGAGATTCAGATGATGGTTAGCAATTTTAACACTACAATATTTTAAGGTATATACATATTTTACACATAGTAATATTCTGCCTTGTTCTTTGTTCTCAAAGAGGACCATGCCATCAGGGAAGGGATGCCATGACATGCAAGTGAATTGTCTGCCCATTCAGTGATTAAGGTTAGGTAAGAAATGAAGCAGAGAATAGCCTCTTTACTTTGTCAAAAAAATCAGTCTGGGAGGGAAAGACCCTCAGGGTTTCTGGACAAAACCAGAAGCAATTGCTATTTACATTCACTTTGGACCAATCAGGGCCCAAGGGGGGTGGAGCCAAGATGGCAGAGTGAGAGCAATGACTCACCTAAGCTCTTGGACAAACTCCTTTGGATACCTCTGAAAGGAGAACCTGACTAAATTTTGGAGGTGCAGAATCCAGTGGGAGACAGACTGTGATGGATTTGCAGCCCAGGTTAGACTGGAAGGTCCACGGGAAGGATCTGTTCCACGGGGGTGAGCCCCCAGCACACAGCAGAGTGCAGGGGAGTGTAAGGGACCTGAGAAACCTGAGAGCTATGGACAGAACCAGCGGCGAGAGACAAGCTGAACCAAGTAGGTGAGAGCCGCTGAGCGCCAGATATCAGCTTAGCAGCTCCTGAGACCTTCAGTCTGAAGATTAAACTTCGGTAAGTCACCTACCTGAACTTCTGGGAGCCAGGATGGTGGAGTGATCAGTAAATGCTCTCTCCTCTCTCCCTGATGACTGTGAAAGAACCATAAAATATTTCCCCAGAAAAATCCTGGATCAGCAGGAACAGCAGAAGGGAGCAAATAGTCTCATAACACCTGAGGCTAGGAAGATAGCTAAGGGGGATTCCTCCTACTGTGGCGGAGGCAAACTGGAAGGGCAGAGGACCCAGGGCAGAGAAAACTTGCACTAGGACCCAGGCAAGCCTCAGCACCAGGAGAGGAGCCAGGAGAGGTGGGAACACGTATTAACATCTAGGCTTGCCTCAGCCCTCCAGGGGAAATAGGAAGACAATAGGGAAGCTGGGATCACCATCCCCTCAGCTTGCCTCTGCCTCAGTTCAGCTGAGGAGATCTCCTGTGACCAGACCACTCCTCCCACACACTTAACAAGCTAACCCCAGGGTTGATCTTAGAAACAAAAAACAAAGCTTTTTCACATATCAACTCAACACAAAGTTCTGTAGCTTCTGACTGAAAGAATCAGAAGCTACAACACTCAGTCAACATCATGAACAGGAAAAGGCAGATGAAGGGTGAAAAAACCAGAGAGTCTTTCTATGGGGATAAAGACCAAAACACAAACACTAAAGAGGTCAGAGCTGAGACTGTACTTCCATCTGAAATTTCAGAAGGGACTATGAACTTCTTGCAAGCACAAGCAGCTCTCCTGGAATAGCTGAAGAAGGAAATAGAAGAAAAACTGGCCAATGATTTTAGAATTATAAAAAAAGAATTCACAGATGAGAACATCACTTTGAAAAGGAAAATTGAACAAATGGAAAAGGAAATTCAAAAATTAACTGGAAAAAATAATTCCCTAAAAGGAAGAGTTGATCAAATGGAAAAGGAAACCCAAAACCTAATTGGGAAAATTGGTCAAATGGAAAAGGAAACACAAAACCTAACTGGGAAAATTGGTCGAATGGAAAAGGAAGTACAAAAATTAACTGGAGAAAATAGCTCCTTAAAGGAAAAAATTGATCAGATGGAAAAGGAGATGCAAAAGTTAACTGAAAAAAAACAATATGATAAAGATTAGAATTGGGCAAGTAGAAGCTAATGACTCAATGAGGCAGCAAGAATCAGTCAAACAAAATCTAAAGAATGAAAAGACGGAAGAAAATGTAAAATATTTAATTGGAAAAACAACTGACCTGGAAAATAGATCCAGGAGAGAAAATTTAAGAATTATTGGCCTGCCAGAAACCCATGATGAAGAAAAGAGTCTGGACAATATCTTCCAGGAAATCATCAAGGAAAACTGCCCAGAAGTGCTAGATTCAGAGGGCAAAATCATCATTAAAAGAATCTACTGTTCCCCTCCCGAAAAGGATCCCAAACTCAAAACCCCAAGAAATTTCATTGCCAAATTCCAATCAGGGCCCAAACAGTGACCAAGTGGGGCTTGGCCTGGGACCTATTTTTGGCTGGTCAATTGATGAGGGCCAGAATGGTTTGGCTTTAATCCTAAGGAAAAAAAAAGGTTTCATAGATGAAAATTTAGGCAGAGCACCTGCAGGTAAGTGTATGATGCAATAGGTAAAAACACTTAATAGACTACTGTATAGTTGTAGACATAATTTTTATATGCATCCAGGATCCAAAAAAATTTGTGTGACTTGCTTTGTTGTGATATTCACTTTATTGCAGTAATCTGCAGCAGATTATCTCTGAGGTATTTGATTTATTTGGAACCTACTTTCAAGGAATTCTCTCTCTATTTATTGTTCTCCTGGACATGTCCTGTATCACATCTTTACAAATCACAACTTGAAATCCATCATATCTGCTGCCTATCCAGTGCACTTTGCTGCCACCCAGAAGGCAACCTTGAAATAATTAATCGAAAAAAGAAGAAAATTAGACACAATAGCAATACTAGATGTATCAATAACACAAAGGAATATGATGAAATTACATAATTGCTTTGGATGCTTTTTCTCTCACATATTAGTTTTAAGTGGAAACAAAGGAAAATGTCCTCAGTTATAGGTCCTTGAAAACATTTAATCATTTATAAATTGGCAAATGCATCCTTTTTTTTTCAATTTAGAAGTTTAAAGAATGACCAATGCTCTTGAGTACTGTTTCAATGATATAGTTTTCTTTTATTGAGGATTCACCTCACAAGTTATAATAGCAATGCCATTATTCTACAATGCTAACTCAGCAATAATTAACTTTATTAATTCTGAAGTTTTACCTTCTTTTTGCCAAAGTAAACTATTAGTATTGTTCGTTTAACTGCTTTATTTTGCTGGCTGCATGATCCCACATAAATTGTTTAACCTGTCTCTGTTCTAGGCAATTTCTTAAGACTAAAAGTTACAAAGAAGCTTCCAGAAACTGTACATTTACAGGGTGTGTCCTTAGATGAACATTCTACAATGAAATCATAGATTTAATCCTTATCCCTAATCCTAAGAATATGCAAACCAGCATATGATTTCACTTTGCCCCTGTCTAAATAATATTTCAACTTGTTTTGGGTCCAAAAACAAAGTTAAAAAAAGCATTTTATCATATCATACTCAATTTGGATATGCACAATATGATGGGAACAGTAGGTTTCTCTATGTTTACTTGTGAACAAAAATCATTGTTCATATTGAACGTGAAAAGACAACTTTACTAAGTCAGCACCATTCTTTTGAAAATAACAATACAAAGAAAAAAATCAAGAATATAAAAAGTGGAATTGGAAACCAATAGCCCTTCATTATCTCTTTGATGCTCCTTGCGTATAAAATATACATTACAGGTGGAGACTTTAAAGCCCATCACACTCTTTCTTTAGCATCTTTGAAAAATAGATTTTTCTTCAGATAAAAGAAGTGCTTCCACAGGGATTTGTCAGTTAGTAAATCATCAGGTGAAGTGAAAATGAGTTAATTACATCAGTTTTGTTCTAAAAGAAATAATTTTCAGCAAATTCCAGATTTGTTATCAGAGACCACTACTCTGGAGGAAGCATAGCTTTAGTCAGTCCCCTGAACACTGTGATTCAAGGTCATTTTTTTGACAGAGAAAAGACATTGGGTATATAATGCAGAAAATTTACAGTTATGTTTTAAAGAAGCATATAAAGACTCTTCATTGATCAGTTCTGTTGATATTTTTGATGATGTGAGATCCTTGACTTACATATATGGTAGTGGATTCCTGGTAGGAATAGGCAGCAAAATTCGAACAAAGTAATTCTTTATGGGGAAGACTTTTAGAAAGTTAAGTTGTATTTTTTAAAATTTAAGAAACAAATATATATATATGTAAAACAAAAAAGCCCCAAATTTCCATATTTCCCAAGTGCACAACCATGTGCTACATTCCTTAGAGTCAGCCCATTACTCCTCTGTCAGGAAATAGGGCTAGTGTTATTCATCATTGATCCCCTGGAATCATGGTGTATTAGAATTCTTAGGGCTTTCAAAACTGCCTGTTTTTAAGATGTTGCTATGGTATAAATAGTTTTCCTGGTTCAGCTCATTTCAGTCTCCATCCATTCAAACAGATGTATGGGTATTATATTTATAATGAGACTCGTAGCTTTAGAAAATAATTCAAAATTTATTAAAATATATTATTTTATTAAGAATTACTATTGAAATACACAAAATCATATTGCCCTCTAATGTATCAACACAGTAACCCCTTATCATTTTATGTTCTATTTGTTGGGTCCTGCAATGAAGCCTCAGCTATACAAGTCTTGCCAATCAACCCCTTTACTTGATCCTTCAGTCAGAACTTCTCATCTGGAGACTCACTTTGAAAGCCCCTATGGCTACTGCAGAGCATAAATTATTCCCTAGTCACTTCCATTTAAAACATTTTGCCACATATTTTGTTTCTTTTTGTTCTTGTTAGATAGTTTTTGTTCTTTTGAGAACGTATGCTGAGAATATTAAAAGGCCTTTTACAGTTGGTTAGATATTTTCTACTTTTAAAAGGCCTTCAAATCCATCCTGATGTGCTGAAGGAAAGCTAATAAAAAAGATATATGTATACACCACAGATACACACACACACATACACACACTGAACATATTTGACTTAAAAGTAATCCTTCCCTGCTTGGACAATGAAAACACACACAAGAAGTGAATTTTCTGATTTAAAACTATTCTTCCTCCAGAGCAGTATAGTAAATCCTGCATGTGATATTAAATCTAAAAAAAAATAATAATGTTGACAAAAGGACTACATTTCCATGTTATCAAGGAGGATTTGTGTACAATACTCCAATATGAGGTAGGCTATTTATTCCTGAGCTGCATTTCCATGGCAATATCTTTCGTATTGGATGACTATTAGGATTACCTCCCTACTATAGTTCCTCTTGTCTGGTGTCATTCATGTACCTTTTGGACAATTTATGAGATTTTTGTACTCAGTAGAGTAAAATAATGGATAATCTTTCCTAGCAAATGGAGACAATCATTACTGAGGGGTCTTACAGCTATTGAAAGTGTCCAAAGTGTTTTTATTAATTGCTATTTTTTAAAAGATGGCTAAACAATTGGAAAAGGACAGGTAGGTGGTGCAGAGGATAGAATACTGGACTTGGAGTGAGGAAGACTCACATTTGTGAGTTCAAATCTGGCCTCACACATTTAACTAGTTGTGTGACCATGAGCAACTCATTTACTATATTTGACTCACTTTTTTTAATTGTAAAAGGGGCTGGAGAAGGAAGTGGTATACCACTTTGCCAAGAAAATGCTAAATGGGGTTACAAAGAATCAGATGTGACTGAAAATGACTCAACAATAAAAATAAAAATGGTTGAAAATGCTTAAATACTTCAGGCATACTTGATTTTACTGGTGAATATATGTGAATATACTTGGCAACCCCTTTACATATTTGGAGGTATACTTCATGAGTTACTGTGTATTCCAAAAAATTATTACAGATACCTGACTTCTGAGCATGAGCCTTTCCAAGCTTAGCCAGCTGGATCTTCAGATGCTCTAACTCTTTCCATTTTGAAAGGTGACCAGCTCAACCAAATCTCATACTGCTCACATTTCAGCTGTGAATTCCCAGGTCATTTCCATGCCAAAATGACTCATTGAAATATAATAAGATGGATGTCCATATCTGATTAGTGTGGACACAGAAAGCCAAAACTTCTCCAATGATTCAGGCAAAGCGTCAAAAGTATTATACTATGTGCAAGCAAAGCTTCAGTCAATTGAGAGGAATGAAGTTCTTGATTACTGAAAAAAGAAACAGATGATGTCACATCCCTGTATTGAGATTGAATGAAAGAATCAGACACATCTTTAAGCCTATGCCTACGCATATTGAATTAGCAAATTCCTGCAAGAGCATTTTGGTCTGGTAGAAGGAACTTAGGTAGGGGAGGAGTGTATTAAGTTCTCTTGTTCCATCTCCTTGATCAAAGAACAGCCTTGTAAATTTCAAAAAAGGTCAGAATTTGCTGTGGACTTCCAAACCCTGGAGTAGGGGAAGCTGACAGCATCTTCTGCATCTGCATCTGAAGTTGTGAGAGATGCTGAGGATAACCAAAAGGATTGCAGCTCCATGTTTCTAAGGCACTTTCCATCAGAGTCCAGCAAAGAGTTTCATCTAAGGGGAACTTCATGAAAGGAAGAAAAGAACCTCTGTAACTGGGAACCACGGCTTATCTTTTGGTTATATGTGCTCTTTCAGATGAAGTCCCTTCTCTCTAGGGAACTTGTATGTGGTAGAGGGTACTTCGGTTTTGAGGAGTCTGAGTGGTGTTTGTACTGCCTATTTTTATCATTATATTATGTTAGTAAAGACCCTTTTATAAAAGCTAATCATCTCTTGCTACCTAGTTGATAATGGTTAGCAAACTATACTGGGCCTCATGAGTGACAGTACCAGAAGTAACCCACCCTTTGGGGTTATCTCTAGAAACCTGAGGGCAAGAATAGGCATCTGTTCTCTGCCAACGTAAGTGGGAGTTGGGCAAAGTAGCATAGGCTAGAAGGTGCTATAGCATTATGAAGTAATCTTTCAGAGAGGTTGAGTGACTTATCCAAAGCCACATAGTTAGTGACAGAACTAATTGAACCCAAGCCTTCTGACATCAAATCTGACACTTTCCTCTCTCCTATCCCATCTCCTCACAGACCTGCACAGATCTTTGTGATAACAGATGTGAATGTAGTGTTTATTGGCTAACTCATGATTTCTGATGTAAGGTACCTACACTGGGTTCCTCATTCTTGTCTCTTTCCGTTTAAAATTTAGAAACATAAAGATAAGCCCCCTAACACATTATTAGATGCCTGAGTCTGGGTGCAAAAAGATAATGGAATGTTAAAACACTGGACTAAAGCTAAAAAAGGTGAAATTAGTTGGACTACATAAGAGTATGTAGTCTTACATTTGGATTAAGAAAATCATCTCTGCAAATACAAAGTAAAAGCTAACTGGATAGCTGCGGAAATACGAAGGCATTCTTATATTCAGGGCAAATCCAGTGGTGGGCAATTCAGTGCACTTTCTGAGGAAGGCAACTAGGATGGTGAAAAGCCTTGAAATGCTGCCATACAAAGGCTGCCTGAAGGAACTTGTGATTTTTAGTGTGAAAGAAAGAGGTGGGTGGATTTAGAACATGGGGAACTTTAAAGCTGTGTTCAAGTATTTAAAGGGACACTAAGTAGAGGGGGGGATTAGTTTGTTTGTTTTTTTTTTTCCACTTGGCCTGAAGGAAGAAATTAGATCTATTAGAGGTACATGTGTATAGTGAGTGTGTGTGCGTGTGTGTATGTGTGTGTGTGTGTGTGTGTGTGTGTGGAGTAGGAGTTGAGAAGAGGCAGATTTGGACATTATGTAAGGAAAAACTTCCCTAAATCTAAAAATATCCAAAAACTGCAGTAGATTACTTTTGATTGTAGAAGTTTTCCTGCAAAAATTTGATAACTGCTTATTTAAGATGCTATGAAGGAGATTCTTGCTTAGATATGGAGTAGATTTTATATCCTGTGAAGTATCTTCTCACTTTAAAATTCTGTGCTTCTCTATAAATGTAGTTACTCATCCTAAAAGCTTTCTTATTTCTAAGAATGTATAGTGGATGAAAAAGTAATTGTACAATGCTTTTCTTCTTTTAAAGAGTATTGTATATTTATATATTAAATAGTATTTTATTTTCCCAATCACATGTTAAGATATTTTAAAAACATTTTTAAATAGAGCTTTGAGTTCCAAATTTTCTCCTCCCATTTTCCTCTCCATCCTTCCTCCCTAAGATTATTAGCAATTTGTTATAGCAATTTGATATATAATTTGATTTTATTTGTTTATAAAGTTAATTCAATTTTTATTGCAAGAATTCATTGTTAAGGCAGGAAAAGTTAATATTGCATATAAAGAATGCCTTGTTTTTAGAGAAGAGGGCCAAACTAAGGCTATAGATGCCTGAGCACAGGGACCTTCAGGAGGTAAAATTTTTAACTGACACCATGTACTTATTGTCTGTTGTTGCAATCTGGTTCTAAAGTGGATGGTTTTACATAAACCAATACTTTAGAGGTTATAAAATGCCAAAACAATTTAGTCTTGAATGTTGCTAAAAAAAATAAATGCAACTAATGGAGACACATTAATATGTTGTTGACAAAAAATGTCTATGAAAATATGGTGGCTATTTACCTGTGAGATGAAATGGTTGTACGCATAATTCACTCATAAATGACCAAAGGCAGCACGCAGCCATGATAGGGACTGGACAAAGCTGATCTACATTTAGGCTGTCTCATCATGGCATATCTTTCTGATATGGTATAGAAAGTCGGAGGGTAACTGAAGTACAGCAGATACTTTACTACTCTATACCATGTAACCCCAATAAATTAACAGAGTCAATAGTATAAGAACCTGGACTGAAAATTAAAATTGCTAACATTTAGGACACTTCTCAAGGCATTCCCCAACCTTCTGTTTAAGAACTATATGAAGTGAGCAAGATTTCAGGATTACTAATTGTAGGTTCAAGGGAAAAATAATTGTGCAGTTTAAGAAATGACTATGCATTGAAATAAAATTAATTGTTTAATTCGACCTTTTTCTAGTTTGGCCTCCTTCATTCAGGTTTTCAGAGTCTTTGGTATTCATTCAATATTTAGTTGATTGAGGCTGGGTTACCATTTCTTTCTGTGGTTCTTTGACATTTTGTAAGGGCACAAACCAAACATCATGGTGAGCTTAAAGGAAAATAGAGAAAAAATATTTGGCTTGGTGAGAAGACTGGGTTAACCCATAGCAATACCAAAAGTTTAGTATGCAGGGAAGTTCTTAGTGTTAGGAAATGTCAAATGAAAGGTGCAGTAACTTGGTAATATTATCTTCAAGGTTTTGATTATTAGAAGTAAAGCATATTCTGGATCATATTCTTAACTGAAGGAAAGGAGATTTTAAGAGCTCTAGAGTAAGCTGGTTTGAAACTCTGAAAAATCAGAGTAGAAAGACTAGGAGATTCTAAAGTATAATTTTACAGAAAAAATGCCAAAGGATTTCACTAAGGAAGGAAATAAGGAAGTGTTTAAAGGCATAGATACGGTGGCACAGGAACCATATGATACTTGATTTTTAAAGGAAATGTGCGTAAAGATGGAAGCAAGGACAAGGAACTGAAGATCAATAGGAAACAGTGAAAAGGCCCTATTGGAATGTCAGGAAGGATAAAGAAATCTGAAATATAAGGTAAAGTTTGAGAATAGTACTAATGGAAGGAAGAAAGTGCTCTTTTTTTTAAACTATGTTGAAGGCAGCAAAAATTAATAAATAAGTAAAAAGATAGACCACAGCTCTGAACGAATGGGATGATGATAAAAGATGACAGAAAGAAAGTGGAACTATTTACTTTTCATTTTCTTTCTGTTTTCTCTCTCAGAAAGAATGATCTTCAGATTGGAAAGAATGGTAGAAAATGGTTAACAAGGAATTGAAGCCTTAGATAATTGCGAAAGCAATTTGTGAGCATCCACTTGTTCCAAATGACTTCTTGTCATCTAACCTAGATAAGTAACATTCCAGGATCCTGAAAGAATTTATGGATATGATTAATGGACCACTGCTTATGATCTCTGAGGAAGTGATTGTGACAAATGAGAAAAATGTTACAAGGTTGGAGTCATAGGTTTCAGAGTTTGATGATGATTCCCCCAAAAATTCTAGAAAGGGCTAATAAAGCCATTGTACACTAGTATTTAGAGAAGTTAGTATTTATAATTATATACCAACATGGATTCTGCCAGACTAACATTATCTCCTTTTGTTGAAGACTTAGCTAATTGGCAGATAGATGACAGATGAGGGAAAATGCAAAGGCATGACTAATCCATTAGAAGCAACTGATACTTTAGTGGATGGAGTGCTGGAAGTGGAGTCAGGAAGACCTGAGTTCAAATCTGGCCTCAGACAATACTACCTTTGTGACCCTGGCCAAGTCATTTAAACTGTTTAACTCAGTTTCCTAGACTGTAAAAATGAGGATAACAATAGCACCTACATCACAACATTTTTTAATGATCAAATGAAGTAATATTTAAAAAAAACACTGAGCACAGAACCTTGTACATAAGAGGCACTATATAAATTATTATCCCCTCCTTCATTCCTATCATATTTTCCTTGTGAACAAGATGCTGAGTAGATGATTATATATTTCTGCTATTGTGTTGAATTTCGTACTGGTTTGTTTTCGTTTTCTTATCATAAATTTAACAAACATCAACAACTATGATGATTTCAATAGCCAAAATAAATATATATGAAAATTCAAACATTTTCCTTAGTGTTTTAAGGAATAAAATAAAATCAACATGATAGTAACAAAACTTGCCGGCTTCACTTCTGAAGTTTTTCCTGTTGACTGCCTACCACTTCCCTTTCCAACTGAGACTGAATGTAAAAATATATGCAAAGAACTTTGTAAGCCATGGTGTGCTATATAAATGCAGCCATTATTATGAAAGCACACCACCTGCTTTCTTTTCTAATCATACACACCATGGATTTGTTATTTCATGTGATTTCATAGATGCAAGTAATCATCAGAAAGATGTTTGCTTACTCATATCCAACCATAAGACTGGCAAGATGCTTTGTTGATCTTTTCCTTTGGGTCACCCATAATTTTGATTCTTCAGAATTTGTGGGCTTACATAATTCATACCTATATAGAAGCACTACAAAAATTTTACAGTTAAAAAGATGATAGGGAGAAGCATAAAGGCATTTTGGGTAAAAATAAAAATCAACTGTAGATTAGGATCAGGGAAACAAGAATCAACAAAGGTTTAATATTTAAAAGTCCTGAGGATTTTCATTGACTACTTGTTCAATAGTACATCAACAGTGTACAGTTGAATATAAATGGAAAACAAAATTAAGTGATATGCCTTACTGAGTTAAAAAAAAAAAAAGTAAAGCTAGAATGGAGTAACCAGAAAGCAGCTGTTGTATTAAGAAATGGACTAATTTTCCTTCTTAGGTTGCCTTCAACAAATAAAGAAGGATAGGTTACAGTTCATATATTTGTAAATTAATTCATCGGTAGGTAAGTAGTTCTTTTAGAGTTACTCTACATTCCTACTCCCCCCAAAAAGGCACTTTACACTGGAAGGTTTTACATCCAGTAGCAACTACCTCAGGCTCAAAGTACTCTAAGAATCTGAACTCTGAAAACTATAGTTAATGGGTATCAACTGGTATATTGACCTTGAATCATTACTTAATAAAAAAGTAGTCCAAAGCAAAAACATTACTAAAGTGGCATAGCAAAAAAATAAAATTAATTTTGTAAAATATATTTTTATATTATTTATATATATATATATTTTATAAAATAAAACTAATAAAAATTAAGTTAAATTAAAAAAATAAAACATAGAGACAGCTACATGGTTCAGTGGATAAAGTGCTGGACTTAGAGTCAGGAAAACCTGAGTTCAAATTTGTCCACAGTCAGAGTGACTGTTGGCAGTCACTTAAGGCTCTGTTTGCCCTGCTTCCTCATATGTTAAATGAGAATGTGTTGGTGTGACAGTTGAATGAGATGATCATTATGAAGTGCTTAGCATAATTTCTGGCACATTGTTGGCACTATATAAATGTTATTATTATCATTAGTTTTAAATTAGTGTATTCTCTCACAAATGCCACATGTGTGTGTGTTCATCCTTCGTTGTGGAAGAAGACCATGACATCAGAGAAGTTATGACATGACTTGCACTTGACTTTGTTTTGAGTGAGGGAGGGCTGTGCAGGTCACCAGTCTCACTTCTCCTCCAGAGCCGTCTGAATCTAGTGACCCGATATTCATCAAGATGACTGGAGATGACCCAGGATGAGGCAGTTGGGGTTAAGTGACTTGCCCAAAGTCACACAGCTAGTGAGTGTTCAGAGTCTGAGGTGAGATTTGAACTCAGGTCCTCCTGACTCCTGCACTGGTGCTCTATCAAGTGCACCACCTTGCTACCTCACAAATGCCATGCACAGCCATTGGGAGAGTGGGGACATACATTAGAATTCACTGGTAGTTAAGTCCCACATAGTGATTGTATGTAATGCATGCAGCTGCATTTCCCATTCACCATTCCCTTTTTCTTCATGTTATTGGTAAAATTATTGAGTCATTCAGTCATATCCAACTCTTTGTGACCTCATGGACCATATTGTCCTTGAAGTTTTCTTGGCAAAGACACTGGAGTGGTTTTCCATTTCCATCTCCACTGGTTTAGGACAAATGCAGGTCTTCTTACTTCCAGGCCAGATGCTTTATCCAATGTGCCAACTAGCTGCTTTTTTTCTTGGTGAGTCTTTGTGCAGCTTTCGCAGAGGCTCAGGAAATTTAGTTTAGCTAGGTTTCTTGATACATCTCTCCACAGTTCAATTCCAGAATGCCAGGACTAATTCTGTTTTCACTCAAAATTCCTCTCTTCTCTTATGTTGAATGACAGAGACTTGGTACCTGCTATGTATGGTGTCTCCTCCTGGACTAGTACATCTACTGAAACATGCCATGGCTGATGGGGTCAGGAGAGAAGAAAGAAAAACATCTCTCTCCACTGTATCCATTGTGGTAGAAGCAAAAGGGGTAAGAAAAAGAGTAATTCTCTTTCAAGAGCTAGATTCTTCCTTCATAGGTGTCTTTTTTCTTTGCTTCCAGAGGTTACCCTTCTCAGAATTCTTCTGCCTTGATTAGGCTTCCCTAGAGAATGCATCTTGCCTTTTAAAGGTCACCAGGGGCATGAGTTATCTTGGGACATCGAGTCACTATTTTCTAATTCCATCAAGGAGAACTCTTTCATGAGTTTAGTCATATCTTCTTATTTACCTTAGCATATTGACATCTTCTTGCCTCTGTTTACTTGTGCCTTCTGGAATTCCATAAATTTGGCTAGTATCAGAGGGGACAGCTGGTAATTGATTTGGGATGTATTAATCTACTCATTGTATCATTGGTGTGAGTTGTCTTTTGTCTTCGGTATTCAGGTTTTAGGAATTCTTCTTGGGTTAATGTCCTTTGCTGATTTGTCAGTGTTGTACCATTAGGAGATGGGAGCATGTGCTTTCCTTAAAATTGTCTTGTCTGCCTGTGGTACAGTCAAGATGCTATTTTAGGATCTGGGCATAGCTATCAACATTGGACTTTGATATATAATGACACTATCCTTTCAGATTTGATAAATGACGAGGTCAATATAATTCTTGATCAAGACAACTCTTAATTTTAGATGAGGACCACAAGGCAATTATAAGTACAATATTTAGGGGAAAAAAACCAAAACAAAACTGTAGCTTCATTGTATTCAGTGCTGTTTAGATTACTTCCATAGCATTGTAATCAGTTCTGGCTGTCATTTTAGGAAGTATGAATAAGATGTCTTTCAGAGGAGGGAGGCCAGGATATATATATATACATATGCTTAGCAACTGAATTATGCAATAGGTTGTTTTACTTGACCACAAAGTACCTTTTAGGATCAATGACTGAAAGTCACAGATAGGTAGATTTTGGCCTGATATTAGGAAGAACTTCTAAACATTTAGAGCCTTCTGAAAATAGAATGGGCTACCTAAGGAGGTAGTTTTTAAGAAGATTTTAGACTCTCACTTTTTGAGGATGTTATAGAGGTAATGCATTCTTCAGGGTAGACTAGATGGAATTTGACATCTATTTTAATTCTAATATTAAGTAAGATAATGTATTTAAAGCACTTTGAAACCTTAAGATTATCTGTGTCAATGTATTACTCCTATTATGGTCATTGATTATGATTTTATTTAATGTTATGGCAGCTAGAACTCTTAATTCATTCTGTTTAAAAAATTATTACAGTTATAATACTCACATTTGGAGCTGTAGAATACTGGAATCTCTTCTGCCCTTTGGGAAACAGAATCTAGAGATCATTTTATTTAATACTTCCTTTTCCAAATTCAGAGTCCTATTGTTGAAAAGACACTGTGCTGAGATACTGGATCTAGCAATTATTATTTGTGTGATTTTGACAAATTACTTCTCCTCTTGAAGAGTTCATTTCTTCACCTGTAAAATGTGTGGGTTAAAACACTATGGAAACCTTAAAATACTATACAAATTTCAGTTTGAGAAAGTTTGATTGAAACCCAGAAAAGTGAAATAATTTCTCCAAGTTCAAACAGACAATCAGTGGCAGGACAGAGAGTAGGCATCAAATCTCCCAACTTTCACCCCATTGTTCTTTGAAAAAGCACATGCACACATATGTATATATACATGCACAGATACACACATGTATACATATACATATATATTTTAATTAATTTTATTTCAATAATTAGAAATATGTTTTCTCTCCTTTCTACATCTTATGTCCTCATTTGAAGAAAAGAAAAGAAAAAAGTAAGCTTATTGCAAATACATATATTCAAGTAAAACAAATTTCTGCATTGATAAGACTCAAAAGAATCTGTCATGCACTTTCAGTCCCTTATATCTCTGTAAGGAGGAAAGTAATAAACATACTTTGCCATTAGTCCTCTGGACCAGAGTTGGCCATTGCATTGAGTAGTATTCCTAAGATTTTCAACATTTCACCTAGTGCTCTCTCAAGAAATTTAGGGTTTCTTACTGTTTAATTGTTACTTCTTTCTTCTTTTCAAGCAAATCCATTCTACTATATCAGCTTCAACACTTGAGTTACTTCATGAACTAGATACTTATAGTCTAGATAACTTAAAATTAATAATAGAAGTCTAAAATCTTGAATTATTTTATTTCTCATAGCAATATGACTTTTCTAAGGAAACAAACAGTAATAGCTTACTTTTATATAACACTGAATAGTTTAAAAAGCTGTATATATATCCAGGACTGGGAAAACTATCAGCAGAATTGACCATTTCAAAATTAACAGAAATCATATCATTATCTCAATAGATGCAGAGAAAGTTTTTGACAAAATTCAAGACGCATTTTTATTAAAACACTAGAGAGTATAGGAATAAATGAAGTTTTCTTTAAAATTATAAATAATGTCTTTCTAAAACTATCAGCAAGCATTATATATAATGATGATAGTCTAGAAGCATTCCCAATAATATTAGGAGTGAAACAAGGATGTTCATTATCACCATTGTTATGCAATATTTACTATAAATTCTAGCTTTATCAATAGGGGAAGAAAAAAAATGAAGGCAATGAAGAGGATAAGCAATGAAGAAACAAAATTATCACTCTTTGCAGATGCTATGATGATGTACTTAGGGATTTCTAGAGAATCCACTAAAAAATTACTTAAAATAATTAAGTTTTAGCAAAGTTTCATTCTATAAAATAAACCTACTTAAATCATTTCCATTTCTACATATTTCTAACAAAGTCTAGCAATAAGAGATGGAAAGAGAAATTCCATTTGAAGTAACTGTAGACAATATAAAATATTTTGAAGTCTACCTGCCAAGACAAACTCAGGAACATTAAGAAAATAATTACAAAACACTTTTCACACGAATAAAGTTAGATTTAAATAACTGGAAATATATCAGTTGCTCATGGGTAGGTCAAACTAGTATAATGAAAATGACAATTTTACCTAAATTAATTTACTTATTCAGTGCTATACCAATCAAGCTACCAAAAATATTTTATAGAGTTAAAAAAATAATAACAAAATTCATCTGGAAGAACCAAAGGTCCAAAAGATCAAGGGCATTAATGAAAAGAAATACAAGGGAGGGAGAGCTAGGTGGCACAGTGAATAGAGAACCACCCTGGGAATCAGGAGGACCTGAGTTCAAATGTGGTCTCATACACTTGACACTTACTAGCTGTGTGACTCTGAGCAAGTAACTTAACCCTGATTGCCTCACCAAGAAAAAAAGTGGCCTAGACATACCAGAGTTAAACTGTATTATAAAACTACTTGACTATGTGGTTTCTGGCTAAAAAATCAAGCGGTGGATCAGTGGAACAGGTTGGGAAAACAAGATGCATTAGTCAGTGAGTATAGTAATCTACTGTTTGATAAACACAAAGACTCCAGCTTCTGGAATAAGAACTCACTATTTGACAAAACCTGATGGGAAAACTAGAAAATAGTATGGCAGAAACTAGGCATATACTGATATATTATACCATATGACAAAATAAAGTCAAAATGGGTACATGATCTAGAAATAAAGGGTGATACTATAAGGAAATTAGAAGTTCAAGGAATAATTTGCATGTCAGGTCTATGGAGAATGGGAGAATTTATGATTAAACAAGAGATAAAGAACACTAAGAAATGCAAAGCTGATAATTTTGATTACACTAAAAAAAATGCACAAAGCCAATTAAACCAAGATTAGAAGGGAACCACAAAATTGTGAAACAATTTTTATAGCCAGTATCTCTGAAAAAAGCCTCATTTCTGAAATATATAGAGAACTGAGTCAAATTTATAAGAATTCCCCAATTGAGAAATGGTCAAAGGATATGAAGAGGCAGTTTTCTAATGAAAAAAATTAAAGCTAGCTATAACCATATGAAAAATGATCTAAATGACTATTGATTAGAGAAATGCAAATTAAAACAATTCTGAAAACCTACCTCACAGCTATCAGATTGGCTACCATGCCACAATAGGAAAATAATAAATATCGGAAAATATGTGGGAAAACTGGACCACTGATGTCTTGTTGGTGGAGTTGTGAAATGACCCAACAATTCTGGAAAACAATTTGGAGCTGTGCCCAAAGGACTGTAGAACTGTGCATTCTCTTTGATCCAGCAATTTCACTTCTATGCTTGTATCGCAAAGGGATCATAAAAATGGCAAAAGGACCCACATGTACAAAAATATTTATGGCAGTTTTTTTTTTGTGATGGCAAAAAATTGGAAATTGAAGGGATGCCAACAATTGGGAAATGGTTGAACAAGTTGTGATATACGAATATAATGGAATAATATTAGTGGGCAGGTGGATTTTAGAAAAACCTAGAAAGACTTGCATGAACTGATGCTGAGTGAAGTGAGCAGAAGCAGAAGAACATTGCATACAGTAACAGCAACATTGTGCAATGACTAACTTTAACAGATTAATTCTTCTCAGCAATGCATTGATCTAAGACAATTACAAAAACTCACAATGGAAGATGCTATCCACATCCAAAGAACTATGGAGTCCGAATGTGGATCAAAGCATATTCTTTTTTCTTTTTTGTGTTTTTTTCCCCTTTTGTTCTGATTCTTCTTTCACAACATGACTAATGTGAAAATATGTTTAACATGATTGTACAAGTATACCCTATAGCAGACTGCATGTCATCCTGGGAAGCAGGGAAGGGTAGGGAGGAGGAAAATTTAGAGCTCAAATATTATAAAAGTGTACATTGAAAACTAAAAATAAGTTAATTTTAAAAAAGCAGTTTATGCATCATCTTGTTTGATCCTCACAACAACCCTGGGCTGTAGGTTCTAATATTATGTCTATTTTACAGATGAAGGAACTAAAGCTGAGGGGAATAAAGTGATTGCCCAAAATAATAAAGTTAATGAATATTTGAGGTATAAATCTAATTCAAATCTCTCTAATGCTAGCCTCTCCACTACTATAACAAGTTTCTCTATATATGCAAAAGGAAATGACTTGATTTTTATGGTAGTGGAAATTCTGAAGCCAAGATTTCCTCAAGGGTAGTCAGAGGAGAAAGGAAAAAATTAAAGAGCTCATTTAGTTATGTATGAGAGATAATACTCTTCCGCTTTAACCTTTTTGTCATATTGATTTCTTGAAGTTAGTTGAATAATTTTACAAATCTGCCATATTGCATATTTTCCATGAAATGCTTTCTCCTTTTTTGCCTTATGAATGCTGACACTTTAAATATTACCTTGGTAATGGAAATGAGTATTTCCTAAAATTGAGTCTTACTTGTCACTTTAAAATTGGTCCACACAGAAATCATAAGGAATATCATCCTAATAGTGTCTTTATGATTAAGAGCTAAATCTTATCATTTTAGAATCTTCATAGAATCCCCATGTTTATTCTATGTATGCACAAAAATTAAAACCAGAATAAATGAAATAATTTACTCAAGATAACATAGCAAATAAGTAGTGAAAACAGAACTAAGAACTCATCTTTCTTAATCTAATATTTTAGATATTGTACTTTTCAGGGAGCACCTTTTCTTCTAAAAAAGGAATATCTGGTTGAAATTATTCCTATTCAGAAGGTATAAATAGAATATGGTCTATGTTGATGGAAGAAATACCAACATAATAAAGATTGCAAGTTCGTTGAAATATTGAAGAAGGGTCTAGTGATAATGAAAAATCTTTTAAAAAAGATAACTCCCTTTACATAAATAGAATGATAGCCAATTATTTTATTTTGTAAGGACATCACAATTTTTCATTCTCTGGTTTTGATTACACGTAGTAAAAATGCAATGATTGCATTAAAAATATTTGTATATCCAGTAGCAAATCTTAGGTTGCAATAAATAACAATGGTGACAATAATTATTATATATAGTATTTCAAAGTTTGCAAAGTCCTGCATGTACACTATCCTACCAGCATAAGTGCTTTACAAAAGTTTGTTGAATGCAGGGTTTTGTTTAAAGGATGAAAGTATACAAAATTGTATTTTTGAGGTTTTTTTCTTTCCCCTTATTTCTTTTCCTAGAGAAAAATCAGATACCACACTCCATTTTTCTAAGTGATAGAGGTAGTGTGCAGTTCCTGATGTAATAAAGTAAGGACTGTGTACGAAAGTGATAACACTTAAAATGCATATAATTATTAACCTTCTGGACATAGAAAGATCAATATCCCAGTGAATGAATAGAAAGGATGTGACTTTTTTTTAAGTGTTGGCCTGAAGCAGCTAAAAATCTAAAAAGGAAGCAATGGAAATGATTCTTCCTGATGTACTTCAACATGTAAGGTTTTTCAGAGATGCTTTCTCAGCACTAACTGCTGCTCACAGTGTAATTGCTAGAAAAAGAAACAAAGACCTTGGTAGAGAATTCATCCAAATATTCTCAGTAAGAAACAGAAACTGTTCCCACCTGTTTCTTTTTCTCCAATTTTATTTCCATATTTTATAGATGAAAGTTGCGATTGTTTTAGAGGATTAAATGCATTTTATATGCTTTAAGTCTTTTAGAAGAGAGATCAAAGTGAGATTTTTCTATTGCCTTTGGAAGTATTTGTTTTCTATCACCAAAGTGGCATGATTTATGGAGGAAATGATACACAGTGAAAGATTTGTGTGTCATGATGCAAAGCAGTTGAGATGATGTTATTCATTGGAGATGCAGATTCTTATTTTAATAGAAAATTTTGAAAAGAAACAACCCAAGATGGTACCTTTCACTTAGATTAACAAACATAAAATGTTTTATTTGGCATTAGTGAAAAAATATTTTCTACTGTTATTGGCTAAATATTAATGATTTTTTTTTTGTATTAGGATACTGAGAAATTCTTTGAAGCTTATTACTGCCACATATTTTGCTTAATATTTTAGGAACATACAACTAAACTATTTCTATATATATATGTATATACATATATATATATATATGAAACAGTATAAAAATGAATATGCAAGTGTAAAACAACAACAACAAAACCATACCTCCACCCCAGATCTCCTGAACACATTTCCATTCCATTTTTTACCACATTCTCATTCTAACTTTCATAACAATTTTCCTTCTCCCTTTCTTTCTTTTAACATCAAATGAAAGTAACTATGGGTCAGTTTTTTTAAGGATGAATGTTATTTGTTTAATCATTTGAGAAAAGGACTCATTCTCTGTAACAGGATTTAAGTGAGCAGTGGAATTGGTAGGAAAGAGCAGGAGAATAGAAAGCCTGGGGTTTGATTTATTTTCCCTCCTTGGTAAAAAGGAGTTGCCTAAAAAAAAGTAAGACAGAACCTTAAATTAAAGCAGGCCTACTAATTGCTTTTCTTCTCCATTTTCTGATCTCTGGAACTCAGCTGTTCATATTTCTTTGATTTGAACAAAATGAAGAAAGAATCTTTTTCCACTGACTGATGTGACACCACATAGGCTGAATTTTTTTACTGTTTCATTACTTGAATGGTATCACTAATACAATCATGACTCTACTGAAGACCTTGATTGCCAATTTTTTGTAATTCCAGTATGGTAGATTAGAAATAGAAGACAAGGTAAAAAGACATCCATCTAGGCGCTTGAGCACCTGCAGGGATCTGTGGACAGAGTTCTGGGTCTTTAGTCAGTAATGCCTCAGTTTAAATAAGGCTACAGATACTTGAAAGCTGTATGACCCTAGGTAAGTCACTTAACCTTCTGTCTGCTTCAGTTCCCTCATCTATAAATGGAGATAATTCACCTACATCCTAGAGTTATGAAAATTAAATGGGATACTGTTTGTAAATCACTTAGTGCAGTGCCTGATGCATAGTAGGCATTTAATAAGTGCTAATTCTTTACTATTATTATTATTACTGTTGTTATTGCTGTTGTTACTGAGCAGGCCTAGTCTCAGTCATTTATTAGTTGCATAGTCATGGGTCAAGTCATTCAGGTTCTCTGGGTTTCATTTCTTGGATGGGACAGGAATTTCATAGATCTGTGATTTCGTTGCCAAAGGAAACTCTCAGGTGAGGGGATTCCCTTTGCTAACGCAGGGTGTTACATGTGGAATTTACAGTCTTAAATAGTTTCCTGGAGCACTTGAAGATGGAGTGCCTTATCTAAATGTATAAGAGGAGTACAATTCCTCCTGATTTCAAGGCTAGTTGTCACAGAAGAGGGGGGAAAAAGATAAAAAACAAACAATAAGCAAACATTATAATTTCATTGCCTTGTTATGAGGAAAGCTAATTGTAAATTTTAGAGACCTATATAAATGTTAATTATAACTATCTTTCTTTCTTTGTGTCTACGTCATTGGGCCAGTGACTTCATTGTTTTAAGGACCTTCCAAGGAAGAAACTCCTAGTGCCTTAAAGTGTTTCCTGAGGAACGTTGAGAAATCAAATGATTTGTCCAAGGTAACACAGCAAGTGAGAGTGTTGAGGTAGGACCTGAGCCCAGGTCTTCCTGTTTCTAAGGACAACTATCTATTAAGCTATACTACCTCTATAAAAGGTCATCAGATTTACGTTTGTACTTAATGAATACTTTTTGACTGAGTCTTTGTTCTTTTTTCTAGATGGGTCATGTTCATCTTTCTTTTCTTTGTACAATTATTATTTGAAAATAAAGAACTAATAGTTTGTATAAAAATGTTATGCAACAGCATACAATGTATTAGGAACCCAGATTATACCCACTACCACATCTACATGTTTCTATATAAAATGGTTGATAAAAGCATGGAGTCTGGAATCAGGACAACCTGAGTTGAAATCCAGCTGTTAGATATTTAATAACTATGTGACCCTGGTTAAGTCATTTAACCTCTGTTGCTCCAGTTTTCTCATCTATAAAATGGGTGTAATAAAAATATCTCTTCCCCAGGGTTATTGTGAAGATCAAAAGAGAAAATAAATGTAAAGCTTTTAGCATAGTGCCCAGCACATAGTAAGAATTATATAAATGACAGCTATTATTCACACCTAAATACTTTCTCTCTCTCTCTCTCTCTCTCTCTCTCTCTCTCTCTCTCTCTCTCTCTCTCTCTCTCTCTCCATAATTTCTCAATGGATTTGTTTCCCCAGGAGGAAGCAACTACAAGGAATGACATTCTACTTCCAATTGCTTCAAAATGATTAGAAAATTTTTCACACATCATACTGGGATTTTAAAAAAGCCCTTTATTTTTCATTTTTATTTATATTAATAAATATTTTCAAATTAATTAATTATTCTCCCCAGTTACATGGAAAATAACCAAGTTTTAACATTTGCTCATAAAACTTTGAGTTCCAGATTTGCCCCCTTTCCCCCTCCCCATAACATCCCATTGAGAAGGCAAACAGTTCAATATAGGTTATACATGTATAGTCATGCAAAATATATCCACAATAGTCATGTTATAAAAGAATACATAGACAAAAAAAAAAACTCAAGAAAAATAAAGTTAAGAAAGTATGCTTCAATCTCTATTCAGACACCATCAGTTCTTTCTCTGAGGATGGATTTTATTTTCATCATAAATCCATTAGAGTTGTCTAGGATCATTGTATTGCTAAGAAGTCATTCACAGCTGATCATCTTACAATATTGCTGTTACTTTGTGCAGAGTACATTCCACTTCGCATCATCCCATATAAGTTTTTCCAGGCTTTTCTGAGAGCATCCTGCTCATTATTTCTTATAGTACAATTGTATTCCATCATAATTATATACCACAACTTGTTCACTCATTCCCTAGTTGATAAGTATCTCCTCAATTTCTAATTCTTTGCCCTAGAAATAAACTATTATAAATATTTTTGTACATGTAGATACTTCTTCTTTTATTTTAGTCTCTTTGGGGATACAGACCTAGTATGGCTGAGTCAAAGGGCATGTATGGTTTTACAGTCCTTTGGGCATAGTTCTAAATTGCTCTGCGGAAAAGTTGATTCAGTTCACAACTCCACCAACAGTTCATCAATGTCTAATTTTTCTGACATCTCCTCTAATATTTGTCATTTACCTTTTCTGCTGTTAGTCAAAGTAATATTTATGAGGTAGTACCTCAGAATTGTTTTCATTTGAATGTCTCCAATCAATAGTAAGAGTATTGTTTAATATGGCTAGAGATCTACCGCCTCAAAACTGATCATATCTTTGGATCATTTATCATTTGAGGAATGGGCATTATTTTTATAAATTTGACTCTGTATACTGTATCTTTGAGTAATGAGACCTTTCTCAGATAAACCTTCATTTTATTCACAGTGAATATTGCTAACTGTATTGACCTCCATCCTACTCCCCCCTTGCTTATTCTATTCTCTCTCCCTACTTTTACCCTGTTCATTCTTACAAGTAATTTGTTTCTGACTACCTTCTCCCCCTATCTGCCCTCCCTGTCACACACCCCTTTCTCTTATCATCTTCACCTCCTGCTTTTCTATAGGATAAGATAGATTTCTGTACCAAATTGAGTATATATGCTATTCACATTTTTGAGCCAATTTTGATAAGGTTCATTGACTCTCCCACATCTCTTCCACCCCACTATAAAATCTTTTTCTTGCCTCTTTTATTTGAGATAATTTAATTGATTCAACCTCTCAATTTCACTTTCTCCTAGTGCATTCCTTTCTTATTCTTTAATTTTATAATATATATCATCCCTTCATATTCAACTCACAACTATGCCCTCTGTCTATAAATACTCCTTCTAACTGCTCTCATAATGAGGAAGGTCTTATGAGTTACAAATATCATCTTCCCATGTAGGAATACAAACAGTTTAAACTTAAGTCCCTTATGATTTCCCTTTCCTCTTTACCTTCTTATGCTTCTTTTGAATCTTGTATCTGAAAGTTGAATTTTCTATTCAGCTCTTTTCTTTTCTTCAAGAAACTTGAGAGTTCTCTATCTTACTGAATGTTCATTTTTTTCCCTGAAGAATTATACTCAGTTTTGCTGGATAGGTGATTCTTGGTGTTAATCCTAGCTCTTTTACCCTCCAGAATATGATATTCTAATGTCTCTGATGCTTTCACATGGGAGCTCCTATTTTTGTATTATCCTAACTGTGGCTCCATGATACTTTAACTATTTCTTTTTGGATGTTTGCAATATTTTCTCCTTGAACTGGGAACTCTGGATTATCTAATTATAAATTATTATATTATTATATATCACATAATAATATATGATTATATATAATTATATGTAATTATATAATTATGATCTTTCTTGCCACTGTAGTAACTTTCAATTATATAATTCTATACTATACCTGGGAGTTTTCATTTTGGAATTTTTTTCCAGAGGTGATTGATGAATGTCTTCAATTTCTATTTTTCTTTCTGGTTCTAGAATATCATGATCATTTTCCTTGATAATTTCTTGAATGATGCCTAGACTCATTTTAAGATTGTGGCTATCAGGTAGTTCACTAATTTTTGAATTATCTCTCCTAGCTCTATTTTCCAGGTCAGTTGTTTTCTCAGTGGGATATTTCACATTGTCTTCTTTCTTTCATTGTTTTCATTTTATTTTATTGTTTCATAATTTCTCATAATGTCATGAGCTTCCACTTGTTCCACTGTAATTTTTAAGGAATTATTTTCTTTGGTGAGATTTTGGACTTCCTTTTCCATTTGGCCAATCTGCTTTACAAGGCATACTTATCCTCATTAGCTTTTTGGATCTCTTTTACCATTTGGCCCAGTCTGCTTTTTAGGTGTTGTGTTCTTTAGTGGTTTTTCCTGTGTCTCATTTACCAAGCTGTTGACTTGTTTTTCCTGGTTTTCTTGCATCACTCTCATTTCTCTTCCCAATTTTTTCCTCTCCCTCTCTTATTTGATTTTCAAAATCCATTTTGAACTCTTCTATGGCCTGAGACCACTTCATACTTTTCTGGGAGGCTTTGGATGTTGGAACCTTGACTTAGTTATCTTTGTCTGAGTGTGTGTTTTGATCTTCCTTGTCACCATAGCAACCTTCAATAATCAGAGTTTTTTTTCCCCTCCTGTTTGATTATTTTCCCAGTCTATTACTTGACTTTTAACTCTTTGGTAAAGTGGGGCTCTGCTTCCAGGGTGGAGGGTTTTATGTAACTGTTTTTAGAGATGCTTCTAGGGACCTGTAAGTTTTCAGTTCTTCCAACGTGGTATGATCTAAGGTATTTAATACTTTACTGGCCTATGCTCTGGTCTGTGAGTGACCACAAGCACTCTTTTTCTGTCCTGGAACTCTGAAGAGGGTTCCCATTCCACTGTGACTGCAAACTCTACTATGTTAGTACTCCTCCTTGCCCTGGGACTGCCACCCAGGACTGTGACCTTGATTTGAGTATGGGCAAAGCAACAGAGTCCTGCTGCAGTACTAACAAAAAGAGGACTGTAATTTTCTTCTAATCAGTTGTTTGATGTCTCTACCTCTATGGACTGAGTGCTCTGGAAACAGCACCAGCTGTTGCTGATTCAATCACTTTCAAGGTTTGCTCCTGATTTGCTTGGGCCAGGGCTGTGCTGGTGTGGCCTGTGTTAGATTATGCTTCACTCTCATCCAAGTGGGACAGACCCTTCCTGCTGAGCTTCCAAATTGCCTTTAGAATCTGTAGGCCAAGAGATCCGAGACCACCAGTCCTGGCAGTGACTCACCCTGGTGCAACAAACCTTTCTTGTGAATCATGTAGGTTGGCATGGGAAGGAAATTTATTTCACTCCATATTTTTCTGTGTTCTGCTGTTTTAGAATTTGTTTATTCATTTTTAAAGGAATTTGGAGTGTTTTGGGGGGGAGCTCAGGCAAGTCTCTGCCTTTTTTCTGCAATCTTGGCTCCACCTCCTTGAGTTTTTTTTTAACTTCATGAAAAATCATAGTTATTACAAAGGAAAATAAGAAACCTTAAAATTATCTTGCGTATAATAAATGGTTACTATTCTCCTTCTTTTAAAAAGCAATGTGGCAAAAAAAAAAAAAAAAAAACCACATTAAAAAATCCCTGACCTATTTGTACCAGCAACAGTACAAGTCACTTTATTTCATTAAAGGATTTTGTTGAGACTGCAGAATGTATAGGGTGTCTACAGTCTCTGCAATATTCAGATCACAAGTTTGTATATCTAGCATTGTGTTCTGGGTTCAGACACTTATCAAGATCCACA
Organism: Notamacropus eugenii; assembly: GCF_028372415.1. Classification (NCBI taxonomy): domain Eukaryota; kingdom Metazoa; phylum Chordata; class Mammalia; order Diprotodontia; family Macropodidae; genus Notamacropus; species Notamacropus eugenii. Next base: position 165,834,340 of record NC_092875.1, on the reverse strand, counting down.
GATTTCTGAGCAAAGGGTACTCTTGTCCTTTGAAGATAATGGGGATTTTTCCATATCCAGGGTTTATCATAATCTTTGTTCTCTATGATAGTGAGGTTATACCACTGTGGCTTATTGTTAAACTACTCTGTCAGTTGGAAGTTACAGAGACACCCATGGACCAGCATATATTCTCTCCTGTTTCCCTTACCATTCCGAGAGCTACAGCCAAATTGCTGAAGCACACTTTGTATATCCACATCCTAATTCTGTTTCACTGGTACTCAGAAATGACATGCTTTGCTCTTACTTATTTTCACTATTCCAAACATCTTAGCGTATGCTATCTAGCCAGACTCAATTAATACGCTCTGTACTTTTCTCTCACACTCACTTTTGTCCCATGCTCTGACTGATATGCTGGCCCTGCCTACACACACTCTGCTTTCTCAACAACTTTCCCATCTCATTGTGGGGAAGAGTCACTAAAGGGAGGGAGGAAGCTTCATAATAATACCAGCTCCATAGAATAACCATTAGTTGGGAATTATCCTGATTTCTACTTCATGTATCGGAAGATAATCAAAGATAGTGAACAACTGTTCACAAGCTGAGGCTTTTAGTGAGAACACTATGATAATTAAATAGCATCTCTTTTGTCCTTTTTGCAGAATTCGTGTTAAATTAAGAGGTTATTTATTTAGCCAGTTCTTTCACATGTTCATATTTTGCCTTAGCATGAAAAGAAATTAAGAATAAAAATTCTGAAGTGATTGTAATGCAACTCAATCATCCTTTGACCTTGTTGATTATTGAAGCACCCTTTCAATGTGATTGTACCTTGCTTTAACTCCATTAATTGACATGTAGTTGAAAGTATAGGGTTTGAAACAGGCAATCAGACAAAAAAAAAACAAAACCAAACAAACCCTGATATGAACTTTTGGAAAGGGATGTGAAAATTGTTTCACATTGACGAGGTGCATGCAGATGAAGCAGGAATAAATCAATCACCACTGAAAAATGGTGCCTGGAAAATGACCCACATTTCAAAGGTTTCCTTGGATTTGTTAGTGGTAGTAAAATGTGAGTTATTTCACTGGGATTTTAGTATTGAATAAACTAGAAGCAAATTGATTTTTCTCCATTGTTTTTCATACTAATTGAGGCCTATTAAAATCAAGTTCATTTTATTTTCATGTTCAGTCATGTTTTTCAGATTATTCAGTGAATGTCTTGGTAAAGCTTAATTTTCCTATTTCTTGATGTGCGGCTTTTCTTCACAAAGTACTTGCTACATATTTATCTTGGATTTAAATTTTTTTTCCCTTGAAATTTTCTTGGCATCAATTCATCTAAAGCAGCATACATAATCTATATAGCATTATTTCTGTCTTGTTAACATCCTTAATCTTTAGAGTACATTTTTGTAGTTAGTGATGTGCACAATTCCTCACTTAACATCCAATCTGATGACTAATAGGTTAAGTTTGTCTTTAAATTTTATTATGACTTCTGGCTTGCCATTGTTATCCTCTATTAGCCATCCCTACAAAATTTATTTTTACTCTGCCCCTTTGGTTAACCGTCTTTCTGCAGGAAGACCACACTGAAGTTCTGCCAAAGCTTAGATTCCCCAGGGCAATCATATAATTTAATTCAATGAGCATTTTTTAAATGCATTTTTGTGCTAGGTAATATGCTATATACCAGGAATACACAGAAAATTGAAATCCTATCAAAGCTTAGATTCTATTGCACAGGGGCTGGGGAATTTCAGAGGAAAACTACATGTATGTATATAAGTTATACAAAATAAATACAAGGTGGTTTCTAGGGAGAGAGCACATAGTTCTAACGAGAAGGGTAGAGTAGAAGGTTGTCAAAGGAACAATGGAAGCTCACTGAAAACATCATAGTTTCAAAAGCGGGAAAGAATAGGTGAGGAACATGGCATGAATGGAATTGACAGGGATGAATTCCTGGAGAGGTGACTGGTATTTAGGGGGATGGAGCAGCAGCACAGATGTTCAGGACCTGCTCAGTGGAATCTTAAGGCAAGGACAATTATAGAGGGGGTAAAAAGCATTACCTTCAGTCAAGTCAATTCTACCCCGGGACTCACTCCAATGTTGAATACATTATCTTTCCTAGGGTAGAGAATGGAATCAGCAGAATATTTGTTCTTGGAATGGTAGCTACTGTGGCAGGGAAAATGTCCACATATATTCTTGCAAATTCACTAAAGCAGGAGTTAGTGCAGTCCTGGGTCCAAGATAATTTATAGAGGGGAAAGGTGGTTGTTATTGACAAGAAGAGAATATAGTAACAACTAAAAATGAAAAAGAAAAAAATAATTTATGAGTGAATGATAGATGATAAAAATCACATCTTAATTTATGAAGAGAAGGCATTTTCATGATGCCTAACATTCTGTGAAAAGTAATTTACTACTGTTTGAAAAGTCAGCACTTACAGATGCATTATATTTGGACCTGGTTAGTCTATGGCAAGTCAGAAAATAGGTAAATTTATAATCTTGGCAAAATGACCATTACTTTAATAGACTTACTATTACTATAATAGCTAAAATTGCTTAGAGCAACATTTTCCAGATTTAAAGCTAGGTTGTAAAAACTGGACTTTTGGACTACTTGCCATGTGACCAAATGAAGTTTTTAGAAAATCTGGTAACAACTAACCACATCAAAATAATTACTGAAGATTTAGATAGATGTAATTTTTATTTTCTTCCTCTATTGTGGTAGTATCAGGTTAAGTTCAGTTTACCATCTGCCCACCCAGATTTCTATCCATCCTACTGAAGTTGTTTTTGTATTATTTGTTTTTTTTTTTTAACCTGATGAAGAGGAAACTGTTTTCATTTTGAGAAAATACTTTTACTATGGAGAATTCTTCAGCAGAGGCAATGTGATAGTTCAGTATCACAAATTCATTTAAAGAATTGCCTCTGGGGATTTTAATTTCCTCCAAGGGAAAATGAATTCAAAGAATGATCTTTTCGCTTGCACTGAAAAGATTCAGAATCTTCTTATACATCAAAGTGAAAGTTATGATTTTGTGGAAATTTGATTATTATTAGGATAAAAGGGCTATCTCGAAACTATATTGGATACAATAAATGTATGCCATCCTATTCTTCATTAAAAGAAATATAAAAAGAAGTAATTTTTATAAAATGTAAAATCTAATTATATATGCAGAATTAAGCACATTTTTTCTTCATAGGTTCATATTGACATGATATTATGAAGATTAACCACTGTTTTTATACAACCCAGTTAATAAGAATTCATTTTCCAGAACTTATTTACAAAGAAGAAGATAATATATGAATTCACATATGCACCATGATGTGGTGATTAGAAGTATTGATTTTTAAAATCTACCTGACCTAGACAGAAGTATCCCCATATTTCCCAAGAAACTTATATTGAAATTTCTTCAAGGCCTTATTTGACCATTTTCATTTCTTCTTATTGAGGAGTGGTTTTATATTTTATCATTTCTGCTTGGGAACATAAACAATAGCACTATATTCCTATTATGAATGTATTATTTACCCATCTGGGCTATAGGTGGAAATTATCAATCCAATCTTCTGATCCTTGGTTTACTCCCAAATAATCAGTATAGTCAATAATGCCATTGGCGGTTTATTTTAATTTCTATATAGTACTTTTAAATTTCTTTTCACACAGGAACTGTCTTACATTTTTTTGTTCTAGGACAGGTGAACACTAGTCTCAAATGCCGGGTCAAGTTTTGATAAGATTGAGTCAAATAGGAAGGTAACAAAAATAAAGAAAAGCTTTAAATACGTAACAAACAAAGGATAAAAGAAAGAGGATCTAAAAAATTGATGAGTGTAGCTATTCCGGTTTTTCTCACTTTCTTATGAAGACACATCTATTTTGGTAGTAGCAGTTATCTACAAGGGAATTAGGAATCTGTCATGTCCAAAGAGCTCTACCCCATTCTTGTAACTAACTAACATGTAATTCATTAAAGTTGCAAAAATTAAGCAGTAGTGCATGTAACCAATCAATGAATTGTATGGGATTTTATTGCCTAATATGGAAGTTTATCTGGTTATGTGACTAAAGAACAATATTTTGCTACTTATATCATTTTCAAGGTCTCTATTTTATATAGCCATTACTAAAGACTGTATATGTGTCTGAAATTTCTAATTTCTAATAGGTCTAGTCAGTCTCTTGATCTCCAAGTAATAAGGAGAATGTGTGAGACTGATTAGAGTGGTGTGAGATTTGCTTGTAGCCATAGTTAAGAATGGTGATTTTCCTACAGAACATACTTGAAGCAAATGTTGAATTTGCCCACTTTGGTTCTCTAGATTTAATTTAGTAAATCATATTTGCAATTCCAAATTTGATTGCAGGTGCTCAGGATTCATTCCAATGCCATAGGAACTTAATTTTAATTGTCTGAATCATTTATTTAGCTAAATGTCACACTGCATATTTTTTGACCTAGGAATAGACAAGAAAATACAAACATGCATTTAAGATTGTTTTCATGATTTAACAAGCAGAATTCATTACAATGAATGATCAACTCCAAAATTTTTAAAAGATAATCCCATTGAATACAACAATATCTCGACTTACTGATTCCTGAGAATTTCAGGATACTAACTCATGTAATTTATGTACTTTAATATACACCTTAATATTTCTTCAGAGTTGTGTGTTTCCCGCTATATAAAATATGTATATGCATAAAATAATGCAGTTAAAATTTATATGAGCATCTATATACATACACATTTATTATATATACACATATCTATATTACACATGTAATCTTGGACAAATTACTTAAATTTTTGCATTTCATTTTTATTACTTGGAATATTAAAAAGTGGTTATAGAGGATCTATAGGTTTGTTCTGACTCTAAATTTTTATTTATGACTTAATTGATCTGTTTTGTACATCAAGAGTTTCCAATAAGTGATGAATACTTTTAGGGCAGAGAATCTACATCTTTTTCTTCCAATTTATCTTTGCCAAACACTTAGTGCTGTGATGAATAAATAGAAACTGCCTAATAAATATTTATTACTTGAAATTTTGAGGGAGCATTTATATTTAGCAATACTTTCATTGGATCACATGGAACTTGAAGTCACAAAAAGGCCCTTTCAAATGTCATCTGTGACACTTACCAGTGGAACAGTGATTAGAAAATCACAATATTTCTGTGCGTCTCTTTTCTAGTTTAAAAATGTTGTAATTTTATCCCTAGGAACCAATTTTGCAATATTGTTGCAATATTTAAATGAGATAATGTATGTAAGGTGTTTTGCAAGCTTTAAGGTCATATATAGATAACTGGAATTAAGATGGTGGTGGTGATGATGATGATGATAAATCTTTATCTCTTGCATTTTGATTGAGTTCATCTAGAAATAGTCTTGAGGCTGATCAAGTAACTGGCTAGGAAAATGCCCAAAAAAGGGGAAAAAAATAAGACCATAGAAGGTTATTTTTGGTGAAGAGGTGGCTCCTCCCATCCTTTCAGAAGAGGAAGCATAAAGCATACTGTCACAGGAAGTTAAGGTCCCTGCCTCTAGGACCTCCAAAGGGAACTTAAATTGGGCTCAGGAAATAGAAGAGCTTGAAAAGCGAGTTTGCAGATTGCTAAAGGAGAACCAAAAAGGTGCTGAGGAAAACAGCACCATCAAAAAGAAGCTAACTCAATTGGAAAAAGAGGTCCAAAAAGCCAATGGGGAGAAGGAGGCATTAAAAATCAGAATTAGTCAAATGGAGGAGAAGGTTCAAAAGCTCACTGAACAAAATAGTTCTTTGAAAGAGAGAATTGAGTTCAAGGGACTGAATGACTATGAGATAAACCAACCAAGCAGTCAAAAAACAAAACCAAAAGTTTGAAAAAATAGAAGATAATGTGAAACATCTCATTGGAAAAACAACTGACCTGGAAAATAGATCCAGGAGAGAAAATTTAAAAATTATGGGACTACCAGAAAGCCATGATCAATAAAAAAGAACCTAGACATATTTTCCATGAAATTATCAAGGAAAACTGTCCTGATATTCTAGAACCAGAGGGCAAAAAAAATATTGAAAGAATTCACTGATCACTGCCTGAAAGAAACTTGAAGACAGAAACTTCTAGGAATATTGTGGCCAAATTTCAGAGTTCCCAGGTCAAGGAGGAAATACTGCAAGCAGCTAGAAAGAAACAATTTAAGTATTGTGTAAATACGATCAAGACAACACAGGATCTAGTAGCTTCAATATTAAGGGATTGAAGGGCTTGGAACAGGACATTCCAGAAGTCAAAGGAACTAGGATTAAAACCAAGGATCACCTACACAGCAAAACTGAGTGTAATACTTCAAGGGAATAAATGGTCATTCAATGATATAGATGACTTTCAAGCATTCATGCTGAAAAGACCAGAACTATATAGAAAATTTGACTTTCAAACCCTAGAATCAAGAGAAGTGTGCAAAAGGTAAACGGGAAAGAAAAATCATGAAAGACTTTCTAAAGCTTAACTGTTTACATTCCTACATTACATTTGTAACTCTTGAGACTTTTCTCAATATTTGGGTAGGTGGAGAGATTGTACATACATACACACACCCACACCCACCCACACACACCCACCCACACACACCCACCCACCCACACCCACACACACACACACACACACACACACACACACACACACATACACACACATATAGACAGAGAGTACAGGTTGTGTTGAATCAGAAGACATGATATCCACACGAAAAATATAAACTAAAATAAAATTAAGGAGTGAGGGAGGAAAATAGTGGGAGGAGAAAGGGAGAAATGGAATGGGGCAGGCTATAACTCATAAAAGGGATGAGAAAAATCTTATACAGTGGAGGAGAAAAGGGAGACAACGAGAGGGGAAAAATAAAGCTACTCTCTCCACATATGGCTGAAGGAGGGAATAACATACTAAATTTGATATGAAAATCTATCTTACACCACAAGAAAGTAGGGGAGGAGATGATAAGTGGGGTGAGGGGAATGACAGATGGGAGGGCAAATAGGAGAAGGGAGTAACTAGAAATAAACACTTTTGGAAAGGGACAAGGTCAAATGAGAGAATACACACACACACACACACACACACATAAGAGGAGATAGAGTAGGATAGGGGGTAATATAGTTAGTATTACATAACATGATTATTATGGAAGTCTTTTGCAAAATGACACATATTTAGTCTGTATTGAATTGCTTGCCTTCTCAGTGAGGATGGGTAGAGAAAGAAGTTGGAATTCAAGGTATTAGAAATGAATGTTGAGAATTATTATTGCATATAACCCGGAAATCAGAAACACAGGTAATGAGGTATAGAAATTTAACTTGCTCTACAAGAAAAGAGAGATGATATGTTAAAGGAAGGGTGGGATGTGATAGAAGGGAGGGTAAATTGCGGCAAGGGATAATCAGAATGCAAGGTATTAGGGGATTGGGGGAGGGGAGGGATGGGGAGAAAAATTTGACATGTTACAAAGTGATGTAAAAGCAATTAGTATTAAACAAATTGACTGGATTAATTACTGAGACTAAATCAGAGACATCTTTAATTTTGGAAAAAAGAATTTTAGTCTAAGTTTCCTAGAGGCAGGTAACCTCAGGTAAAATTTGACATTGATGGAAAAGTTAAGATTTTAATGGTAAATTTGATTTTATGATTTTTATTTAATCAGGAACTAGAACATGTATAGAAAGGCATGTAAGCCATTTAAGACTTACCTCAAAAGATATTCCTTAGCAAATGTGAAATTATAGTCATATCTGAAACCTGCTTATTGGAACTTGCTATTTTAAGAATCTATAGAACTATTAACTGACTGTTCTTCCGAGTCTAATTCCAGGTATGGATAGCAAGAAAGGCAGTCTGAGCCTCCAATTCATGATGCCAGTAAGCCTGTGAGATGCTGGTATGAACTTTCAAGGGTGATCTCATGGGAAGGGTGGGAGAGTGGTTGTTCAGCCTGGGCTGAGGTAGGATTCTCCTCACTCAGTTTCTCCACTGATACCTGACAGACTTTAAGCCTGACTGAATGCAAGCTGACAATCTAGTCCTGTCTGGAATTGACATGGAGTTGGGGAGATATTGTTTCCCTGCAATGTCTCTAGTCTTAGTGGTAATTTCCTATAATCAAAAGGTTTTTCAGTTTAATACCAGATCCATTAAATTATAGGTTGTTGGTAGGGAAACATCCAAAGTTAAGTCTAAAATTAAACTATTAGGCTTAGGACTTTAGACCAACAACAATAAGTTGGGGTTCTTTAATTCTTAGTAATAGTGTGGAGACAAGTAGGTCAAGGGCTTGTGAAGCTAGCATACATAAGTATTATTTGTGTCTCAGTTGGTTAATGTTAAAAATAAATTCATTTGTGTTCCTATATTGTAAATGCTTTAAAAGAAATATCACCTGAACAAAAGCTGGAATTGTTTTATGTGATATGAACTGTGTGAAAAATGAAAAAAATAAGAAATTATCAAGGAAAACTGCCCTGATTCTGGAACTGGAGGGTAAAATAAATATTGAAAGAATCCACCAACTACCTTCTGAAAGACACCCCAAAAGGAAAACTCCTAGGAATATTGTAGCCAAATTCCAGAGCTCCAAGGTCAAGGAGAAAATATTGCAAGCAGCCAGAAAGAAACAATTTGAGTCTTGTGGAAATACAATCAAGGTAACATAAGCTCTAAGAGCTTCTACATTAATGGATTGAAGGGCTTGGAATATGATATTCCAGAGGTCAAAAGAGGTAGGATTAAAATCAAGAATCACTTACCCAGCAAAACTGAGGTTCATACTTCAGGGGAAAAATTGGTCATTCAAAGAAATAGAGAAATTGCAAGCATTCTCAATGAAAAGACTGCAACTGAACAGAAAATATGTCTTTCAAACACAAGAATCAAGAGAAGTAAGAAAAGTTAAACTGGAAGGAGAAATCATAAGGCACTTGCTAAAGTTGAACTGTTTATATTGCTACATGGAAAGATAGGATTTGCAACACTTGAGTGTTTTCTCAGTATTTGGGTAGTTGGAGGGATTATATACATAAACAGAAGGCACAGGGTTAGTTTAATATGAAGGATGATATATAAAAATCAAAATCAAGGAGTAAGAGAGGAATATTATTGGGAGACGGAGGAAGGGAGAAATAAAATGAAGTAAATTATCTCTCACATAAAACAGGCAAGAAAAAGCTTTTTCAATGGAGGGGAAGAAGGGGGAGGTGAGAGGGAAAGAGTAAATCTTACTCTTATCACATTTGGCTTAAGGAAGGAATAGCACGCACACTCAATTGAGCATGAGAATCTATATTACACTACAGGAAAGTAGGGGGGATGGGTTTAGTATTGGAAGGGGAGATGATAGAAGGGAGGACAAATGGGGGTAATTAGAGGTAAACACTTTTGAGGAAGGTCAAAAGAGAGGATAGAATAAATGGGGGGCAGGCTAGGGTGAAGGGAAATATAGATAGTCATTCACAATATGACTGTTATGGAAGTGTTTCGCATGTATAAGTTATATCGAATTGCTTGCCTTCACCATGGAGGTGGATGGAGAGCGAGAAAGAAAAGTTGGAGCTCAAAGTTTTAAGAAAGAAATATTAAAAATTGTTTTTACATGTAGCTGGGAAATAACACATACAAGCAATGGTGTATAGAAACCTATCTTGTCCTACAAGGAAAAAAAGAGGGGATTTGGATAATAGAAGGAAGGGGTGTGATTGAAAGGAGAGAATATTGGGAGAAGGGGTAATCAGAATGTACCCTGTCCTTGAGTGGGCAGAGGGGAGACACGGCAAGAAAATTTGAAACTCAAAATCTTGTAGACATGAATGTTGAAAACTAAAAATGAATGTTATTATTTTTTATATAAAAAACACTTGCTATGTCCCAAATGTTGTACTAAGTACTTGAGATATAAATGCAAAAGCAACACATTCATACCTTCAAGAAAGTTACATTCCAATATAGGGAGACAACCTATAGACAACCTATCAAATGCTGATTGAAAGTCCAAGTTCATGAAGATATCAATTGCCTAATTAATTCACAATTTGAATATGTGCCAAAATAGTAGAATGTAAAGGATGCCTTTTCATATTTAGCATATACCTTGCACATAGTAAATGTCTGATAAATGCTTGTTGGATTGAAATAGAAGTTGCAGAGAGGCAGATTTCAGTTTGACATAAGGAAAACATTCCTAAAAATTCAAACTTTTAAAAAATGATGTTATGCCTTCTTTGTTATTTACTATAATAAAGCTAATTAAACAAGGACCTACTGACTATTTGTTGGGTGTAATTTAGAGAAGATAATTTTTCAGGTAAAATTTGGACTACATGGATTCTGAGATCCATTCCACTTCTCAGCTTCTGTGACTTATAAGAAAGCAAATCTTCATGATTTTGAGAGATTCCACAGAGGATGAGGCAATTGCAAATGTGGATGTGCAGTTTTTAAGTTGAATTCCTATTTTTTATTCAGCTTTTGTATTCTAACACTATTCAATATGTTTGTGTATACATACAATACACACGTGTGTATACACATCTACATACACACATATACATATCTGCATAAATATAGACACATAAATTACATAAATGCATGTGCAAATAGATACACACATTTTATGTATATACATACATTCACATACATATGTATATGTATATATATATAATAGGTCTGTTTTCAGACATTGACATACTGACTTAGATGATATTGATATTATATTCAATTACTCAGTCTTTTTTTTTTTTTTTGCAGGGGAGCTTCTGGTCAAAGAATATCAACATGATGGCAACCCTTTTCTGTCTTTGCAAGGTAACTAAGAATTGAGCATGACTGGATAATTGACATTTCACATTGAGAGAGAACTTCTGTGGGGTAGATCAGGGACTATATCAGACAGTTAGAACATAAGAATGAGGAACTTATATTGTCACTATCTAAGTCTTAATTATCTTGTGGGAAGATGATTCTAACATTTTTCATGCATACTGAGTTGACATAAAATGAAAGAGGCATTTTGCTTTGCTGATTTTTTTTTAACCTTTCCAAGCCTTCTAGGATCACATCTAATACTTATCTTATATTTTGGGCAGTTCCCTTTCCTATTGAGTGAAAGATAGAGTCAGTAAAAAGAAGAAGAAGAAGAGGAGGAAGAGGAAGAAGAGGAAGAAAAAGAAGAAGAAGAAGCATATTGATTCTGGGATACATAATTGTCAAAACACAAGACTTCTCTGGATTAAGACTAGTGAAAAGGTTAAAGCTATTTTTTAATTCTCATTGATGGACACTGAATTACATTGCTTAGACCATGAAGTCATAGTAGAATAAAACATTAGGAAGGGGCATATAACAATAAATTGATCTTTCATAGTAATGAATCTTTGAAATAGATTTCATAAAAATAACCTGTGAATGCTTTATTTAGATTGGTATATTTTTAAAAATATAAAATGGCATCAATAAACTTTGTAAAATACTGGTTCCATTCATAGCCGAGAGGGATTAAGATTCCATTTTTAAAACTTAATTTATCTTGTAGTAGCCTATACATGACATACTCAACTTATATTTTGTTCATTCATTTTAAGAATATAAAGAAAAAGTATCCTGCTCTTCTTTGCTGGTAGGGTTGTGAAATGACTCAGCAATTCTGGAAAGCAATTTGGAATTGTCTTGAAAGGGCTAAAGAACTGTGCATACACACCCCTTTGTCCAGTGGTACCAATACTAGGTATGTATCCCAAAGAAATCATAAAAAAGGAAAAAGAAACCATATTGTTAAATAAACATATATATGTAACAGCTCTTTTTGTGGTGGTGGAGAATTGGAGATTGAGGGGATGATTGTCAACTGGGGAATGGTTGAATAGGTAGTGGTATATGAATGTGATTGTTCTATAAGAATACTATTGTTCTATAAGAAATGATGAGCAGGAGGATCTCAGAAACATCTGGACTGACTTGTATGAACTGATGCTGAGTGAAATGGGTAGAACCAGGAGAACACTGATTACAGTAAAAGTAATATTGTGAAATGATCAACTTTGACAGATTTAATGTCCAGTAATGCAATGATCTAGGACAATATCACAGAATTCATGATGGAAAGTGCTATCCACACCCAGAGAGAGAACTATGGAATCTGAATGCAGATTGAAGCACATGATTCAAATAGAGGCATTATACTTCTTGATTATACTAATCAAGAGATCCTATTTTACTTGCCATTACAAGCTTCTGGCAGATCATGTGTCATCTTGAGGAGGTGGGAGGGGAAGGAGAAAAAAAATTTGGAACTCAAAATCTTGTAAAAGTGAAAGTTGAAAACTATCTTTGCATATTATTAAAAAAATAAATACTATTAAGTGAAAAAAAAAATTGGTCTCTCCATGCTATCCATGTTGCCCCTCATGGGCCCAATCTCAGTAATAATTGGAATATAAGCACTTTGACTTAACACTATTTCCAAACTGGGCTTTTTGCCCCTCTTTAAGGAACCTATTGGCCTTCTGCCCCAAGTGTGCTCACTATATTAGTGCCAGACTTTTTGTGGGCATCTAGATAGCTTAACCTACTGAAACTCAGAACTCTTCAACTCAAGTAATTTACTAGGCTCAGACTCCCTCAACATCTGGGATTTATAAGCATATGCCATCATACCAGACTCCAGTATCTTCTCATATTGTGGAGGAAACCCTGGATTCCTGAAAGTCATTCAGAAGAATAATGAGTCTTACCAGCCTAGAAATGCTATTCCTGAAGAGCAGTCTATATGCACTCAGAGAGGCTTCCTATCAGATTAGCCATTAGGTGCTATTGGAGAAGGAGTTATGTAGTACAAGAGGGAGAAGATTCAGTAGCTCATTAAGCAATCTACTGCAGCATACAATGAGCTTGTAATGTGCGTTAGTGGAGAGAGTATGCATACAATTAGACCATACCAACTGGAAATAGGGAAGGAAAGAAAGGACTGTAGCAGTGACTAGGTAAATGTCTAAGGAAAAGATCTTAGTTTTATTTCATGTTTCATATTTATTTCATAAACTTTTGGCAAATGGTGTCTCTTTTAAATAAATGCAACAGGGTGACTGTAGCATTTAAACATTGCTAAACATTCAATAAAATGTTTTTTCTTACTTGTATTAGAGTTTCTAATCTTTGTCCTTTCCCTGTGATATTTTTAAGGGTTAAAACTTGAGGATCTAATTCCTTTTGTGATTTTCATATATGACATTTATTTTATTATTATTTAAATCTACCAGTAGTTTCATAAAAAATTTAATGCCAATGAAATAATGACAGCCTCGTGTTATCACATCTATAATTTTAAATTGCATTACTGGACACCAAATCTGTCAAAGTTGATCATTTCACAATATTACTTTTACTGTAATCAGTGTTCTCCTGGTTCTACCCATTTCACTCAGCATCAGTTCATACAAGTCAGTCCAGATGTTTCTGAGATCCTCCTGCTCATCATTTCTTATAGAACAATAGTATTCTTATAGAACAATCACATTCATATACCACTACCTATTCAACCATTCCCCAGTTGACAATCATCCCCTCAATCTCCAATTCTCCACCACCACAAAAAGAGCTGTTACATATATATGTTTATTTAACAATATGGTTTCTTTTTCCTTTTTTATGATTTCTTTGGGATACATACCTAGTATTGGTACCACTGGACAAAGGGGTGTGTATGCACAGTTCTTTAGCCCTTTCAAGACAATTCCAAATTGCTTTCCAGAATTGCTGAGTCATTTCACAACCCTAGCAGCAATGCATTAGTGTTCCCATTTTCTCACATCTTGAGAGACCAACTTAAAAAAATACACTAGAGTGTTCACTTTAAAGAAAAAAAATGTGGGAATATATTGTTTTTAGAAACAATGTTTTATGGTGTTAAGGATGGGTAATATCAGTAATGAAAGTATCATTATGCAAGAGAAGCAATGTCATCTAAGCAAGAGAGATGATCAGTCTTCAATATTTGAGGAGTTTTCAAAGAAAGGAAGAATGATGTTAAAAGTTTAGCACTCCAAGAAGCTGAGAGGAGAATAGAGTAGAATCTGGGGCATCCTCCTTTTTTTCCATGTGGTCCCTAGAGAATCAATCCCAGGTTCAAGGTCCTCCATGAGAAGGCAAAACTATACATTATGAATCTATACTGCTACTTTAACTTTACTAGCTAGCCAAATGTCACACTTATTTTAAATTAAAGACATTTGAAGAAATAACGAAAACAAACTGTCCCCCATAAGTAGGGGCATGTAACCTACAAATATGTACAATATTAGCATTAGGCACAAATTGGAAACATGAATGGAATGAAATATATGTAGTCAGAGCACCCAATGATCTATTTCCCCACTGGTCTCATATGATGCGATTTATGTTGACCAGTGATCTGCTGAGCACATAGTTAAGAAGTTTCTCCTTGCTTCTAGCTTCAGAGTTCAGCTAGGGCTTTCAACTGAAATATTGTTTCAAAAAAAGAAGACTGGATTCCAGCATATCTCTTTTAGCTTATATTTTGAAGGCTTAAGCTTTAGAATTTTTAGGGAAGAAGTCTGTTATTAAACCTAGAGTCAGTTTAGCCTTGGTTTCTGTTAGGGTCTTTATTTGAAGAAGGAGAGTATTCACTTTGAGGAGACAAGTTATTTTGGAGTATAAACTAGCCAGTCAGCTAAGCAGAACCTGAAGATATTAAATTTGCTTTTAACCTTCTGTGGCTGAAAACTAATCATAGTCTGTTTTCTCACACAATTATTTGATTGTTAAAAAAGTCTTTGTAACTTTCATTTAATTTCTGATTTCTAAACTATATTGTCATTTAATTTCTTATTTCCAGACCACACTACTTTAGAATCATGTCAGGGATGCCCACCACCACCAAGGGCTGTCTGGTATAAGGTACATTAATTTTTTTTCTGTTTCCTACCTCACTCCAACTCTTTTTATTTTGACAAGAAAATGAATTTAAGGGTCAATGGTTTGTAAACTAGTGTGCTAAAGTATCTGTGATAAAAATAAAAGTCCAATAAGATTTAAGTGAAAGAGACAAACATCGTCCTCTACTAAATGGGCTTCAATTTCTATCTTTTAAAGTATGTTTCTAGCAACAAACCTCCTAGTCTTGGATCTCCCCTACTTTTTCATCTAACCACTGGACATCATGGCAGATTAGACTTCTATTTCTTGTCTCTCGAAGGAAGAATAATATCCAAATGGGAGAAAATTTCAGTGAGGTAAATTTTAGTTAAATTGTAGAATATCTTGCTAAAAATTAGAACTTTCACAAAACAATAATATAATGGTATGTATGTTGCAGAGTTATATGATGTTTTAAAAAGGATATTATAGTGAATATTCATGTTTCAGATCAGGGATTGACTAGAAGACCACTAAGATCCCTTCCAACACTGATTCTATGAATCAAATTCAGTGTAATACTATAGAAAGAAAATGGGTCCTGAAGTCTGAGAATCTGAATTTACATTCTACCTTTGATACATGATTTTCCTAGGTTTACATATTTCTCAACTGTAAAGTTAAGGATTTAGATTAGATGAACTCTGTTGTCCCTCTCAACTTTATGTCTTTTACCTTTAATAAAAGGAAGGCTGTGTAATTCATTGAGGCATACTTTTTTTAAAAGGTGGAAATATTTGTGTAAAGCTCTTCTGTAGTAGAAGGAATTGACATATGAAGACAGGTTTTGATCCAAATCTCTCAGAAAAGGGTATGCTTAAATGGTAAATGAGTATCATTGCCCATTTATCACTTAAGCTCAAAAACAAGATTGAGCAGCCATGTAGACAAGACAAAAATTAACCGTTGTCAAAGAAAAAAAAAAGACCAGTGCTAAAGACCAGAGCAAACCTGCATGAATGATAAGAATTCAAAGCTCACCAATTTATGCTTTGTATTTAATAAGGGAAAAATCCTCACAGAATGTGAGCACATGAAGATTTCTGGAGCAAAACTGAATTAAGAAGAAATTCAACTCAATGCAGACAATATTTGTTAAGGGTCAATCATATGTTGAGTATTATGCTAAACATTTGTGACAAAAAATGAAATGCAACCTATCTCTGTCACAGAAGAGTTTGTATTCTGTTAGAGGCCAAAAATGAATTTGTGTGTGTAACATATTTGCATGCATATATGTATACACATTTATTTGAATAAACAAATTAAAAATATACAAAAGGATTTGGTGAATGATGGTATGGTAATAACTGAGAGGATTAGGAATGACTTTATGTAGTAGATGGTGTGTGAGATGATCCTTGAAAAAATACAGTTATTTTTTGTGATGTGGATGTGAGGAGCAAATGAATTCCAATTATGGAAGACGAAATGTGGACATGCACAAGAGTGGGACATGGAATTTCATGAAAGGGAACAATTTGATAAGAACAGAGAACATGTGAAGGAGAGAAATATGAAATGATTCCATGGTAGTATATGTTAGAGTCGGATTGTTGAGTTTTAGACAAGTCAAAATACAGGTCGTGTAGTGATAATTATTGAAATGGTTTCTTCCCTGTCTTGATCATGAAAACTTCAGTGACTTGGACCTTTTGTTTCAGTGATTGGGATAAAGGGGAAGTAGAAGGAATGTACATAGAGAAAAACAAAAAGTAGCAGGAAGTTTAGAGGTTAGTAGTATTAAAAGAAAATTGGTCTTGTAGTAGGAAGACTTAGGCTAAGTTTCCCCACTTTTTACAATTTTTTTTATTTGACTAGATAAATTTATTTATTTATTTGTTTGTTTGTTTATTTATTTATGTATCTTCCATTTTCAACATTCATTTCCACAAGATTTTGAGTTCCAAATTTTCTCCCCATCTTTCCCCTCCACCCATCCCAAGACACATTCTGATTATACATTCCCCCAATCTGCCCTCCCTTCTATCATACCCCTCCCTTCCCTTATCCCCATCTCCTCTTTTTTCTTGTAGGGCAAGATAGATTTCTATACTCCATTTCCTCTATTTCTTATTCCCAGCTGCATGTAAAAATGATTCTCAACATTAGTTCCTGAAATTTTGAGTTTCAACTTGTGTTCCTTCCTCCCTCTTCACCCATCTCCAGTGAGAAGACAAGCAATTCAATATAGGCTATACATGTGTAGTTATGCAAAAGATTTCCACGATAGTCCTGTTGTCAAAGACTAACTATATTTCCCTCCATCCTATCCTACCCCCACATTTATTCTGTTCTCTCTTTTGACCTTGCCCCTCCCCAGAAGTGTTTATTGCTAATTATTTCCTCCTCCCGTTTCCCTCCCTTCTATGATGCCCCACACACCCCACTTATTCCCTTCTCCCCTACTTTCTTATAGTGCAGGATAGATTTTCGTATCAAATTGAGTGTACATGCTATTCACTGCTTAAGCCAAACGTGATGAAAGTAAGATTCACTTTTTCTCTCACTTCTGCCCTTTACCCCTCCATTGAAAAAGTTTTTTTCGCTTCTTTTATGAGAGA
The DNA here is from genome assembly GCF_028372415.1 of Notamacropus eugenii. Lineage (NCBI taxonomy): Eukaryota > Metazoa > Chordata > Mammalia > Diprotodontia > Macropodidae > Notamacropus > Notamacropus eugenii. The sequence goes on along the minus strand of NC_092875.1, from coordinate 165,816,759 downwards.
TAATTTGCCCTATTCTATTTCTCCTTTCTCCTCCCAATATATTCCTCTCACCCCTTAATTTTATATTTTCATGCTTCTCTTGATCCTTCTGTTTGAAAGTCAAATTTTCTATTCAGCTCTGATCTTTTCGTCAAGAATGCTTGAAAGTCCTCTATTTCATTGGATGATCATTTTTTCCCCTGAAGTATGGTGTTCAGTTTTGCTGGGTAGGTAATTCTTAGTCCTAATCCTAGTTCCTTTCACTTCTGGAATATCATATTCCAAGCCCTTCATTCCCTTAGTGTAGAAGCTGCTAGATCTTTTCACAATACTAGGATTGTTATTTTCTGACTGCTTGCAATATTTTATCCTTGATCTGGAAACTTTGGGAATTGACTACAATATTCCTAGGAGTTTTTCTTTTGGGATCTCTTTTATAAGGTGATGGGTGGATTCTTTCAATATTTATTTTACCTTATGGTTCCACAATATCAGGGCAGTTTTCCTTTATAATTTCTTGAAAGATGATGTCTAGGCACTTTTTAAATTATGGCTTTCAGGTTGTCCCATAATTTTTAAATTGTATTTCCTGGATCTATTTTCCAGATCAGTTGTTTTTCCAGCAAGATATTTCACATTGTCTTCTATTTTTTCATTCTTTTGGCTTGGTTTTGTAATTTCTTGGTTTCTCATAAAATCATTAGTTTTCAACTGCTTCATTCTAATTTTTAAAGAATTATTTTCTTCAATGAGCATTTGAACCTCCTTTTCCATTTGGCTAATTTTGTTTTTAAAAGCATTGTTCTCCTCCTTGGCTTTGTGGACCTCTTTTTCCATTTGGGTTAGTCTATTTTTAAAGATGTCATTTTCTTCAGCATTTTTTGGGGTCTCCTGTAGCAAGCCACTGACAAACTTTTCATGATTTTCTTGCATCACTCTCATTTTTCCTCCCAATTTTTCCTCCACCTCTCTTATTTGATTTTCAAAATCCTTTTTGAGCTCTTCCATGGCCTGATACCATTACATATATTTTTTGGAGGTTTTGGATGCAGAAACCTTGACTTTGATTTTTCCTCTGATGGTATGCTTTGTTCTTCCTCATCTGAAAGGATGGGAGAAAATACCTATTCACCAAGAAAGTAATCTTGTATAGTCTTATTATTTTTTTTTCCTTTTTTAGGCATTTCCCCAGGCTGTTATTTGACTATTGAGTTCATTGTCAAGTGGAGGGTATACTTTAGGGACCTCTAAGTTCTTAGTTCCTCCAAGGTGACACAATCAAGTGAGACATGTTTACTCCTGTCCTGTCATGTGTTCTGGTCTGGGAGCAACCACAAGCACTCTTCTGCCCAACATCTGTCAGTAGGGTTCCCTCTCCACTGTCACCACCAGCTCCACCACTCCACCAGCACTCCATTTCACCCCAGGGCTGAGACCCAGTTCAGCTGTTCAATTCCCCCAGGGTCTTTAGACCAAAGGCTTCAAAAATGAATGCTGTGCCACAGTGACTTCCATTGCCCTGGGACCAGGGCCAGACCACATTCCCTGCTCACCTAGGTTAAAGAGCTTTCTCACTGACCTTTGAATTTGTCTTTGGCATTTGTGGATTGTGTAATCTGGGAACTGCAGCTGCTACCCATGATTCGGTGCCATGGAGCCTGCACCAGTCCTCCTGTTCAAGATGTGTCATGGGGCCATGGTTGGGCTGTGCTCTGCACTGATCCTGGTGCAATGCACCTTTCCTGTCAGCCTTCCCGACTGTCTTGGGCTGGAAATCTTGTTCACTCTGTTGTTTTGTGGCTTCTGTTGCTCTAGAATTTGCTAAGAGTAATTTTATAGGTATTTTATGGGCTATGAGGGATGGAGAGAGCTAAAGCAGGTCCATCCTTCTACTCCACCATCTTGTCTCTGCCCCCACCTGTAACAACTTTTGAGAACCCTTTCACAAGTAACTTCATGTCTTTGGGACTCAGTTTTCTCATCTTTTAAATGTGATTGTTGGATTCCATGGTTTCTAGGTTTCCTTTTGACTCATATTCAATCATTCTATAGTGGTAAAAGAAAGCAGAAAGAATTCTTCCTCAAAAATAGCTAGAAGAATTAAAAGGAATCAAAAGTTTTGGTGTGCTATTCATTTGCTAAAGACCGATTTCTAAGGTATCATATTCATAAAAAATTACTTAATTGAAAAGCTTTAAATGAAGTCTTTTGATTGTTCTTATAAAGCATCTTTGCTATGGTATTGCACATGGTCTGTAAATATTTATAAATGATTATGAGAACTGAGAGGCTCAGGTGAGCATACAAAGGAGAATATGGAACGGTCCCTTCATATATCACCTGTAGAAAGCACATTAGTGAGACCAGACCTTCAGAGGCCTCAGGAAAGGCAGCAGTGGGACCTACAGAGTGAAATCAAATATACATTTCCATGTTATGTGAACATACTGAGTCATTTTCACATGGTTTATTTTGGAACTGCATCATCAGAGTGCCTTATAGCATGTAATTCATGAGTCAGCAATGTGAGCCCCTCACTCTCACCCCCCAAAATGAAGTTTTTTTTTTTTTAAATTTACTGTATCTTCATCGATGTCTCACCTCAAGGCTTTTCATATTATGAGTCTAAAATTCATATACTGCTCCTCAGAAGCACTATAACTTCATGCTAAAGAAGTTCAAAAGATTCAGTGAGAAAAGATGTTGTAAGTTGAGGAATACTATCTTTTGTATGTTAGAAATAGTGAGGAAGAATCAGAAAAAGCCACAGGGGAACTGCTTGGGTAAAAATGATTTCAGGAAAATTCCTGGGGTTAATTAACCAATAAATATTTATTAGGCACCTATTACATGCCAGGGACTATGCTAAGCACTGAGACATTATAGAACCCCAGATACACATTCAGAAGAACAAAATTTAAGATAGGAACAGGACTATGAATCTATGTTACATTAAAAGCTTATAAAATAGCTATCAGGACTAATCCTATGAATCTGGTTTGAGCCTAGAGTATAATTAGTACATATTTAAACCGAATACACAATATTATGTTTAATTCCTTAATAAATGCTTGTTGAATGAATAAAACATGGACAAGTGAGCAGTTAAATAATCAACTCAAATTTCCAGATAGGAAATATGAAAATCTCTATTCATATTTTGAGAAGTAGTAGATAAGGGCCCATGAGTGTGGGTCATTCACAGAAAAACCAATTTTCCCTAATAAAATATTTTGTCAACATACTTGTCTCAAGCTGGTATGTCCTGTTTTATCAATATGGACTGTTCAAGTCAAAATATGTGTGCAAACCAAAATGGTCAGACCAGGCTCTTATTCCTTTGTCTCCATAAGACATTTAAAGGCAACCATAAATATAAAACAACACTGCCCAAAGTGTAGTGGCCTCATGTTGATCTTGGATGCCATAAGATGGTCCTGGGATAGAGTTGTGGTAATTCCTAACATTTCTGTTCTAAAGATTTCAATAAGTAGATATACTAACTTTTGAAAAATTTAGAGGCAGAGGCAAAGTTAGAGAATAACTCCTCTAATATTATGATTTTTAGACATCGTTGCTAAGGGCCATAGAGCTTAAGTGACTTTCTAAGGGTCATATAGGTATTAGGGAATAGAAGTGGTTCATTTTCAACTAGGAGTCATCCTCTAACAGCATGCATTTCTTCCAAACTATTTACATACATCTCATGTGGAAAAGTGAAACAGGGTTGGAAAAAGGAAAACAGAAACAAACAAACAAAAATCTATGTTAAAGCATCACCATCTGTTTGAATGTTCTTGTCCTTCATGAAAATGATCTCACACACTGAAATTAAAAGCCACCACTCATTTAACCTTCACATTCTTTATACATTGATGACTTTTCACCTAGATAAATTCCACAGGTTGTAGCTTCATCTTTGAATTTCCTTTTCTTCGGTGAAAATGTTCAGTGAATTTTGATTTGGCCCTGCTGTTTTTATTTTGTTCATTATTTAAACACTTCCGTTGTTGCATACTATATATTGAATTTTTCTTTGGAAGTGTGTAGAATAAACCAGAACCATACCCAGGGAAGAGCAGATTGAGGGTTTGGGCATCATCATCGATCTAGCAGCATGATAGGATTTTTAAAACCCTTTCCAAGAGATAGAAAATTAGTTCTGAATTCATTCTGTTACGGATACATACAGCCACACACACACACACACACACACACACACACACAAACACACACAAACACAAGAAACTTAAAAGGCAACTTCTGAAAAGAACAGCAGAATTAAATATCCAACATAAAATATTCTCCTGATAGAGAAATGTAACAACATTGAATGCAGATGGCAGCTTGCTGAGCTCATTAATCAGAAAACAGAATGTATTTTATTTAGGGATAACAGGAGTTATAATGAAGAATGGGATGATGACAGTGAATATGCAAGCTCACTGACTGAGATAATTATGTGGAGAGATTAATACATAATTTTACAATGCCAGAAATAATGATATTAAAAACTCTACTGATTTCTTGGCATAACATTAGAACTTACATATAGATTTAGAGTCATAATAATCAAATGGAACCTGTAAGATTGATGAGAACAAAATAAAAATTTATCTTAGAGAGAAATAGCATCCAAAGATGCCTATACACAATTTCAAAAAATCAACTACTTCTCAAAACTTTTATGAATTCTTCACAACAAAAAAGTCCTTATTTATGAAAAGTAGTAACCGAGTCCTGCTTTGAAACTCTCCTATTCAACCTCCATCTTACCATAAGATCACATATCTTTAGATGTTCTAGAGTCCCAATCTCCTTGTTTTATAGATTAGGAAGCTGAAGGATAGGGGCTACTGTTACTAGTCAAAATTTGAAACTGTATCTTCAAAAGTGATAATACTTTGTAAAGCTCTTAGTGCAGACCCTGAGTAATAGTTGGCACTTCATAAATACTTGTTCCACGAATATAACTTTTTTAAAATAAACTTTGTGGTGGCATGAGTGGGAAGAAAAACATGGGTGTGTGAAAAGCATCCAAGGACCTTCCTAGCTGATAAATATGAAAACTAAACAGAAAAAAATAAAATGATTTTTATCTCTAAAAAGATTAGAGAACAGGCCTGAAAAAAAAAAAAAAGAGTTGAATAACAAGTCTGGCCACTAGAGTGGTGTGTAAATTACTTGGGACAAAATGAAATTTTAATATAATTTCATTTTTAACAACAATGCCTATGGTTCCATATGATCTATATGTTGACTCTTCACTTTTGATCTTGACCAGTTAATACTAGACTGAGCTTTCCCCCCACACCTTCAGTTAATTATCTATCAGTAAAGTATAGAATTCTGTCACATGGGCATGGACATGTGTGCAGGCACTCACTCATGTATTCTTTTGCTGAGTTTCTCTTTTATGTGGTTTTCTTTATCTTTCAAAGTAAGTTTTATTTTTTCAATTACATATAAAAACAATGTTAGCATTCTTTTTTTCTTACATTTTGAGGTACAACTTCTCTCCCTCTTACTCTTGCCTACCCCTGCTTGAGAAGGCAAGTGATTTCCTATAGAGTATACATGTGCAGTCACACAAAACATTATCATAATAGCCATGTGACAAAAGAAAACATACAAAAACACCAAAAGAAAATAAAGTTTTTTAAAAAGAATAGTTTGATCTACATTCACACTCCATCAGTCCTTTCTCTGAATGTGGATATTATTTTTCTTCTTAAGTTCTTTGTAATTGTCTTGGATCATTGTATTGCTGAAAATAGCTAAGTCATTCATAGTTTATCATGGAACAATATTGTTGTTACTGTGTATAATGTTCTGATTCTTCTAATTGTACTTTGCATTAGTTCATGTACATCTCCCCAGGTTTTTCCTCAAAGCATCTTACTTGGCATTTCTTATATCATACTAGATGTGATTCCATCACAATCCTGTACCACAACTTGTTCAGCCATTCCCATTAGATGGGTGTCTCCTAAAGTTCCAATTTTTTGCCACTACAAAAAGAGGTGGTATAAATATTTTTGCATAGATAGATATTTTTCTCTTTTTTTCCCTTTGAGATAAGTACCTAGCAATAGTTTTGCTGATTGGTATGACATTGAATAATTAAATTGATGTAAGTAGAATTCTCATTTTAATCACTTTGCCTCAACCTACTCATAAGTAATCAATATTTCTTCAATATTTATATCGTACTTCATTTGCATGAAGTGTTTTGTAATTGTGCTCCTAAAGTTCCTGGGTTTGTCTTGGCAAGTACACTCTCGAATGTGTTATATTGTTGTCAGTTATTTCAAAGGGCACTGCTCTATCTTCCTGCTGGATTTTGTCAGCAATATATTGACATGCTAAAGATTTATGTGGGTTTATTTTATACACTACAACTTTGCTAAAGTTGTTCATTATTTCAATGAGTTTTTTAGTTGACTCGCTGGGATTCTCTAAGCATACCATCAGCATCTGCAAAGAATCATTGTTTTATTTTCTCATTGCACATCCTAATTCCTTCCACTTATTTTTCTTATCTTGTTGCTGTAGTTGACATTTTTAGAACAATATTGAAGAGGGTGATTAAAATGGCCATCCTTGTTTCACCCCCGATCTTATTGGAAAGGCTTCCAGCTGATACTCATTACTTGTCTTGCTGCTGTTTTCAGAGCTTGCTCTGAAAGTCTGTATATTTTCACTGCTTGTAAGGTCATGTGATCGGCTGGCTATATTGTTTTCCTGGAGCCCACAACAATCCTAGTGAGACAGAATTTTCCTGCAGACCTCTTAAGTTGTGTTGGATTGGAAAATTGTTTCACCCAAATTTTTGTTGGTTCTCATGCTCTTGTATATATCTATATTTATATAGATAGATACAGATATGTAGATATAGATATAGATACATATAGATATATCTATCTACCTATCTATCCATATGTATATATATATATATATTTGAGATGTTACTTTTTAGAATTGTGGGGAGGGGAATTTGGGAGAGCATGGCTAAGTGCTTCTCTCCTCTGCCATCTTGGCTCTGCCTCCTCTTAATTCTTCTTTCTAATGCTTTTCTTCAGTGAATTTTCTGTACATATTTTCCATTTTACCATTTCTACTTTTCAATGGGTTTTTTCTTCAGTAGAGTTTTGTGTCCTTTTTTACTCTTTGGACAATATGTCTTTTTTAAGGTGTTATTTTCTTCTTTGCTTCTTTTACGAAGATGTTGATCTTTTTCATAATTTTCTTACATCAGTCTCATTTTCTTTTCCCAAGTTTTCCTCTACCTCTCCTAAATGATGTTTAAAAATTCATTTTTGAGCTGCTACAGGAATTTTTTGTGTCCAATTCACATTTTTTTGAGGTTTTGCATGTAACTTTTATCACTTCATTGTCTTCTTCTGAGTTTGTGTCTTGATCTTCCCTGTTATCATAGGCACTTTGCCTGGTCAGTTTCTCTTTTTATTGTTTGCTCCTTTTCCAGCCTATTTCTTTACTTTTAAATGCATGTTAAAGGTAGGCTCTTCTTCTCCTGGTGTGGAGGAGATACTGTTCCAAGTTTCAAGTTTTTGTACTGTTATTTTCAGAGCTAATTCTTGTGAACCGTAAACTTTTGGTTCTTCCAAGATTGGATGATCCAAAGAGAGTTGTATTCACTGTTCTCCTGGCCTGTCTGGTCTGTGAGAAATCGTAAGAACTCTGGAACTTTGCCCGGGGCTGCAAGTGCTGTTGTTCTTTCTCTTGCAGGAAATGTGACTTGGGCCCTTGCTCTCCTGAGGCTGCACATATTACTATTCCTTTCTGCTATGGATCTGAGACAAAGGTCCCTGCTCCCTTGTGAGTAACCACAAGTGTTAGTCCTCTTCTTTGCCCTGAAACTGTGACCTGTAACTGTGACCTGTGTATGGGCATTGCAATAGGGTCTTGTACCTAATGCCAGCCAAGGGTCCCCTGTAATCTTCTGACCAGATGTCCAACCCCCTTACCATCTGTGTACTGAGATCTCCCCAAATCGGTGCTACCACTGTTGTAACTGTCTTTAAAACCTGCTGCTCGTTTGCCAGTATGCAGCCTGTGCTGTATGGCTCCAGAACCAGTCACCACTCTGGTGAGACTCATCTTTCCTACTAACCCCCTAAGTAGTCTTGCTTTGGAAAATTGTTTCACCCCAAACCTTTGCTGTTTCTGCCCTTTCAGAATGAAAGTTGAGTCATCAGTAGCTTAAATGAACTCGGCTTTTACTTTGTCATCTTGGCTTCACCTCTCATGTGGTTCTCATGAATGGATTTAGCTCATAGTATATATAAAACAATCTTAAAAAGCATACTTCAATCACTAACAGAGTTATTATAGTTGCTGTGGGTATAGGAAACTCAAGCTTTCCAAGAATTACTTAAATCTACAATGAAAAGGACTTAGTTTTACCAAAGTATTAACAAAAGTGCAGTGGAAAAATCAAAATAAAACAAAATAAGAATTGACAGGTATTTTTGCAAAAGCATCTAATCAGTCCTCAGATAAGATTAATCATAATGGCAATAGTCTTTATGCTACTTTGTTTCCAAAACACTTCACATTTATTGTGATTTGATCTTCACAAGAAGGATATATTACATAGCTAAAGGTTATTTTTTCAGAGATATAAAAGTTGTAAGGTTTTTTAAATGAACCAATAAACTTAATTATTTTACTTTGACCCTTTCATATCTCATACCATTGTTTGACAGTCTTGAAAGTTTTATGATACCAAGCTGAATTGAAGTCACTGAATAACTTACCAGCCCTAGGAGTGATGTGACACTATGATAAGAATTCAGAACATTAGAAGTACTCTAACAAAGTTTAAGACTAAGAACTAATAGTTTATTATATTTATAGATTAATAAGAAAGGGTCCCAATCATACATTAGCAAAAAAGGGAAATGATACAAAATTCCATGCTCCTACTGTACAGCCAATGAAGTGGCAACAAATTGTAATTGGCTGGTAATGGTTAGATGAATGATGAATGATGGAAAAGAAGAAAATGAGCACTTCTTAATTTCACTTACCAAAGAAACTAAGTTATCACTCTTTGCAGATGACATGATGATATACTTAGAGAATTCCAAAAATTCAAGCAAAAAGCTTCTTGAAACAATAAGCAACTTTGGCAAAGGTGGCAGGTTACAAAATAAACCCACATAAATCTTCTGTATTTCTATATATTAGTATGCATACTAATATATAATATTATATATTCTTCTGTAAAATATATTGTTCTGTAACAAAGCCCAACAACAAGAGATAGAAAGAGAAATCCCATTTAAAGCCAGGGTAAATACTATAAAATATTTGGGGATTTACCTGCCAAAACAAACCCAGGGACTATATGAAAACGATTACAAGACACTTTTCGCAAAAATAAAGTCAGATCGAAGTAAGTGGAAAAACATCATCTGCTCGCAGGTAGGTGGAGCCAATATTATAAAAATGACAATTCTATCTAAATTAATTTACTTATTTAGTACCATACCAATCAAACTATCAGATAAGTATTTTGTAGAGCTTGAAAAAATCATATCAAAATTCATCTGGAAGAAAAAAAGGTCCAAAATATCAAGGAGACTAATGCAAAGAAATGCTAGGGAAGGTGGTCTAGCTCTATCAGATCTCAAATTGTATTATAAAGCAGCAATTATCAAAACCACTTGGTACTGACTAAGAAACAAAAAGGATGACAAGTGGAATATGCTAGGTACTCAAGCTACAGTCATCAATGAATATAGCAGTCTACTGTTTAATAAACCAAGGACCCCAGTTTCTGGGGTAAGAACTCACTGTTTGACAAAAACTGCTGGGAAAACTGAATAAAAGTGAGGCAGAAACTAGGCATGGACTAATATCTGACACCATACACAAGAATAAAGTCCAAATGGGTACATGATCTAGCTATAAAGATTGATATTATGGACAAATTGGTGAAGCAAGGAAGAGTGTATTTATCAGATTTATGAAGAAGGAAAGAATTTTTGACTAAAGAGGTAGAAAGCATTATGAAGTGCAAGATGGATAATTTGATTACATTCAACTGAAAAGTTTTTGCACAACCAAACCAATGCAACCAAGATTTGGGGGATGTAGAAAACTGGGAAAGAATTTTTGCAGCTAGTGTCTGTGATAAAGACCTCATTTCTAAAATATGTAGAGAGCTGAATCAAATGTAGAAACATACAAGTCATTTCTCAATTGATAAATGGTGAAAGGACATGAACAAGCAGTTTTCAGAGGATGGAAATTAGAGATATCTAACATCATATGAAAAAAATGCTCTAAATCACTATTGAGTAGGGAGATGCAAATCAAAACAACTCTGAGGTACCACATCACACCTATGTATTGGCAAACATGACAGAACAGGAAGATAATAAATGTTGGAGAGGATGTGGGAAAGTTGGAACACTAACTCATTGATGATGGAGCTGTGAGCTGATCCAACCATTCTGGAGAGTAGTTTGGAACTATGCCCAAGGGGCTACAAAAATATGCATGCCCTTTGACAAAGCAATACCACTTCTAGGACTGCATCCCAAAGAGATCATAAAACTGGGAAAGGGTCCCACATGATGCAAAAATATTTATAGACACCCTCTTAATTGTTGCCAAGAACTGAAAATCAAGCGGATGCCCATCAATTGGGAAATGGTTGAAAAAGTTGTATTATATGAATGTAATGGAATATTATTGTTCTATAAGGAACTATGAACAGGAAGAAGTCAGAGAGGCCTGGAAGAACTTATATGAACTTATGCTCAGTGAAAGGAGCAGAACCAAGAGATCATTGTACACAAGGATGCAAAGTGTGCACAGTGTGCAAGGAATTTCTCTGGTAGACTTAGCCCTTCACAGCAATGCAAGAACCTAAAATATTCCCAAAGGACTTGAGGCAAAATGTCATCCACATCCAGAGAGAGAACTATGGAATTGGACCACAGAATGAAGGGGAATATTTTTTCTGGTGTTATGTTTTGTTTCGGGTTTTTCATGGTTTCTCCTATTCATTTACATTTTTCTATGTAACATGACTAACATGAAAATGTATATAATTAGAATGTATGTGTAGAACCCATATAAAATTGCATGCCATCTTGGGAGGGAGGGGGTAGATGGGGAGAAAATCTAAGACATATGGAAGTGATTGTAGAAAACTGAAAACAAACAAATTAATTTTTACAAAAAGAAAAATAAATGAATATGAGATTTCATGTCAGAAAATTAGAATGGAGGAGATGGAAGTTAATGACATTATGAGAAACCAAGAAATTATAAAATAAACTAAAAGAATGAAAAAATAGAACACAATGTGAAATATCTCATTGGAAAAACAACTGATCTGGAAAGTAGATCCAGGAGAGATCATTTTAAAATGATTTGTCTACCTGAAAACCATGATCAAAAAAAACCCCTAGACATCATCTTCCAAGAAATTATCAATGAAAATTGCCCTGATATTCTAGAGCCAGAGGGGAAAATAGAAATGGAAAGAATTTACCAATCACCTCCTGAAAGAAATCCCCAAAGAAAATACAGCAATATTCTAGCCAAATTTTAAAGTTCCTAGGTCAAGCAGAAAATATTGCAAGCATCCCAAAAGAAACAATTCCAATATTATGAAAATACAATAGGAATAACACAGGATTTAGCAGTTTCTACATTAAGGGATCAAAAGACTTGGAATACCATATTCCAGAGGTCAAAAGAGATAGGATTAAAACAAAGAATCACTTGCCTAGCAAAACTGAATATAATACTTCAGAGAAAAAATGGAATTTCAATGAAATAGAGACCTTCCTAGCATTCTTGTTGAAAAGACCAGAGCTGAAAAGAAAATTTCACTTTCAAATACCAGAATCAAGAGAAACATGAAAAGGCAAAAGACAAGAAAAGCCTTAAGGAACAAATTAAAGTTGAACTCTTTACATTCCTACATGGAAAGATGTTATTTATAACTCATGAGACCTTTTTCAATATTAGTGTAGTTAGAGGGAGTATATATATATATATATATATATATATATATATATATATATATATATATATATATATATATATATATATATATATATGTATATATACATATATATATACATATACATATATGCATACATTCAATGACAGAGGGCACAGGGTGAGCTGAATATGAAGGGAGAATACCTAAAAAATTAAAGTTTCATGTTGAGTGGAATGTACTAGTAGTAAGAGAAAGGAAGAAGTAGAATGTAGCAAATCATCTCACATAAAAGAGGGAAGAATGAGCTTTTAAAAATGGAGCAGAAGTGGGGAGATATGAAAAGAAATAAGGGAGCCTTACTTTCATGGAATTTGGCTTAAGGAGGGAATAACACACACTTATTTGGATATGGAAATCTATTTCACCCTGAAGGAAGACAAGGGGAAAGCAGATAGGAGAGGGATGATAATAGAAGAGACAGCAAGATGGGGAAAAGGATAATAAGAGGTAAACATTATTTTGGGAGAGAATGGAGTAAGTGGAGGGCAGGATAGGACTGAGGGAAATTTGGTTATTCTTTTGCAACATAACTATTATGGAAGTGTTTTGCATTGTTACACATGTATGACCTATATTGAATTGCTCATTTTTTTTCAATGAAGGTGGGTGAGGAGGGAAGAAAGAAGAGAATTTGGAACTCAAAGCTTTAATAAAGCATGTTAAGAGTTCTTTTTACGATGCAACTGGAAAATAAGATATACAGGCAATGGGGTATAGAAATCTATTTTTCTCTACAGGAAAATAGAGGGGAAGGAGATGGAAGAAAGGGCTAATAGAAAGAAGGACAGACTGGAGGAAGCGGTGGGTGGAATGCATGCTGTCCTGGGGTGGGGAGTGGGGAGAGATGGGGGAAACTTTTGAATTCTAATTCTTATGGAAGTGAATGTTGACAACTAAAAAAGAAATTAATTATCTATTGTTTTTAAAAAGAATTCCTGGGTAATTAGTCATTTCATTAATAATGCTTGCATTTTAATTAAAGCTCAGTCATACTCTCAAATGCCAGAGACAATCATGGCAGCAGGTTCATGTCTTATATGCACTTGGAAGAGGGGTTTTCCTGAGGAGGGCAATCAACTTTGATTGGTCAATAATTAATGAGGAATGAGTATTACAATGAGGGGCTAGAGAGAGAGAAGATCCTTATACCTGGACTACCCCTAGACTTGGGTAATCTATCCAAAGGATCTACCTCCACCAAAGCTTTATTGAGTGGAATTTAGCTTGGATAAGAGATTTTCTTGTATGATTGGTTATGGTCTGATAGAGGAGAAAGTTAGTTTAACCTTAGAGACTGAGTTTTTAAAATGAGGACTTTGGAAAAGGGGAAATTCCAGATTTCCCCAAATCACTGGTAATTAATTATCATTTCTTTCAACATTCAGAATTTTGGTGAGGTGTCATGCAGTATCTCTTCCCATTTGATAATGATCAGAGATTTATCATATCTTATTTTTATAAAATTTTATTTATTTTCTTAATATCTTTCTTATCAATCATCTTGCTAAATTTGTCTATGTCTAAAAAGGCATGATGACTTTTCTTACTATTTTAATTTTACTGTCTCTTTCTTTTTTGATTCAAATAACATTTCCTTCAAGCATTCCTTTAAGCATTGAGATGTTATACCACATGGCACCTACTTATTAAGTGTTAATGATCTTTATTATGTGTTGTACCTTTGTATAATGTGTTTTTCCTGTTTGTCTTTTTAAGTCATATCTATTTTTACTGTTGCCTAATCTGAAGAATCTGAAGTCTGGTGGTAGGAGACTCTTTGGAACTATACATTTAGAGAACTACCTTAAAAACTTGTGGTATTTTAAGGTTTGGAAAACACTTTGCAAATCTCTATTATACAGATGAGGAAACTGAGGCAGACAGAGGTAAAGCAATTTGACCAGAATTACAGAACTATTACTTTCTGAAACAGGATTTAAACTCAAGTCTTCTGACTCCCTAGCCAGTACTCTGTTCAGCTACTCAAACTAGCTGCTTCTAGGCAGGAGATCATGTTCAGTCAGGGTCAATATGATCATTTAAGTAAAATTAGTGGGAAACATTATGTTTTGATAGGATATCACAAATTCCAAATTTAGTAATGCTTGTATTTACATTCATTCAATAAACACATCCATTTATTTATGGAATGACTGCTTCTTCCTCTTAATTCTCTGATTCTGTTTTTCTGATCTCTAAAATGAAGATAGTCCTTGTGGTACTTTCTCGAAAATATTATCAAACGATATATTCGAAGAACCTTGTGAACTATAATTCCCTATGTAAATATGAGCTACTTCAACATTTCTTTGTATTTAAGAAAACACTTTAAATTGTAAAAGTAAGTCAGGGTTGTTGTTTTTTTTTTTTGTTGTTGTTGTTGTTGCTGTCTTTGTTTATTTCGATAAATTCAGATTTCTCTTTCTTCCACTTCAACTGGCAAACACCTAACATAAAAACATATATCTATCCTTTTCTCTGAGAGATGACCAGCCAGGGGCTTTGCTGGCTCAAGAGCAAAGGCATTAAACATGTTTTATTGGTATATATTTTTAGAAGGAAAGTTTGCTATCTCTGATCTCTTATAGTTGAGCCTAAGTAACTCCAGTAAGTATTCCAGGTAATATCTCTAATCCCTTATAGTTGAGCCTAAGTAACTCCAGTAAGCATTCTGGGTAATCTTTAGAAATGGTAAAGATTAGACAGGAGAAAAGTGATATTTAAGCAACTAAAATGACATAGGTTTTCAGAGAATTCTCAACCTGATTCCTTCTCATGTGTTTGTCAAAGATGATTCTCTTTAGGTAAATAGACACAACGGTATTAAGACAATTTTACAAAGATGACAGTGGATGATTAGTTACTGATTTCTGCTCAGTCATCCTTTTAAAAAAATGTAAAATATCAATCCATCCTATTTTCCATGCTTGTGAATTTTTATCTTTGTTGAAAGACTGAAGTTTGACTTCAAATTTCTTTTTTCAAATTGTATTTTATCTAACACACATATACACACACACTTGTGTGGGTGTATATTATTCCCCTCCCCACATACATTTGTTCAGATCCAGTTGTTTTCCACTTTATCTTCCTACAAAAAAAGTAAATGAGATATTGAAAAGGTAAAGTGCAAATATGATATTTTTATTGTCCTTTCTGAGAAAACTAGCTCATTACAGAAATGCAGATTTTATATATTTGCTGTCTGATTTTTAGTGGTTGTGAGACACCAAGGAACCTATTCTAGGCCATTCTGAAGTAACTGTTACTAAAATGGATTCTTTTGGAATCTCAGGTCTCTGATGTTTTGGATGAATCTGCTCCTTGGAGGTATGTCTAGTTGAGCTACGATCTAAGAAGGAATTGTAGTACTTTGAAAGCATCTGCATAAGAACTACCCTTTATTATAGCCACAATAAAATTGACTACTCCAATACCCATCCTCTCAGGTCAGTGAGGAGAATTTTTGCCAGACTAATACTTTCTAAGGTCTTCCCTGTGCTATATGCATTTTTGTGGACTGACCATCAGAATTACATCTTTGCCACTTAACTAACTACTAAACTATGGGTAACTTGGTTTCTCAAAGTTCTTTAAATTCATCAACACCAATGTATATCTGATATGTCTTGGTATTGTTTTATTATTGTTCCTTTTTTGTGACCCCAATTTAGGTCTTTCTTAGCAAGGATACTGGAGTGGTTTGCCATTTCCTTCTCCAGCTCATTTTACAAATGAGGAAACTGAAGCAAACAGGGGTAAATTATTTGCCCAGGGTCACATAGCTAATAATTGTTTGAGGCCAAATTTGAACTCAGGTCTTTCTGACTCTAGACCTGTCTCTTTGTTTACTGTGCCATCTAGCTGCCCACTTTGTGTCTAGCTACAGGCAAATACAACCATGGCTTTCACTATTAGAAATACTTTATCTAATGTCTTTGGAATCTCCTCCAGCTCCTGAAAGAGTTACTTCTCAGAATTATGATGGGTTAAACAATGTTATCATGCCAAAGTCATGGTGCCTGAAAAGACAAAAAAATCTACCTTAATCTGGAATGACTTGAATATCTCAGTAATACCTAACAACGTTGTTTCAAGGATTACCTTAACAACCCTCTGGCACCATACCTGGCAATACTGCTGGACTAGGTGCCCTGGAGTTATAGACATTGGTGAGTCTGCTATTCCTCATTTCAGAACACTATGGCCTTTTACTAAGTCAGGTTTTCTTGCCTATCTAAATGTTCATCCTTATCCATCATGCCATGGATGTTATCCTTTTCCCTCTTTACTCAGTTATACCATCATATAGCTGTAATAATAATGATAACAATAATAATTAATATTACTATTTCTTCCATATAAAACTTCAAAACAAAAGACAAACCCAATGCTTGCCCTATCTCAGCATATATCCCTCAGAACGATGACAAATTAGCAAACTAAAAAGTCTCTTTTCCATCCCTTATCAAAAAGCAAACTGCCTTCAATGAAAGTAGATGAACAATTGCAAAGCTTCTATGACTATGGATTTTCTGTATACAGTGTAAGCTTGAAGAAACTGAGTCATGTTTAGACACCCACTTACTCTTTAAAGACATACTTCCTTATGTTACCATTGATGCTTCTGAGGTACTAAGCTTGATTTATAGAGTAAACATTTTAATGACATTCTAAATTAAAATAAGGTGGATAATTCTTACTCTATCACCAGATTTTAGCATAGGACTTTCCCTCTTACTTCCAATGAAATGCAATTCAACAAACAGGCTGTATTTATTGCATTTAAGGCAGTGATCTAGGCACTAAGGGGAAAAAAGGAAAATAAAAGTTCTTGCTCTTAAGGAGATTAGATTCCACTGGAATATTTAACCTGCAAATAGATAAATAAAATATCATTTGAGAAGGGAGATAGTGCAACCATGGGGATCAGAAAAGACTTCCTTGTAGACATGGAAATGCTCAAAACAGAGTTCTTGGACCAATCATATACATTGATGAAAAAATACACTCTACATAATTGAACACACTGGGCATCTTCGGTGTATAAAGTGAAATGCTGCCATTCTCCATTTAAATTTTATTGTCTCCCATTACACTATAAAAAATTTAGAGCCATAATTATAGCTCAATTCCCAGTTAGATAAAGAGAAAGAGAAAAAACATATCAACACTGAAAAATGATCTAGTTGGTAGTGATAGGAAATTTCAATAACTCATACCTCTCTTTAACAAAAGTAGAGAAACTAATGGCTTAGCTTTCATCAATGATAACTCCACAAAGGGTTTTCAACCTGCTTTGCATTAAAAAAACAAAAATGAATTACATACTGTATACTTTTTCCATCACTTTGTTGACTATCAACAAAATAATAAGTCAAATTCCAATCTATCCTTTTTTTAATACTTGTAATATGTGACTGCTTGCCCTGAAAATTTGACAATTTGCTTTTACAAGCTGGTTCCAGTTGTTTCCTTAACATTCCTGATTTCATCCTTAAAATATGGAGAAAGTATGATCTGTATTTAATCATTTTTGCCTTACTTGGAGGCTCAGCTCAAGTGCCACCTCCTCTATAAAGCCATTCTTTCTCTAATCCTCAAGCTATTACTAAGTCTTCCTCCTCAAGCTCCCTCATAGCATGTTCATTTCTTTAAAATGTAGTATTTTTAAGTAGAGTGCAGGCATATTAAAGAGAAGGCTGTGTTAATAAAATAAGATGATTAAACAGGGATTGTAGATTCTCCCCCATTTTAAGGGATGAAATCAAGAGTATGCTACAGCCATTTTGAATTTATTTGCAAGATTGTCCACTGCTAAATTTTCAGTGTAAACATGTACATGTTTTTATTTTTGTCTTTATATCCTCACCATCTGGCAGCGTATTGAACTCAGTAGGTACTTAATAAAGTTATGGGGAATTGATCTTTCGAGATAGCTTTACGCAATAAATCCAATTCCAATTTCAACACATAACCTAACCAATTTTGGCCAAGAACTTTACACTTCAAATATTCAAGAATGTTTTTATTAATATTCCAGAAATACAGGAAAATATAGGGGAGATAGCTATAGTTCATATACTCGTCAAAGGTTATTAACTTAGCACCAATAAAAGAAAATGCAATCTCTTAACCTGTCTTAATATTAAATGAGAAACTATAAGACAAATAATTTTTCTTGTTGCAAGATGCAATATTTTATCTTAAACTCTCAAATTTAGTGTTCTTCAAATGTTCATGCAAGTATAAATCTTATTGCACTCATTCAATAACCAACACTTCCATTTCAATTGAAATAGTTATGTCTTCCTGTTCATGAATTATCAACAGAAAGATTTTAAAATCCACTTTCTTAGCCAATGTATTATCAGAGTAGTTTATCAGACAACTAAGGTAATGAAGAAAATAGTTTTCCTGTAATATTGAATTCCATTTTGCTAGATCATTGCCTACATTGTAAAAAATAGCTTATCAGATGATAAACTAGTAAGTGATTGTGACTGGCTATATCTTAATGTGCTTCTTGTTTTCTACCTCATATCTCCCAAATATAAAGGGTTCAGGCCATAGTGGCAGATGAAAGATGTTAGCCTTCCCCTCTATTTGCTACACTTGAGTTTGTGCTAAATTAATACATAGAGCAACCAACTCTTTTTTTCAGTTCCTGACACATGAAATAAACTGTTCATGTACCCATATGATCTGACTTTTTATATGGGTAAATATTGTAGAAGAATTATATTGGTTTCTGATTATTTTGATCTTATGCACAGAGTCATAGTTTACATCTTAATATAGCAAGCATATCACAAACACTATCATGCTCATGGGAAACAATAAAATACCCAAAACATTTCATGATATATTTTAATTTATGATTCTAGATGTTTCTGAAACATGTTTTTGAAATGAGAATACATTATTCTCAGAATCTCTGTGCATTGTAATTGTTGATTATAACCACCAAAATTTATTAATCCCAAGATGCTAAGTACCTATAGTATCCCATATTCTTACTTACACTTCTTAGAAAACAAAGTGTTTGTTATTTAAGATTCCATTCAAGGACTTCCTCCTATGTGAGGTTTGTTTTTTTCCTAATGCCCCCAAATGCCTCCATTACCCTCACGTTACCTATTGGTAATCTCATGAATTTAAAAGTCAAGAGCTAGTGGTTCTATTTTTCACAGCTCAGAGAAGAGTACCATCACCAAAATGAGGTTGCACCTGAAGGGACTAAGAAAACCCAAGACATATATTATAGTTTCTGAACAGTTCACAAATCCAGATCTTCTGTCAAGTCAAGGAATAAAAATCTGGGAGCTTCATAATCCTTTCAGCTCAGTCACCTTCCTAATAGTGGTAACCTCCTCTGAGAAGTTGCAGAAATCACCTTCAGCCAGACAACCAGCTCCTGACCTCTCGGATTCCTGAGATTAATGGCAAGGCTGCTAACACCCAACTCTTGCTCTAGGAGTAGCAATCAGCATTGTGCTCTTATGATCCCTATTTAATAGTATTTTATGAATTTAATGTCATTATTTTGATAAGATGACCATAGCTTTATATATATCCCATGCCACACATATACACACCCATACTTGTGCACACACATAGTTAAATACAGAGTGAGACAGACAGACAGACAGACAGAGAGAAAAACAGAAACAGAGAAAGACAGAGGGACAGGGTTAAGAAGCCAAGAACATGAATTTTCAGAACTCTTGAAATTTCCAAGGCTGATTCAGCCAAAGAAATTTTTCACTACCACAAGGCTAGATTAGATGATCTGTTTGATTCCCTTCTCTTTTTCATAGGATGTTTGGGCTCAAGATTATTTTCCATAAAATCCACAGTCACCCTTAGCCCACCTATGCTAAAACAAAAAGCTCATTCCCTGTTACTACTAAAAGACAGTTAATAGTGTTCTATGAGCTAGAAGAACTGTGCAAGACAAAAGAAAGGTTTGTTAGAGTACAATTAAAAGTATTCTCTTTTTTAATGCTTATTATCTTAATGAAACAAGAACATGTCCTATTCAATCAATCAATCTATAACAAGCCCTAAAACTAAGTGGATATTTTTAAAGCTGATTTCAAGTAAAATGGCACTGGACAATATTACTTTTCTATTTGACTGGAGGAGATAATAATTGCCTCTTGGTCTCTATAAAAGCATAAAGTTAGCCTGAAGGACAGGAATTCCAGAAATTCTAGTGTGTGACTGTCCAGCATGCTGTTTAAAAGGAATCCTCTTGGGGAGGGAAAGAGAAACTGGAGCTTTCTCACTGATAAAGTCACCTTCTCCATTTGAATGGAGAATATCCTTCCAAAGTTCATCTGAAGAAGAATTATGTATATCGAATTTTTGTTGACTTGCTGACTTTTTGACCAGGGACCTGCAAAATTTTAAATCACACACATCTTCCTTTTGGTATTTTCAAAGGCATTCTTGGATCACCTGAAAATAGTGTCTGCATCTTGAGTCAAAGACAAACTGGATGCAGATTCCCCATGTTTAAGAGAAACTTCTTGCATACTCTACATATGGGGAAGAAAGGATTTTCAGTAACAAGGATCTTTGAATTAAGTCATTACCAGTTGTGCTTTCTATGAGATCATGTTCCTCTGGACTTTGTATGTGTTTGTGAAAGAATGCATCACTAAACTTTCAGGAGATGCTTTCCACCAAGTGTGTTTATTGCAACATTTTCCTAAATATACTTTTCTATTTAAAACAAAATGTTACTGAAGAACAGGCTGACTGAAATGATTCTCAACTTAATTGTGAAGAGGGGGAAATACACTGATAGGACATGTAGGTGATAGCATTCAGAAAAAAAGCAAATCCTTTCTTATTTGGGGGGTACCTGTAGCTCCTTGAGGGGAAATTTGGTCAGTCTCTGGGAACCTAATTTGTTAGTGAGAGTTGCAGTTCTGATATGGAAACCTGAAAAGAAAAAAAGCCTGAAAGCAGTTATGCTGAGCTTCAAATAGAAGTTCATTCTCCAAATGTTTCAAATCAGTCAAATAATTTTGAAGGCAAAATACTCGTTGAAAAGCAAATAGTAATTATCCTTTGTCCTCTTGTGGTACCAATGGATATATCTATTTTCTTTAGTGGAGAGATGATTTCTCACCCCATAAATAGTCTTACAATCTTCAAATCTAACTAGAGTGATCACAGCAACTTCCTTGATTAACTCAGCTTACTGGTTTATTATCTATGTATCTATCTGTCATGTCTCTGTCATTTCTGGCTCTCTGTCTCTCTCTGTCTCTGTCTCTTTCTGTCACTGTCTCCTCCCCCATCCCCTCTTTTTCTCTTCACCCCATGTCATGACTTACCAAAAGAATATATGATCCTGGAGAACAGAGCATATTTTCCTTTTGTCTTTCTATTCACAATATCTAGCAAATGTCATTAACATGCTGATCACTTACTACTCATTGTATTTGGTAAAGAATAGTATCAAAGAAATGTATAACAGGGTTTTGTACTTACACAATATCAAGAGATTCAAAGATCCAGAAAAAGGCCCCTAACATATTGAGAGCACTCCCTGGGGTAAGTTTGGGGAGGACATGAATATATGCCATAATAGAAGGGCAATAGTTGGGAAATACATTGTAGTAAGCAGTACCACATTGAGGAGATCACAGATCCACTGAATTATCACAGTATCTCATTTTATCCTCCTAGCAAACTTACATTGCAATTACTCTAGGAATTACTAAAGCAATTTTGCAAGTAAGCAAATAAAGATTCAAATAGGTTTATGTCTTGTTTAGACAACCACAACTGGTATCAGAAGTGAGATTTGAACCAGAGAAGGGATTTTGAATGTTTAAAAATCCATTTTTTCTAACTCCATGTCAAGTATAGTAGAAACTATGACATTTTTTTTCCTTAAAAGATAGGGGTTCATTTTGATAACATATCTTATAAAATTTCTTGAAAAAGAATATTGATATGTGTTGGGGGTGTAAGCTCAGTTACATGTGGACAGTCTCGGGCCGTAAAGGTGAGAACTTCTAAACCTTAGAGTTCTCATGAGGCCCCCCAGGGAACAGCAGGGAATTGAGGTGTGAGACCGGGATATCTCGTGCATTTCCGCCTCTTCCCGTGGGAAACGTGATGGGAGAGAGCATCCCTGCCCTCGAGATTGGCCCAGATCTGGGCACACCTATTGTTATCTAACAGGCACGGTATTGAGGTGCAAACTATGTGGCAGGAGAGCTTAAGTCGGGTCAGGAAAGCCCGAAGGCTCTCTTAGCGCTGAGGGGCCCTTAGAGGACAGAAGGCCCCTCTTCCTTCGCTCTTCCCTCTCCCCTCTCTCCCCACTTCCACTTCTGCTTTCATTCTCTTACTATAAGATCTTTGCCTCCTTGGGAGATTTCCCTCTCTCCTAAGGAAGAGTTCCCCCTGCACCTGTAACCAAGACCCTGAATAAAGCCTAACCCTCGTTCGACTCTGGAAAGTCTCTTCTCTCATACGTTTATCCGGTTTGGCCAGCCGAAGGCCTGCGATAGGTAAGGTAAGACTCGGGTAGCCCTCAGGCCTCTAGGCTTGGCAGATATGTCTGTGGGAATAAAGAGGGGGATACAAGCTAGTTTTAGTTTTCAATGATCCTGTTCCATTTGATAGATAGGTGAATGATTAACTGGAAAAGTCAAAGTAATTTTATTATTCCATGTTCTCACTATAAGTTTTTATCATAGGAAAAAAGGTCCATGGACATGTTGGAACAAGTCCAGAATGTTCCTTAAAGATATATTTAGAGTAAGTATTGAAAGGCAGATTTATCCCAGTCATGCCCCTTCAGATATTCTTTTCTTTCTGGTTGTGCTTTAGCATTGTTACATTCCTAGAGCAAAGCAGTGCACCACATACTCCCATTATTTTGGTAACTGCCTAGTATATCTCATTAAAAAGCAGAACTTGGCAACTTGGTGAATGCATTAAAATATTAGCAAGTGTCTCTACTGAGCTGTTGGGTGTATGGGACATAATCCAGAATAAAAAATGACCAAGGGAGCAAAATCTTGTCCACCGTGATTGCATGAGACATCCATTTAACTATACTGGATTATTTTGCTCCAAACTTTCAACCCATACTCCATGTCAGCTTCAGTAGAATAGAACTGTAACCAGTCATTTGCAAAGATGGATTTATAGAGTCATTCAGAACCTTCAGTGTTACATATCTTATACTGCTTTGTCTTCCACCCAAGGAATTGTTCAGTATGTTGGGATATGTGGTTTCATGACCAGTGGATTATGGCTATGAAGAAATCTATTATGTTTGTGGCATTGTTTAACATATTGAGGTTTAGTGGATAGAGATGAGAATAGTACTGATACTAATAAATAATAGTAATGACATTAACAATGATAATAAAAACTAGTATTTACATAATTTCTTTGAGGTTTACAAATCATTGTACTTGTTATATCATTTGTTTCTTACCACAACTCTGTGAAGTAGAAACTATTATCTCCACTTTACTGATTAAAAAGCTAAGGTTTAAAGAAGTTAAATTAGGAGAAATTATAAATATCCAAGGTCACAAAGCTAGGAAATATCTGAGTCCAGAAGATAAGAGTTCTATTCCCAGCATTGCTGCTTCCTGACTTGCTATGTGATATTGGACAGTTGACATGCTATTTCATTCAGCTTATTCATCTGTAATTCTTTCCTTGACCCTAATATTCCTTTAAGCTAGCATTTTACATCTCTTTTCATGTTTTTATCAATTTTATAAAAAAGAAATGTTTGTTGCCTCCATGTTGTCACCT
This sequence comes from Notamacropus eugenii, assembly GCF_028372415.1. Lineage (NCBI taxonomy): Eukaryota > Metazoa > Chordata > Mammalia > Diprotodontia > Macropodidae > Notamacropus > Notamacropus eugenii. Next base: position 165,792,926 of record NC_092875.1, on the reverse strand, counting down.
CCCATTTATTTCTTAACCCCTTGAAAACTCCTAATTCTATCACTTGAGAGAAATTGCTTTCTCTAAGGTCACCAATGGTCTCTTTATTATTTGATGAAATATCTTTTCTCAGTCCTTATCATTCTTGATCTCTCTGTAGAACTTGAAATGGCTGACTTCTTGCTCCTCACATATTCTTTATCCTCTCTGGGTTTTTGTGTTATAGCCCTATTGTTCTCTTTTGAGATGTTTGATCAATTTCTCTCCACTTTCTATATAAATTCATCATCCACATTCCATCCCCCATGTGTAGATAAGCTCCATGGTTGCCTTTGATGTGGAGAAAATAAGAAAACCCCATTATGTACCTCTACAAATTGACAATATTTTAAAATAAAAATTGTGTTGTGTCATAGCTGAAAGATCACTCAATTTGTACTGGATGTGCTACTTGTGTGCACTTGGTCAAACTGTGAAACCATCCTGGGTTCTTTCCTCCTTTCTCTCTCTGCTCTTACTTGGTGATCTTATTAGTTCTCTGCTATATTATTTTATCAGATGAATCTCAAATCTTAATAGACACATGCTGTTAAATAGATAGAAAACTCTACGTATCCAGTCTTTATTTCTCTATTGTACAGATATCCTCTATCTCCAACTCACTATATATCTAACTTAATGTTCGAGAGGATTTGATGCTAAACCATTATCATTCCCCTAAAATGAATCTCCCTTCAAAATTCCCTATTTCTTTCAAGAGGATCACCATTTGTTTGCAGCCTAAGAATGATACTCATCATTTTCATTTTTTCCCCATATCCTCTTAGGAACTAGGTAGTGCTCTCAGGAAACCAGGAAAAACTGAGTTCAAATACAGCTTCACATACTAAGTATATGACCCTGCATCCAATTCCTCATCTCTAAAATGGGGATAATAATAGCACCTATTCCAAGGCTATCATAAGGAACTAATGTGATAATAGTTGTAAAGTGCTTAGCACAACAGTGGATGCTACTGTTATCCAATTAGTCTTGTAAATTCTCCATTCTCAACATTTCTCTCATCCATTCTCTTCTCTCCACTCATGGGACTACTACCCTTGTTCTCTGTGGACATTCCCCATCTAGAATATTAGAATATCCTCCTGAATTGTTTTACTTGTGTTTTACTTAACTCCAATCTCTCTTCTTTCTAAATCAGTACCTCCACAGCCTCCAAAGTGATATTCCTAATACATTGACCTTGCCGTTTTACTAGATCTTTATTGCTTCTAATATAAAATAGAAATTTTCCATTTGGTATCTAAAATTATTCATAATCTATCTCTTGTCTACCTTTCACATTGCTCCTATGTACCTTTTATACTCCAGCCCAAAAGAGCTACTCACTGTTCCCAGTATATAGCATTCTACCTGTCACTTCAAGGACTTTGTAAACTCTCCTTTGTACCTAGAATCTTCTTCCTCCTCTTCACTTCAGGGTTTGGTCCAATGACCATTTTCTTGAAGAGGCCTTTGCTTAATACCTAATCAGTAGTGACTCTCCCCCAATCATATTTAATTTACTTTCTACATATCATGCATTTACTTACCTGTGAATACTTTGTATCTCTTTAGTAGTATGTAAGATTATGGAGAAAAATCACCATCTTATTTTTGAACATGCATTCCAGAATTTAGCGCAGAACCTACTGCACAGTAGCTGCTTAATAAATGCTTATTGTTGATAATTATAATGATGATGGTGATGACATTGGTGATGATAGTGTCAATATTTTAACAGGTTTTTGTGAGAATCAAATTATATATCATTTGTGAAAGTACTTCACAAACTGTAATGAAGTGGTAGTGTTACAGATAGCAAAACTGGGTTTCTTTTAAAAGTCAGATTGTGAATGTTGAATCACCTTGAGTTATTCCTCTTGCAGGACCATAATAATTAATTAGAGGAAACTGAGGGCATAAGGTGAACTCCTTTTATCTTAAAGGTGTTGAAGCTCAGTTTTAAGTTTTTCTAGAAAAGAAGAGCAAATGAACGAGTGATGACAATTAGTCAAATAAGAAATCAAAAAGGTCTCAGTTTACCTGAGACTAAAGAGCTATGCAAAACCTTGATACTCTGGAAGATATGTATCTATCAGCTTGGTGAAGGGAGTAAATCTACAATGTGTGTTAAGTGTTTACTATATATCAGGTTTGTACTTAGCATTGCTGATACAAAGAAAGACAAAATTATTGTCCTTCCTCTCCAGGAATGCATATTCTAATGGGAAGAAAAGAAATGTAAAAATTATGTACAAATAAGCTATAAATAAAGTGAGTTGAAGGTAGGGATTTTAGCTGAGAATCAAAGTGGGGTCGGGGAAGACATATCAAACCAGGGAAGACAAGATGGGGTAAAGAGAAGGGAGACCATTTCAAGCATGAGAGAAACACTTGGAGTTTGCAGTTAGAGTGAGGAACATCATGAAGGCCAGTGTCGCTAGATAATAGAGTTTATGGAAAGGGAACACTAGAGGATAGGACAAGGTCAGGTCATGAAGGAGTTTGAAAATAAGACTTCATATTTGACCCTGAATGTAATAGGGAGATCTGAAGTTTATTGATAAGGTGATTGATGTTGTCAGATCTGTTCTTTAGGAAGGTCATTTTGGCAACTGACTAGAGGGGACAAACTTTTTTCCCTTCTTATTAATAGAATGTAATTATAATTCACTTTTGTATAGCACTTTCTTATCTATAAAATATTTTGTATGTATTTTATTATTTCCATTTCATAAAAACCCTATGGAGTACTAGGTAAAATATTATCCTCATTTTACAAATGGGGAAACCTAGTGGAAGAGCTAGAATTTAAACCTACACATTATATAACCATAGAATTTGGAGTGGAAACAGACCTTAAGGATCATGTAATTTAACTCCCACCTCTCCTTCATAGATGATGAAATTTAGACCTAGACAATGTTAGTAGCTTCTCAGTCTTCATTCAGGGGCTAAATCACAGGTGGATTTAAAACCAAATCCAGCATCAATCCCAGAGTTCATTACATTATAATACAGCACATTGTTATTTAAATACATTGTTGATTAGTCTGAAGGAGCACAGAATCTGGTTGTCTTAGCTTCTTGTCAATCATTCAATAAAAATTAAGTTTCTACTCTGTTCCAGACACTGTACTAAGCACCAAGGATACAAAAAGAGACAAAACACAGTCACTGACATCAAGGAGCTTACAATCTAAGGGGAGTAAATCCTTAGTTCAATGGGAGGAACAATATATCTGAAGTTATAGAACCTGACACTGCTATTTACTATCTCCATGACCTTAGATGGTCTTTTTGTTTCAATGTTAACACATTTATTTAGTGCTGTAGGGATCAGAAAACACTTTTCTCACAGAAACCCTATGAGACATATAGTTAAAATGTTTACCTATTTTGTAGATAAACTGAGAGGAAATAATTCTCTATGTCACACAGAAAGTGACTGTCAGGATTCCAGTCCATGTTTTCATACTCCTTGAGTGACTTCATGCCCTCTTTTCTGCCTTGCAACTGTGAGGAGGATTTCCTCTCTACTGCTACCACAAGCTCTACCATGCCTACTCTCCCCAGGAGCTCCACCCAGGACTGTGACCCAGATCCAAGCAGATTGCATTAGCTTTATTGGCTAGGCTGCCATATCACACTCATATTGAATTTGAAGTCTACAAAATCCTCCTCATAGCCCCAAGTGTGTACAATTTCAAATACAGATCAAGAATATCAAATGGGATACCATAATTTATCCAGTAGAAGAATTCCTAAACATAAAATATGGAGACTTATACTTTTCTGTCTACCACTTGTTAGCTTTGAAACCCTGGAAAACTCATTCTACTTTCCAAAACCTTATTTTTTCCATTCATAAAGAGATGATAAAAATATGTGGAAAATATTAAATTTATTATGAAGAAAGAACTTTGTATACTACAAAGTAAATGGGAGATAGGGTTGTTCTTCTATTCATTTCTTTGTTCATTTATGCAGTCTTGTGTACACTTACCATCTATAAAGTACCCACTCTAGTTAAAGCACATAAGGAAAATTTAAAAGAAAATTTTCAATGAAACAGAATGAGACTGTCAATCATTGCACCCTAATAGTTAAAAATCCATCAAGGTTAACAATACTTGGCATAAGCTAATTGTTCACAATTATACCATTTAATTAATATACCTATCTGGGCCAGCAAGCTCAATAATTCCCAAACCTAGTTCTTAGTTTTAAAAAAAAATCTCCTAATTGATTTACTTAGAAGTTGAAATCTAATTTCCCAAAGATACTAAAATAGACAAGAGAATAATCTAATCTTGTGTTTAATGTGATCTTTGCATAAAGATGTTTGTTTAAGGTTAACGTTAAATTTAAATATTTTCCTTATCTAATCCTGAAGCCTTTAATGTAATTAAGGCTGTGACCTCTGGGATGTACATGGTGGTTTAAATTGTTATTCCAAGGTTTATATAATGTAATCCATGAAAAATAGAGTTCATGTAAGAATATTGTTCCTCATAATTATACCAGTGAATTTTCACTTGAGTCCTTAAATAAAGCTGATAGGAACTGAATAAAATCTAGGTTATCATTTATGGTGTGACCTATCTTCAAAGAGAGAAATTTATAGTTTAAAGCCTTTGACAAGTTCTTTAAGACATTATTTAACTTACACTGAAATCGTTTTCCCCCCCAACATCAATGAAGTTAATAACAAAGAATTTATGTGTCTTTCCTAATAACAATCAACTGCTCATATTCTCGCTAGGATAGAATGAGAACTCTTCTCAAGGGGCCTGTTTTTTTTTTTTTTTAAACCCAGACATCATTATTCATTTCAGGAATGAGAAATGATAGTTATGAAATCTGTGATTTGAAAATCTTAGAGAGGAAACACAGTCTAGTGGATAGAAAGTCAGCTAAGACTGAATTAAATCCCATCTCTGACACATATTGGCTATATGACTCTAAACAAGCCATTTCACCTTTCACTGCTCTAAGCAATTCTCTAAGGTATAGAGAAGGTGTGAACCTTCATAGGTTGAGGGAGTTTCTTCAGGGAACTTGCTATACCATGAAATCATAGGTGTTGTCCTTTACCTAAATCCAATCTATGTCATAAGCTTGATAAACAGCTACTCTGTGATGCAGTGAAGACCCTGAGTGTAGTAACCCTGGTGGAAATGACACTGTGTGCTATTCTGGTGACAGGCTATATCTGTTTACTAAGGATTACCCTACATGGTAAGGACTACCTTAGACAGAAGGGCTCATCATCAATAGGCTTGGGCCTTGATGATAAATCATTTCAATATGTCAACCCATATGATTAAAAAAATGTAAAAGAGACATCAGTCATCTAACTTCTGTCTTCTGCTTTCATAGCAATAGAGATAAAATGGTAAAAAAAGGATTATTGGGTACAAAGAATCATATAGTTTTTTTGGATGATTACGTTTGGTATTCTAACAGGGACATATTTGCTCAGTGATCAAGAGACAAGTGAACACACTAACAAAGAAATGGGATCATATCAATCTCCGTACTCTTTTCTTAAATAAAATGAAAAGGAAAACAAGTTTTAACACAAAATCTAGCAGCTTCTACATTAATGGATCAAAAGGGTTGGAATATGATATTCCAGAATTAGGATTGAAACCAAGAATCACCTACCCAGCAAAATTGAGATTGGGTCAAAATGATTCTTTTTCTACCATTTTTTCTGTATTGATATTTCTCCAGTGTTCAACAAAACCATACTCAAAGAAGTAATAAAGAAAATTGCATGAGATAATATGGATAATTTTAATTATATAGACTTTTAAAAAGCATTTGTATATGTAAAGAAAATATATTAAAAACTAGAAGGGGAAACAGGTTACTGGGGGAAATCTTTTGCAAGAAATATCTGTGATAAAGACCTCTCTCTCTCTCTCTCTCTCTCCCCCCTCTCTCTCCCTCTTTTTCTTTCTCTCTCTCACTCTTGTTCTTGCTCACTTTCTCCTTACACACGACACACATATACAAATATTTACTTATATATACATACATACATGCACACATATATGGAATTCATTGATATTAATCAGTTTTTGATTCATTCCACTATAATTCAAACAGTAAGCTTTCAAAGGAAGAAATTCAAGCTCTCCATAACCATAAAAAAGCTCTAAATAACAAATAATTAGAGAAATTCAAATTTAACACAACTTTAAAATTCTACTTTGCATCTATCAAACTGGTAGAGATTACAAAAAAAGGAAAATCAAAAATGTTACAGAAGCTGTTATAAAACTGGCTCACTGAGTAGACTGTTGTACTTTGCTCCAGCCATTCTAGAAAACAATTTGGAATTATTTCCAGAAAGTTACCAGACTGGAAATACTCTCTGATCCTGCTGTACCACTGAGGGCTATATCACTAAGAAATCAAAGAAAGAGGAATATATATGAAAATAATTATAACATCTATTTTTCTTGGTAGTCAAAACTTGGAACTAAAGAAGTGTCCTCCTTTTAGGGAATGAATAAACAAACTGTTATATATTAATATAAAGGAATTTTATTGTGCCTTAAAAATGAAGAAATGAACACTTTCAAAAGAACTGGAAATACTTAATGAATTGACACAGAATTGATATAGAAGTGAGAAGAACTGGAAGAACAATTTATACGATGATAAAAACATTATAGGGAAAAACAGTTTTGAAAGATGTTAGAACTCCAATGATGCAAAAATAAACAATGAGTCCAAAAGAATGACGATGAGACATATTATTCAATTCCGCACAGAGACAATGAACTTAAAATGCAGAAAGACACACATATTTCCAGATGTGACGAGGGTAGGGGAATGTATTTGCTGGACTATTTAGTTGCATACTGAGGGGTTCATTTTTCAAAATGTTTTACTAATTAAAATTTTCTCAGTAGGTCATATGGGAATTAGAAAATATAAATTCATTTTAAAAAACTTTATATTTGAAAGATTGAAAATTAAGAAAGACAAAAAGGAAGGGGAGGAAAAAGAAGGAGAAAGATAAAAAGAGAAGGAAGGAAGGAAAGAAGAAAGGAAGGAAGGAAGGAAGGGAGGAAGGAAGGAAGGAAGGAAGGAAGGAAGGAAGGAAGGAAGGAAAGAAGGGAGGAAGATATTGACTTGGTAGTCAAAAGGCTTTGATTGAGATTGTAGTTCTGACACATCTTCTGTTGTGATCTTGTACAATTTCTTTAATATCTCTGAATCTCAGTTTCCTCACCTACAAAATGAGGAAGTGAAGCCACACACATATTATGAGTTCTTTAAAAAAGAGATGTGCTAATTAGTAAGACATTGGATATAACGAACATTGAATAGTATTACAGAAAACAAAATTGAGTGTATCTTGACAGGACAGGATTTAGTATTGATGTGGTAAGCATGAGGAAAAATAAAAATTACTGCAGCTGTTGAATTATTTTTAAGTCAGTTATATCTACCCCAGACTACACTTCCAGCAGAACTTCATTTTTTCTAACATGCTTGTGACCCAACTTTCTAACCCTCTCTCCTTTACCTCTGGAAATTCTCTTCAGTGATCAAAGCCAAACTGAGGTTTCACCTTCTTTGCGGACGTTGGTGATGCTCTGGCTAACTAACATCTCTTCTTTCTTGGACCTCCTATTGCACTTGTTTCTCCTATAACTTTAGTACTTTATTATATATTATCTAAAAGTTTTACTTAATTGCATTGTGCTTATAAATTTTTTATATCCCCAACATAGTGTAAATTGCTTGAGAGTAGTCTTATTCCTTTTTTTAGCCCCCCATAATGACAAAAACCTGTAAGTACAGAGCAAATGTAATTGGAATTTGTCTTTTTTTAAAGTTTCAAGCTAGAAAAAATAAATAAGAGGAAAATAGACGATACACCTTAATTCTGTACTATTAAATTATTAATAATGAAAATGAAATATGGATGAAAGAAAGAACATAGAGACTATGTACAGATAGTAATTTTAGACAGATGAAATGCAAATTAATTATGATGAGAGAGAGAACAATAGAGCCTAAAACGTGTTAAACAAGAAACAAGGGACTGATTTGCTAAACAGATACTTTTAGTAGTCAAGGGCAATAGTGGTTTAGACAACACATTCATTTGTAAAATATTTTAGAGAAAATTGATGGAAGATTATTTCTGGTATCACATAACAAAACATAGAACAAGAGTGGAAGATAAAAGCACTGAAAGGACAGCTTGTTAAGAGAATAAACTATGCAAAGTCAGTCAGGGGTTATTTAGGGATACACATGAAACACCATAAGCAAAAGAAAAATTTTTTTTTAAATCCATGACTATTTTTATAACAATTTCTTCTCAATTGGATTCCATCAGAGTTCTAACTAGTCTTGTAGAAGAGGTAGAAATGGAACTAAAGAGTACAACTATCAGAAAATCTAATTGACTAGTCCTGGTGGTCATAGAGTAGATACAAGGTAGAGATAATCCTTTGTCTAGGCATGAAGAGATTATGATGACGATGAAGATGGTGATGGCAATGATTATGATGATAATATTTTGTGTAATTCCTTAAGGTTTCCAAAGTGATTTTACAAATATTTTCTCATTTGCACTTCAGAGCAACCTAGTGAAGTATGTGCTATTATGAACACTATTTAACAGATGGGAAAATCAAGGCAGGTAAAGGCTAATGACTTTCCCATTTTTATATAGCTAAGAAAGCATTTGGAGCAGTATTTGAACTCAGGTCTTCCAAAACCTAGTTCTAGTACTCCATGTACCACCTGTATTCCTGGCCTATATATCTATAAGGCCTACCAAGGAAAACCAGATACTAAAGATTGGGAGAAATAATTGAATTTATTATTGCTGCTTAAAATAAAGCAACTATGGTAATGTCAACATTTATTTACCTGGATGCATAATTGCTCATCTATTCAAAATATTTCTGAGAATTATTTATTCACATTAAGAGTGTTCTCAGTTAGAATATTAGGAAGAAATAAGCAAGTTTTCACAAGTTATAGTAACACAATAGATTAAATCTTTACCTTGAAGCAATTCCTTGAATGATGTATAGAATATGAGTCCACTCTTATTAGTTGGTGATTACAATAAAAAGAAGTGTCAGTAAAACAATATTCCACCAAAAAGTTCTATTCCAACAAAGTGCTTTATTGTTATTCTGCCATTTATTTCAGTCATATCTGGTTCTTCATGACTCCGTTTAAAAGAGTTTTCTTGTCAGAGAGACTGAAATGGTTTGCCATTTCCTTCTTCAGTTTTTTTTTCAGTTGAGAAAATTGAAGCAAACAGGGTTAAGTGACTTACCCAGGGTCACACAGCTAATGTCTTAGGCTGGATTTGAACTCCTCTTCTTTGCTCCAGTCCTGGGATTCTAAACCACTGTGCCACCTAACTGCCCAAACTGCTTAAATAATGGTATTTTAAGATTCTTTGAAATAAAAACAACAAAGACAATCTTGTTAGATGACTACATGACATTAATAACAGGAAAAACATAAAACATGGAAATTTATTCTCAGCAAAGGTTTTTGCATGGTAATGGAACCCTATGACAGATAGACGATAAGGAGAAATTTCCAATGGATGGCAAGTTATTTCAGATGCTCTAAACAATATAGATGACATACTTCTAGCTATATCAAGCGCTAAAATACTAGGTAACTCGTGGAAGAGTTCTGGAAGCCTAATCATCCATTGAAGAAAAAAAAATACAAATGCATGAGGCACATCTACTTTCTAGACAGTTGTACACAGTGGAATAGGCAAGCTATAGGGTTCATTCTTAGGTATTTCTCATACATGGGTGTATATAATTATAGCACATATGTGTCTTTATACAAAATTTCCATGTTCCATAACTAATGTAACCAGATACATGTCTACATGTATATATGGATACATACATATAAACATATAGTACATATTATGCATAAGTCAAGCACATCATGAACAGATACTACCAGGGCGAGTGAATAGGTCCCAGAATTAATAAGGAAGGTAAGAGTAGGCTGGGGCTCATTTACAAAATTGTCCTAAAGACATCAAACTTCTCCCAAACACAAAGCCCCATCTTTTGTATTAGCATTTTAACGTGGTTCTGTGGCTTCAAGTCATTCTCTGAAGAATTTAAATTGATCACTCAGGACAACTAAGGGGTTTATGGTAGTTGTGCATACTTTAAAAATAAGGAACTGCAAGTACAGACTTAAGAAATATAATCAAAGTAATATATAATCAAAAAGGAAAGTGTACTGACCACATGATAAGACCGATAAATGAAGTAAAAAGCAGTAAGATCGTAAAGAGATAATAAAGAAGACCCTAACATGTTGAGTGGATTTTCTGTGGATTTATGTTGGGAAATGGACAAGAGTCACATCAGATTCAAAGGCATGGATGACTTACAATTTGAAAGATTGGGAATAATTTTTAAATTAATGGAAGTTATAAACCCATTTGAGGATTTGATTTTTAATAAATGTCAACAAATCAGTCAACAAGCATTTTTTAAAGAACTTATTCAGTTCCATACATTCTTAATGCTAAAGATATATAATAAAGTAAAAGCAGTCATTTCTCTCAAGGAGCTTCTATTCTGATGGGAAAGACAACCTATATAAATCAGAATCAATGAGATAAATACAGAATATATACAGTGTAACCAGAGACTGCCTGTCACTAGCAACTAGGAACTTCAGACAGAGACTTTTGGAGGAAGTGCTTCAGTTCAGTTAAAGGAAACTATGGATTCTAAGACTTGGAGTTTGGAAAGGAGATCATTTGTGGAATGAGAAGTACCCAGTGAGAAAGCATGGAGATGGGAGATGGAAGTTGTTATTCAAGGAATAGCAAGTAGCCCAATATGTGTGATTCATAGAGTAAGTGTGGTGGGAGTAGAATAGAATGTAAAAAAGTCTGAAAGGTTGGAAAGGGCCAGGTTGTGAAGAGTTTAAAACACTAAATATAAGAACTCTATATTTGACCCTGGAGGTAATAGAGTCACTGGTGTTAATTAAGTGGGGTTGCAGTAGGGAGAAGGTTTGATGTAGTTAGACCTACAGTTTAAAAAAACATCACTTTTTCAGTGAAGTAGAGAATGGAATGGAATATTTAGAAATTTACAAAATAATTTCTAGGCCTCAGTCACCCTATTTGTAAAATGGGAAAGTTGAACTAAAATTATATCTAAGAATTTTTCCAGATCTATCATTTCATGATGGTATTTTTTCACACACACACACACACACACACACACACACACACACACACATATATATATATATATATATATATACAATATCCATTTTATTCAAATAGAATTGAGTCAAGCTCTACATAGAAAACTTTTAACGTATAGCTAATGAGTCATTTTGAATTAAGGAAACATAAATGAAGATTCTAAATGGCTCATAATAAATCAAAGCAAATTTCTCCAATAGTTTAGTGATAATTCTCAGTGTTTCCATGAAGCTAGATTAGGCTTTGCTTCAAATGCTTTAGTTCTTCAGTGTAAGGGAAATCATTTATAGAAACTGTCCTATAAGGAGATGCTATTCCAAGCAAATTAACTGTGTGGTTTGATATACTTCAAATTGCAACTGCTTCTGCAAATGATCCTAATTCTAAAGATGTCAAGGATATAGCAATTCTCTTCCTCACATGATACTATTGGTTTTATGTTAGTTGGTTTATTGAATGTCTTCTGTACATAGTGCCCTTAATATTGGACTGCAAATAAGTTGGAGGCATTTACATTAAATTATTTAATATGTAAATTTAATTTTGGAATTTTGACAAATAACTTAACTTATAGTCAGTTGTTGGATATTTTCAAAATTGTCCAGCATTTGGAAAAATGTATTTGTATTTAATCTCTTGTTCCCAAGGCAAATTTTTTTCTTAGTAACCCTTTTTCTCAGTGAAGTAGGAGATTTTAAATGAGAGCAATATCAATTTGATTTTTTAAAGTTCATTGAAAATCAAGTTAATACAAACATAATTTGCTCATTTTCTATACAATTCTTTAACAGAAATGGGACTGTAGTATCCATATTGGAAAACATAAAATGAATGAAGAATGCCTATGATTCAAACTATAATACCTAGATATGATTAGAGCTGGTCCATTAAAGAACTCCTTAAAAAGTAAAATGGGTCAAATGGAAGAGGGACATAGAAAATTTCATAGAAGAAACAATTCATTAAAATTAGAATTGGGCAAGTGGAAGCTAATGACTCTGACATATCAAGAACCAATCAAACATAAGTAAAAGAATGAAAAAATAGAAGAAAATGTAAAATATCTCATTGTTTAAAAAAATATGACCTGAGAAATAGATATAGGATAGACAATTTAATAAAAATATTGATCTACCTGAAAACTATGATGAAAAAAAGATTCTGGGCAGCATCTTTCAGAAAATCATCAAGGAAAATTGCCCTGAGGTCCTAGCTTCATACAATAAAATAATCATTGATGGAATCCATCAATTACCTCCTAAAAGAGATTCCAAATTGAAAATTCCAAGGAATGTTGTAGCCAAATTCCAAAATTACCAGATCAAAGACAAAATATTTCAAGCAGCCAGAAAGAAACAATTTAAATATCATGGAACCACAATGAGAATTATACAGGACCCTGAAGCTTCTACATTAAAAGATTGGAGGGCATGAAATTCCTTAGGGCAAAGGATCTTGGATTACAATCAAGAATCAACTACCCAACAAGCTTGAGCATAATCATTCAGGGGAAGTGATGGATAGTCAGTGAAATAGAGGACTTTCATACCTTCCTGATGCAAAGATCTGAGCTCAATAGAAAATTTGATCTTCAAATACAAGACTAAAGACTGGCATAAAAAGGTAACAGGAAAGAAAACAACAACAACATGTTATCCACTAAGGGCAAACTGTTTACATCACCACAAAGTAAGATGGTTCTTGCAACTCTTCAGAACTATATTGCTATTATGACATTTAAGAGGGATATACATAGACTGAGAGTGTGGGTTTAAGTTGACTTTGAGGTGATGATAAAAAATCTAATTAAGTGGGGAAAAGGGATTGTACTGGGAGAAGAGAAAAGAAGGCAAAAGACAAGGGTAAATTACATAACATGAAAAGGCACAAAGACCTATTATAGTTGAGGGAAAGATTAGAGGGAGATGAGCAGTGTTTTAATTTTAATCTCATCAGATTTGGCTCAAAGAGGGAATAACATAATCATTTAGGTACAGAAACCTAACATACCCTATAGAAAGTAGGAAGGGAAAGGGAAAAGAAAAGGAAAGGGGTGGACAGAAGGGAAGGAAAACTGAGTGAGGTGGCAGGTGAAAATAAAACTGTAGTGAAGAGAGAAAGGGAGAAAGGAGAGAGAAAAGCATATATGGGAGGAGCTAGGCTGGAGAGAAAGACACAGATAGTAATCATAACTGTGAATATGAATGGGATGAACTCTCCCATAAAATGGAAGCTGACAGCAGAGTGGATTAAGAACTATAATTCTGCAATATGTTGGTTACAAGGAACACATTAGAATGAGCGGAATACACACAGAGCAAAGGTAAAAGGGTGCAGCAGAAAATATTATGCTTCAGATGAAGAAAAAAAGCCGAGGTAGCAATCTTGATGTTATAAAAAGCAAAAGTATAAATAGATCTAATTAAAAGAGATGTGGAAGGAAACTCCATCCTGATAAAAGGTACCATACATAATGAAATAATATCATTACAAAACATATGCAACAAGTAGTACAGAATCCACATTCTTAGAGAAGAAGTTAAAGGAATTATAGGAAGAAACAGACAGCAAAACAGTACTACTGAGGGACCTCAACTTCCCCATCTCAGAACAAGACAAATCTAAACCAAAATAAGTAAGAAAGAAGTTAAGGAGATACACAAAATTTTAGCAAAAGTGAGATATGGGGGAGTGGAGCCAAGGTGGCAGAGTAGAAAGACACATATACTCTAGCTCTTCCCCTACAGCCCATAGAATTCCTGAAAAGAGGGACTCTCAACAGATTCTAGAGCAGCAGAAGATACAGAACGAAGGAGTGGAGGAGACTTCCAGCCCAGGGTGACCTGGAAGGATGATGGAAAAGGTCTGTCACATGGGATGCAGAGTGCAGCCCAGCCCAGCTTTGACCACATGGTGCAGGGAGGAGGATTGGAGCAGGTCTCAGGGGTAGAATCCCCAGCATAGCAGTGGTGGTACACATACACCTCAATCCACAGGTGCCAGGGTACCTGGGTACCTGGGTACCAGAGCAGTGTACCCCCCCCCCCCATAGATCTGGCCCCAGGCAATGGTAGCAGCAGAGGGCTCAGCAGGCAGGGGTGACTCCCAGGACAGACAGTAGCCTACATCCATTGGTAGAAGACTCATTGTAAAACCCCTGGGGGAATGGAGCAGCTGACCTAAACCTAATCCCTGAGTGGCAGTCCTGCACCTGTCTAAAGCCTTTGGGGAAATTGAACAGCTGATCTAAACCTCAGCCCTGAGTGCTGGTGTGGCATAACTGGAGCTGTGGCTGTTGTGCAGAGGAAATTCTACTACTCTCAGATTTTGGGCACAAAAGTTTCTGGTTGCTCCCAGAGATCTTACAGAGTATACCCTACTCTTGACAAAGAACCCCAAAGTGAAGTAACTGGTTGGGAAAATTCCCCCAAAAGGGAGAACTAATGACTATAGAAGGCCACTTTCTTGGTGAACAGGTATCTTCTCCCATCCTTTCAGATCAGGAAAAACAATGCTTACCACCAGCGAAAGACATAAAAGTCAAGGCTTCTGTATCCCAAACATTCAAAATAAATATCCAATGGTCTCAGGATATGAAAGAACTCAAAAAGGATTTTTGAAAATCAAGGAAGAGATGTGAATGAAAACTTGGTAAGAGAAATGAGAGAGATGCAAGAAAATCATGAAAAGTGAGTCAACAGCTTGCTAAAAGAGACCCGAAAAATGCTGAAGAAAGTAATACCTTTAAAAATAGGCTAACTGAACTGGCAAAACAGGTTCAAAAAGCCAGTGATGAAAAGAATACTTTAGAAAACAGAATTAGCCAAACGGAAAAGGAGGTTCAAAAGTTCACTGAAGAAAATAGTTCTTTAAAAATTAGAATGGAACAGATGGAAGCTAATGACTTTATGAGAAACCAAGAAATTACAAAACAAAACCAAAAGAATGAAAAAATGGAAGATAATGTGAAATATCTCATTGGAAAAACAACTGACTGGGAAAACATATCTAGGAGAGACAATTTAAAAATTATGGGACTACTAAAAACCCTGATCAAAAAAGAGACGACATCATCTTTCATGAAATTATCAAGGAAAACTGCCCTGATATTCTAGTCAGAAGGCAAAATAAATATTGAAAGAATCCACTGATCATTTCCTGAAAGAGATCCAAAAAGAGAAACTCCTAGGAACACTGGAGCCAAATTCCAGAGTTACCAGGTCAAGGAGAAAATATTGCAAGCAACTAGAAAGAAACAATTCCAGTATTGTGGAACTGCAATGAGGATAACACAAGATCCAGCATTTTCTACATTAAGAGATCAAAGAGCATGGAATATGATATTCAAGAAGTCAAAGGAACTGCGATCAAAACCAAGAATTACCTACTCAGCAAAACTGAGTATAGTATTTCAGGGGAAAAATGATCTTTCAATGAAATAGAGGACTTTCAAGCATTCTTGATGAAAAGACCAGAACTGAATAGAAAATATGACTTTCAAACACAAGAATCAAGAGAAGCATGAGAAGGTTATCTGTAAAGAGAAATCAAAAGGACTTACTAAAGGTGAACTGTTTACATTCCTACATGGAAAGATAATATTTGTAACTCTTGAAATTTTTCTCAGTATCTGGGTAGTTGGTGGGATTATACATACACACACACACACACACACACACACACACACACACAGATAGAGAAAGAGAGAGAGACAGGGCACAGAATGAGATGAATAGGAAAGGATCATATCTAAAACAATAGAATTAAGCAGTGAGAGAGGAATATATTGGGAGGAGAATGGGAGAAATGCAATGGGGCAAATTATCTCTCATAAAAGAGGCAAGAGAAAGCCTTTTCAATGGAAGGAAAAAGAGGGGAGGAGAGAGGGAAAAAGTGAAGCTTACTCTCATCACATTTGGCTCAAGGAAGGAATAACATGCACACTCAATTTGGCATGAAAATCTATCTTACAATACAGGAAAGTAGGAAAGAAGGGGATAAGCAGGGTGGAGGAGATGAGGGAAGGGAGGGCAAACAGAAGAAGGGAGCAATTAGAAGTAAACATTCTTGAGGAGGGATAGAGTCAAAAGAGAGAACAGAAGAAATAGGGGGCAGGATTGGATGGAGGGAAATATAGTTAGTGTTACACCATGTGAGTATTATGGAAGTCATTTGCTAAACTACACATATATAGCCTATATTGAATTGCTTGCCTTCTTAGTGAGGATGGGTGGGGAGTGAGGAAGGAGGAGAAGTTGGAACTCAAAACTTAAGAATAAATGGAGAGTATTGTAGTTGTACTGCATACAACTGAGAAATAACAAATACAGGTAATGGGGTATAGAAATTTATCTTGCCCTACAGGACAAAAGAGAAGATGGTGATAAGGGAAGGGAGGGATGTTAGAAGGGAGGGCAGATTGGTAGAAAGGGTAATCAGAATGCATGGCATTTTGGGGTAGGAGGAGGGGAAGGATGGGGAGAAAATTTGGAACTCAAAATTTTGTGGAAATAAATGTTGAAAACTTAAAATAAATAAATTAATAATTAAAAAAAGAAAAAGTGAGATATGGTTCACTTCTGCAGAAATTAGAATGAGGATAGAAAGAAATATGCCTTTTTTTTCTTAGTGGTAGATGGCAGTTATACAAAAATTGACCACATGTTAGAGCATAAAAACTTCACAATTCAATGCAGAAAGACAGAAATAGTAAATGCATCCTTTTCAGATCATGATGCAATAAAAATTACATGTAATAAAAGGTCATGGAAAGATAACTTAAAAATTATTTGGGAACTAAATAATCTAATCCTAAAGAATGAATGAGTCAAACAACAAATCATAGAAACAATGATCCTACCTAAATTAAATTACTTATTCAGGGACATACCAATTAAACTACCAAAAATTATTTAATGGAGCTAGAAAAAAAATAACAAAATTCATCTGGAAAAACAAAAGGTTCATAATATCAAGAGCGTTAATGAAAAAAATGCAAGGGAAAGTGTCCTAGCTGTACCAGATCTTAAATTGTATTATAAAGCAGCAATCATCAAAACTACTTGGTACTGGTGAAGAAACAGAGTGGTAGTTGAGTGGAAGAGGTTAGGTACACAAGACACAACAATCAATGACTATAGTAATCTACTTTTTAATAAATACATGGACTCCACTTCCTGGATAAGAACTCACTACTTAACAAAATCTGATGGGAAAATTAGAAAACAGTATGGTAGAAAGTAGGAATAGACCAACATTGTACACTTTATACCAAGATAAAGTCAAAATGTATACAGTTATAAAGACTGATATTATAAGCAAACTAGGAAAGTAAGGAAGAGTTTACCTGTCAGACCTATGGAGAAGGGAAGAATTTATGCAAACAAGAGATAGAGAACTTTATGAAATGCAAAATAGAAGATTTTGGTTATATTGCATTGAAAACGTTTTGTTACAAACAAAGCCAATACAACCAAGATGAGAAGATAAGCAGAAAACTGGGAAACATTTTTTTTACAGCTATTGTTTCTGATAAAGGTAACATTTCTAATATAGAGAACTGAGTTGAATTTATAAGAATATAAGTCATTCCCCAATTGATAAATGCTCAAAGTATATGAACAGGAAGTTTTCAGAGGAAGAAATTAAAGCTATCTGTAGTCATGAAAATAATTGATAGAAAATAGGAAAAAACTATTGATTAAAGAAATGTAAATCAAAAAACTCTGAGTTAGCATATCATATCTATCAGATTGGGTAACATGACAAAACAAGAAAATGATAAATGTTGGAGAAGATGTGGGAAACTGGAACAGTAATACATTGTTGGTGTAGTTATAAACTGATTCAACGACTCTGAAGAGTAACTATACCTAAAAGGCTAAAGCTATGCATATCTTTCAACCTCACAATTCCACTTCTAGATCTGTATCCCAAATAAATCATAACAACAGGAAAAAGACCCACATGTAGAAAAAAATATTTATAGCATCTCTTTGTGGTTGCAAAATATTGGAAATTGAGGGGATGCCCCTCAATTGGGGAATGGTGGTATATGAATGTAATGGAATACTATTGTTCCATAAGAAATGATGAGCAGGTGAACCTCATAACAACCTGAAAAACTTGTATGAAATGATGCTGAGGGAAATGAGTTGAACCAGGAGAACATTGTACAGCATTGATAGACTTAGCTCTTCTCAGCAATTCAAGGATCTAAGTCAACTCCAAAAGATTCACAATGGCAAATGCTATCCACGTCCAAAGAAAGAATTTTGGGAGGAGGCACAGCCAAGATAGCAGAGTGAGAGCAACTATTCACCTAAGCTCTTAGACAAACTACTTCAAATACCTCCAAAAATAGAACTTGACCAAATTTTGGAGGGGTAAAATCCAATAGGAGACAAATTATGGCAGATTGACAGCCCAGGGAAGACTGGAAGGTCAACAGGAAGGTTTTGTTATGCAGGAGTGGAGGAGAACACAGTGTACAGCACACAGGCAATTCCAGTGCATCCTAGCTGGAGCAGGGCTGAGCAGGAAGCTCCACTGGTCTGAGGCAGCATCTACACTGTGGAATCTCAGGCACATCAGTCTAGGACTGGAGTTCAGTGGAATCAAGTGAGTGAGAGTTGCAGAGTCCCAGGTATCTGCAGCAGCTGCTCCTGAGACTATCATGTCTGTAAGTCACCTACTTGAACTTCTGGGAGCCAAGATGGCAAAGTGATCAGTAAATCCTCTCTCCCCCTCCCCTTGTTGACCTTGAAAGAACCATAAAATATTTCTCCAAAAAAATCCTGGACCAGTGGGATCAGCAGAAGGGGCAAACAGTCTTGTAGCACATGAGGCTAGGAAAATTGTTAAAGAGGATCCCTCTTGCTGTGGCAGAAGGGGCCAGTGCAGGACTGGAGCTCTTCAAGACAGTCCCAACTCAGCAAATCTGGAGGAAATTGAGAGCCCCAGGAGGGTGGAGCCATGGAATCACCAACAACAGGATCCCAGGCATGCCTTAGCACTCCAGGGGAACTGGGAAGATGCTACAGCAGCCAGGATCACCAACTACTGAGCTTGCATATGCTTCATCTCAGTAGAAGAGACATCCTGTGAGCAGACCACCCCTCCCCCATACTTAACAAGCTAGCTCCAGGGTAAATCTGGGGAAACACAAAAAGACTTCACCTGACCTCTGCTTTCTCACACCAACCAGTTTAGCACCAGATAAGCTGCAACACTTCAGCTTCTAGCTGAAATAACCAGAGGCCACAACACACAAAGCTTCATTATCATGAGTGAGAAGAAAATCAGGAAAGAAAAGACCACAGAATCTTTCTACAGGGACAAGGACCAAAACACGAATACCAAAGAGGTCAGCATTGAGATTGTCCTTCCATCAGAAACTTCAGAAAGGACTATGAACTTGTCGCAAGCACAAAGAGCACTTGTAGAAGAGCCGGAGAAGGATTTTAAAAGCCACATTAGAGAAATGGAAGAAAAACTGGCCAGTGATTTTAAAAGTATGAAAAAAAAGTATTCACTGAAAAGTTCCTTAAAAAAGGAAAATTGGACAGATTTAAAAGGAAGCACAAAACCTAACTGGGAAAATTGAAAAAATGGAAAAGGAAGCACTAAAACTAACTGGAGAAAATAACTCCTTAAAAGGAATAATTGGACAGATGGAAAGGAGGTGCAAAAGTTAACTGAAGAAAAGAATTTGATAAAAACTAGAATTGGGCAAGTAGAAGCTAATGGCTCTATGAGACATAAAGAGTCAGTCAAACAAAATGTAAAGAATGAAAAGATAGAAGAAAATATAAAATATCTAATTGGAAAAACGACTGGCCTGGAAAAAAGTGTCAGGAGAGAAAACATAAGAATTATTGGTCTACCAGAAAGTTATGATGAAAAAAAGAGCCTTGAAAATATCTTCCAAGAAATCATCAAGGAAAACTTCCCAGAAGTCGTAGATCCAAAGGGTAAAATAATCGCCAAAAGAATCCAACTTTCACCTCCTGAAAGGGAACCCAAACTAAAAACACCAAGGAATGTTGTTGCCAAATTGCAAAACTATCAAGTGAAGGAGAAAATACTACAGGCAGCCAGAAAGGAACTATTCAAATATCCAGGAGCTACAGTCAGGATCACAGAGGACCTTGCAGCTTCTACATTAAAAGATCAAAGTAATTGTAATATGATGTTCTGTAAGGCAAAGGAGCTGTATTCCAGCTCCGACAACTAAGGATCAATTGCCTAGCAAATTTGAGTATAATATTTCAGGCAAAGAGATAGACATTCAATGAAATAAGGAATTTTCAGAAATTCCTGATAAAAAGATCAGAACTCAATAGAAAATTCAATCTTTAAACGCATATTTTAAGAGAGGCATAAATATGTGCAAACTATTTACATCCCTATAAGGGAAGATGATACTTGTTAATCTTCAGAATTGTATACTTATTATGAAATATAAAAGGGAAATACATAGATAGAAGGAGCAGGTATAAAGAAAATGATGTGATGATAAAAATCTGATTTAAGGGTGAAAACAGTTTGTAACAGGATGTATGAAAAGGAGAAGGCAGAAAATGGTAAATTACACCACAGGAAGAGGCACAAAATTACATTACAGGAGAGGGAAAGAGGGCAGGGAGATGAACATTGTTTGATATTTACTCTCATTTGATTTGGTTAGAAGACAGAACAACAAGCTTAACTAAGTATATAAATCTAACTAGTTCTATAGGCAGTAGAAGGGGAAGTGGGAAAGAAAGGGAAGGGGAGTCTAAAAGGGTTGGAAGAAGTAGTAAGGGAAAAAGGGAGTAAAAGGTAGGGGGCTGCAAAAAGGAAGGGAAGATTGTGGGAGGTGATGGTCAAAAATTAAAACTCTTGTGGAGGGGAAGGGAGAAGGGAGAACTAAAAGCACAAATGGTGGGAAAGGGGATGGTGGGAAAGAAACAGATAGTAATCATAACTGGAAATGTGAATGGGATGAACTCTCCCATAAAATGGAGAAGGACAGCAGAGTGGATTACAAATTATAATCCAACAATATGTTTTACAAGAAACACATTTGAAATGGGGGGATGCACACAGGGTAAAGGTAAAAGGTTGGAGCAGAATATATATTCATCTGATGTAAAAAAAGCAGGGGTAGCAATCCTAATCTCAGGCAAAGTAAAAGTAGACATAGATCCAATCAAAAGAGATAAGGACGGAAAAAATATTCTGCTAAAAGTCACCATAGACAATAAAGCAATATCATTACTAAACATATATGCTCCATGTGGCATAGCATCCAAATTCTTAGAGAATCCAAGGGAGCTGCAGGAAGAAATAGACAGAAAAACTATACTAGTGGGGCACCTCAACTTCCCCCTTTCTGAACTTGATAAACATAACCTCAAAATAAATAAGAAAGAAGTTAAGGAGGTGAAGAAAACTCTGGATAAAGTAGATATGATAGATCTCTGGAGAAAATTGAATGGGGACAGAAAGGAATATACCTTTTTCTCAGAGGTACATGGCACACATACAAAATTTCACCATGTACTAGGGCATAAAAACCTAACAATCCTGTGCACAAAGGCAGAGATAGTCAATACATCCTTCTCACTTCATAATGCAATAAATATTATATGTAATAAATGGCCATGGAAAGACATATAAAAATTAATTGGAAACTAAATAATTTAATCCTAAAGACACAATGGGTCAAACCTCAAATCAAAGAAACAATCAACAACTTCATTCAAGATAATGGCAATAATGAGACAACCTACCAAATATTATGGGATATTACAAAAGTGGTTCTTAGGGAAAGTTTTATATCTTTGAATGTTTATGTGAATAAAATAGAGAAAGAAGAGATCAATGAATTGGGCATACAGAGGAAAAAGCTTGAAAAAGAACAAATTGAAAATTCCCAAGTAAATACTAAATTAGATATATTGAAAACAAAAGGAGAGATTAATATAATTGAAATTAAAAAAACAATTGAACTAATAAATAAAACAAAGATTTGGTTTTATAAAAAACCCAATAAAATTGATAAACTTTTGATCAATTTGGTTAATAAAAGGAAAGAAGAAAACCAAATTACAAATGTCAAAATTGAAAAGAGTGAACTCACCTCCAATGAGGAGGAAATTAAAACCATAATTAGAAATTACTTTGCCCAACAGTATGCCCATAAATTCGACAATCTGAATGAGATGGATGATTATATTAAAAAAATATAAATTGCCCAGATTAACAGAAGATGAAGTTGAACACTTAACACCATTTCAAAAAAAAAAAATATTTGACCAAGCCATCAATGAAATCCTTAGGAAAAAATCTCCAGGGCCAGATGAATTTACAAGTAAATTTTCTCAAACATTTTAAGAACAGTTGATTCCAGTATTTTATAGACTACTTGGGAAAATTGTGGAAGAAGGAGTCCTCCCAAATTCTTTTTACGATACAAATATTGTTAAACTACCTAAACCAGGAAGAGGCAAAAAAAAGAAATAAAATGATAGACCAATTTCTCTAATGACTATGGATGCAAAAATTTTAAATAGGAATTTAACAAAAAGAATACAGCAATTTATCACGAGAATAATACATTATGATAGGGTAGGATTTATACCAGGAATACAAGCTTGGTGCAATATTAGGAAAACTATTAGCATTATTGATCACATCAACAACAAAACTAACAGAAACCACATGACTATCTCAATAGATGTAGAAAAAGCTTCTGACAAAATAAGACACCCATTCTTATTGAAAACACTGGAGAGAACAGGAATAAATGGAACTTTCCATAAAATAATAAGCAGTATCTACCTAAAACTTTCAGCAACCATTACATGCAATGGGAATAAGCTAGATGCACTTCCAATAAGATCAGGGGTGAAACAAAGACGTGCATTATCACCGCTATTATTCAATATGGTACCAGAAATGTTAGCTGTAATAATAAGAGAAGAAAAGGAAATTGAAAGAATTAGAACAGGCAAAGAAGAAACTACGTTATTACTCTTTGCAGATGATATGATGATATACTTAGAGAATCTCAGAGAATCAAGTAAAAAGACTACTTGAAATAACAATTTTGGTAAAGTTGCGGTTACAAAATAAACCCACACAAATCTTCGGCATTTCTATATATTACTAACAAAGTCCAAAAGCAAGAGATAGAAAGAGAAATCCCATTGAAAGCTAAGATAGACCCTATAAAATATTTGGGAGTCTACCTGGCAAAACAAATGCAGAGACTATATGAACACAATTACAAAACACTTTTCACACAAATAAAGTCAGATCAAAGAAGTTGAAAAACATCAGTTGCTCATGGGTGGGCTTAGTCAATATAACAAAAACAACAATTCTACCTAAATTAATTTATTTATTCAGTGCCATACTAATCAAACCATCAGATAATTATTCTCTAGAGCTAGAAAAAATAATATCAAAATTGATCTGGAAGAACCAAAATTTCAGAATATTAAGGTAACTAAAGAGAAGAAATGCTAGAGAAGGTGGCCTAGCTCTATCAGATCTCAAATTGTATTATAAAACAGCAATTATCAAAACCACTTGCTACGAGTTATGAAACAGAAGGGTAGACCAGTGAAATAGGTTAGGTACTCAAGACAGAGTAGTCAATGGAAATAGTAAAGTACTATTTAAAAAATCCAAAGCCCCTAGCTTCGGGGATAAGGTCCAGTGTCTGACAAAAATTGCTGGGAAAACTGGATCACAGTGTGGTGGAAACTAGGCATGAACCAATGCCTGATACTATACACAAGAATAAAATCCAAATGGATACATGATCTAGGTATAAAGATTGATACTATAAACAAATTAGTGAAGTAATAGTGTATTTATCCGATTTATGGAGAAGGGAAGAATTTTTGGCTAAACAAGGGAAAGAAAACATTATGAAGTGCAAAATGCTTTATTTTGATTACATTAAATTGAAAAGTTTTGTGCAACCAAACCCAATGCAACCAAGATAAGGAGGGAAGCAGAAAATTGGGAAAGAATTTTTGCAAGTTTCTGTGATAAAGCTCTCATTTCTAAAATGTATAAAGAACTGAGTCAAATGTTCAAGTATATAAGTCATTCCCCAACTGATCAATGCTCAAAGAATATGAAGAGTGAGTTTTCAGAGGAAGAAATTAAAGATAGCTATAGTCATATGAAAAAATGCTTTAAACCATTATTGATTAGGGAGATGTAGATCAAAAAAATTCTGAGATACCACATCACACCTATCAGATTGGCTAACATGAGAAAAGAGAAAGATGATAAATGCTGGAGAAGATGTAGGATAGTTGGAACACTAATTCATTGTTGGTGGAGCTATGAGACAACCAAGCCATTCTGGAGAGCAATTTGAAACTATGCCCAAAGGGCTAAAAAAATGTGCATACTTTTTGACCCAGCAATACCACTTCTAAGACTGTATCCCCAAGAGATCATAAAAACAGAAAAGGGTCCCATACGTACAAAAATATTTATAGCAGCTTTCTTTGTGGTGGCCAAAAACTGGAAATCAATGGGATGCCCATCAATTATGGAACGGCTGAATAAATTGTGGTATATGAATGCAATGTAATGCTATTGTGTTATATGAAATGATGAACAGGAAGACTTCGGAGAGTCCTGGAAAGACTTATATGAACTGATGCTGAGTGAAAGGAGCAGAAGCAGGGGAACTTTGTACACAGCAACAACCACAGCATGCAAGGAATTTTTCTGATTGAATTAGTCCTGCATTGCAATGCAAGGACTTAGATAATTCCCAATGGTCTCTAAAGGCATGCCTTCCACATCCAGAGAAAGAACTATGGAATTCAATCACAGAATGAAGCAGATCATTTTCTTTTGTACTGTGTTTTGGTTTGTTTTATGAATTCTCCCATTCATTTTAATTCTTCTATGCAACATGACTTAGGTGAAAATGTATTTAATAGAAATGAATGTATAGAACCTATATCAAACTATATGCCATCTCAGGGAGGGTGTGAGGAGGTAGGGGGGAAAGGGAAAGGGAGGCCAAAAATCCAAGATATCTTGGGTGTGGAGGAGGACTGGTATAGCCTGAGTGCAGATCAAAGATATATTTTCTTAACTTTCCTTACTTTTATTAGGTGTTTTTTGGCTGAGCTTTCTTTCATAGAATAACTTACATGGAAATGATCCTCAATGAAGGGAAGGGGGAGAGAATTTGGAACTCAAAATTTGAAAAAATAATGTTAAAATTGTTTTTATATGTGATTGGGAAAAATAAAAGATTCAATTAGATTTTAAAAAGAAAATATTTGGTTTTTATGTATAGTCCAAATGTCAACACTAATTTAAAACAGTTTGATGTTGACTCTAATACCATTCCTGTAATTTAAAATTGTAATGTCCTTCAGATAGAATTTCTGACTCTCTAGTCTACCAATTCTCCATCATCCAAAAATTTGTTTTTTAAACACATCCCTCCTTCCCCTCATACCTCTACACACATACCTCCTGTCAAAGTTTTATATGACATATTTAAAAATTAATAAAGTGAAATTACATTTGAAAAAAAGAGAAAATTTAACAATATTGAGAACTAGGAGAGAATATCATCATGAATGCTATAGAAGAAAATAGATTATGCTGGAGGGGGTGTGGTCAACTCTGTCAAATATACATACATACATTATATATGTGTATAATATGTATAGTATCCACATATTTATGAATACTTATATATGTCCATATCTCTATCTCTATAGAGATAGAAATATACATGTATTGATATATGAATATGTGTATATATGCTTATATATTTCTCTTTCTGTCTCTATATCTATCTCTCTGTCTCTGTCTCTCTTTGTCTTTTTGTCTCTCTCCACCTCTCTATCTTGCAGTCAGGAAGACCTGAGTTCCAACTTCATTTCAGGTACAAGCCATATGATGCTGGTCAATTTGCTTAAATTTGTCTTAGTTTCCTCTTCCACAAAATGGAAATCATTTTTATTATTACATGAAGAAGTCAATATACACAGCTATCTATGCTTCTATATAGAGACCTATGTAGACAAATATCTACCTAGAGATGAAAACTGAACCCATAGAGAGGGATGAAAAAGCATTTATTTAGTACCTACTATATGACAGTCACTATGTTATATACTTTATAAATATTATATTACTTATTCCTCACAATAAACCTGGGAGATAGGTGCTATTTTTATTCCTATTTTACAGTTGAAGAAATTGAGATAAATAGAGCTGTGTTGCACAGTTAAGAAGCCGAAATACAAACTAATCTCTTCCTGATTCCAGGTCTAGCTTTCTATATACTATGCTATGTAGCTTTCTAAGAGAAACATTATACAGAAGGAAGAAGGTGTGAGACAGAGAGCCCTGGGGTGTGCTTGATTGTAATCTAGTAAAAATCAGTGGCCAAATGTTGAGAACAGGAGAGAATATTGTCAAGAATGCTAAAGAAAAATAGAGTGTACCAGAGGGGTGTAGATGTGGTTAACTCTGCCAAATACTGCAGAAATGTCAAGAAAAGTGAGGAATGAAAATAGACAGCATGGTTAAGTGGGGAAAACAATAAATCTGGAATCAACAGGATTGAATTTGAATCTCAACTTGATTGCATCTACCTTAACCTCTTTAGGCCTACATTCCTCATATGTCAGGTAAAAGATTTAGATTATGTGTCCTCTAAATTACTTCCATTTTAAAATCTATGATCTATGAAAATGGCATTTTATTTAATAATTAAGATATTGTTTATAACTGTGTAGAAATCAGTTTCACTTGAGTGACAAGATCAATAACTAGATTTCAAAAAAATATGATGAATAGAGGCTTGACTCATAAGAAAGAGAGCAGAGGTAGAGGCTAAGATTTTCCCTAAAGCAGTTTGGGGGCAAACCCTGAGATTTCATTGGACTGAATGCAAATACAAATTTTAGACTGATGAGAAATGAAATACTAGTTGTAGTAGAGGGGATTTAAGGAGAGAGAATAGCTAGAATGCTGTGAACCAGAAGAAAAATGCAGTGTCCTCTGGTGATGAGGTTTGTGCATAATAAGTGTGGATAAGCCTTTGCAAAGTTATTCCTTGGGCTCAAGTTTTCCCATTTGTAAAGTGAGGGAGTTGGATTAGACATCTAGAGGCTTTTCCAGCTCTAATTTTATGATCATTTAATCAAATGACAGAATATAAATGGCACAAGGTCAGTCACCGGTCATAGCACTCCATAGCTGTTAGATCCAATATGTTCTAATTTCCCCCTTTCCCATATATGTACAGCTGTTTTATCATCCACAAGGAAGGACAATTTGGTGAAGTTGACCTATTGCTAACACCATTGTTAACAATAGCTGTATGGTACTTGCTTAGTATATGTATACTTACTTAGCATATAATAAATATGATTATACTTAGTATAAAAGAATTCCAAAGGAAAACTAGAAGACTTCTCTCTCTCTCTCTCTCCTCTACTTTGGAATACATATTCCCTTGGATCAAAAAAAAAAAAAAGATAAAGATATTAACAAAAAAGTCAAATTTACCACACAAATGACCTCATTTGGTAATTAGTGTCTTTCAATTACCCTCCTTTAGATTGAGATTTTTTTTTTTTTGCTACTTTTTGGTTATGTAGTTCAAGGGTTTTTATTTCTGGCATTACTAAACAGAAAATAGAATTAGTTTCCAGTTTTTAGAAATAACTGAATAGTATAACTTTTTGTCCTCAATTTTTACCTGGAGAAAATTACCATGTAATTCAGAAGCAGTAAACTGTCTTCTTGGATTGATCCTTCTGCAGTTCTATGAAGCATACCATCCTTCCCATCAAAGGTAGTCTGGGAAGAAGGTATGCTCCATGTATGAGGCAATGTTATAAATAGCAATGAATTCCTTACATAGGAGCTAAAGATGCTAATAAAAGTAATAATATTATATGATCTCAACATGGAAAAAACCCTTACTGTAATACTGAGCCTTTCATATAGCTGTAGTTTTATGAAGATCCCCTGGCCTTTGATTTTTCAGATGTCAAAATAAAGTAGAATCTTGGTTTATGAGTAACCATGTTTGCTTATACTTTGCTAGATGAGGAAAAATATTTTGCAAAATTTGTCTTGCAGGACAAACAAAAATTTGCAGCATGAACATAATGTTTGGACCTGAACAGCTCATGAAGGGATGATGCTTAACTAGGGTAGTTTTGTTTTTCTTTCATATGTCAAACAAAGGAATATCAGGTTAGTTTACTGCCTAATTGGCCTCATTCCACACTGACCCTTTGAAGGTAGCATAGTTTGCTCTTAACAGCACCATTACAAGTGTGTTCTCATGTGTTTGTGTACATACGGTAGCATTTTGTGTGAAAATGTACAGAAGTGATTGTGATCTACAACAATATCTGTAACAATGGCCCCAGTGAAGAAGACTGAAAAGGAAAGTGCAAAGAAGAATGAGCTCATTATGTTGGAAATGATAAAAAAAATCATTGAGAAACATGAACATGGTGTGCAAGAGATGGACCTTCCATGATTTTATAACCAGTCTCTATCTACAATCTGTCCCATTTTGAAGAAGGATGAAACAAAGGTGGTAGATGCAGCAAAAGAGATCATGAGAATATCAAAACAATGACCATGTGTTCTAGAAGATGGTGAAAAGTTACTTCTTGGGTGGATCAACAAGAAGCAGTTAGCAGGTGGTACCATAACTGGGAATAACGAACTGGTAGAGGAAGACAGCCAGGAGCTGATGATGAACACACTTATGGAACTGAGGAAGAGGCTGAGAGGTTGGAGGAATTCCTCAGGTCAAGTGAGATTAGGGAAGTTTATCAGATGTAAGAAAAAGTGCAAAATTTTGTTGAAAATCATTACCCAAATAATGGTGTAGAAATAAGAGCCATAGATATTTTTTAACAATAATGCAATGTCACATTTCTGTGACATTCTGAAAAAACATAAAAAATAAGTGCAGTCAGAGAGCTTCCTAGGCAGAAAGAAATGTAAAAATCAGTGAGTCAAAACATGAAAGTGATTCTAAAAAGTGAAAAATAAGTGAAGGCAGTAGTGAAAGGAGCATAAGAGAGAACACTTCCGACATTGAAATCCCTGATGTACTCACCCTCCTCCTCCCTCTTATCTCCTTCACACCAGCCACAACTCTTCTCAAAGGTAAAGTTCAGGTTAATTTATTTTATTTTTGCTTTATATTGTGTACTAATAATTGCTATAGTATTTCAGGCAGCTAGCTGGTGCAGTGGATAGAGCACCAGGGCAGGAGTCAGGAGGACCTGAGTTCAAATCTCACCTCAGACACTTGACACTCACTAGCTGTGTGACCTTGGGCAAGTCACTTAGCCCCAGTTGCCTCATCCTGGGTCATCTCCAGTCATCCTAATGAATATCTGGTCACTGGATTCAGATGGCTCTGGAAGAGAAGTGAGACTGGTGACCTGCACAGCCCTCCCTCACGCTAAACAAAGTCAAGTGCAAGTCATGTCATTATTTCTCTGATGACATGATCTTTAGCAATGAAGGAAGAACACACATTTCAGGCACATTAGGGACAAAAAAAACTTACGCAAAACTAAAATAATTATTTTTATATGAATATTTTTGGGGATGTGGTACAGATCATGTGACCACATTATTTCTTATGAGAAAATTCACTTTGCAATATGAACAAATCACATGATGAACAGATTCTCAGAACGAATTAAATTCATAAACCAAGGTTCTACTGTATGTAATACTGATATGCCCTAGATAAGAGTGAATAGAAAAGGAGGTATTACCAAGGGTATTCCTTTTGAAGGCCTTGTAATCAGTCATCTAGTGTTCTCCAGAGCCCAGACCTGGGAAAGTTAGGCCACAAAACTTAACACATATCAATTTTAATATGGAACACGTACACACACACACATACACACACAGACACAAACACTATAAATATTTGATCCAACAGCATCACAAAAATACTTTTAAACAAAAGAAATTAGAGCTCTAGTTCTATCCTGTTTGCTTTTTTGTGCTGTCTTCATGTAGTTCCAGCAGGGTAGGGGGAAGGGATGTTTGTATACTTCTCAGGAGTATTGACCATAGCTACAGCCTTGTTGCCCCCATAATTAAGTTGTCCATCTTTCCTGGTTGCACCATTAGTCCCACAACCTCTACTTAAGCTTCCTTGACCAGAAAATGAGGCTCAATCCACATGTCACCATCCCACATAGTTAGTTAATTCCTTTAAGATCCAAGCTTATCTTTCATTTTACATGTTTTAATGGAAAAATACATTGCAAATTTCTCTGTCTTATTAGAGTATAACAAATATAATTTAGCTTTATTATGACCATCACCTCTTACATTGTGCTCTAATGTCCTTTAGGATAATTAAGATGTGCTAAACTGCTTTCCCTTACATTAATAGTTCCAGATAGTTGAACTTTTGAATTCTAACTTTTTTGTAAATTTTTTGTCCTTTCTCAAAATCAATGCCGGTTTTTAATTGTCTTCTTAAGTGTTCTAATGTCTTTTACAACATTGTTCTAACACATTACCATTTACTTGGTATGATAAAGTAACTTCATTAGGACTGTATATATCACATAAATAAATAATCAATAAATACAACTTGTAAAGCACCACTCTGTGCTAGATATTGTGTCAGGTATTAAGAGTACACAACAACAACAACAAAACAGTAGTCCCTACATTCAGGCCAAGTTTCTACTGACATTCTAAATGAATACACATACAGATTTGAGATATTTCAATAGGAGTCCACCATACCAATTTTGTAACCACTATTTTGGCCCTTGGAAACTTTTACAAAATTAGTTTTCAATTTAGCTCTGTGTAATTGAGATTTCTAGATGATTGACCTGTGGATAAGTGTTTCTATGGTATTATATTGAAAAACAAACACAAACATCAAAGCTTTCAGTCTGCAATTCTTTACACATATGTGAGTGAAAGTGCATACTATCTTTTCACAGATCTTTAAAATAGTTGATTAGGACAGAAGTTTAAATAATGGTAATATTGTGGTGTGAGGATGAAGTAGTTCAATTTACCCTTCCTTCAATTATCCCAGATAATGGAAAGATGGCTGTATAACATGTGTAAGCCTACAGAGAATACACCATACTTTATTTTTCCTCTTAAGTACTTTACTTTTCATGAACATTTCATTCAACATTATGAGAAAAATTTCCCATCTTCTTACATAGTACTCAATGCTTCTCATAGATGCATTGTCTACAGAAGAAAGCTTGCTCTGTGCTTACCCTGGTCAGCCTTGTCATGAATATAGTTAAGTTTTTGGAACCTAGATAAATGTCTCATAATTAAAAAAAAATTGATTTTAAGAATAATTTCATTAAATACTCTCTTTTTATCATTTTGAACTTTTTGCCCATCATCATGGCAGTAATTTAATTTTACTAATGTGCCCTGAGCTTGAGCCAAGAGTAAAGAATCAGCAGCAAGGAATAGGAGCTGTTAGTTGTGGGTAACATTATTTATTCCTTATCATCCATAATATGTTTTAAATTTCCTGGAAAGAACTAGGAACTGATGCAAATTAGGCTGCTTACAGAGTATATTTTGGCAAGAAGATAATTCCTTCTTTTTGCATTTTATCAAATCAATCTTCTATTATTTTTTTCTTCAAATTGATCTTTTGAATGTCTGCCCAGATCATCTTCTCACTATGCAGAAGTTCATCTGAGGCCAACCAAAGGAGTCTTTAACACTTAGGACAAAGGTAGTAAAAGCTTAGCAAGGATTTCTAGGCTAGGACCTCTGGAATTTGATCTTTCTGTCACTACACAGATTCCTACAAGTGCTTCCTTTATCAAAAGCAAAGTAACTACAGGGTCTTCGCAATGAAGTGTGTCTGTGTTTATTTTTTTCATTACATAAATAACTTTTGAGCATTTTTCTATTCATTCCTGTAAGTCATAGTTGATATTGATCATTGTGTTGATATTAATCTGTAGCCAGATGTTTTGAATCATTCCCTTAAGAATTGCAATGTAGCTGTAGATTAGGTGAATCTAAAGAAACATGATACAATGAGACATTCCTACTAAATATTTTGTTTATATGACTCTAATTAAAAAGTCATCTTCTGCATTCATATTCTTTATAATTAAGATTACCAGTAATAAACTGAGTATATATTAAAGAGTATGAGTCCACATGCCCCTCCAAGAGATTGTCACCTAAAGTCCTTGTTAGCCATCTTACATTTTTGATAACCATCTCTGATAACAAACAGCTCTTATATAAGGTTTCAGATTAAAACATGTCAGACTTTGAAACAATGAAGACTGCTGTTGTTAATAACAGTTGTATTATAGTCCAACAGCTGCTGCTAACTCTGGGCAACTGAGTGGTTGTATATTCAGACAACCTGCAAGACCAGCACTTTTGTGTGTTCCACATAAATTACTTATTTTCCTGCTTAAAACAAGCACTTGCTACGGGAAAAATAGAGTAGAGTGGTTCTTATGTTGCTATCACTTAAATCCATTCCTCTGAGAATTTATTTATTGGGTGGGATGAAGTCCATCTATAAAATCACCCAATGTAGCTGACTTACCTACTCTACCAACATTTTGAATGAAGACCCACTATACTCCTCACCATATGCTGTGATTTATAGTTAATATTACTTTTGATGATTCCTAGCTGTGTGACCCTGGACAAATCACTTTACTCATTTGCCTCATTTTCCTCATCTGGATAATGAGTTGGAGAAGTTGGCAAAACATGCCGATGTTTTTGCCAATAAAACTCCAAATGGGTCATGAAGAGTTGGGCATGACTTAAAACAACTGAACAACAAAAACAACTTATTTTGGATTTGAAAATACTCTAGTCATTCTACCAATGATGTTTATTATGTTTTTTCCATATATGTTGTCATTTTTCTAGACAATGTGGAGCAAAGGATAATGTATTGAAGGCCCTTGAACCTCAACTCAGGAAGAGATGACCCTTAACCTGGAATTCCATTACCTCAATGATCTTATTAAAGCACTTGCTTAGCAATTTTTAAGGGGGATTGTTTCTGGAACCTCATAGGCATATTGCTCTCCAAATGAGAAATTTCTGCTCTGTCAATGAATATCTGTACCAGTACTATAACTTACTTTATTACAGAGTTGCCCAGGGACACTGAGAACTTAAGTGATGTACTCAGATTTACAGAGGCAGAACTTGAAAATATCTTCTTGACGCTGAGGTTGGGTCTCCATCTAATGTGATATGTTAGTGTCTTTACAGTATCAGTCAGGATATGATAATTATCAATTGAGTGGAATAAGTATTAGCTATTACAGGAGAAAGGTGTGTTTGATCCAGGCTGCCTAGATATCAGCCTATAAGGAGATGAATAATAAATCACTATTAAGCTTCTAATTTTGGCCCAAGTCTATTCAAAATTTTAATAGCACACTTGGATACATTAGGTAACTAAGTGGTATAGTAGAAAGATTGCTCGGGCTTAAGTCAGAAAACTCATCTTCTTGAGTTCGAATCTGTATTCAAAAACTTATAAACTGTGTAACCCTTGACAAGTCACTTAATTCTATGGGTGTCAGATTCTTCATCTGTAAAATGAGCTAGAGAAGGAAATGACAAACCATGCCTGTATCTTTACCAAGAAAACTCCAAATGGGGTCATGAAGAGTTGGGCATGACTTAAACAATTGAACAACATTAACAGGTCATATTAAGTTTTCTTAGATTTCATTTTCTTTACCTATAAAATGAACACAGACTTCTCTGGACTCTTGCAAATCCAAATCCATGTTCTTAGAGTTATCTTGAGCAAAATGGAAATCACTTGCCCCTAAATATTTGTTTCCAAGAAATTTTAATATTTTCTGTTGAGAGTAAAAGGTCACTGGAATCCCAGAAATACAAAATTTGAAATTTGGAAGGGATCTCAGCTTAATATCAACCAATCAGTCAACATATATTACACTTGATTATATGCTGGGCAATATTCTAGTTACTTATTTAGCACCAAAATATGATCGTCTAGCCTCTTTGTGAAGACATGCAAGGAAGAGATAGCCACCAAATTCTAAATGTGTCTCTTCCAGCTTTGAACAGCCCTTTGTTAAAACCTGTTCCTGATAAGGAATCTAGACTGATCTCTGTGCCATTTCCACCCATTGTTCCTGTTACTTCCCTCTTGGTGCCAAACAATATAAGGATAAAGTCTTCTCTTGACATGGCAGCCTTTTAGGTAGTTGCAAGAAGCAACCATATCAACATTATATGTTGACATATAATGTTTCTCCAGGCTGAATATGGTACCTTTAACTGTCCCTCATATAACATAGAATCAAGGTTCTTTCACATTCTCATTGCTTTCCTTGGGATTTTCCAATTCATCAGTGTTTCATAAACTTTGACACTCAGTATTGACCATAATATTAAAGGTTCCACAAGGGAGGAGAAATTATCACCTTCCTATTCCTATAAATTATACTTCTCTTAATGCAGCCCAAGATCTAATTAACTGTTTAGGCTACTGCATCACACTATTGACATATTAAAATTATAATTCACAAAACTCTCTCAATTAAAAAAAACAACTACTGCCTAATCATGCTTCCCACATATTTTACTTAGAAAATGGCTATTTTGTTACCCAAGTAGAAAAATTTATATTTTTTCCTATTGAATTTCATTGTGTTATAGTCAAATCAATACTCAAGCCTGTCAAGAGACTATTGGATACTAACTCTGTGATCCAGTGTGTTAGTTAGCTATTGTTTCTAGTTTTGGGTCATCTAAAAACTCTCAATGTCATCTGTGACTTTACTAAGTTATGGGGAAAAATTCAAACAACACTGGGACAACAAATCTCAAGTATATTCCACTGGAGACTCCCTGCCACATTGATATTGAACTATTAACAGCTGATCTTTCTTTCCAGTCATTCAAACTTTCCTGAATTATTGTAACTACATTTTAGCCTAATTCATATCTCTCTGTCTTATCCACAAACTATGAAAAATTTTATCAAAAGTTTTGCTAAATTAAAACAATTCTGAGATGCCACCTTGTGACATTCAAAAGCCATAATTTCTGGGTAATTAACAATTTCATTGATAATGCCAGCACTTTATTAATAAAAGGATTAATGACATGCTCAAATGCCAGAGACCACTCATGGTGATGGGCTTACAGTTTATATGCCCTTGAAAGAGTGGGTACTCTTAAAGGCAACAATCAACACTGATTGGTTAACAATCAATGAAAGGTGAACTTTAAAAAGAGAGGTGGTCTTACTCAAAGGATGAGAGAGTGACATCATGTCACTCCTATACTCTCTACACCCAGCCCACCCTCTGTCTTGGGCTATTTAGACAAAAGAAAGATCTACCTTTATCCAAATTTGCTTAGGTGAAACACAACTGGGAAGAACTAACTTTAGATTGGATTCCTTGCAAGGTTCGGGGTGGGGGTGGGTGTCTGACTGTGTTTGAAGAGAAAGTTAGTTCAACTTTCAGAGACTCATCTTTGGCATAAGGACTTTAGAAAAGGGGGAATTCTGGATTTCGCTAAATTATTGGTTATTAATAATCATTTCTATCAACTTCTATTAGAACCATCTATTACATTGGCTAATATGACAGAAAAGGAAAGTGACAAATATTGGAGGGGATGTGGAAAAATTGGGACCCCAATTTACTGTTTGATGAATGAGTCAACCATTCTGGAGTGCAATTTGGAACTATGCACAAAGGTTGACCTGGCAATGCCACTAATAGTTCTGTCCCCAAAGAGACCCCCCCAAAAAAGGAAAAGGACAAAAATATTTTTATGTACAAAAATATACTAGCTCTTTTTGCTGTGGTAATGAATTAGAAACTGAGTGGATGCCCATCAATTGGGGAATAACTGAACAAGTTGAGTTTTATGATTGTGATGGATATGATTGTGCTATATGAAAAGAGAAGCAGGATGCTTCGAGAAAAACAAACAAACAAACAAACCGGGAAGACATATGAACTGATGAAAACAAAAATGAGCAGAACATTGTGCAGAGTAATAGCTGTATTGTATCATGATCAACTGTGAATTGCTTGGCCCTTCTCTGCCATTCACAAGACAATTCTGAAGGACTTATGATGAGAAATGCTACCCATGTCCAGAGAAATAACTGATGGGAGTATGAATTTGGACTAAAGCATACGTTTTTGTTTTCTTTATTATTATTTTTGTCTGCATTTTCTTTTTGAAAATGGCTAATATGTAAATGTTTTGCATGACAGCACATGTATAATCTACATAAAATTAATTGTCTTGTAGAAGAAGTGGTAAGGAAGGGAAGGAGAAAAATTTGAATTCAAAATTTTAAAAATAAATATTTAACATTTTTGTTTATGTGTAACTGAGAAAAAATAAAATAAAAATTTTAATGTTAAAAAAGTTTTGCTAAAACCTATGTAAATTAATTGCTCACAGTTCTCTTCTCTTCTGCTAGATTAGTAATCCTGTCAATAAAGGAAATGAGCTTAGTCTGGTATTATTTTTTTCTTTCCTTCCATGAGAAAGTTATGTTGGCACATTGTCATTCCTGACTTCCTTTGCAAATATTCTCCAACCACATTTTTAATAATATATTTTGTAGCTTCTTCAGAAAGTGAAGTATTGGTTTAGCCTTTAATTTTTTTTTTGGTCTTCTTTTTATTTTATTTTAAACTGAGAAATCAGTCCTGCTTAAATTTTAAGGTTATTCTTTCATTTTCTGTGATTGGTCTAATACCAATAAGAGTGGCTCAAGAATTGCAACCCAACAGTAATTTCTGCAACTGAGGATGGAGTTCATTTAAGCAATTAATTCCTTGAATTTATGAAAAGAAGCTGTGTTCCCCTAGCTCCTTAATTGTCTTGGCTATCAACTTCCTGTTTGCCATCTTTTTTCTGCCATTACAATGTTAAGATCATCCTCTTTAAAGAAGAAAAATCAAAAAGTGAGCAGCTTTGCCTCATCGCATTGCAATTTATCAGCATTTGTATCATCAAAAGCAAAGGTATGATTCATACTTTGATCATCCTTTTCTCTCAATATAGCTTAGAAAACAAACTCTTTCTCCCTCTCCCTAACTTTAGCTCATTCTGGTCTTTACAATCACTGAAATACATTTACTTAACTGTGCCCAACTCATATTCAATATTTGTTATCTGAACTTTCTTCTATTCTCTACATATTTTTTTGAGTTTAATTTTTTTGGCGGGATTCTTTCCTATTCATATGAGTTTCTTTAGTTAAATCCTATTTTGTCTATTGATTGGAACGATTTCCTTTTATATCTTCAGAATTTCATAATTGGTTATCACCTGTTTCTCTTGGGCTGACTTCCCATGAGGCATTTTGTCAGTGACATTTTACTATTCCTATCTTTCCTCTGAATTCTTTGAAATTTGCTTTTTCTAAATCTAGAGTGTTTGTCAAACTATGAAAAAGTAAGAAATATTGTCTTTTTGATTGTCTATATGCCCACATGGGTTTGTCTACCTGCAAGCTCAGAGAAAGGAATAAGTAGAAATATCTTGAATTTCCAAGGGAGACTGATTCCTGTTTGGAAGAGAGAAAAAGTGTAGAACCATAGGGCTTATTGCTCTGCTCTCTCAGAGTGGGGATACTAGGATAAAATTAGTTTCTCTCTAGTTTAGAGGAAATGGTTTCATTTTTACACTAAAGCACTTTTCCTAGTCATTGTCCCTTAAAAGGAAAGGACTGCCCCACATTTATATATGAAGTTATCATTCTCTTCCTTCCAAATGTTAGTTACAGGGAAGCCTATCACAAAGAGTGAATAATGAATAAACTCATTTATCCAAGCAAAGAAATTGGAGAAAGTTATTTAGATTGAAATACACCAGCCAATTAAATTGGGTGAACGAATTATCCCTGGGACCAAGATATTTCAATTTAACTAAGAGAGTAAGTGGCAATCCCCCAAACTCTCTAGCGAGACAAATTTGAAATCAGAGACTATTAAGTCATCTTTTCATTAGCTCTTTAAATGTTTGCTGATTCCCACATATTCTCTCTCTCTTGAGGGGTCTCTCCTTGTAGAGAACCTGGAACATTATGTGTCTTCTTTTAAATGAAGCTCCTGTATTCTGTGCAACTCTCCTTCACATAGGAATTCAGTGTTAAATAATTTTTCTTTCCATCAATGAGAAGCCTTTGCAAATGTAACAAGGTAGAACCCTGAATTACACTCAGATTTCTTTTTTTCACTCTAACTCTGGGATAGAATAATCATTTTCCTCCAAGGTTCTCATCATTCCCACTACAGCCACCAATTCAACCATGTTAGTGAAAATCAGATCTGGAACAGCACTTCCCTTTGTTTCCTTAACTTTGTGAAGGAAGAAATAATCAGTAAGGCAAGTCAAGAAATTATTAGCTGCTTTTCTTTATTTCAGAAAGAAAGCTTCAGATGATATCTGGGTAATTGAAATCCTCTGTGATGAGTAGAGCATTCCTCTGTGATAGGATTATGACCTGTTCGCCAAATCCACAGCATTTTCTATGTTTAGATGGTCAAGTATAATGGAGAACGACAAAATCTCTATTGTTTCTCCTTCTTCCTCATGCTTTCCTCCTATAGTAATTACATTCACCTCACCCCATGGTGGCTAGATTTCTCTTCAGCTTGTGTGATTTATGGATAGACATTTGAATTTATAGGCTTTCCTACTGGATCCACTTTTGGATTTTGTTTCCTACGTGTGTTATCTAAATGTTTTATCTGATATTCTTCTTTTTTGTAATTACTCTTTATGTTCTTTTATTTGGTGGAATATACATAGGTAGTTCCCCTCACCCATTCCTTTTCAGCTCAAAGATTTGGTTAGATTTACAATATGTCTGGCAAATACATTCTTACCAAATGTTTTAGGTTCAATCTATCCCTGCCTATGAAGAGTCATCGTTCCTTTATTTTTAGGTTTTCAAGAAGCTAGAATCATTTACCAGCTTTGTATTGAGCAGTTCAGGGATCCCTCTTTCCCCTTCTCTCTCACTATATCTTTCTTTAGGTTGGTTTCTGATAAAGAGATACCCTTTTTCCTCACCAAGGCCAAACCCTCTACATGTGATATCAATCTCATCCTATTCCATCTTCTTCCGCAAGGTGCCCTCATTATAACTCTGCCCAAATCTTCAGGCCCTTCCTATCTACTGGTTCTTTCTCTGTTGTTCACCAACATATCAATCCCACTCCCCATTCTTAGAAAACAAAAAAACCCCAAAAGATCACTAGATCCTAGAGTCTCTAATATCTATACACCTATATCGCCTTTCCCTTTTCCTGCCAAACTGACAGAAAAGACTGTGTACATACATTTATTGCCTTTATGTGTTGTTTACTAAAGTTGTCATTCAAAGGAAACTGTTTTTTCCAAGGAAAGATGATCTGATTTATAAATCTTATGGTCTTTTCTCAGTCTTCTTTGTTTCTTTGCAGCATTTAATGATACTGACTATCCTCACCTCTTGGATAATTTCTTTCTTTTTCTTCCCCCTGATATTGCTCTCTCTTTGTTCTTTTCTTATGTGTCTGCCTGCTCCATTTCAGTTTCCTTTTTGGATCATCTATGTCACTCCTAATATTTGTAGTTGTACCCCAAATCTCTATTTTGGACTCACTTTCAAATTTCTATGTATTCACTCTTATTTGTCATCTCTTAGCAGCCCACTTTCTGTTACTCATGCATTGCATTCTCAGTACCTTTACAATAACTGCCTGCTATGCCTGGAATACTTGTCCCCTTCAAACAAATCTCATATATTATCTAGTTTCTTCCAAAATTCAGTTCATGTTCTCTTCTACATGAAGCCTTTTGTAACCCTCTTCATCTGACCTAAAATTCCCCTTTCCCACAGAACTACCATATATACCTATACTACACAGACATGTATATGTATATATACATGCATATTTATGTTTATATACACATATATATATATACACATATTATATATTCATTCTGTCTGGTCTTATATGTACAAGTTTCCTCCCTCTGCTTAGAATGGAAGCTCCTTGAAGGAACTTTTTCTCATAAAAGGAAAAATCCTTTTATCCTCAGTGTTTGATAATGAATGACAGTAGCTTTCTTGTTATTCTTTAAACTAGACATTCCAGTTCCACACATTTTCAGTTTTTGTCCATTATGCCTGGAGCTCTGTCTCTCCTCTCTTCTGCCTCTCCTCTTTTCTGCCTCCTAGACACCCTGACTTCCTTCAAGTTTCAGCTAAAATCTTGTCTTTTCCAATATGCTTCAATGATAGTGCCTTCCCTCTGTTGATTATCTCCAGTTTATTCCATCTATTTCTTGTTTGTACATAGTTGTTTGAACGTTATCTCTTCCACTAGATTGTGAGCTCCTCAAAATAAGGGACTGTCTTTTGTCCTTCTATGTATCCCAGCACTTAACCCAGTACCTGTATGATCCCAGTAGTAGAAGTTTAATAAATACGTGCAGACTTAGTTTGTTAATGTTACAGAGTCTGGAAGACGGAAAGCCTTTAAGTTGTTGTTGACTGATTAATATGAAATTTAATTTTATGGAAAGTGATAAGGGACAGAGAAAATAAAATGGAGAGAAGCAAAACTAAGAACCACAATGATGATGAGCAAGTATTTAGACTGGGTAGCAGATGGGATAGAGAGGCTGAAAAATAAAAGGGTAGTGGGTGATTGATGGAAAGGAAAATAGCTTGAACAGTACAAGAAATGAGAAAATATGATGATTGCTGCTGAGAACAAAAAGGGACAAAAATTAGCCATGGAAAGAATAGGAAAGGAATTGAAAAGATATTGGTACATTTTTGCTGTGGAAAAAATGGTAGTTGTCCAAAGAGACTGATGTGGATGTTCAGAGAACTTATTAATCAAAACTGATTTAAAAAAATGTGCAGAAGACATAGCAAAGATAGGTAAAAGGAGATAAATACTAAAGCATGGCACAGCTCTATAACACTAGTGTCCAGTGTGCTAAAACTCACCATAAGCTATAGTTAGTAAGAGAAGCTAATAATAAGGAAATTTTATACACACACACACAAATTGTATGTATCAAAACAATGATCACACACACATATATACACATACATACAGATTTGTATGTCTGTATGTTCAGGAAAATAGAGGTTCAAAGGGGGATATTACTTATCCTTAACATAGATAAGATTAAGATCACTGAGGGAAGAAGGCAAAGTTGCACAGACTTTAATTTTCTTGTTTCCTTACCCTGAATAAACTTTGTTTTGATCTGGAAAAGATAAAAATGACCAATAAGGAAGAAATAACTCAATATAAATAAAGGAATTCAGTATTAAGATATTCCCCAGTTGCCCATAATCAATTCAAGTCACATAACCCATATAAATTACATGAACTGGCACTTCTGTCTGAATTCTTGAAGTGCTGTCTATAATATTTGGAAGACTTTGGAGAATGGTATGGGAACTGAAGGACTGGAGAAGGACAAATGTCACCATTTTCAAAAAGAAAAGAAATAAAGAATGAGATCTGCAGAGTCTAGGCCACCAAAGCTGACTGCAATTTATGGAAAAATTCTAAAATGTATTTCTAAAGAGAAAGCTAGTGAATACTTAGAAGACAATGATCACAAAGAGCAATTTTTTTTTTTTTTGTTAGAATAGGGTACTATGATTGAGTAATCTGGTTTCATTTTACAATACAGCAACTAAACTGGTTGATCAAGATTATGAAATAGTTTGACCTAGGTTTTAGAAAATTTGATAGAGTAAAATATTTTTGTGGAAAAAAATATAAAATAGGTCAGATGATAATTCAGTGGTTTTGCAATCATTTGACTTTAGTGAAAGAATAGGTATAAATGGTTCAAAATGTTATTGATAGGTGTTGGAATTCTTCATGGATCTAAGATTTGTATATTGTATAAAATTTTTGCCAATTATTTGAATAGAATGAGATGGGATACCTATCAAATTTGCAAAGGACAAATTGGTATGCCTTACTCAGATCACTTCTGAAGTGTTATGTTGAGTTAGATCATCGTATTTGAAGAAGACTGATAATAGAAAAAGTATTCAGAGGCATTTAATTGTGGTAGTGAAAGGCTGGATGCTTGAACCTTATAAAAATCAGTTGATGGACCTGGTTAATTTTAACCATTAGAGCCATCTTTGAGTATATGAAATACTATCACATAGAAGAAATTTTAGTCTTATTCTGTTTGGCTCCAGAGAACAGAATTAGGAAAAAGGAGACTGATGTTATCTTGCTATCAAGAAAAACTTCCTAACAAGTAGGAGTTACAAATAAAATGTGGAATAGCCTTCCTAGGGAGGTAAATTCTTCCCTTTCATTAAAGACTGGATAACCACTTGTCAGTTATGCCTTAGTTGGTGTAGGCTAAACTAGAAACTCACTTATGACCCTTTTCAGCTCTTAAATGCTTAGATTCTCTGGTTCTGGCATCGATCAAGGAATATAACCAACATGTAGGAGGTGAGATAGCACAAGGGCAAATTAAAAACATAGCTATAGATATATTATGTGGGAGAAAGGAAATTAGTTAAGAAACTTACACAGTACAAAACAGAGGAGTAACTAAATAAAGGTACACCTAGCAATAGGGTTGTCAAACAGTAGAACTTTGAAGACTAGTACTTCTTTACTTCTTTGGAGTTTCTTTTTCTTTTTTCATTGCACATGCAAAATAATGATACTTAAAATAATGGTAATTAAAATAATACTAAAGAAAATAAAATCCCAGAATCCCAGAACAAAGAAAATTCCCAAAGTAGACATATCAGTTAAAAAGTTGGGTAACTGTTTACAGCTGAATGTGATGCCCTAGGAGAAAATGTAAAGGTGTATCTTTTAAATCCATTCTGAAAAGGGATATAGATTTGTCCTCTGAGGATTGGAATTCAAATATTGAGGTTTCTACTTACTTCATGTGTGACCTTGGACCATCATTTAACATCTTTGGGCCTCATCAGAACAATAATGTTATAATAATATTAATGACAGCAACAGACTTTTAAGGTTTGAAAAACATTTTACAAATGCTATCTCATTTGACTCTATATTTCGATATAGGTTGTATTATTATCTCAATTTTACTGTGAGAAAACTGAGGACCAGAGGGTTTTAAGCAACTTGCCCAGGGACATATAGCTAATAAGCATAGAATTGAATTGAATTCAGATATTCTGGACTTGATTATTATTTCTCTAACAAGATGGTCTCTAAGATTTCTTCCTAAGGTAACTCTATGATCATGCATAATTGTGAACTTATCCTGTAAAGATATCCAAGTGTCATCTGGTAGAGAAATTGATTCTTGCATCATATAAGCAATGACTTTCTAAGTAAATTTCCATATATACTGTTAAAAA
Source organism: Notamacropus eugenii (assembly GCF_028372415.1). NCBI lineage: Eukaryota > Metazoa > Chordata > Mammalia > Diprotodontia > Macropodidae > Notamacropus > Notamacropus eugenii. Next base: position 165,749,187 of record NC_092875.1, on the reverse strand, counting down.
ATTGTTATTTCTTGTCAGGAATCATCAGAAAATTGAGAGAATATTCTTAGATATAAAGTGATGTTCTCAAAGACATTGATCAGAGACACTTTCTGTAACTGTAGTTGTGCATGTGGAAGTCGTTTTGATATCAAGTTTCTGTATATATTTAACTCCAGTCTTTTTCTGAAAAATATTAATCAACACAAAATTAGAATAAAGGTGATAGATGAGCTAGTTTTGGTAGGGAATAGACCTTGGAAACCTTTCATCCACCAGAATGTCCACTGAATTTCACATATAGCCCATGTGCCTGAGCCCCTTTTCAGTTAATAATCCTTTCAGTGTGGCCTTCATTGTCTGCACCTGGTCCCACCCTAAGACCACCATCCCTTAATTCCTTCTAAAACCCTTCCAGGGGCCTACCTCCCTGGCCTTCCCTGGGGCATCTGTCACTTCTGGGTCCTTCTCTGTTACCTCTCAAACACCACAGACTACTTGGTCACTCCTAGATCCTTCCCATGGTCTTTCTGTACATAAAATCTATCTTGTCTCCATTAAGGTACTCAGATTCCTTAAGGATCTGGCCATTAGTGTGGATTTTTAAAATCTCACCCAACCCCATTGATGTTCTAATAAACCTTATCTTTGACTGAAAGAAGGCTTGAGTCGAATACATTTGATGCAGGAACCACACATCACTATTTTAAGGTCCTAACACCTCTAAACCTCAACAATTCTGTCTGGGTCTGGGAAGTTATTTAACTCTGTTGAGTTTAAATATCCTTCTCTTCATAATCAGAGTGTTAGAATGAAGTGATCACTTATAGCTCCACGTTTATATGATGATACTCTAAAATACAGCATTCAGTTACAAGAAATTCTATCCAAACTATTTTAAAAAATACCTGTTGACCCTGAAAAAATAGATAAAAGCATGAACATTGGCTCTGTTTATTATCATTTCTAAGAGAAGTTTAGCTTATGCAAAACATTTGTTACTCTAAGGGAGGCAAAATAACTCAGAAATCATCTGAGGAATGAAAACTTAATCTCATGTCAAATAGAAAGATATGGTAATATTGATTTTAACCAAAGGAAATATTACACATACACATACACACACACACACACTCACACATATGTAATCCTTCAATGACTGTTGAAAGTATTCTTTCTACTTGTGGATATGAAAATTCTTTAACATATTTGATGATCCTAGTTGCTGTGAACAAAAATATTCATTACCCAGTATTTATCCTTTAGAAAGGACAATGCTACAGAAATTCATTAAAAAATATACTCTTGGAAATGTTTGTTGTAATGGAATATGAATACCCTTCTTATGTAAACTGATATTTCTTGATATCTGACTGGCAGATGTTTTGAAGAGTAGAGTCTTCTAATTACATAAACATAATCCAAGTTAAATGAAAAAAGGTATAAAAAAGACAAGAATGAGAACATTTGTCACATAAAAAATTTTATCTTTTTTTTTCTTCTTCCCTGTAACTACTTCATTGTCGAATTTAATTTAACACATTTAAAGAAGCAGAGAATCTCTACCTGGAACAGTCTCTAGTTGAAAAAAAAAATTAGGCTGAGTGTCTGACAATACAATGTTATTCTGCTAAAATAACAAAGAAAAACAAACATTTATTTAGTTACTGGGGGTTGAGCTTTTCTGCAATGGAGGGGCATGCTCATTTACTTTATGTAAGTATCTTAACTTCTTTTTTCCTTAATAACAAAAAAATAGTACTCTTAAAAGCCTATGATTTTTAAAGGAGTTTTAGAAGAACAAATCATTGGGGATCATTGAAGTTATCAGACCTTCTTCATCTTGATAATTATCAGGTAGAGAATGCTTGTTGAGTTTTTCCAAATTACTCTGAAAGCACTAATGAGTTTGTCTATACAGTGTCTCTGCAAGTCAAGCCAGTGTTGTTTTCCATTTTATAAAGAGGAAAACCACACAAGGAGCTAAGAATGGAAGTTTCTTTGTGTTTGAAATCAGGCACAATAGTTTTGGTGTTTGGGATTTTGTAATACAATGATCCTGATAGTCAACAAATGCAGTTTAAAATCAATTATTGCACTTTGGGCCAGTTCTGACAAAAAAAAATGATTATACTCCAACTGGTCTAGGTAACAGGAAGAAATGGTAAGTCCACAGAAGACAACTAAAGCAAAATATGATTATATCTGAACAAATTTGATTAGAGTGTGAAGTAACCTCTAATATACCTAGGTTCTCATGAAATATACCCATGTATTCAAAGAAGTGATACAAGCTCTCTAAGCCTCAGTTCGGTCATCTCTAAAATAGAAGATTAGATTAGGTGATCACAGAGAAGACTCATAGAACTTAAAGGTCATCTAGCCTAACTCTCTTATATTCCCAGAGACAAAGTTGAGGGCCAGAGAAGTTATGTGATTTGACTAAAAGCACACAGGTGGCAGAGACCGAGGTCCTCTGCTTCCAACTTCAGTACTTTGCAATTCCAAATCCTTCATTTCTAAAGTATGACTTGTAACTTTGACTCAGGCTTAAGCAATAAAATATTTACTCCAAGTGGCTTGAAGGGGACAAAAAGGGGATCAAGACATGAACATATTTGAGAATGATCAGGACTAATAAGAAAAAAGTAATAAAGATTATTACTTGGGAGAAAACTGGAAAAATAATCTTTCATGAATAAAATATATTTTCCATAAAAATAAACTTATTGTACATAGAACACAGTACTTTTTAACACCTTATACACCTAAATTTAGTTTTGGTCAAGGGAGCATTTTCTAGGGGTGGGGGGAACATCATCAGGACTGGATTTATTCATTCAACAAATATTAATGAAGCATCTGTTATGTGAGGAATACCATGCTAGACCCTGAGAGAAAGATACAAATTTTAGTTTTCCTTCTCTTCTTGTCAAATATGCAGTGAAATAAAAGCTAGGGCATTTTAAATATACACTATGACATGAGAAATGAAACTCAAAATAGTAGCTGATGTTAGATTTTGGGAAACAGGTGAAGACGGTTATTGTGAACTGAAGTGTGGGAAGCTTAAGGAAGGAAAACACAGGACTTTTTCAGTCAGTAGAGGGAGAACTTCAATTTGGCAGCTCAGTGAGGGGAGTAAAATGAAATAAAATTACAAGAGTTGGGTCCTGACACATTCTGGAGGACCTTGAATGCCATCATGAGGAATCCATAGTTGATCCAGCTGACAATAGAGAACCTCTAAAAAATTTTTTAAGCAGGTGAGTGACATAAGAGGATGAAAAGAACATAAAAGTGGAGCAAGAATGATCATCTAGTCCAACATCTTCATTGTACAGATCAGAACTAAGATCCAAAATTGTTAAATGACTTGCACAAAATCAGACACAGTAAGTAGAAGAATCAGTTTTTGAACTCAGGTCTGTCAACTCCAATAGAAGGAATTTTTCTTCCAAACCATATGACCAGATATGTTTCACAGGAGAACAAAGCCAATCATCCTGGTAGCAGTATATAGGATAGATAGAAGCAGGGAGAGGAAAGATATAGGGAAGACCTTTACGGGGATGATTGCAATAATCCAGTTGGTTGATAATGAGGGTCTATACTAGGGTGATATGAGCAGAAACAGAGAGGATTGTAGCAACAAAGCAGCCCTGGCAGATCCTCATGATGCCAGTTCACTAAGTAGAATTTCTAGCAATAAGTCATAGTTTCATTCCTCTCCTTCTCTCCTGCTCAAAGCTATTTTTCCTTAGAAAATATACAAAGTGCAGGTTCTCCCGCAGGACAGTTGGACAATTTCATCATTACCCTGTAGTGAAGTCCATTTCTAGCAGAAGAATTGGGCAGCATTATAAAATTGATCACCTTGGAAAGCTGAAAAGAAGGAAAACAATACTATTCTCCTATAAATAACTAAATTTATTTTCTGTCACAATTCCCTTCTTTAAAACCCACAAACTATCCTCAGAGCTACAGAACCCATCAGTGCCTCCATGCTCAGTCTGCAGTCTAAAACAGCACTGTGGTGCCCCAGAAGGCTTTGCTCTTGTCAGTTACAGTGAGTAAAAAAATCTGAAAAGACTTGTCAAGGGGTATCAGAAGTGCTGGAGGCGAGCAGAGAATTAAACAGGCTTGAGAGCTTTGGGGGGACGTAGGCTGTTCCTGGGAGAGCTCTTTAGAAGGAAACAAAATGTGCTATCAATTTCAAATAACAAAAGAAATGCCAAGAAAAAATATGGCAGTAGCTTTTGGGGAACGAAAAGAGGGAATTCTTGCTTGAGGAAAAGTACGTACATTTCTCACCTTGCTCCCTGGAAGCAGGCTATTTACCTAGAAATGATCCCTTCAGAGTTGTTCCCCAGGGCAGACTAGGGCTACTTCCATAGGTGAACTGACAGCCTGTGAATTCCATGCTCCATTAAATGCCTAAGATAGTCAGTCATATTATCATCTACACATTATTATGTCTGCATAGTGATAAGTTGTAAAAGCAGGAACAATTTAACTGTGAAGTTTGAGGGATAATTAATAAATACTAAGGAAAGTTGCCATATATCTGAATGAATTAGCAAGTCCTGGCTAGAAGCAGGGACATTGACTAGTAACTTTTGGAGTTTTTTTTTTTTCTTCCAGTTTTTTATGCTACTATGTGAAGATAGATGTATAAATTTATAGTTAATTTTTTCAGACCAAAGAAATATTTGAGGCTTACTAATATCTATTGTCAACAATTCCCAGAGATTGGTCAATGAAAGACAAACAAGATGAGGCTGTGTTCATTGTTCTATCTCTCTCAAAGCTGGCAGCACACAAGCATGGGAGATAACGGTTTGGAACTGAGAGATCATTTTGGGTTTTGTGTGCACAGTTCAAAAATCTTGATGTCACTTCAACATCATTTTACCTCTGAAAAGAGGAAATATCTCTTTTATCAGACCACCCCCAGGACCTGGGCTATCTAGACAGAAGAATGTGTCTCTATCAAATCTTCCGTACCTTAGATTAAATTACTTGCAAGATGGTTGGGGTTTGACCAGGATAAAGAGAGCCAATGCAATTTCATTATCAGTAATGTCCTGAAGAAAAACTGAACTTTGGAAGAAAAGGGTGGAGGGAAACTCTGAATCTCCAAGATAATATTATCAAAAGTCATGTTTCATGCAATCTATAAAAGAAAGTATGGTTACAAAGAGCCATAATAGAGTCACCAAGAAGAAGTCATGCTGGACTAACCTTATTTCCCTTTTTCCCCTTAGGATTACTAGTTTATATATTAGGTGAGAGCAGTGCTGTGTAGATGATTTATTTCCGTCTTAGCAAAACTTTTCATAAAGTATCTTATACTCTTCTTATGGAGAAACTATGAAAATATGGATTCAATGATAAAATAATTGAATTATGAAATGTTTGCATGAGAAAATTCAAAGAAAAAATTTTAATGAATCAATGTCAATATGGAATATCCCAGGAATTTGTGCTTGTCCCTGAGCTGTTTAGCATTTTTATCAAAGATTTGGATAAAAGCATATGTGATATGCTTATTCAAAGAGAAGATGAAATTCAATAGGTAGGAATACAAAGTTGTACTTGAGCACAAAGCATCAACTAAATAATATGAAGAAATATGGATAGATAGTAATGGTTCTGAAAATATCTGGGAGTTTTAGTCAGTTCTAGCCTAAATGAGTCAGAAGAGTAAAGATGCAATCAAAAAGCTAACATATTCTATGGTTGTTTTCTGAGTGGCATAGCTTCTAGGAATGGGGAGGTGACAGGTTCAAATATCATCTGTCTTCACCAGACCACAGAAGTCTGACTTCTCCTGTTCCCCCTTTTATGTATTGTCTTCACATATTAGAATATAAGCTCCTTGAGGTTAAGTACCATCTTTTGTTTTGTTTGTTTATATTTCTATCCCAAGACTTTAACATATTGACTGACACATATAAAGTGCTTAATAAATGTTCTATCCATATCCCTCTCTCCATCCATCCATCCATCCATCCATCCAATCTATCTATCTATCTATCTATCTATCTATCTATCTATCTATCTATCTATCTATCTATCTTCTATCTATCTATCATCTACCTACCTACCTATCTATTTATCTGTCTATCTATAAGATTATGCCTATGGGAAGTTAGTTTTGTTGAATCTTAACAAAACACAAATGGTTTGACATCAAACTTGGTTATAGATTGTTTATTATTTTAGGACAAGGTTAGCTGAGGTGTAAATAGAATGTCATATCCATTAGAGAGGGAGCAACAACACTGATAAAATCATATGTTTCTTGAAGTATTGAAATAATAGAAATAACAATAATACCTTTACATGGACCTTTACACTTATATATATGATATAATATACATAATATTTATAATATGTATAAATATTATACTTATATAATATTTTACATGCATTTCTTATTTGACCTCATGCATTCATGTATGTAGTACATGTGTCTATATTTTTATTTCTTAAAAAGGAATTTGAGGTTCATAGGGGCTAAATAACTAGTCCAAAGTTGCAGGGCCATTGGTTGAACCAAGAATTGAAGCCATTCCTTCACAGTTCATTCTAGTGCTCTTTGAAATATTTAAGACAACTTTCATCATCTGTGCTACCATTATTATAGACTTATGGAATGCAAGAATGAATAATAATGTCACATTTAGAAGTGAAAAATGAATTCCTAAACAACAACAACAACAACAAAGAACAATTAGATCCAGAAAATTATCAAGGAATAGCTATGTGGAAATAGATTAAAAATAGAAAAACACAAAATATAAAGTCCTAGTTACCAGGTTGGACTACAAACATGAGATCAACACATATCTCAACAGGCTAGATTAATGACAGGCTGAATCTTATTGAGATTAGAGAGGCATATAATGATCAAAATTTTGGTTTAAAAATGAGTACATAAGTACAGAATAGAAGAGACACCACTAGTCAATAGTTTTTGTGAAAAAAGAATTGGGCTTTTAGTGAATTATAAATTCAATGTAGATCAACAGTGTAAAACATAAAAAAATAAAATTCAAGAAGAAAAAAGTGGTCATTTTAAAATTTTGATATTGATCTCAGACTTTATCCATATTGGGAATCCCTGGCATAGGAACTCCTTCAAATGACAGAGAATATCACCATGGCTAAAACTTATTCTTAGTGAGTCACTTGGGACACCAAGAGGTTAACTGACTTCTCCCAAGTATTAGAAAGGCATAACCTGAATCCACTTCTTCCTCACAGTAAGGTTGTTTCTCTATCTGCTATGCTATATTTCCTCTTCCTATGGAGGGAGGCACAAATCCTTCTGTATTCCATGTTAAAGAACCTTAAACAACCTTACGACAGATGCAGATTGCATCTTATCTGTACCCTGATAAAATCTTAATGGAACAGATACTCTTTTAAAATTGAATTAAACTGTATTCAAGGATTGTATGGTATCTAAGCTTCATATTTTTCCCAACACCTATCAAGGAGCTCAATATAAAGTAAGCATTAATATGTTTGTTGTTGTAATTGTTCATTGTTATTTTAGGAAACATATTAATAAATTGGATTGAATCCTGAAAAACCTAACATTTGAATGTCTGTCAGATATAAGAAGTATTAATAAATTAGCCCCCAAAAGATAAACTGGGATAAATTGAAGGGATGCAGAGGCAATTTGGGATTGAATATAAAGGGAGAACTTACTAAAAACAGAGCTATCAAAAATGGAATATGCTTCCACTGGAACTAGTGGGTCCCCTTCATTGGCAGTCTCTGGTAAAAGGCTGGATGACTACTTTGGGGGTATTTTTCAGGAGACTATTGCTAGGTGGAGTCTAGATGAAACATCAATTAGGGGTCCTTCCAAGTATAAGCATGTTATGCTTCTATGATTCAGAAAGAGGAATGAAAATTATACCAAAGGTTCAGTTGAAGAAACTTAAGATAATTAGATGGGGGAAGGGAAGAATTAGCAGAAAATTGATAGCAACATTCACGTACTTGAAGAGCAGCCACTTGGAAGCATTGGATTTCTTTGACCTCAGGTTGTTGAATTAAGAACAATGGGTGAAAGGCAGATTCCAATCAATATAAAGTTAACAAAAAGTACCTTAATATTTTTGTTGTTATTGTGTCATTTTTAGTCATATCCAACACTATATAAACCCATTGGAGGTTTTCTTGGCAAAGATACTGGAGGGGTTTGCTGTTTCTTTCTCCAGCTCATTATACTGATGAAAGAACTGAGACAAACAGGATTAAGTCATTGGCCCAGGGTCACACATACAGTAAGTGTCTGAGGTCAGATGTGAACTCACAAACATGAGTTTTTCTGACTCCAAACCCAGCATTCTACACATTGTGCTACTTAACTGCCCCCTTAATAATTAGAACTGACTGAAACAAATGAATGCTCTGCCTCAGGAAAGAGTGAGTTTCTCATCAATGGAAACCTTTACATAAAAGCTAGATGGTCTTGTGTCAGGAATGTTGTTCATGAGATTCCTCTTCAGTTATGGATTGGACCAGGTGAATTCTGAGATCCCTTCCAACTCTGGAATTCTGGGGTTCTATTTTTAAAGTTTAGTCCTTGTTAGGGAACAAAACCAAACTATTAACCATGAGACAGTAGCCAATGTTGACTCCATTTTTGTGGATATACAAGAAAAATGCTTGATGAACATATGATTTTTAAATATCTGACTTATGATGCACTGAAGTAGACAAGTGCAAGTAGAAGAAAGCTTTAATAAAGAATATTCAAATAAAGGATTGAATGGATGGGGAACAGGAAGAGTAGGATCAGTGTGGAAGATAGTTATCAAAATTGATATAGTAGTTTTGTAGCAAAGACTTTCAATTCACTACAAATTTCACTGGGAGAATTCTGATTAAATAGTTTAAAAAATGTCTCCTGAGGAAGACAGAAGCAGTAAACAAAATTCTACGAGAAAAATTGGTTTAATTACTGAAACATTTTCCCACTTTCTCGCTCTCTTAATCTCAATATATTTTAAATACATTTTATTGATTATTGATATTGAGTGTTCATATTGATCTTCTTGGCAGGATACCAATATTTTTTAGAATTCTCTTTCAACTTGAGGAAGAAAACAACTGTGGAGGATTATTTTAGGTCCTGATTGCTCACAACATGTTAAAAGGAGTTTGGAAATGTTGGGATGAATGATGAAAGGTTTATGGGGTGCATGTGGGAGTTGGAGCAATGCCCCTTACTTAGCAGAATGCTAAAAAAGACCTCTCTTAGTAAAATACTAAAATTGCCAATTTAAGTAAAGAAAATGAATTCATTGTACTTGGTGCTATGCTCAAAGTAGTTCAGGGAAAAGGAGAACCTGACAAAGCAAGGAGAAAATAAGATTGAATCCCTTTTGGACAAAGAATCACAGAATCACAGAATTTCAGAGTTTAGAGTAATTGTAGTTGTTATCTGGTCTAGCCAATATCCAAAGAAGAATACCTGTGAAATCATATAGAATTATAGAATTGAAGAAATTTTTAAATTATTGAAAAGGACTTCAATGGCCATCTAGTCCAACCTGCTGTTTTTCTTGTTCATGTTATGCACTTCCAAGACACAGAAAAAAAATGGACAGGGCTCCAGCACAAGGCTGGAGATCACCAGCCAAACTGACATTAGATAACAGAACCAGGAGAAGACTGTAGACAGTAACAGCAATATTGTTTAATGAAGAAAAGTGAATGGTTTAGCTATTCTCAGCAATACAATGATCCAAGATAATCCCAAAAGCCTAATGATAACATAGCATCCACCTCCAGAGAAAGAACTGCAATTGATTGAATACAGACTGAAGCATTCACTTTCCCTCATTTTTTATTTGAATCTTCTTAAACAAAATGACTAATATGGAAATGTTTTACACAATTGCAAATGTATAACCTATATTTGATTGCTTACCATTTCTGGGAGGAGAGAGGGGTGAGAGAGAGACAGAGAGAGAGACAGATAGAGAGATAGACAGAGAGACAGAGAGAGACAGAGAAAGAGACAGAGACAGAGAGAGAGAGAGAGAGAGAGAGAGAGAGAGAGAGAGAGAATTTGGAACTCAGAACTTTAAATAAAATGTTTAAAAACTGGAAAAAAACCCAACATTTACATTAGAAGAATAGCAACTGCTTTTTGAATCCAGCCATGCAACTAGTTTTAAATATTCATGATTGTACTATTCGTTAATCCATAGCTCTCTAACTTTTCCATGAAAATAAGAGGTGATACTTTGGCCAAAGTTTTTTTTTTTTTCTACAATCTGGGTAAATTCCATTCAAAATATTCCTTCCTTCTATTAATTTATAGAATCACATTTAAAAAGAGAATAAATTTAATCCACCGTGAATTCTACTCGTTGAAGCCATATTGATTTTCTATAGTTGTCACTTGTCTTCGTAGCTATTTTGCAAACAGATCTTTATTGATCCCTTCTAGAACTTTCCCAGCCATCATACTCAGGCTCATTGGCATATAGATTTCAAATATATTTTCTTTCTTTTCTTTTTTTGGAAATTCAGAAATTTGCTCATCTTCAATCTTTGTTGTACCTCTCTTGCTTTACCTGCCTGTAACTTAGCAATCATACCTCCTGTTATTTTGGGACTGGATAATGTAGATCATTTGGACCAGGTGACTTAAATTCACCAAGATGAGAGAGGAGGAAGGGAAGTGAAGATAGCTGGGGCTTTCCTGAAATGATGATCAATTTGGAGAACATAGGTCTATGGCAAGAATTCTGTCATGGAATGATCTCTGGTTTGGGCAATGAGGTGGTTGAAGAAAAGGATGCAGAGGAGGTGCCTGGATGTTAATTGTTGTCATTTTCACCTAAAATTGTTGTCATTGTTCACTTAAAACAAAAGGTCCCATTACTTTTTTAATCTTCCTTTCTTCAAAACTTATTTTAGAAATCATCATTTGTTGTCTTTAGTTTTCTACTTTAGCATCCCTGGAATAAGTTTACAGGCTCATTATTCTCCTATGTTCATTGTTTACTTCCTGATCTTGCTTTTTTGTTTTGTGTTGTGTTTTTTTTTTTTTGTATATTTCTTTTCAAAGTCTAGATTGGTGGGTGAGATTTTCTTTTCCACTGTGGTAATCTTTTCAGAAAAATCCATTTTTCTTTCATTACAAGAATGGTTTCCTTTGTGCTTTCAGAAGTTCCATCATGATCATTTTCTGTCCTTCTTGGGCTGACTTCTGAAGGGTTCTAGTCCCTAGGATCCTATTTATCTTTCCTCTAAATCCTTTCAAATATATTTTCCCCAAATCTAAGGGGAATGCTGGACTATGTCCATATTTCCTTTTTCTCCATCATGAATTTTATGATAGAGTGGTGACTTCCCCACCCCAATTTTCCCTAGTTTTTCATATTATCATCCAATTCCTCCCTCTTAGTAAGAATTGCATCAAGAATCTATTTTCCACTTTGTTGATAACTCCAACTTTTTAAAGTTAAAATTGTGGGGTGAAGCCAGGATGTCAGAGTAGAAGCAGGAATCTGCTTGAGCTTTTCCCCAAACCCCTCAAAAATATCTGTAAAAATGACTCTAAACAAATTGTAGAAGAGAGGTCACAAAATAACAAGATGAGGAAGATTTCCAGCCCATGACAATCTGGAAGGCTGAAAGGAAGGCTCTATTGCACCAGGCTCAGAGCAGAGCCCAACCTACCATGGGCTGCATCTGAACAGGCACTGGAGCAGGTCTGAGGGTACTGAATCACTGGCAGCTGTAGTAGTCTGCAGACGTCTCAAGCCAGAAACTCCAAAGATAGCTTCAGAGGTCAATGAAAAACTCTCTCATCTGGGTGAGAGATAAATGTGGTCTACCTCCAACCCTAACAGCCTACAGACAGTGGGGGAATTGAGTGGCTAATCTGGGTCACATTCCTGGGTGATAGTCCTGGGCGATGAGGAGTGCTGGTAAGGCAGAGCTGGTGGCAGTTGTGGAGAGGGAATCCTATTCACCGTTCCAGGGCAGAAAAGAGTGCTCTTGGATGCTCACAGGCCAGAGCACAGGACAGGAGAGGAGTAAACACCTCTCCTTTGATCATACCACTTTGGAGGAACTGAGAATTTACAGATACAGCTGCACAAAACCCCTGAAACTGGAGGCACTACACTCTCCACTTAACAAAGAAGTCAAAAGTCAAGTGATTGTCCAGGAAAATGACCCAAAAGGGGAAAGAATGGGACTGTAGAAGGTTACTTTCTTGGTGAAAAGGTATTCTCTTAAGATGAAGAAGACCAAACCATACAACTGGAGGGAGATAACAAGGTCAAGCCTTGTACATCCAAAGTCTCCAATATGAAATGGTCTCAAGCCATGGAAGAGCTCAAAAAAGGTTTTGAAAATCAAGTAAGAGAAGTAGAAGAAAAATTGAAAGAGAAATGAGAGTAATTCAAGAAAATCATGAAAAACCTGTCAAGAGCTTGCTAAAGCAAATCCAAAAATGCTAAAAAAAATTAACATCTTTAAAAATAAATTAACCCAAATGTCCTGGGGTGAGGAGGAGCAATGGTGGTGGAGCTGATGGTGACAGTGGAGAGGGAATCCTACTTGCACTTCCAGGGCAGAAAAGAGTGCTTGTGATTGCTCACAGTCCAGAGCATAGATCAGGTGAGGATGAAACACCTCTCCCTTGATTGTGCCACCTTGGAGGAACTGAGAAATTACAGGTCCCTAGATTATATGCTCCACTTGACAAAGGACTCAAAAGTCAAGTAACTAGCTGGGAAAATGTCCCAAAGAGGGGAAAAAAACAAGACTATAGAAGGTTACTTTCTTGATTCAAAGGTATTCTCTTCTACCCTCTCAGATGAGGAGGAACAAAGCATACCATCAGAGGAAAACATCAAAGTCAAGGCTTCTACATCCAAAACCTCCAATAAATATGCAATGGTCTCAGGGCATGGAAGAGCTCAAAAATGATTTTGAAAATCATGGAGGAAAAATTGGGAAGAAAAATGAGAACAATATAAGAAAATCATGAAAAGTGAGTCAATAGCTTGCTAAAGGAGAACCAAAAACACTGAAGAAAATAATACCTTTAAAAACAGACTAACTCAAATGGGAAAAGAGGTCCAAAAAACCAATGAGGAGAATGCTTTAAAAAACAGAATTTGCCAGATGAGAAATGAGCTCCACAAACTCACTGAAGAAAATTGTTCTTTAAAAATTAGAATGGAACAAATGGAAGCATATGGAATCTCTTTATGAGAAACTAAGAAGTTATAAAACAAAACCAAAAGAATGAAAAAATTGAAGGCAACGTGAATTATCTCATTGGAACACCAACTGACCTGGAAAATAGATCAAGGAGAGACAATTTAAAAATTGTGGGACTACCTGAAAGTCATGTTCATAAAAAGAGCCTGGATGTCATCTTTTATGAAATTATCAAAGAAAACTGTCCCGATATTCTAGAACCAGAGGGTAAAATAAATATTGAAAGAATTCACTTGTCACCTCCTGAAGGAGATCTGAAAAGGAAAACTCCTAGGAATATTGTAGTCAAATTCCAGAGCTCCTAGGTCAAAGAAAAAATGTTGCAAGTAGCCAGAAAGAAACAATTTGAGTATTGTGGAAATACAATCAGGGTAACACAAGATGTACCAGCTTCCGCCTTAAGGGAGTGAAGGGCTTCAAATATGATATTCCAGAAGTGAAAGGAATTAGGATTAAAAACAAGAATCACCTACCTAGCAAAACTTTTTTCAGGGGAAAAATGGAATTTCAATGAAATAGAGGACTTCCAAGCATTCTTGTTATAAAGACCAGAATGAAATAGAAAATTTGCCTTTCAAATATAAGAATCAAGGAAAAAATGAAAAAAGTAAACCAGAAAGAGGGCATCAAAGTTGAATTGTTTACATTCCTACACAGAAAGATGGTATTTGTAACTCATGAGACCTTTCTTAAGATTAGGGTATTTAGAGGGAATAGACATATGCACATACACATACATATACATATATACATGCATATATACATATATGTAAACACACATAGATAAACACATACACACATATGTGTTTGTTTATACACACATATATTTATACACACATATGCACATGCACACACACATATATATATACATTTGTGTATGTGTGTATATATACTTGTGTATATGTATGTATATATACATGTATACAGATTTATAGAGATAGATAGAAAGATAGATAGATAGATACATACATACATACATAGATACATAGATAGACAGATAGAAGGCACAGAATAAGCTCATTATAAAGCAAGGATACCTAAAAAAGAAAATTAAGTACTGTGAGGAATGTACTGGGAGAAAAAGAAAGGGAGAGGTAGAATGTAATAAGTCATCTCACATAAAAGAGGCAGGAAAAAGCTTTTACAATGGAGGGGAAGAGGGGAAAGGTGAGAGGAAATAAGTGAGCCTTACTCTCATTGAATTTGGCTTAAGGAGTCAATGACACACATTCAACTGGTGTTGGAAATCTATCTTACCTTGCAGGAAGGCAGGAGGGAAGGAGAGAGGAGAGAGAAGGTAATAGAAGGGAAGGAAAAGAGGGGGAAGGGATAATCAGAAGCATACACTATTGTGGGGGGAATAGATCAAGGGAGAGAATGGAATACATGGAGGGGAGGACAGGAAAGAGGGAAATGTGGTTAGTCCACAACATAACTGTTACGAAAATGTTTTCCATGGCTACAGATGTATGAGCTATATTGAACTGATTGCTTTCTCAATGAGGATGGGTGGGGAAGGAGGAAGGGAGAGAATGTGGAACTCAAGGCTTTAAAAATGAATGTTAAAAACTTTTTTTCATGCAACTGGGAAATAAATTGTACTGGCAATGGGATATAGACACCTTTCTTGCCCTACTGGAAAATAGAGAGTAGAAGGGAAGGTGATAGAATGGGGGAAGATTAGGGAAAGGGGTCATTGGAGTACATTCTGTCCTGGGTGGGTGTAGGGGAGAAATATAGAGAAAATTTGGATTTCAAAACCTTGTGGAAGTGAATGTTGAAAACTGAAAATAAATAAATTATATTTAAAAAAAGAAAGTTAAAATTATCAGCAGACATTTGTGTAATTAAACTCCCTCCTCATCATTATATCGTTCTCATGTGTCAGGCTTGGGATCTATTTCCCAAACTCCTAATTGCTGTTCTCTTTCTGTTCTTGTATTCAATAGAATGTTCATAGAACAAAAGCAGGGATTAAAGGAGGGAATCTTCACCAAAATATCCTCCAATATGCTTCTTAATCTAGTTCCTAGTTTTCCTTTCATGAGTATATCTTGTTTCAGTATTATTTTCCTTCTTCCTTTTATCTATCCTCTTCTTTTTCAGTAAAGTATATTCACCTGGAGTCCTGGTCTAGTCAAGCATTTCCACCAGACAAGTTTTAGTTATACCTACGAAGTCAAAAATTTTCCCTTTGCATTAGGAACTTAGTTGCTTATTTATTGCCTTATTTAGGGAGATTTGTGTATACCCATTTAGGACTCAAGATTGTTTCTTGAATTTGGCCTTATGTGTATTTTGAGGTACCACAGTTGCTATTCATTGTCATTTGTGTATGTGTGTTTGTCTGTGTCTAATCTCTTTCATGACCAATTTATTCATAAAGGCTTCTCCCATTATTTTTAGTTGATACTTTTTGTGCATAGACTTTCAATTTACTTGGCAAATACATTCTTACCAGCAATTTTCTGGAAAACTTTATCCCTGGCCAAGATTCTATCACCCTATGGTCCAGGAATCCAAATGCCATTTACAGACATTATCTACTCAGTCAATTGTACACTTCAAAAATTATTTTTTTCTCTCCTATCTCTCTTGGCTTTGGTAGACAAATGTCAGCAAGACACAAAATGAACTCTTGTGGACTTCAGTTTTTCCTCAAGACTTTGTAATTATTGCTGATACATTTTAGGTTCCTTTTGGAAGTGTTATTGGTGTCCAAGTGACATTTGTACAATTTATAAGTGCAATTTTTGTTTAGTATCATATAATCATATATTAAAACTTGAATAGACCAGAAAGGCATTTAGTCCAGTGCACTCATCTTCTAGACAGGGAAAATGAGGCACATGAAAGTTGCATGGTTTGAGTAATTTACTAAGACTGGATTCAAAGCTAAGTCCTCTGATTCCAAATCCTATGTTCTTTCTATTATACACTATCACTCAAGGACTCCAATAGTGTAGGGCCCACTACCTCACAAGGAGTTCATTCATTTTTGAATTGCTCTAATTATTAGGGAATTTTTCAAGAAAAACATCTAAATTTCTATTTTTCAAATTCTACTCATTGTTCACATTTTGGCCCTCTGGACCAAGCTTAATAACGCCAATCCCCACATGAGTATGCATACATGCAATGCATGCATGCATGTATATGCATATTTATATACATATATGTATATGTATGTGTGTACATGTACACATGTGGATGCATTTTATACACGTGTCCGCACATGTATGTGTGTATATGTGTATATGTATGTGTATATGTATATATGTGTGCATATACACACAGACATATACATATAATATACATAATACACATATATAATACACAATATACTTAAATATGTATGTGTACATATGTATGTATATGTATGTATGCATCTATATATACTTATCTGTATGTGTTTACACATGCATACATATATACACACATACACACATGTGTGTATATATTCATTGTATATGTGCATGTGTGTATGTGTGTACAACTTTTCTAATATTTGAGGTCAATTAGCATAGCCTCCCTTAAATCTTTATTCTCTATAGTAGGTATATCCATACCTTCAAATAATCCTAATTTGATCATTTTAGTTTTTCACCACTGGATGTTCTTCAAATGATCAATGTCGTTCTTAATTTGGAGAACTCCAAAATGAACACAATAACCTAGATGCAATTTGATGAGCAGTACCACATCTTCATTCCTTTGGACTGTACCTGTCTTCATCCAACTCAATATCTCATTAAAATTTTCACTGGATGAGATTTGTGTTGGAGGAACGCCACTAAATCCTATCTCTGCTTCTTATAACTTATGTGATATGGGACAAATCTTTCCATTCCTTTGGGCCTTTGTTTCCTTCTCTAACAAAAAAAATAATAAAGTGTTTGTCTAGGTAAAATCCAGTCTTTGAATGCTAAATAAAACCCAGCTCTAAAAATGTAAGATCTCTTGACAAGAAGCCCAGATCGCACTTGTTTTCTCCATATTTCTAATCCAATATATGATGAGACAAAAAAGAAAGAGATGTCGCCATTGATCCTATTCACATAAAGTTATACTTCTGGGGTCCTGATGAGATTCTCAAAAAGTAGAATGAAATAATGAAGTTAGGCAAAGTATTTGAGTAAGCACCTAATTAAAGGTGATGTCTCCATGGAAGAGGCTGAAGCAAAATGAAAAATTTCAGGGAAAAGACACTAAAACAAGAAATTAGTGAACCATGGGAGTTTTCAAGTCTCTTGGGGGTGAGAAATTGGTAGAATGGAAGGTATGCTAGCTATAAAGTCAGATAATCTTGGTACAGATACTGTCTTTAACCCTTAAAACCCAGATGACCATGGACAATCACTTAATCTCCTTGTGTCTCAACTTCATCACCTGGATAAGACTGGAGGGTTTCTGATATCCCTTTCAGCTCTTGAATTACAATCTATAATACATCATCTGTGGTCTCCCACTTTGGGGCTATTTATAAAATAGTCTTCAGAGATATTTACATCCTGTAGGTTCAAGGCAATATGAGAGTTTGGAGTCTAAACAAAAAGTCAGTTTAGAACTATAGATGACTGAGTAAGCACAAGAGATTTAGTTTGTGGTGGTTTTCTGTTTGTTTCTTAAGTCTAGACTATCAACAACAGCAACAACAACAGAAACAAAAACAAAACAAGCCTCCAATTTGTAATGTTTGCCAATTTTCAAGGTTTAAATGTTCATGCTATAAATTTAACAATTAATTTTCAGCTGCAGATTTGAGCAGGCTCTAGCACACCCCGACTGATGGTTCTAAGTGTCCATTCAAGTTGTATATTTAAAATCTTATGATTTAAGATGCTAAGAGTTAGGGGTGAACCCTACATTCAAAACCTCTAAGTGGAACCTCATTTGTTTCTGAATCTCACCCTCCAAAACCCTTCCCTTTTTTGTGCTGGAAAGAAGCAGGACTTTTGATGGTGAGGAGCTCATTTTTGTTGATATCTTAACTTTTTGGTTGGCCTTTAAGCTAGTATTTTTTTCCCTGTGAATTATCGTGCATCTCTACTAATCTTAATCTGACTTCTATATCATAATTGTTTACCAGAGTATCTGCTTTTACTCTCTCATATGGCAATTGTTCTCTTTTCCCCTCAAATTATCATTTAAAACCCCTTGAAGTACGTGATGTTTTTCTTAGACATATTCTCATGATTTTTTATGTTTTACTAGAAACTAGTATGCAAAAACAAGGGTTATTATTAATTACATTTTTTATTATAGATCCCCTCCCCACTTCTCATTATAAGGTTTTTAAATGTATAAAATTAAATACAAGGGATTATAAAGAAAGCCAATATTATATAATCATCAATTTATTTTGAAAGTTCAGAGATCCCAAGTTCTACATAAACCCATCTTCATAACCCTCTACAGTGAGTTGCCAAGCACAACTTTGGTTCCTTTGTTCTGATTCCCTCCCACCTTTTAACATTTGTGAATCCTCCTCATAAAACTGTCATGTAAGAGATGGTATCTCCTTTTTTTTTTTTCTATGAGCAGAACCCCATACCTGTGGTTTAGTCCCAATGGTTCAAAAATTTTTTGCTCTGGTTCACTTCGATCATATCTTTACATGTATCAATCTCAGAATCCTCTTTTCTTCTAGGCTTCCATTTTGAACTATTTCTTTCAGGAGTCAAGGGACCTGCATTCACATTCCACCCTTGAAAGTACCTTTTGGACCTTGGACGAGTCATTTAAAACTCCTCTGACTCTTTCCTCTTCTGTAAAAGGAGAGGGATGGGCCAGATAGTGTGTGAGGTCATTTCCAGCTCTGTATCTCCAGTCCTGTGACTTTGATTCAACCTGTCTAGAAGCCTTACCCATAAGCAAATGTGTTTATCCAAAAAGCTAAACATAAGGCAGTAACAGTTTCTCAGTCCCTTTCACCTGCTTAATCATTGCTTTGATTAATCTCACTCAGCAAGTTCTTGCTGCTTTAAAAATGAAACTATTGTCCTTATCTTTTGGTCCAACAGTAGCTCTACTAGAATTTGTCCCAAAGAGATTAAAGATAAGGGTAAAAGTAACTATGTGTACAAAAATATTTATTGCAGCTCTTTCTGTGGTGGCAAAGAATTAGAAATTGAGGGGATGCGCATCAATTAACTGAACAAATTGTGGTAAAAGATTGTGATGGTATACTAGTGTGCCATTAGAAATGACAAGCAGTATGCTTTCAGAAAAACCTGAGAAGACTACATGACTGACACAAAGTTAACTGAGCAAAACCAGGAGAACATTATACATAGTAACAACAATATTGTAACATGATCAACTGTGAATGATGACTATTTTCAACAATACAATGATGAAAGACAATCTCAGATGATTTATAATGAATAATGCTATCCACTTCCAGAGAAAAAACTGATAGAGTTTCAATCTTCAATGCATATTTCAATGCACTATACTTCAATGCAGATTGAAGTATACATTTTTAACTTTCATTTTTTCTTATTTTGTGGGTTTTTAATGTCTTTTCTTTTGCAATATGGCTAATATGGAAATATACTTTGCATGACTGTACAAATATAATCTACATCAAATTGCTTGCCTTTTCAAGGAAGTGAGAAGGGAGGCAGGGAGAGACTTTGGCACTTAACTTTTTTTTTTTAAATCAATGTTAAAATTTTTTACCTGTAATTGAAAAAAAAAAAAGAAACTGTTGTCAAAGGTTACAAATAGAAATCCTGGAGAGAGAAGTTGTAGCTAGTTCAACCACACACGTATTGACCAAAATAACATAAAGTGCCTAAAATTACCTACTGTCATTGACTCTGAATACATATGCCAGTCTAGCAAAAATTGCTTTGCCTGGCTTCTGAATTGAAGTCCTCTTACAGGCATGGGGAAGTTAGACGGAGACAAACATGGTCACACAGCTGTATGCACTCATATTTAAGACTTTTCATAGGCAATAAGTTGGAGAGGACCAGATAATTTAAGCAACCTGTTCAGGGGTCTCACAACTATTAAGTTACTGCTAGGGTTGGAAGCTCAATTCCAGGTGGACAGTCTCGGGCGGGTAAAGGTGGGAACTTCTAAATCTTAGAGTTCTCACGAGACCCCCCAGGAAACAGCTGGGAATCAAGGTGAACCGAGGTATCTCGTGTATTTCCGCCTCTTCCTGTCAGAAACGTGATGGGAGAGAGCTCTCCCTGCCCTCGAGATTGTCCCGGATCTGGGCACACTATTGTTATCTAACAGCACGGTATTCAGATGCAAACTATGCTGCTGGAGAGTTTAGGTAGGATCAGGAAAGCCTGAAAGTTCTCTTGGGCGGAGGGGCGCGGAGCAGACAGGACAACAAGGCTCCGCTTTTCCTCTCTCTTCTCTCCCCTCCCCCTCTCTCCCCACTTATACTTCTACTTCCAATCTCTTTTTGTAAGATCTTTGCCTCCTTGGGAGATCTTTCTCTTTCCCTCCTAAGGAAGAATTCCCCTGCACTTGTAACTAGACCCTGAAATAAAGCTCAACCCTTGTTCGACTCTGGAACGTCCTTTCTCTCATACGAGCATCCGGTTTGGCCAACCGAAGACCTCGGGAGGTGAGGTAAGAAGACTCAGGTATCCCACAGGCCTCTAGGCCTAGCAAGTTACTAAAGTGGGATTTGAACCCTTCTATAAAATGTCTGTTCAGGGAAAGTCTTCTTACTAAATAATGTCGGGAAAATATGAAGATAATTCCCAGGAGCAACCAGAAAGTTCTTAACTTTACCCAGGAGGGAACCCTGGGAAAGGTGATGATGAGGTTAAGGAAGAAACATGGAGAAAGATAAGTCAGTAGACGATCCTTTTCCACTGTTTTCAGGAAATGCATGCTTCATTCCCCAGAATAAGCAAAAGACTCCTATTTCCCATATATTATTTTGTTTCATGGAAATGTGTCTTCTTAATACAAAATTGATGCATGTAAAATGAAGGCACTCTTAAGCTGCTAGATATTGAAATAAGAACGGATATATTGTTTGAAAATGTCTCAATGAGAAGCAAAAAATGTGGTACTTCTAAATGAATGGAGTGAAAACAGTCACAAAATGTTTCTGCTAGCAGCACTCCAGCTCTGTTGTGGAGTTTCAAAGCAGACAGGGTTTAAAATAAATACAAATTTCCTAAGAAAAGCAAGGACTTAAGCAGACAGAAAGAACAGAGACAAACAGGGAAGTATTTATTCTTAGCATTTGAGCCCCAAACCGGTTCTGATTGTTAGTCACAGAAAGTCATTAAACAGATTGGTTGATGGTAGCTAGATAAGTTGCATGCAGAGTGGGAGAAAGGATCAAACCCAGACTTTGCTAATGTCATTGAGAACAGTGCAACTATGGCAGGAAAGTTACCAGACAATGGTTAACACAATGAATGACAAGGCAAGGCTGGGAGGAGGGCTCATATCAGGATGGAGGACTGGTGACAGTGTTGTAGGGTTTTGCTGCGGGGAGGAGAACAATCTGTGGCTAGACTTCCTAAGAAGCTACTAATAGATAATAGAACCTTTCAAGAAGTGAAGTCAAAGTAGACTAGTGCCCTCATATCTGAGAAGGTAGGTGTCTTTACCGTGTTAACTAATAAGAAAATAAATCAATCATGGTTGTCAGCAATGTCAATTGAACAAAAGGTAAAAAAAAAAGACCCCAAATTAGCTATTACATTACTGCAGGGATTTTTAAACTTTTCTTAATCATGGTCTCCTTTGATAATCTGATGAAGCCTATGGACTCCTTTTCAAAGCAGCATTTCAAATATAAAAAATGAATTGCATACTATTACAAAGGAAAATAATTAGGAAATCAACATGTAGTTTTTCCCATTGAAGTTCACAGACACCCTGAAATGCTTCCAGGGATCCCTTAGGGGTCTGTAGACCTTGGCTAAAAATCCTTGTTTTAGATTCTATCTGCTAGAGTCTAGTTCAAATCTCTTTTAAATAAAATAATACCTCAGGAGAAGCAATATATTTTAAAAGGGACAGTGAATACATATATGAACGCATGGTGCTGAATGTCACATTCTCTCAATTGACGCCAGTTGAGTGAAATGCCTGGTGGTCAGGAGCAGCTGTTCATCGCACAAGGGAGAATTCAGTGTCAGCGGTAACACTGGTGTTAACCAAAGTGAGAGTGGAAATATACGGCCACAGACTTCAAAATAAGAAAGTTGGAAACAGATCAGCATAAGTGGAAGTTAGACATATCAAACTGGGTGGCTAAAACAGAAGCAGACAGACAGGAGCAGGGCCTAGGAAAAGTAGGGAATGTCAAGCTAAGACCAGGTCAGGAAAACTAGAGAAGAAAGGTCAAAGGGAGAGCTCAGAGCTATCAACTGAATGGCAGTTTGCCATGCTCAGCTCCTCCATCATTACAGCCTTTTAACTTTGGTCTTTCACATGCTGACTAGGCATACTCCTGCTTCTTAAAGGGATAGAACTCTGAAGATGATAAACCAGTGGACAAAAGGAGTATGTTAGAGACAAGAATGATGAGAGAAGAAGGAAAGAAGAGAATCTAAAGCCAAAGGAAGAGAGGGCATTCAGTAGAAGTGAGGATCATTTGCTTTAGGGGGGTGATGAACAAGGAAGATTAAAAAACAGAGAACAAATGAGATTACTGGTAAACTTTGAGAGGACAGTTTCAGTAGAATGAAGGGATCAGAAGTTTGATTTCAAGATGTTGAAAGGAAAGTATGTGTCCAGGAAATGGAAGCATCAGATATAGATATTTTTAAAAATTAATGTTTATTGATGCTGATTTTTTTCACATCATTGTCACTTCCTGATGAGTTATGGGTTAGGATATTGATTTAATCCAACTTCCTGTGTGGAAACAACTCTCTCCTGATGCACATCAGTTCCTCTTGGCCTCATGAGTTGTTCAGGATACTAAAGGATTGGATGATTTGCCCAATATCCCATGGCTAGTATGAGTCAGAAGTTGACTCAAGGGCTTCTGTACTCCAAATCTGTCTTTCTATCCACTAAAGTGAGGACTATATTATTTCAAATGAATGACTCTTCATTTGACTTATTTCCAACACAATCAAGCCTCTCTTTAATCATTAATATTCCTTGACTTCTTTTCTCGATGCACAAGCTCCCAACCTGTCCCCTTCAACTAAGTGTTGGCATCTTAGCATGCCATAAACTGTACAAATTACACTGGAGAAATTCAACACTACCCCTCTATTTTCCTCAGATAGTCTGTTTGGAAGCCCTTTAAGGAAGGGTTCTGCACTTGGAGGAAGTGTCCAGTGATTACAAGTTCTATGTTCTGCTTTTTCATTTTGTTTGGAACGGAGGAAATTACAAGATGAACAGATTTTGTTTGTCAGTCCAGAACAAATCCATACACCTAAGAAAAGTTTTTAGAAAGAATTTAATTAAGTCACTTCACAGAGAGGAGAGGTAAAAAAAAGTTGTGGCTCCCCCCAATCTCAATTAAGTCTCACATTATATAAAGTTCAAACAAGGGCAAGTAGAGGAGCCCAAATGTGAGTAGTTTCCAAATGTTGCCCTAAATGTTCTTTAGTAGGTTAAATATAAGCATTCAACAAAATTTGGGTAAGCAAAAAGCACACATTCCACATTGGAATAAAGGGAAGGTAATTTAGTATGAGGGGTTCCTTGGTGAATTTTTAAACAGATGGGAAGGAGTTATTCAAATTGTTCTTGTATTTTTTTTACCTGGTAAGAGCCTACCATGTTGAAGTTGGACTCATATAAAATATTACAGAAATTTGCCCATTTGATGTTGGCATTAGTACTTACAAATAGGATTCCTTGCCACAAGGAGGACTAAGATACTATAATAAAGCTCCAGATATGGTCTTCCTCAGGGTCTCCACAGATTTATGTTCATTGGTTGCCATTTGATGATGTTTAGTCATTCCTCTAATGAGATTTGACTCACATTAAGCTGTGGTCTCTTCAACATTAGTGGCCATGTTACTGCAGTCATCTGAACATCCTCCAGAAGCCTTTGGCAAATAATGAGGGGCTCAATGAGATTACACCAGAGCTATCCATAATGTTATTTTCTTAACTGAAAAAAGGAAAAAAAATATTCATTAGAATATTCATTTCTAATATGACATAACAGAATATCAGAAGATAAAAAGAATAAGTGATTTTACTCAGTCACATATAGTGACATAGTTTAACATATCCAATGAGCAGAAGTAAACCACTGTGGTTAGCAATGACAGTATGACATAGTTATATCCCCTGTCTCAAAATCTCGGGATCCTACTAACAAGTGCTTTATAGTCTTTGAAGTAAATTTCTGCTCTATCCAATCTTCATAGGATGATTTGACAGTCTCATTGATGGTGATGATGGCAATAATGATGATTTTTTTTTTAACTGGGCCCAATTTTATATCAATAAAATAGGGCATTCCTGGTGAAGAAACAATCTTTACCAATCATGCCAATAAATGCTTATTGATTGATTGATTATCAATGAAGATTGGTACTTGCTCTTCAATATATAGTAATAGAAAATCACTTAGGGCACTGCAATGAAATGATTTGCTTAGGTTTATTGAGTCACTCTGTGTCAGATGGAGAATATGAACCTTGATTATCCTGATTCAGAGATCAGTTCTTAATAGAATCATAAAAATGGGAGAACCCTATAGACTCATAAATTTAGAGCTAGAAGGGAGGTGAAAAATAATGGGTTCAACACCCTCATTTTATAGGGGAGGAAACTGAGTGAGGCTGTGATTTCTCTGAGTTTATGCAGGAAGTCAGTGTCAGAGGCTGGATTCAAATCCAAGTCTTTGAAATCAAAATCTCATATCCTTTGAACTATACTATTGTGCTTCACAGTAATGATGATGATGATGATGATCATGATCATGATCATGATCATGATCATGATGATCATGATGATAATAGCAGGAAAAATAGTTGTAATCTAGTTCACATTTTAATTTTTGAAAAATGCATTACATATATTAACTTGCTTAATTCTCAATAACCATGTGATGGAGCTACTAGAGGTATTATTGTGCTAGTTTTGTAAATTTATAAAACAACAACAGAATTTAGTGAAAAGAAGTTATTTTCTCCAGGTCATATGGTTTATGAGTATCAGACATGGGCTGCAAATAGACCCTTCCTAACTCCAAGTCTAGCTTTTAATTACTCCTGTTTTGCAGATTATATTTCTGATATAACATCTCTTTTATAAAGATAGACTTGGATATCTCTCTATCTCCATTTCTGTCTCTCTCTATCTCTTTCTCATTGAAAGCACTTACGTATTGAGAAAAAATATGCTTAAATGCTTCTTATGAAGTTTATATGCAACTATTAGTACCTGATAAGAAAAAGAAATATATTCATATTATGAAGCTGCCTTTAAATAGGACTCACTAGAAGTAATCCTTCATAGCAGGGAAGGAAATATGGCATTTTGCCAGAGTTTATTTATGACAGAAACATCCTACTATGCATGTAATTGTATCTTTAAAAATATTGAACATTTTAAAAGGATATTATTTGTTTATATATAAATGTGGTTGGTTTTTGACTTTCAATGCAGAACACTGCATTTAGTAGCCATCACTAACATTCCTAAATGGAGGAGACAGTCATGATAAGCGTATATATATAGATAGATAGATAGATAGATAGATAGATATAGATATAGATATAGATATAGATATAGATATATGTGTATGTATGTAAAATAAAAATCATTTTAAAAATTTTAAATAATTTAAATTGCTGTAAAATTTTGAAAATAATTTAAAATTAATTTATTACTTCAAGGATGGCACTAAGTTTGTGGTCTTGAAGTCTTGTCTTTTAAAATTCAGGTATGTGAAATAAAATGACCGCAATGAGAGTCTTTTCCAGACCTTATCACTCATCACACAGCATATGGTGTGTCTCTTATATAATATCCCGAACAAACAGAGTTTTATCTGCAAAGCTTATGGCTTAAAGATTGGAAGTTATTTTAGGTAAGCCTGGCGGTATAAGTAGGTTGGATTTGAGGGTGCCAGGAAGGACTCCCTCTTTCAAAATTCCTTCCCCAAATCAGTTCTATAATACTTGAAATTCTACTATTATGTATTCATACCTTTAGGTGGAGTATAACTCTTTCTAGATAACTTCTTTTAAAATGTAATTTACTCTTGGCAGGAATGACAGATTAAGTTACTAGAATTTTGGAATGAACTCACTTAGGCTAGGAATAGAGAATGGCTCTCTGATTTCATAAATGTAGGAAGCTCTTAGATGATAAAACTCTCTCTACCAATTAATGCTGACACCTTCTCTGCAATTTATGATCATATGGGCTTGCCTAGATTAGTGAGAGGTTAAGTGATCTGCATAGCATCACACAGTCAGTAAGTGTAAGATGTGGGTACTTGAATCCTGGTCTGGCCTGAAACCTTCATTGATGGCAAAACCAGATATGGGCCTTGGAAGTAGCAACAGCAGCAGCAACAGCAGCTTCAAGACCTCTCAAGCCAGAGACAGTAAGGAAATCTGGCAAATGATCAGAAAAAAATTACAAGGAAATATCTGTCCTATCACTGTGTGCAGGACAGGGCATCATTTGCCAGTTCCATTATCCATACCCACTTCTGGGTTACAGTTCCAGGGCAAAGAGAAATGTTTGCATTCCCAAGGAAGCAGGAATTCCGAGGAGCAGTATTACTTGTGGCTGAAAGGCCTCAGGGATCCTGACTGGGTAAGGATCAGAGCACAGACCAAAAGACCAGTGACCACACTGACTTGAAGGCATCAAAAACTTACACCCCTTCCTCCCCCGCCCCCAGCTAGCTCTAAAATCGGCAGTATGAAAAAAACCTGCTGCTTAGTACAGTGCTTTCCCACCCACAAACCAGGAACAGAGCCCAACTTTAACATGAAATTCAAAGCCAAGAAATAAGCTGGAAAAAAAGACCAAACAACAACAATAATAAAGAAGCAGAATATAAAAGAAGCTATTATGGTGACAGGGAAAATTAAGCCACAAAGTCAAAAGAAGATAATATCTTAGCTGTAAGCAAAGCTTCAAAGAAAAAGAAATATGAATTGTACACGTCAAAGAAAACTTCCCGGAAGCACTATTTTCCCCCAAAATCAAATAAGAGAGGTAGAGGGAACATTGGAAACACAAATGCAATTTCTTGGAGTGGAGCCAAGATGGCCAACTACAGTAAACACTCAGCTGAATTCTCTCAACGTTCTCCTCCAAACCACTTTAAAGTAATGCCTCAAATCAGGGTGAGGCATTTTTTGAGTTAAGACAACTTAAGAAGTTGGAATGATATGACGATGGAAGCTGGACCATGTGGAAGGAACAGCAGTAGTGGGATTAGGTGATAATGAGAGAAACACTAATAGCTTCAGGAACTCTCAAGTCAGAGATGGTAAAGGAAAATGAAAGCTGGTTCAAAAGAGATTACAGGGAATTACTGTCCTAACACTAAATGCAGTACCAAATCCATTACCTATGCCCGCTTGTGGGTTAGAGTTCAAGAGCAGAGAGAAGCAATTTTGGTCAAGAGTGAACAGTAGGTCTGAGGAGCATTATCGCTTTTGATTTCAAGAGAGCAGGACTCCTGAGAAGCAGCATAGAATGCAATGTCAAGGGATTAGGAAATTTTTTTCTGTGTAAGGACCAGACTGCAGACCAGGAGGAGAGTGACTACGCTTCCCCTCAACCCCCAGATCCCATAACCTTGGAGCATCCGAAACTTCCAAATCCTGAGAACTAGTTCTGAAAACATCAATGCAAAATAGTCTGAACCTTTAAACAGTGCCACTTCATCCTCATGTGAAGAACAGAGGCAAATTTTAACATAAATTTCAAAATAAAGAGTGTGAAAAATGAGACGACAACAGAAAGACGAACCTGATCTTAAAAATCTACTGGAATCATTGAAAGGATGAAGACCGAAATTCAGAAGACCATGAAGTTAGAATAGCTACAAGAAAAACCTGAAAGAAAAAATGTGAATTGAACACAAGTCCAACAACAATTCCTGGAAGAGCTAAAATATTATTTTCAAAGTTAAATGAGTAGTGAAAGAGAAAATGACATAAAGAATCGAGAGCAAAGGAAAAAATTTGTTGGTGTGCTGTTGGTGGAATTGTATACTAATACAACCTTTCTGGAGAACAATTTGAAACTACCTCTAAAGGGCTATAAAACTTTGCATAGTCTTTGACCCAGTAATACCACTTCTAGTTTTGTATGCCAGAGAGATAAAAGAAAAATGACCTAGTTGTACAAAAATATTTATAGCTTTTTTTGTGGTGGCAAAGAATTGACAATCAAAAGAATTATCCATCGATTGAGGAATGGTACATGATAGTGATGGAATACAATTGTCCTATAAGAAGTGACAAGGAAAATGATTCCAGAAAAGCTTGAGAAGACTTATATGAATTAATGTAAAATATAGTGAGCAGAACCAGGGGAACATTTTAAATGGCAGCCACAATGATCTAAGGAAGATCAAATGTGAAAAACTTAGCTACTCTAATCAATAAAATTATCCAAAATAATCTAAAGGACCCATGATGAAAAATTCAATCTACCTCTAGCGAGAAAACTTCTGAATTCTGCAAATTGAAGCAGATTTTTTCACTTTCTTTAGCTTCTTGTTGTTTGTTTCATGTTTCCCAACATGTCTAATATGGAAATATGTTTTGCATGACTGCTCATGTATAGTTAGTTTCATATTGATTGGCTTCTCAAGTGATAGGAGAGGGATAGGAAGGAGAGGTAGAATTTAGAATTCAAAATTTATTTTAAAAAAACTGTGTTAAATAAATTAAAAATTAAAAAAGTCTGGATTCTATGAATGTGCTAAGTACTTGTCTCCTGCTATTTCTTAATACAGATGAGAAAAAGACAACCCTTCAGTAATAAATAAATTAATCTTATCTCATTTTCTTTTTAAATAGATGAAGAGATCCTATATAGAAAAAAGGGAATGAAAGAGAAGTTATTAGGAAAGTATTTCCATGTCCAATCTAAATCTGGCATGGGGATGAACCTAAGGCAATCATTTGGAACCATGTGAAAATTAAACTTTCCCAGGATGCAAAAATTCATGGAGGCTTATTAAAATGAGCAGTTAATGCATTCATCAGAAACACTAAATAAAGGTTATAATTTAAATAGCATTACTTGGGGGCATAATGAGAGATCTGACATTTCAAATCTATCAGCATATTTGACAAGTTTAGTTCCATCAATGTCACTGCCACCTAAAGTCAGTCTATGGGTAAGCAAATTTATTTATGAAACTTTATTTCTCATAAGAACAGAAACATTCATGCCTGCATATAGATTTCATGCAATGCAAATATTCATTAAGAACCTTGCCTAGTACAACTTAAAAAAAGGTCATGCCTCTTCTGTTTATTTGGTATTTTCACAGCAATGGATCCATTCCCCCTCCATCCCTCTAAGCATAGTACTGGGTTCTCTTCTGAAGCCTTGATATCATATCAAGTACATCTTGACTCAATATCATCATACCTACCACACCAGGCCATTCTAAAGTAATTCAATGGTAGTAAAAAAAATCTGCTAAATCCCCCAAGCTTAATTCAGATAATTGAGTTTAGAGTTTTCAGATTTTCAAAAAATGGGGGTGGTTATCAAAGGATTGACAAAATACAGTTCATCAAACTCCAGGAATCAGGTTAGGTGCAGCTCAACGAGAATTTCGTTAGGATTCTCTCTTGGGTTTCATTTGCAAGTATTTTTATAGGTCATGAGCTACTTCTGTAATAAAATCAAGGGAAAATAAAAATAGATACCTGTCTGCTCTATTGACAGCTATGTAATGCCAAGAAACAATGGAAGGATCTCTTGCAGGAATTTCTAGGAGACAATAGATAAGGGATGCTGAGGTGTGGATGGGTTGTAGTCTCCAACTCTGGAAGGAATACGGTCATGGAGATCAAAAGTATGTAAAGACTCATGATATTGAAATGTTTTGGAAAGGTCATATGGAATAGAGTTTCAGAACCTTTTTCTTCTTTAGAAGGCCAAAACTAAATACAAGTAGTCCCCATAAATCCATAGATATCACTGTATAATTGTGTGCACAACACAAGGAAATGATTATTTTTCACAAAATGTATAGGATTACAATTCATTCTTTTACATTTTCCCAAATGTATTCCAAAATGTACAAAAGCAAAAATACAACTTAGTAACTTCTAAGAAAAATATTCTGTTCTAACACAATTTCCCTTATCTATGAACAATGGCTTTGATTGCAATAGATTTGCACTCAGGGCAAAGTGTTATCTTGAACAATGAAGTGATAACAAAATGCCTGTTCGTCATTTTGCTACTTATTCTTCTTTCTTTCATATTAACAAGTACTCTGCCTTTAAAATTGATGTTTAAATAACCTTAACAGCTGGAGGAAGAAATTTGAAGGATGCATCAATGTCAATTGTTGTGAATAACATCAATAACAATAAACATCTTCTCACATAACCATCTTTGGCCAAATGATTATCACAGAATTACTCTAGAGACTTACCTTTTTAAGTAATTTAGAATTGTACATTATGTCAACTATAGTTATTTTTTAAATAGTTCCATTGAAATTTTTTTTTGTCAAAGCTAATATGTAGGCGCTAAATGAAATTTCCTAGAGAAAGCTGTATTTTCCCTTACAATCATCAGTTTTTACCATTGATACATCCTTTAAAATAGGTTTTACATATATATATGTATATATATATATATATATATATATATATATATATATATATATATATATATACATATATATATGTAGTTATGCAAAACAACTCCATAACAGTCATGTTGTGAAAGACTAACTATATTTCTTCCATCCTATTCCCCCAAATTATTCTATTTTCTCCTTTGACCCTGTCCCTTTTCTAAAGAGTTTGATTCTGACTATCCCCCAATCTGTCTGCTCTTCTCTCATTCCCCTATTTCCTCCTTCCCCCTCTACTTTCCCGTAGGGTAAGATACCCAGTTGAATGTATATATTATTTCCTCCTTAAGGCAAATCTGATGAAAGTAAGGTTAATTCATTCCTTCTCACTTTCTCCCTCTTCCTCTCCACTGTAAAACCTTTTACTTGCTTCTTTTGTGTGAGATAATTTACCCCATTCTATCTCTCCCTTTCTCCTTCTTCCAATATATTCCTCTTCCACCCTTAAATTTTTAAATATTATCTCTTCATATTCAACTTACCTTTTGCCATCTATCTGTCTGTCTGTCTGTCTGTCTATCTATCTATGTATCTGTCTGTCTGTCTGTCTGTCTATCTATCTATCTATCTATCTGTCTGTCTGTCTGTCTGTCTGTCTGTCTGTCTGTCTATTTATCTATCTATCTCCTTCAACTACCCTAATACTGAGAAAGGTATGATGAATTACAAATATCATCTTTCCATGCAGGAATGTAAGCAGTTCAACTTTAATAAGCCACTTCGGATTTCTTTTTCCTCTTTACCTTTTATGCTTTTCTAGATTCTTGTATTTGAAAGTCAAATTTTCTATTCAGCTCGGTCTTTTCATCAAGAATGCTTGAAAGACCTCTATTTCATTGAATGTCCATTTTTTTGCCTTGAACGATTATATTTAGTTTTGCTGGGTAAATGATTATTGGTTTTAATCCTAGCTCCTCTGACCTGCAGAATACAATATTGCACGTCCTTCAGTCCCTTAATGTGGAAGCTACTAGATTGTGTATTATCCAGATTATATTTCCACAATACTTAAATTGTTTCTTTCTGACTGCTAGAAACATTTTCTTCTTGAACCAGTAACTCTGGAATTTGGCTATAATATTCCTGGGAGTTTTCCTTTTGTAATCTCTTTCAGGAGGTGATTGGTGGAGTCTTTTCACTTCTTTTGTACCCTCTGGTTCTAGAATATCAGGACAGTTTTTCTTGATAATTTCTTGAAAGATGATGTCTAGGTTCTTTTTTTAATCATGGCTTTTAGGTAGTCCAATACTTTTAAAATTATATCTCCCAGATCTCATTTCCAGGCCAGTCATTTTTCCAATGATATATTTCATATCGTCTTTTTTTTTTATTCTATTGGTTTTGTTTTATTATTTCTGGATTTATCATAAAGTCATTAGCTTACATTGGCTCCATTATAATTTTTAAGGAATTCTTTTCTTCAGTGAGCTTTTAGACCTCCTTTTCCATTTGACAAAGGTTGTTTTTTAAGGTATTCTTCTCCTCATTGGCTTTTTGGACTTCTTTTGCTATTTGTATTAGTCTTAAAGTATTATTTTCTTCACTATTTGGGGGGAGGTCTCCTTTCGCAAACTGTTGACTGGTTTTTCATGATTTTCTTGCATCACTATCATTTCCCTTCCCCATTTTTCCTCTACTTCTCTTATTTGATTTTCAAAATCCTTTTTGAGCTCCTCCATGTCCTGTGATCAATTTCTATTCTTCTTGGAGGTTTTGGATGTAAGAGTTTTGACTCTGTTTTCCTTCTCTCATTGCGTGCCCTGATCTTTCTTGTCACCAAAGTCAGATTCTATAGTTTGAGAGTTTTTTTTTATTCTCCTTATTCATTTTCTCAGCCTAACACTTGACTTTCTAACTCTTTGTCATGGTAGAACTCTACTTCAGTCACTCAATCCCTCACCATCTGTGGGCCCAGAGCTCTGAAAGCTGCTTCAGCCACCACCATTGCCACTGCTTCTACTGCTGCCACCTCCATTGGCCTTCTCTGCCAATCCCCAGGGCCTGAGATTGGGGCCAGACCCAATCAGACTGTTCGCTCCTCTTTCTTCCAGATCCCACAGAAGTTTCCCACTGACCTTTTTGTTGTTTTTAGGTTGAGAAGTCTGGAAACTACCACACCTGCCAATGATTCAGTCCCCTGAAGTCTACTCCAGCCAGTCTGTGCAGGTGTGGCCCACATTCCACTGTCTTCTGCTCCCTGCCTGGTGTGAAAGACTATTCCTGTTGATTTTCCAGGTTGTCTTGACCTGGAGATTTGTTTCACCTTGTAATTTTGTGTGTTCTCTATCTCTAGCAGGTGTTTACAGTAATTTTTCACAAGTATTTGGAGGGATTTGGGGTAGAGCTCAGAGAAGTCCCTGCTTTTACTCTGCCATCTTGGCTCCACCCCTATTCCTTCTTTAATACAATCAAGATGACATTAACTGATTTTTGACTTTATATTATACTGTTGATTCTCATCCATTTTGTAGTCCAGTAAAAACAAGTTCAAATGCTGCAGGACTATTATCTAGCTTTTCCCCCCTAATTTTTAAATTTGTGAAATTGATTTTTCAATACCAATATAAGATTTCACAAGATCACTAAATCCAGCCTTTGTCTTTTTTCCTTTCCCTCTCCAAATTCCCCTATCACTGTCTAGAGCACTATAATCAATGCAGGCTCATAAGCTTTGTTCTAGTCTCAGTTCCTCACTAGCCAATCATATCGAATCAACATATCCAATCAATTGCCAGAATGTGTTGTTACTATCTTCAAAACATCTCACATATGAACCTTTCTCTCCACTCATACATCCAAAGCCCTAGATTATATATCTATAACCTCTAACCTAGACTATCTTGTGAGAATATAATTGCCTCAAATGTCTCCTCCTTCCAATATGTACTATATTCGACTGCCAAGATGATCTTTGTAAAGGATAGGTTTGACTATCCTTTAGCAATCAGCTCAAAGAACACCTTAAAAAGGAGACTTTACCTCATCCTCACCATTCCTTGCATTAGTAATGTTTTCCTATCCATGTTCCTTTTTTTCTTTCATCTATTCAATTGTTTGTATTTTGCATTTACCCAGTTTTGAGAGTGTATACTGCTTGAAGTCAGGGACTTTTTTTGCCTTTAGTTATATTCTCAAAATTCAGTAAACAGTTCCTGGAATGTAGTAAACACTTAATAAATGGTTATTGATTCACTGATTAATTATCCATATTAGAATTTTACTTTATTGGACTTAGATAAATATTCTAGCCTATCAAAATCTTTTTGGATCCTCATGTCATCTAACGTATCAGCTATTCTTCCCAGATTTTTGTCTCCTAAAAAATTGGTTAGCATCCTATCTAGTTTTAAATACTTCTTTGATAAAAATATTAAACTGCACAGAGTTCAGAGCAGTTCTATGGACAATTTTACTAAAGATAATTAATTAAGCCATGAATGACTTCCTTAAGCCTTGTCATTCAGCTATTTCTAAATCTCCCTATCTGTACTATTAGAGATTTATCTATGTCCATAAGGATAACATAAGAGACTTTGTTTAATACTTTGCTGAAAAATTGGTTAATCTCAATCTAGGTTATTACTTTCATTTACTGTGCTTATAACCATGTCAAAAATTCAAATTCCAGTTATTCTGGATATAACCTGTTCTTGGCAAAGTGATGTTGGTTCCTTCATTCTTGTATTAAAATTACTGTGACCTTTCATAATTCACCACCTTAACAATAATAAGTTTTCAATTATTTTCCAGAAATTGAGTTCATATCCATTGGACCATGGTTTGCAGATTGCACTGTCATCTCCTTTTTCTTGAAAATTGGCACATTTGCCATTCTTCAACCCTGTAGCACTTCTATTTGTCATGATTTTCCAATTATCTTATCCACTAATTCTTTCAGGTGCTTGGGAAATAGCTTATTTTGTCCTGATGATGTAAAATCATCAGAAGAACTAGGTAATACCTTATTATATCCTTATTTATCTTGAGGTTTAACTCCTTACTTACCTTTTGTAGTCATCATCATATCCATTATAGGCCAAATAATATTATTCTTGTCAAAATAAAGAGAAACAAAAAGAAAACTGAGGTACAGACAGTCAATAAGAATGTATTAAACCTATACTATGTTCTATACACATAAAATGATTATTATTGTTAAAACTATAGACTTGGATGTAGACTTAAGCATTACAAAATATTTTACATATTTTACCTCATTTGAACTGGTTAAGAATTGAATAAGCCTACTTCCTCTTTGCTGTCTAATAATACTTACCATCAACCCCCAGGAATAATCTTATCACTACTTTCATTCCCTTTTAACCCAATAAGATATGTATTAATCTGTAGTTTTTTTTTCCTTCCAGCCTCAGCTCATTCTGAACTTTAACAGTATTGAAAGTATTATTTTTTGGAATTTTTGCTTTTGTATTTATTCTGTATTATATATTTTTGCTTCTGGTTTCTATATGTGTCTTTTTAAAATAAATATTTGCTGATTTCTTCCCCATTAATTCACATTACTCTTTTTAGACAATTTTTCCCCTCATTAGAATTATGTCTCTTACATTATCAGAAATTCATTCATGAATTTCATTCTTCTTTGATTGACTTTCTATCTAAACATTCTTATTTTATTCTTCTTATAATTTCTTTCAAGTCCTTGAAATCTGTTCCACATAAATCTAGGGCTCAAGACAGAATTACTTAGCTTTAGAACTCAACTTCTACCTGAAATCTTTTCTGATTTTTTCAGTTGCTTACATCTTGTAGAGTACCTTGAATTTAATATGAATATACTTTGTGGATACCTGGATATATGTGTGTGTGTTGTCTCCTCTGAAAGCTTGATATTGTTTCAAAAATTAATTAGCTCTGACTCTGGGAAAAGTCATGTACCTCTCTCAGCTTTAGTGCCCTTAGTTCTGTAACAGGGATAATAGTACACCCTATTCCAAAGGGTTGTTATAAGAAGCAGATTAGATAATATATCTATATCTATATTATATATGTAATGTTTTGTATGTAGAATATATAGAGAAACCTTAAAGTATCATATAAATGTTAGTTATATAATTAATATTACCTTACATCAGACTATCATCATACCAGCCTCTTCATTCGCCAATCAACCCTACACACAAATTGAAGGTCCTAAAACACCCATCTGACCCTGTCACTTTTAACAAAAAGCTTCAATGTTTCCCTTTTACCTCTGGAATAAAATGTATACTCTTTTATTTGCTTTTTAAAACCCATCCAAATATGCCTTTAGATTACTTTTATGGGTCATTTCATGAGATTTGCCCTCACCATTGTACTTTCTAGACAAATTCAATTTATTCATTTCCTCTATCTTGTACATTCCATTTCCAGTCTCTATGACTTTGTTCTAGCTTGACCTTATGCCTAGTATGTACTCCCTTTCATTTACAATTGCTTGAATCCCTTTTTACTTTCAAATACTCAGTTCAAAAGCCACCTTCTATAAGAAATCTCTCTTGATACCTCTGTTGCTACTATCATCTTCCCAAAATTTTGTTGTATATATTTTATACTTAATTTTATCTGTACATGCTAATATTCTCCAATATGAGCTTCTAGAGAACAAGGGCTGTTTGTTTGTTTATAGTTATAGCTCCTAGCATGATCTCTTCTATTTAGTAGGTACTAAACAAATTATTATTATTTTTAACAAATGAATGAAAATTTAGATTTGGGTGGATTCACACATTTGGAAGTATGTTGGCTACTCACTCTGATGGGCATACTATATTGAGGTTGAACTTACAAAAATCACGGACTTAAAATAAACAAACTATTGTAATAGCTTAGAACTCTCATGCTCAAAAAGTTCTTTAGCCTCAGCCTCTCCAGTAGTTGGAGTTGCAAAAATATACCACTACTCCACATACATTCTGTGAGTTTTTAAATACTTCAATGACCATCTTTTTTTTTTCTTTTCAATTTAACAACACTTTGCATTAGCCATATTCTCTCAACCAACTCTACCTCCTCAAATTGAAAAGAAAAGGAAAGGTCTTATAAGAAATATGCACAAACACTTTCCTCTGTTCCCCATGACTGAAAATAAGTCTCGTTACATACACTTTGAGTACATCACCTCTCTGTCAAAAGATGGATAGAATGCTTCAACATTACTCTTCTGGAATCAAGGTTGGATATTGATATCATAAATCAGAGTTGTTAAGTCTTTCAAAGTTCTTTTTTTTTACAATATCATTATTGTATATATCATTTTCCTGCTTCTTTTCATTTCCTTTCATTCTGCATCAGTTCCCATGAATCCTCCTAGATTTCTCTGAAATCATCCCTTTCATTGTTTCTTATGAAATATTAAAATACCATTCCATTCTAGTTATATACCATGATCATTTAGCCATTTCCTGATTAATTATTGTAATGTATGAAGGATGTGTACCGTGAAATTATTTTACATGCTAACTGGCACAATGGATAAAAGTCATTAGACTTATACTTCTTAATGAGTGCAATCAAATTTTATTGATCAAGCATCTTCAAACAATCACCAACCTGCTTTTATAAGACTTCTCAGTAAGCATTTTATACTTTTTTTTTTAAAAGGTGAGGTTTCAGCTTTGTACTGTTGGAGGTCATATATCTTCTTTGAAGGTGGTTGCCTGGCAAGTTGGGTTTGTAACAATCAACACATATCTCTAGTGAATTTACCCCAATGTTAGGCAGAAGAAACACAAGACCACTACCTGAGGCTTCCATGTATTTATCAGGGGTTTATAAATTCTCATGTTGTTTAACAACCTATATCAAAGATATGATTATCTTAATAATGAAAAAAATAAGCTCTAGAAAACAAACATCAAACAATTTCATCATAGGCTGGTAGCCTACTACGAAACGGAGTTGGTTATATCAAGGCAACAAATTTGTTCTCATTCCAATGATTAGTCTCCGTGTTTCCAGTTTTTTGCTATAATAAAAAAAGAGCTGTTATAAATATTTTTGTGGATTTTTTCTATCTTTTTTGGATGTTCTCAAACTGATAGGCACACTAGTGGTTTTTCTCACTTTTCTTTCTTTTTCTCTTGAGCTACCACACCATTTTTTTCTACAAGCTTTCTCTGACATGGAGAGATTATTTATTCCATTTCCTACATCTTCCCTTTCTCCTTTTTTGAAATATCAGTCAGTAGCTACTGAGTCATTTTAGTCATTTCAGCATATTTCATTAAATAGACTTGGCTAGAAGTTTACTTAGACAGTCTTCCAATTCCTTATAAATCTCTGCTAGAAACCCATCATTCTAAGGTCCATATTCCTTGTTCAGAAGCTTGATCATATTTTCCAGCCCTTGTTTTGCACAATTTTCTTTCAATTTATTTATTTATTGGAAAAAAATAAAAACAAAACAAACCATAATTACAACAACAACAAAAGAAACAACTTGTCATTAATTCAAGGTAAAATTATCTTCTAGAGGTCAATGAGGAGATATTTTATAGGGTGAAATTCGATGGTACTTGAATGTTTTTCTTTATCTCTATTAGTACATGGGAAGTAGACCTTGGAGACAGTTGGGTCCTATATCCTTACTTAAGTCTGAGGTAAAGGCTTAAGGAAACATTGGGTAGGGATCAAAAAAAGTGAAATAAAAGTAAAAATAAAGGGAAATGCCATAAATGATGGAATAAATTAATAAATTCCTACCATCGAAGAGATGGCAAAATAGACAATTGATTAAATTAACAAAGAAGAAAAAAATTAGAAAATAACCAAACTCCTTCCATTTTATATTAATTGATAGCATAGAAATGTGACTTTTAAGGTTTGCAAAGTATTTCACATATATTATCTCACTTTATTCTTACAACTTTGTGAGATGAGTACTATTATTGTCACCATTTTGACATAAAAAAAACTGTTTGAGAAAGATTAAATGAGCTGTCCAATGCCACATGGCTAATAACTGTCTTAGAGAGAATTTGGACTCAGGTCTTTCTGACTCCAAGTTCAGTACTCTATTAAGTGAGGTTTAAGTGATACATATATTCTGACAAAAGTGCAAACATACATGTATGTGGAAAATAAAAGAATCTCAATGTTCAATTCAAATGATAGAATCATAGAGTCTTAAAGCTGGGGAAAGTAGCTCAGAGAGGAAGTAGTCTAAGGGCTGAGGCAAGATGGTGGAGTGAGAGCAACTACTCACCTAAGCTCTTAGACAAACTCCTTCAGATACCTCGAAAAATAGAATCTGACCAGATTTTGGAGGGACAGAATCCAATAGGAGACAGACTGTGGCAAATTCACAGCCCAGGACAGACTGGAAGGTCGATGGGAAAAATCTGTTCCATGAGGCTGGAGGAGCACACAGCACACAGGCTGTACCAGTGTGTCCACTCCATGACAAGGCCAAGCTGGTAGCCCAGGCAGTCTGAGGCAGCAGATGCACTGTGGAATCTCAGGCATATCAGCCTGGGATGGGAGTCCAGCAGAATTGAGAGAGTGAGAGCCATGGAGCCCCAGGTATTTCTCAGGAGCAGCTGCTCCTGAGACTACCAGCTCACAGGTTAAATGTCTGTAAGTCACCTACTTGAACTTCTGGGAGCCAAGATGGTGGAGTGATCAGTAAATTCTCTCCCCCCTCCCCTTGCTGACCTTGAGAGAACCATAAAATATTTCCCCAGAAAAATCCTGTAACAGTGGGATTAGCAGAAGGGGCAAACAGTCTGTCAGCAGTTAAGGTTAGGAAAATCACTAAGGAGGGTGTCTCTTGGGAGCTGTCCCAGACAGCCCCACCTCAGCAAACCAGGAGGGTATCTGGAACCCCAGAGGGGTTGGAGTCCCATAACCACCAACACTAGGATCCCAGGCATGCCTCAGCATCACAGCAGAATTGGGAAGACACTAGGGCAGCTGGGATCACCAACCACTGAGCTTGCCTATGCTCTAGTTCAGCAGAGGAGACCTCCTGTGCCCAGACCACCCCTCCCCCACATTTAACAGGCTAGCTCCAGGGTAAATGTAGGGAAAAACAAAAAGACTTCACCTAGCCTCTGTTTTCTCACACCAGTCAGCTCAGCGCCAGGTAAACTGCAGCACTTTAGCTTCTAGCTGAAAGAACCAGAGGTCACAACACAGAGAGATCCAAGTTTAAGGTAAAAGAACTGTGGGACAGAGCCCCTCTCACCCTAAAAGCAGAGATCTACTTTAAAAGCAAGGGAAAGGGTGTTTATCATCATCTTGAGTAAGAAACAAAGCAAGCAAGAAAAGACCATAGAATGAATACCAAAGGGGTCAGCATTGAGACTGTAATCCCTCTGAAACATCAGAAGGGACTATGAACTGGTCACAAGTACAAAGAGTACTCGTGGAAGACCTGAAGAAGGATTTTAAGAGTCAAATTAGAGAAATAGAAGAAAAACTGGCCAATGATTTTAAAAGTATGAAAAACTAATTCACTG
The DNA here is from genome assembly GCF_028372415.1 of Notamacropus eugenii. NCBI lineage: Eukaryota > Metazoa > Chordata > Mammalia > Diprotodontia > Macropodidae > Notamacropus > Notamacropus eugenii. The sequence continues at coordinate 165,708,678 of NC_092875.1, read as the reverse complement.
AAGAGAACAGCTTCTTAAAAAGGAAAAACTGGACACATGGAAAAGAAAGTACAAAAATTAACTAGAGAAAATAAGTCCTTAAAAGGAATAATTGGATAGATAGAAAAGGACAGGCCAAAGCTAACTGAAGAAAACAATTTGATAGAAATTAGAATTGAGCAAGTAGAACTTAATAACTCTATGAGACATCAAATATCAGTCAAAAAAAATCTAAAGAATGAAAAGATAGAAGAAAATGTAAGATATATAATTGGACAAACAATCAACCTGTAAAATAGGTCCAGGAGAGAAAATCTAAGAATTATTGGTTTACCAGAAAGCCATGATAGAAAAAAGAACCTGGACAATATCTTCCAAGAGGTCATCAAGGAAAATTGCCCTGAAGTCCTACATCCAGAGAGTGAAATAATCTTTGAAACAATTCACCGTTCACCTCCTGAAAGGAATCTCAAACTCAAAACACCAAGGAATATTGTTGCCAAATTCCAGAACTATCAAGTGAAGGACAAAACACTACAGGCAGCCAGAAAGAAGCCATTCAAATATCGAGGAGCTACAGTCAGGATCACAGAAGATGATCATCTTGCAGCTTCTATATTAAAAGATGAAAGGAATTGGAATACAATATTCCATAAGGCAAGGGAGCCAGGACTACAACAAAGGATCAATTGCCCAGCAAAGTTAAGCGTAATATTTCAGCAAGGAAATGGACGTTCAGTGAAATAAGGGATTTCTAGACATTCCTGATGAAAAAGCCAGAATTCAACAGAAAATTTGATCTTCAAATGCAGATCTCAAGCAAGGCATAAAAAGGTAAACAGGAAAAAAAGAAAACTTGTTACTCAATATGGGCAAACTGTTTACCTCCCTGTAAAGGAAGATGATACTTGTTAATCTTGAGAACACCGTATTTATTATGAAATATAAAAGTGATATACTTAGGTAGAGGGAGTGGGCATAAAGTAAATGATGTCATGTTAAAAATATGATTTAAGGATGCAAAGGGATTGTAACAGGAGATGTGAAAAGGAGGAGGCAGTAATAGGTAAATTATGTAACAGGAATAGGCACAAAATTATATTACAGTGAAGGGAAATAGGGGAGGTAGATGAGAATTATTTGATACTCACTCTAACCTGACTTGGTTCAAGAAGGGAACGACAAACTTAGTAATGTATATAAATCTAACTAGCTCTATAGGCAGTAGGAGGGGAACGGGGAAAGAAAAGGGAGGGGAGCCTGCAAGGCAGAGAAGAAGAAGGAAATGTTAAGGGGAGTAAAAGGGAAGGGGGATAAAAGAAGGAAGGGAAGACTGTGGGAGGTGGTGGCAAAAAATTAAAACTCTATTGTTCAGGGGAAGGGAGAAGGGAGAACTAAGAGCACAAATGAGAGAAAGTGAATGGAGGGACAGCAATCATAACTGTGAATGTGAATGGGATGAACTCTCACATAAAACAGAGATAGCAGAAAGGATTAGCAGAATGGATTAAAAACCATAATCTAACAATATGTTGTTTACAAGAAACGCATTTGAAATGGGGGCATACACAAAGGGTAAAGGAAAAAGGTTGGAGCAGAATATATTGTGCTTCATCTGAGGTAAAAAAAAAAAAAGCAAGGGTAACAATTCTAATCTCATACAAAGCAAAAAGCAGAAATAGATCTAATCAAAAGAGATAAGAAAGGAAAATATATCCTGCTAAAAGACACCACAGATAATGAAGCAATGTCATTACTAAACATATCTCTCCCAAATGATATAGCATCCAGATTCTTAGAGGAGAAGGTAAGGAAGCTACAGGAAAAAAGAGACAGCAAAGCCATACCAGTGGGGGACCTCAACCTCCCCCTCTATGAACTTGATAAATTTAACCTCAAAATAAACAAGAAAGAAGTTAAGGAGATGAATAGAACTCTGGATAAGGTAGATATGATAGATATCTGGAGAAAACTGAATAGAGATAGAAAAGAATATATCTTTTTCTTAGTGGTACATGGCACATATACAAAAATTGACCATGTACTAAGCCATAAAAACCTCAAATTTGAGGGCAGAAGGCAGAGATAGTCAATACATTCTTCTCAGATCTTAATACAATAAAGATTATATGTAATAAAAGGCCATGAAAAGATAAACCAAAAATTAACTGGAAACTAAATAATCTAATCCTAAAGAAGGAATGGGTTAAACAACAAATCACAGAAAAAATCAACAACTTCATTCAAGAGAATGACAATAATGAGACAACCTACTAAATATTATGAGATACTGAAAAAGCAGTTCTTAGGGGAAGTTTTATATCTTTGAATGCCCACATGAATAAATTGAGAAAGAGGAGATCAATGAATTGAGCATGCAGTTGAAAAAGCTTGAAAAAGAAAAAAATTAAAAATCCCCAAGTAAATACCAAATTAGAAATACTTAAAACCAAAGGAGAGATTAATAAAATTGAAATTAGGAAAACTATTGAACTAGTAAATAAAACTAATAGTTGGTTTTATGAAAAACCCAATAAAACTGATAAATCTTTGACCAATTTGATTAAAAAAAAAGAAACAAACCAAATTATCAATGTCAAAAATGAGAAGGGTGAACTCACCTCCAGTATGGAAGAAATTCAAATAATAGCTAGAAATTACTTTGCCCAACAGTATGCCTATAAATTCAACAATCCAAATGAGATGGATGATTATTTTAAAAAATATAAATTGCCCAGATTAACAGAAGAGAATGTTGAATACTTAAATGACTCCATCTCAGAAAAAAAAAATTGAACAAGCCATCAATGAACTCCCTAAGAAAAAATCTCCAGGGACAGATGAATTTACAAGTGAATTCTATCATACATTATTTAAAATACAGACTATTTGGGGAAACTGGAGGAGGAGTCCTCATAAATTATTTTTATGACACAAATATGGCTTTGATACCTAAACCAGGAAGAGACAAAACAGAGAAAGAAAATTGTAAACCAATTTATCTAATGATTATAGATACAAAAATTTTAAATAAAATTTTAGCAAAAAGAATATAGCAACTTATCACGAAAATAATACTTTATGATCAGGTAGGATTTGCACCAGGAAGGCAGGGCTGGTTCAATAGTAGGAAAACTATGAGCATTATCAACCATATCAACAACAAAACTAACAAAAACCACATGATTATTTCAATAGATGCAGAAAAAGCTTTTGACAAAATACAACACTCATTCCTATTGAAAAACTGGAGAGCATATGAATAAATGGAACTTTCCATAAAATAATAAGCAGTATCTATCTAAAACCTTCAGCAAGGATTATATGCAATGCAGATAAGCTAGATGCATTTCCAATAAGATCAGGGTGAAACAAGAATGTCCATTACCACTTCTGTTATTCAATGTGGTAGTAGAAATGCTAGTTGTAGCAATTAGACAAAATAAAGAAACTGAAAGAATTAGAATAGGCAAAGAAGAAACTAAGTTATCACTCTTTGCAGATGATATGATGACATACTTAGAGAATTCCAGAGATTCAAGTAAAAAACTACATGAAATAATAAACAACTTTGGCAAAGTTGAAGGCTACAAAACAAACCCACAGAAATCTGCATTTCTATATATTACTAACAATGACCAATAGCAAGAGATAGAAAGAGAAATCCCCTTTAAAGCTAGGGTAGACACTATAAAATATTTGGGAGTGTACCTGCCAAAACAAACCCAGGGACTATATGAATACAATGACAAAACACTTTTCCCATTAATAAAGTCATATCTAAGTAAGTGGAAAAACATCAATTGCTCAAGCATAGGCCAAACCAATATAATAAAAATAACAATTTTACTTAAATTAATTTACTTAGTGCAATATCAATCAAACTATCAGATGATTATTTTGTAGAGCTAGAACAAACAATATCACAATTCATCTGGAAGAACAAAAGGTCCATAATATCAAAGGAATTAATGAAAGGAAATTCTAGGGAAGGTGGCCTAGCTCTACCAGAACTCAAATTGCATTATAAAGCAGCAATTTTCAACAGCACTTGGTACTGTCTAAGAAACAGAAGGGCAGACCAGTGGGATAGGTTAGGTACTCAAGACAGAGTAGTCAATGAATATTGCAATCTACTGTTTGATAAACTCAAGGACCTCAGCTTCTGGGATAAGAACTCACTGTTCAACAAAAATTGCTGAGAAAACTGGATAACAATGTGGTGGAAACTAGGCCTAGAGCAATGTCTGACACTGTACACAAGAATAAAGTCCAAATGGTACATGATCTAGGTATAAAGATTGATACTATAAACAAATTAGGGGATCAAGTAGTTGTTTATTTATCAGATTTATTGAGAAGTGAAGACTTTTTGACTAAACAAGAGATAGAAAACATTGTGAAGTACAAAATAAATAATTTTGATTACATTAAATTGATAAGTTTCTGCACCACCAAACCCAATGCCATCAAGATTAGTAGGGAAGCAGAAAACTGGAAATTTTTGCAATTCATATCTGTGATAAAGGCCTCATTTCTAAACTATATAGAGAACTGAGTCAAATGTACAACAATACAAGTCATTCCCCAATTGACAAATGGTCAAAGGATATGATGAGGCACTTTTCAATGGAAGAAATTAAAGCTGTCTATAGTCATATGAAAAAACGCTCTAGATCACTATTGATTAGAGAGATGGAAATCAAAACAATTCTGAGATACCACTTCACACCCATGAGATTGACTAACATGACAAAATAGGATGATGATAAATGTTGGAGAAGATGTAGGAGAGTTGGAACACTAATTCATCGTTGATGGAGCTGCGGAACTATGCCCAAAGGGCTACAAAAATGTGCATACACTTTGATCCAGCAATACCACTTCTAGGACCATATCCCCAGAGATCATAAAAATGGGAAAGGGTCCCACATGTATAAAAATATTTATAGCAGTTCTTTTTGTGGTGGCCAAAAACTGAACTCAAGGGGATACCCATCAGTTGAAGAATGGCTTGATAAAATTGGGGGATATGAATGTAATGGAATACTATTGTGCTATTAATAATGATGAACAAGAAGACTTCAGAGAGTCCTGGAAAGACTTATGTGATCTGATTCTGAGTGAAAGGAGAAGAACTAGGAGAACTTTGTGCACAGCAATGACCAACCTCAGTGTACGAGAGTTTTTCTGGTAGACTTGGAACTTCATTGCAATGCAAGGACTTAAAAAAATTCCCAGTGGTCCTTTAAGGCAAAATGTCTTCCACATTCAGAGAAAGAACTATGGAATTCAATTGCAGAATGAAGCATGTTATTTTCTTTTGTAATATGTTTTGGTTTATTTTTGATTTCTCCCATTCATTTTAATTCTTCTATGCAACATGACTAAGGTGAAAATGTATTTAATAGGAATATATGTGTAGAACCTATATAAAATTCTATGCCACCTCAGGGAGGTGGATTGAGGGAGGGGTCAAGGAGTGGGAAGGAGTGGAAAAAATCTTAGTTATATGGAAGTGATTGTAGAACATTGAAAACAAATAAAATAATAATAACAAAAAAGAGAGATGAAGTGGTCTGATGTACACCTGATGAGTCCTCTATGCTTTCTGCCAAGGGATCATCTTACCTTTCCTTGAAAACCTCCTATTAGACAGAATCTCCTTTCTCCTAAAATAGTTCACTTCACTACTGGATAGGTCAAATACTAAGAAAATTCTTATTTACAACGTGTCTAAGATCTGCCTTTGTGCAACTTCTGCTGACTCTTCTTAGTTCTGTCTACTGGAGATAAACAAGATATGGCAGCCTTTAAAATATTTGAATATGTGTATACTTATGTAAATCAGTCTATAAGCATTTACTCAGTGCCCAAAATGTGCCAGGCACTGTATTAAGCACTGGGGATACAAAGAAAGGCAAAAATAATTCCTGCCCTCAGGGAACTCATAGTCTAATGAGGGAAGACAACATGCAAACAATCATGTTTAAAAAAAAAAAAAACTTTATACAGATTAAAATGGAAATAATCAATAGAGAGAAAGCACAAGACTTAAGGGGACTCAGGAATGGCTTTCTGTATAAAAGGGATTTTAACAGAAAATTGAAGGAATTCTAGAGACTGAGATGATGAAAAAGTGTTCCAGGATTTTGGTATAGCAAAAAAATAAAATAAATAAATGTTCAGTGTTACAATATAGAATATCTTCTGGGAAAAACAGAAAGAAGGCCAGAGTCACTGATTGGAAGTCTTTGTGTAGGGTATAATATAAGGTAGAAGAAGAGTATCAAAGTAAGGGATAGGGAGTGCACTTCAATTGTGCAATTGTAATTTTCTCCATTTTTCACATAGAAAAGTGCAACTTAATGACGACGGCAAACTTGCCCATTGTCACACTGCTATTGTGCCATATTCCTTGCTCAATCCCAGGTCTCCTGGAATGTTGTTTTTGTAGTGGAATAATTCTTAAAATAATCAATGCAAATTTTAGTCTTGTGTGTTGGATAAATATGTACCCCGTATTTCAAGGATAAATCTGTGTGTATTTAATTTGTTAGATACAATCTGCCCAGCTGGGCTTTGCCAAGAGTGATCCTTTATAAGACTAGTTCTGTTAGAGAATATAAGGAGTATTCTCAAAAACAGTTCTGATAGAAAATTCTATCAGAATTCTGGCAGAATGCAAGAAATGTTCATGGTGTCATAAAGTTACTTTAGCTATTTATAAACAACACAAACATGTTGTTTACTATGTCACTATTCCCTTCACCAGAATTAGACATGTTCCTTTTAAGTAGCTCTTTAATGTTTACATGCATATATTATAAATATATCACATATATTTCCATGTTTGATTCTGTGATCACCCTCCAAAGTGGTGACTGCCTGGTCATCCTTTTTCTTGCTTCATGCTTACTTCGCTTCCACTCATTCTCCCTTTTAGTTCTGGAATTATGAATCATGATCAAATCAATTCTGTTATTGTTCCTGAATGGGATTTATCAAACTTTTTCCCTATGACTTTAGTCACCATCCCTGAAATTCTCTGGATCAAAATTCCTTTCCGTTATTGCAACTCTTTTTTGTGTTTTATTTTGCCTGATTCCCGTTACAAAGTCAGCTACTGTATTCTGTGTGTGTGTGCGTGTGCATGTGCATGTGTGTCCAAAGCATTTAGTAGTTAGTCAGCAAACACGTATTAAGGGATTACTATGTTCTAGATACTAAAAATTAAAATAAATAGAAAAAACCAATCCCTGCTTTCAAGAAGTTCACAATCTAATTGCAGGAGGGTGCAAGAACAATTGTGTACTTTAAAAAAAGATAAATAATGAGTACATTGGAGGTAATTAACAGAGAGATGATATTAACACTAAAGTAGATTGGGAATGACTTCTTTTAGAAAGTGGGATTTTATCCCAACGACCAGATGGATTTACAAGTGAATTCTATAAAACCTTTAAGGAACTCTTAATTCCAATATTATATAAATTTTTGAAACAAAAAAATAGGTAAACTGAGTCCTACCAAGTTGCCTTCATGACACAAATATGGTTTTGATAACTCAATAAGGGAGAACAAAAACAAAAAGACAAATTTCCTTAATGAAATGCTAATGTCAATGTAAGTTTTTAAAATAAAATACTAGCATGGAGATTACAATATATATATAGCAAAGATCTAACATGATGACCAGGTGGAATTTATACCAAGAAATTAGGGCTGATCCAATTATTAAGAAAGCTATCATAATTTACCATGTCAATAACAAAAGCATCAGAAATCATATAATTATATCAATACATGTAGAAAGAAGAATTACTAGGCATTCCTATTGAAAACATGAAAAGGCATAGGTATAAATGCAGCCTTTTCTTAAAATGATTAGTATTTATCAAAAACCAAGAGCAGGCATTATCTGTAATAGGAATAAATTTGAAGCCTTCCCAATAAGATCAGTAGTGAAATAAGGGTGCCTATAATAAATATTATTCAGTATTGTGTTAGAATTACTAGCTAAAGCAATAAGAAAAAACATGAACAAATAAAAATAGGCAATGAAGAAACAAAACTTAAAGATGATGTGATGGTATACCTTCTTTCTTCTTTAAAAAAAAACATTTATTTTTATCCAATCATTTCCATATATCTTAGATTTTCCCCCCTCCCTTCCCCACCTTTGCCTCTCCATTCTCCCTCCCTCCCTGAGACAGCATGCAATCTTATATAGGTTCTACATATACATTCTTATTAAATACATTTTCACCTTAGTCATGTTGCATAGAATTAAAATGAATGAGAGAAACCATGAAAACAAAACAAAACATAACAAAAGAGAAAATATTCTGCTTCATTCTTTGATCTAATTCCATAGTTCTTTCTCTGGATGTGGAAGGCATTTTGTCTCAAGAGTCCATTGGGAATTTTTTTGGTCCTTGCATTGCAGTGAAGGGATGTTTAACAGAAAAATTCCTTGCACACTGTGGTTGTTGCTATAAACAAAGTTCTCCTGGTTCTGCTCTTTTCACTCTGTATCAGTTCATATAGGTCCTTCCAGGCTTCTCTTCTTATAGCACAATAATATTCCATTACATTCATATACCACAGCTTGTTCAGTCATTCCTCAATTGATGGACATCCCCTCAATTTCCAGTTCTTGGCCACCACAAAGAGAGCTACTATAAATATTTTTGTACATGTGAGACCCCTTCCCATTTTTATGATCTCTTGGGGATACAGTCCTAGAAGTGATATTGCTGGGTCAAAGGGTATGCACATTTTTGTAGCCCCTTTGGGCATAGTTCCAAATTGTTCTCCAGAATGGTTGGAGAAGCTCACAACTCCATCAACAATGAATTAGTGTTCCAACTCTCCCACATCTTCTCCAATATTTATCATCTTCCTGTTTTGTCATGTTAGCCAATCTGATAGGGGTGATGTGGTATCTCAGAGCTGTTTTGATTTGCACCTCTCTAAATAGTGATCTAGAGCATTTTTTCATATGACTATAGATAGTTTTAATTTCTTGCTCTGGAAATTCCCTGTTCATACCCTCTGACAATTTGTCAATTGGGGAATGACTTGTATTCTTGTACATTTAACTCAGATCTCTATATATTTTAGAAATGATGCCTTTATCACAGATATGAGTCGCAAAAACTCTTTCCTAGTTTTCTGCTTCCCTCCTAATCTTGGTTGCATTGGGTTTGGTGGTGCAAAACTTTTCAATTTAATATAATCAAAATTATCTATTTTGTACTTCCTTATGTCCTCTCTCTCTTGTTTGGTCGTAAATTTCTCCCTTCTTCATAAATCTGACTCATACATCGTTCTTTGTCCTCCTAATTTGTTTATAGTATCAATCTCTATCCCTAGATCATGTACTCATTGGACTTTATTCTTGTGTACAGTGTCTGACATTAGTCTATGTTCAGTTTCCACCACACTGCTATCGAGTATTTCCAGAAATTTTGGTTAAACAGTGAGTTCTTATCCCAGAAACTGAGGTCTTTTGGTTTATCCAACAGTAGACTACTGTATTCTTTGACTGCTGTTTCTTGAATACCTAAGCTATTCCATTGGTCTACCCCTCTTTTTCTTAGTCAGTATTAAGAGGTTTTGATGATTGCAGCTTTATAATACAACTTGAGATAGGGTAGTAGACCACCTTCCCTACAATTTCTTTTCATTAGTTCCCTTAATATTCTGGACCTTTTCTTCTTCCAAATAAATTTTGATATTTTTTCTATCTCTAAAAAATAATTATCTCGTCAGTCATTTGGGATGCCACTGAATAGGCAAATTAATTTAGGTAAGATTGTCATTTTTATTATATTACTTCAACCTACCCAAGAAACAACTGATGTTTTTCCATTTACTTAGATATGACTTTATTTGTGCAAAAAGTGTTTTGTAATTATGCTCATTACAGTCCCTAGGTTTGTTTTGGCAGATTGGCTTCCAGATATTTTACAGTGTCTCAGACAGCTTTAAATGGGTTTTCTTTATCTCTTGCTGTTGGACTTTGTTAGTAACGTACAGAAATGCAGATGATTTATCTGTGTTTATTTTGTAACCTGCAACTTTGTCAAAGTTGATTATTATTTCAAGTCATTTTTTTTTTACCTAATTCTCTGGGATTCTCTAAGTATATCATCATATCATCTGCAAAGAGTGATAACTTAGTTTCTTCCTTGCCTAATCTAATTCCTTCAATTTCTTTTTCTCCTCTTATTGCTACAGCTAACATTTCTTGTACCATATTGAATAACAGTGGTGATAATGGGCATACTTGTTTCACCCCTGATCTTATTGGAAATCTATCCAGCTTATCCCCATCATGTATGATGCTTGCTGATGGTTTTAGGTACATACTGCTTATTATTTCATGGAAGACTCCATTTCTTCCTGTGTTCTCCAGTGTTTTTAACAGGAATGGGTGTTGTATTTTGTCAAAGGCTTTTTCTGTATTTATTCGGACAATCATATGGTTTCTATTAGTTGTGTTGCTGATATGATCAATAATGTCTTCTCAAAGAAGGAGTGAGGGTGGGAGGGAGAGAGAGAATTTGAAACTCAATATTCTAAAAAATGAGTTTATATTTTTATATTCATTGGGAAATATTTAACAAAAATCAAAACAAAAATAGCTTAAAAAGAAAATGGGATTTTAGCATACCTGCATAAGAAATATCTTTTCCTTTACTGACAATGTCCTTGTAAGATAGATGCCATAACTGGCTGGTAGAGTAGATAAAGGTTGAAACTTAGAGTCAGAGAGTTCAAATAAACTTCAGATACTTAACAGCTTAGTGGTGCTTGACACATCACTTAACCCCCTATCCTTAGTTTCCTCATCTATTAAATAGAGAAAGCAAAATCATCTATTTCACAACTTTGTTGCAGAATCAAATGAAGTAATATATAGGCAAAAGTTGCTTGTAATTTTCATGTGATGTCAAAATGTAAACTACAGCTATTTTATAGATGAGAAAATGGAGGCCCAGATAGATGAAAAAATTTGCTGTCTTCATAATGGTAGTAAGTATCAGAGAAGGTATTGGAATCTAGAACTTCCTGAGTCCACAACTAATTGAGTTTCCCCATAGTACACTGCAATTGCTCACATAAATCAGAGGCCACAGTATTCCTTGCTAACCTATCTCCCACTGCTAAATGTTTGAATTAAACACATATTTCAGTGACTTCTTTACAAGACCTTTATTAGTTATGAGGCTTAAGCTTTGATTCAGTGACCACAGCTCCTACATGAGTTTTGAATTGAGTATCCTTTTTCTGTCTCTGTATTTCTCTGATAATAGATGGCAATGCTTTCCAGCTTTGTGGGGCTTTTCTGTATCTGCAACACCTTCTGTTATCAATGAAACCTCCCATGAGCTCTTATATGTTCATATCGCAAGTAAATTCTCTCTCACTTCTAACAACACCTCTGAGCTCTGATTCTGTTCCACAAGCTCTATAATGAGGTAAAACATTCTAATTGGAAAAGCAGCACCAGATCCTTGGTTTCCCAACAGAGCAAGATGTCACCATCTGCTACACTGTCAGTGGAAGACACTGAGGTGTTATATAACACGTATATGTGGCATTGGGACATATACTAGTTGTCATCCAGAAGCCTACATTTCAGTATGATTTGTTTATCAAGCCCTTATAACTCATCAGAATACATGAAAAAATATGTAAATTTTTTTAGCAAAATGTAAATATTATGATGCGATGAATATCATTTTGTTAAGAAGATTCGGATATAGTAAAACTAGGCTATATTTATCAACAGTATTAGGAGATCTTTGAGAAAATCAAAAGCAATGTATAGGTAGTTAACAACATAAATATAATCTATTATAGGTAATTAACAACATAACTATAATCTATCACTGTAGCATTTTCTAGTCAAAGGGGGAGGGAATAAAAAAGGTATTATGGATGTGGGTGTATATGGTAATTTCTTTTAATCATTATTTTTCCAAATCCAAAGGAAAAAAGGGGTGTGAGGCTTCTGCAGAACATTACTGCCAGATAGTATTATCTCAAGAAATCTAGGGAATTCTATTTTTTACAGGGTTATCATAAATTTTCATAAATATCTGAATTCAAGATTCCTAAACTGTGGCATCTTCTAAAACTCCCAATGAAATACTTAGAAGATCAGAGAAGTCAAAAGAGAAATTAATTCAAGGGGAGAGGGAAAAAAACCTAAACAGTTTTTGAATGTAATTAAACAATCCAAGCTCACTGATTAACCAGTTACCCTGTGCAAAATACTGTACCAGACTCTGGGAACACAACAATAAAATTTTTAAAAAATCCTACAAATGTTCCTTATTGGATTGAAATTTGGAGCTAGGGGACGATTTTACACGGTAATTATTTTTTCTGAGAGTGATTTATTTGAATAATACAGTTTTAAAAACTCTCACATCATTGTATTTTGGTCAAGAATACTTGGGGACTAATTAGAGACTAATATCAGCAACTTTCATATTAGTGAAGGTTTTTTTTTAACTTTACCCAGTGCCATTATTATGAAGTAATGGAGCCAGAAAAACAACTGATAAACATGTTAAGATGGCATATAAAATTTGCTTAGAGATCTGTAAACTCTTCCTCCTCTATACATTCTGGGAGGTGAGAACCAAAAGAAGTAAGAAGCTAGAAGATTATCATGAATCTCAGTCTCTCGATTGGAGATGTCTGAAAAATAATAATTAGTCTTAAACTACACGTTTAGATTAGGCAGTCCAGTCTCAGAATGATGCAGTATTAAAGGGATTGATAATCATCTCAAAACATCTTTTTGCCTCGGGTTTGCATTTTTTTCTCTTTTGCATGACATAATGAACAGAGTCCTGGACTCTGGGGCAGTGTGCCTGAGCTATACTTGATTTTGCCATTTTCTAGATATGTGACCATGGGCAAATCATTTAACCTCATAGTGTCTCCGTTTTCTAATTCATCAAGTGAGAAAAATAATACTATCTACATTTATTTTGGTCTGGTATTTTGCAGCTTAGCCTATTTTTAACCAGGAAGTACTAGTAGCACAATGACCTGCCAATGAGAATAACTCTCTCAGAAGGTCAAGGCAAGAGATAGAGTACTGGGTGGCACCAAACACTAGTACTCAATGTATTTTGATCACTGACCTACATACATCAAGTTCAGAGCTTTACCTGTGTGTTGAGTCTAATTCAGTTTGATACTGTATCTTAATAGTTATAGCCAACCCTCATTGTTTTTCAGATCAGATCAATTTTGTGAACTGTTTTTCACAGCTACTCTAGTGGAAGTTTTCCTTCAAGTATAGAAATCACACAGGTTAGCATGAATTCAAATGAGAAGAGTAGGAAGAAGAAATGCCAGGGGTAAGATGGAGCAGAAAGAAGATGGGAATGGGAAGAAGGAAGAGCTGTTCCCACAGGACTGTCCCATGAGCTGTGTCTCAATCTGTTGGTATTGCTGTTATTTTAGATACCTCCCCAGTGATATGTGACAGACTTGAGAGTTGACAAGATGGAATCATGGACCAACAGTGAGACTTAGTTCATTCTTTCCATTGTAGGACCTGAGAATTTGATGTGGCTACATAACGCTGGAGACCTTGCCATTCATATTCAGGACTTTTGACTATGAGATTTACCTGGGCAAGCACTGTAGATGGGTGATCCTGGGCAATGAATCTCTAGATACTGGGGGAAGTTCCAAGGTGAAAAGACAGCTGCGTCATGGTGGCAAAGTCCAGAGAGTCAGAGTACAGAAAGGAGGGGAATGAAGCATTACTCACCTGATGGATGATTATCATTTTTAATAATTATAAAAAAGATAATCAAGAAGTAATATGCCACTGTTAATAAAGAGAGCTGTGACCTTAAGGTCAGTAAGAACTGGTTCAAGTCCTGCTCTTAACATATGACAATTTTGACCAAGGGTAAGTCTTTTAATCTAGATTTACTCAAAGGAATTCCTCTAAATTAGAGAAATATTACTGATTTGCCTTGGTTAGGGGAGTTTTACACAAGGAATTTCCAGTATTGATGAAATCACAGATCTGCTCCACAAATATTTGAGCAAATAAATAAAAGCTCACATTGAAATGGTCCTATAAGAATTGTCATCCCAGTAGACCCATGGGGGAGTTAGAACATGCATTATTATACACATTTAGCAGATGAGAAAACTGAGGATTAAAACAGCTATGAGGTTTGCCCAATGCCACAAAGAGGAATGAAATAATGAATGAATGTATGAATACTTGAAAATCATTTACTGAGTGTTCCCTATGAGCCAAATACTGTGTGTTGAATACTAATTGTTGAAGCGTGGACTCCATCTGGGTATTTGTGACTCCAAGATCCATAATAATAGCACCAAGCATGATTTTGTGAAATGAAAACACTCTTCTCTCTCTCTCTCTCTGTCTCTCTCTCTGTGTCTCTCTCTCTCTCTCTCTGTCTCTCTCTGTCTCTCTTTCTCTCTTCCTCTCTCTCTCAGGAGTTCTCCCACAGGTCGGGCACAAATAGTCCATATGAACATTGGGAGTGGAAATATATCTAAATTTGCACATCTTATATTATTTTTGAGTTACTGCAATTCTGTTTTCCTTATCGAGCACAGCTTCTTTGATGCAGGCACACCATGCTGGTGGTCCTGTACCAGTGTTTCTCATGTCTCACAATCAATTCCAGGTTCTTCAGAGAGTGTCCTTGTGTCCTTTTTTCTGACCTGCATATGAGTGCTTGCTTGTGTGAGTTCCCCATAAAATAATCTTTTAGGCAAATATAATTTTGACATTAAAGCACCATGCCCAGCCCATTTGGAGCTGTACCCTCTGCTGTAGAGTTTGAATGCTTGGCAGTTCAGCTTGAGAAAAGACATCAGTGTTCAGTACCTTATTTTGCCAGGTGATTTTCAGACTCTTCCTAAGACAGTTCAAATGAAAACGATTCAATTTCCTGGCATGGCACTGGAGTTTTACAGGCATACAGCAATGAGGTCAGCACAATATCTATGTAGACTTTCTCTTTGGTAGGCAGTTTAATACCTCTTCTCTCTCACACTTTCTTTCAAAGTCTTACAAATATTGAGGTAGCTCCAGCAATGTGTGCATTAAACTTGTCATCTATATGTACAACCCTAGAAAATATACTCTTTATCCAGAGCATTCAAAATTTCTCCAGTTGCTGCTATAACAGATGGCTCCATGTATGGATGATATAGTGATGGCTGGTGGAAAACCTGTATTTTCTTAGTGTTAATTATTAGGCCAAAATTAGCATAAGCAGTAGAGAATTGATCCATACTTTGTTGAATCTCAACCTCAGAAGCTGCATTGAATGCACAGTTATGTATGAACAAAAAGCCATACACCAACTCTCCCTCCACTTTTGTCTTGGCTTGTAGCCTTTTCAATTTAAATAATTTGCCATCAGTTCAATAGTTGACCTTGATGCAGTTTTTATCCTCCTTGAAGGTGTCTAGCAACATCACTGAAAATATGCTAAAAAACAGAGAATAAGCATACAGTCCTGCTTCACTCCATTGGTGATTAGGAAAGCATGAGAACACAGTCCATTACCCAGAAACTGTATGAGCATATGCTATCATGAAAATGACATAGAATGTTGATGAACTTCTCTAGCTAACCAAATTTTACCATATTTTCCATGAGCCCTATGTACCATAGGTCTTTGGCCCATAAATAGCCTTCAGTGCACCATAAAAGTATTTTGGATTGTTACTACCAGTGTAAAGCTTAATTTCATCTATCCTCTTACTGAGCCAAGAATCTTGCACCTCTCAAGCTTTGTATGCACTATACTTTTGATGGAGTTAAACACTAACTTCTAGATATGGACAAACTATTCTGCTTGCAAACCCTGGGAAGTTCCAATTTTTCCTTTAGCAGCTTCTGAATTTCGCTTTCATTTTTATCAAGCCAGTCTTGATGTTTCTGTGTGTTCTGACACAAATGAGTAAATGCAGTGCTATGCAACAAATGTCTGAAAGTTACCCACTCCTTTTCTGTTCTACTGTTGTCAATTATGAACTGACTCAGCTTTCCCTCTAAGTAAGCAACAAACTGTTCAGGCTTAGAGAAGTGCTCTAATGTGATGACATTAAGCCTTTTGATAGTCATGCCTTGGGGCCACCAATTTTGTTGAATGCAAATATTTAGCTTGGAGAGAATAAGTCTGTTATCAGTCCAGCTCTCTGCACTGAATATCACTTTTGTCACCCTCACAACCTGTCTATCTCTTTTGCTTACGATGATAGTCTTTTTTTTTTTTTTTTGATGAGGCAATCAAGGTTAAGTGACTTGTCCAGGGTCACTCAGCTAGTGACTGTCAAGTGTCTGAGGTCAGATTTGAACTCTGGTCCTCCTGATGCCAGGAGTAGTGCTCTAACCCCTGTGCCACCTAGCTGACCTGACATAATCTATTAAATGTTAATATTATCTACAAAGCTATATCCATGGAATTTTGTCATTTTTAGATAAATGGAAGACAGCATTGGTGATGAAAAGGTCATGATATGCACAAGTCTACAGTAGTAAGTGACCATTTTGCTGCTACTGTTTCTAACTCCATTCTTGCCAAGGCCTCCCTATCATGCCTGATAGTATGTTCCTACTCTAGTATTAAAGTCACCCAGAATTATAGGCTCCTCCTGTTTTGGCACATTGATAATGAGGGTCTCCAGGTCTTCCTAAAATTTTTCTTTGACTGCATCAATGTCCATCATAGTGGGAGCATAGGCACTGATGATGGTGACATGGTACTGTCTTGCCAGTGACAATCACATTGTCATGAGTCTGTCATTCACTCCTTTTGGTAGGCATACAAGCTTGTTGACTAAATTAGTTTTGATTGAAAAACCTAGGCTCCTTCACGGTGCTTCCCATCACTGCAGCCACTCTAGAAAAATGTGTGTCCAGCTCTGTCTTTGGTAAGCTAGCTTTCATTTGTCAGCTTTGTTTCACTCCTAGTTTTGTGCAATACGTGATATATTCTCTCACAAGAGTTGCTTGTCTCTTAGGTCTACTGGATTTTATGTTGTCCATAACCATGCACATATTCCATGTACCAAATGATGAGTGGAATCATATTTGCAAAAGTTTTTGTACACATATTTTGCCTATTTTAACTGCAGGATGATCCATGCTGCCATAGCAAACAAACCAGACTTAGATAAAGCAGAAAATTTTAAGGGCATATTTTCTAGCCCCTTCCTTATGCTAGGAGGAGCTGTGTAGTTCTTATAAACAGCTGCTCATATACCCCTGGGACAGGTATATCTCACTGCTGCTTCAGTCCAGGGAGAAGAGAACCCTATGACCTGAGTCACTTGTGTACAATGTTGTGACTACAGCTCCTGGTGTATCTGCATCTGCTGCTTCATCACTTGCCTATCACCACAGGACATTAAAGTAGGTAAAAATGGTAAAATTGTAAGGTGATGTCTTTTAATTTGTGCATAAATTGGATTTAAGTGAGGCAAAGTTGTGTGAAATCATTGTCCTCACTATCTTCCCGAGCCATCAGAGTACAGAGACAATGCAAAAATTAAAATAACTGGTGATGGCTCAGGATGTAGTAGATGACCATAGCATCTTAGATGTTGGAACAAGTTCTAAGCACTTCACAGTGCCTGCTTCAGCATTCTTCATGGCCTCTGGAACAAATTACTCTTATCGGCCCATTCCACCATGGGAAGTCTTCACATGCTTGGAGTAGATACCCTCCCCCCCAACTTATCCATGGGTTTGAGAGTCCGTGGTTACCCTTAACTTGGTTCAGTCAGTCTGCCAAAATGGTTTACCAGCGTGTAACCACTGTACATTCTGCAATTCTTGGAGACACTAGTGAAAGTTAGGTGAATCAGGTAGATACTGAAGGTGGAAAGCAAGCCTGAAAAAGTCTTGGCTGCCCTCACACCAGAGGTAGTAGATTTCCTTGAACACTTCAAACCTCAAGTAGTGGTATTGCTCAGTGTGTATGGGTGTACATACATCTGTACATATGTACAGATTCATAACCCTTCTGGCATATTTCCAGATTACAATCCAGATTGATATTCAGTTTATATTTCTCTAATCAATAGTGATCTATAGCATTTTCTCACATCACAATAGTTATGATTTCTTCTTGTAAAAACTGCCTATTCATATCCATTGGTCAATTTTCAATTGAGGAATGAATGTCTCTCTCTCTCTCTGTCTCTCTCTCTCTGTCTCTCTCTCTCTCTCTCTCTCTCTCTCTCTCCTTCTTTTATGGGAGAAAAATTTTCCCATTCTATCTCTATTTCATCCTTTTCCTTCAGTTTTTTGGAGATCCTTTCAAGATAATTGACTCCCAGCCATGCCCTATGTCTTTGTAAATCTCTTTTAACTATCCTAATAATGATAATGCTCTTTGAAGTTACATATATGTAAACAGAATAACTTTATTGAGTCCCTTACACTTCCTCTTTTATGTTTATGTTTTTTATAGTTCTCTTGAGTCCTGTATTTAAATGTCAGATTTTTTCTCTTTAGCTTTGACATCTCAATCAATAATTTTTGAATTCCTCTATTTTGTTAAATATCCATATTCTCCTGAAGGATTATCCTCAATTTTGTCAGGTAGTATAATTTTGGTATTCCTAGCTCCTTTGACTTTTGGAATGTTAATCCCTTTTCTCCTTTAATGTAGAAGCACCTAAATTTTTTGTGATTCTGATTGCGGATCCATGATATTTGAATTGTTTCCTTCTGACTGCTTGCAATATTTTCTTTCCTTGAAATGGAAGCTCTGGAATTAGGCTATAATATTTCTGGGGGTTTTCATTTTGGAATTTCTTTCAGGAGATGATTTGTGGGTTCTATTTCTATTTTACCTTCTGGGTATTCTACTTTTTTTGTTTGCTCATTTTTTTCTAGACGATTTCCTGAATTTGAACTTTATGTTGAAGGTGGATTCTTCTGTCCTGGAGGTGGAGAGGTACTATTCCTTGCATTAAGCTTTTTCATGCTACTATTTTCAGAACTAACACTGGGGTTCTTCAAGTTTTTAGTATTTCCAAGTTTGTATGAAACAGGAGAGGTATGGTCACATCTCTTGGTCTGTACTCTAGTTTTTGCCAAGGAAACGTCCCTTATTCCCTCTAGTCACAAGTAGTAGACCTCCTCTTGACCCTGGAGCTATGACCAACTCCTCTATTCTCCTGCATCCACAACAACTAGCTCTCTTCTTTTCCTTGGAAGGGAGATCAATGTCCCTGCTCTTATAACTAGCCATAAGCACTCTTCTCTGTACTGGAACTACAACCCAGAGCTATGAATGGGCAACAGAGTTGCAATTGCCACCAGCTGTAGCCAATGCCAGAAAACAGTGCCCTGTAATCTCTATTTGACCAGTTGTCTAATCCCTTTTACCATTTCTGTGCTATGAGCTCCTGAAATTGTTCCTGCTCCTCCTGCTCTTCCAACTTTTCAGTCATGTCCAACTCTGTGTGACTCCAGTTGGAGTTTTCTTGGAAAAGATTTAGGCATGGCTTGCCATTTCCTTCTCCAGCTCATTTTACAGATGAGTAACTGAGGCAAAAAGGGTTAAGGGACTTCCCCAGGGTCATCCAGCTAGTTAGTGTCTAAGTCCAGATTAGAACTCCTGAAAATGAGTTTTCCTGACTCCAGGCCAAGCAGTTATCTCTCTATCTTTACCGGACTTCATGAGTTTTTTGACTGTAAAAAAAGGTCCCAAACTAAAAACACCAAGAAATAACGTTGCCAAATTCCAGAACTATCAAGTAAAGGAGAAAATACTACAGACAACCAGAAAGAAACCATTCAAATATCAAAGAGCTACAATCAGGATCACACAGGACCTCTCAGCTTATACATTAAAAGATAGAAGGACTTGGAATAGAGTATTCCGTAAGACAAAGGAACTGGGACTACAATCAAGGATCAATTGCCCAGAAAAGTTAAGAATAACATTTCAGGCAAGGAGATGGACATTCAATGAAATTAGGATTTCCAGACCTGCCTGACAAGAAGGCCAGAACTCAGTAGAAAATTTGATCTTCAAACCCAGGTCTCAAGAGAGGCATAAGAAGGTAAACAGGGGAAAGAAAAACTAGTTACTCAATTTGGGCAAACTGTTTGCCTCCCTATAAGGGAAGATGATACTTGTTAATCTTGAGAATTGTACATGTATTATGAAATATAAAAGGGTTCTACGTAGATAGAGGGAATAAGTATAAAGTAAATGATATGATGATTAAAAATGTGATTTAAGCATGCAAAGGGATTGTAACAGGAGATGTGAAAAGGAGGAAGCAGAAAATGGCAAATTACATCACAGGAAGCAGTACAAAATTATATTAGAAGAGAGGAAAAAAGGGAAGGGAGATGAGCTTTGTTTGAGAGGTACTCTCACCTGATTTGGTTCAAGGAGGGAACAATACACTTAATTAAGTATATAAATCTAACTAGCTCTATAGGCAATAGGAGGGGAAGGGGGAAGAAAGGAGAGGGGAAGCTAAAAGGGAGAGAAGAAGTAGTAAGGGCAAAGGGGAATAAAAGGGAAGGGGAATGAAAGAAGGAAAGAAAGACTGGGAAGTGGTGGTGAAAAGTAAAATCTCTATTGAGGAGGGGAAGAGAGACAGGAGAACTAAAAGCACAAATGGTGGGAAAGAGAACGGAGGGAAAGACACGGATTGCAATCACAACTGTGAATTTGAATGGATTAAATTCTCCCCTAAAATGGAGACTGATAGCAGAATGGATTAAAAGTCGTAATCCAACAATATGTTGTTTACAAGAAACACATTTGAAAAGGGGGGATACACACAGGGTAAAGGTAAAAGGTTGGAGGAGAATATATTGTGTTTCAGCTGATGTATGAAAAGCTGGGTAGCAAGCCTAATTTCAGACAAAACAAAAGCAGAAATTGATCTAATCAAAAGATATAAGGAAGGAAACCATATCCTGCTAAAAGACACCATAGACAATGAGGCAATATCATTACTAAACAAGCTATGCTTCAAGTGGTATAGCATCCAAATTTTTAGAGGAGAAGTTGGGGGAATTGCAGGAAGAAATAGACAGCAAAATTATACTAGTAGGGGACCTCAGCCTCTCCTTCTCTGAACTTGATAAATCTAACCTCAAAATAAACAAGAAAGAAGCTAAGGAAGTGAGTAAAACTCTGTATAAGGTAGATATGATAGATCTCTGGAGAAAACTGAATGGGGATAGAAAGGAATATACCTTTTTCTCAGTGGTACATGGCACTTTTACAAAAATTGACCATGTACTAGGGCATAAAAACCTCCCAATCCAGTGCAGAAAGGCAGAGATAGTCAATATATCCTTCTCAAATCATAATGCAATAAAAATTATATGTAATAAGAGGCCATGGAAAGATAAAAAATTAATTGGAAACTAAACAATCTAATCCTAAAGAAGGAATAGGTTAAACAACAAATCAAAGAAACAATCAATAACTTCATTCAAGAGAATGACAATAATGAAATAACTTACCAAATCTTATAGGATGCTGCAAAAGCAGTTCTTAGGGGAAGTTTTATATCTTTGAAATGCCTAAATGAATAAAATAGAGAAAGAGGAGATCAAGGACTTGGGCATGCAGCTGAAAAAGCTAGAAAAAGAACAAATTGAAAATCCCCAAGTAAATACCAAATTAGAAATACTGAAAACCAAAGGAGAGATTAATAAAATTGAAATTAAGAAAACTACTGAACTAATAAATAAAACTGATAGTTGGTTTTATGAAAAAAAAACTAGTAAAATTGATGAGCCTTTGGTCAATTTGATTAAAAAAAAGAGAAAACCAAATTACCAATATCAAAAATGAAAGAGGTGAACTCACCTCCAATGAGCAGGAATTAAAGCAATAATTAGACATTACTTTGCCCAATTTTATGCCCATAAATTCTACAATCTAAATGAGATGGATGAGTATTTCCAAAAATATAAATTGCCTAGATTCACAGAAGAGGAAGTTGAACACTTAAACAACCCCATCTCAGAAAAAGAAATTGAAGAAGCCATCAATGAACTCCCTAGGGAAAAATCTCCAGGGCCGGATGGATTTACAAGTGAATTCTATCAAACATTTAAAGAAGAGTTAATTCCAATACTATATACACTATTTGGGAAAATTGGGGAAGAAGGAATTCTCCCAAATTCTTTTTATGGTACAAATATGGTCTTGATACCTAAACCAAGAAGAGACAGAATAGAGAAAGAAAATTATAGACCAATTTCTCTAATGAATATAGATGCAAAAATTTTAAGTAAGATTTTAGCAAAAAGAATACACCAATTTATCATGAGAATAATACATTATGATCAGGTAGAATTCATATCAGGAATGCAGGGCTGCTTCAACAGTAGGAAAACTATTACCATTATTGATCATATCAACAACAAAACTAACAAAAACCACATGATTATCTCAATAGATGCAGAAAAGGTTTTTGACAAAATACAGCACCCATTCCTATTAAAAACACTGGAGAACATAGGAATAAAGGGAAATTTCCATAAAATAAACAGTATCTACCTAAAACCTTCAGCAAGCATTCTATGCAATGGAGATAAGCTAGATGCATTTCCAATAATATCGGAGGTGAAATAAGGATGTCCACTATCACCACTATTATTCAATATGGTGCTAGAAATGCTAGCTGTAGGAATTAGACAAAATAAAGAAACTAAAGGAATTAGAATAGGCAAAGCAGAAACTAAGTTATCACTCTTTGCAGATGATGTGAAGATATACTTAGAGAATCCCAGAGATTCAAGTAAAAGTCTACTTGAAATAATAAACAACTTTGGCAAAGTTGAAGGCTACAAAATAAACCCACAGAAATCTTCTGCATTTTTATATATTACTAACCAAGTCTAACAGCAAGAGATAGAAAGAGAAATCCCATTTAAAGCAAGGGCAGACATTATAAAATATTTGGGAGTTCACCTGCCAAAACAAATCCAGGGACTATATGAACACAATTACAAGACACTTTTCCCACAAATAAAGTTAGATCTAAGTTAATGGAAAAACATCAGTTGCTTGTGGGTAGGCCTAGCCAATATTATAAAAATGAAAATTCTACCTAAAGTAATTTACTTATGTAGTGCCATACCAATTAAACTATCAGGTAATTGTTTTCTAGAACTGGAAAAAATAATATCAAAATTCATCTGGAAGAACAAAAGATCCAGAATATCAAGGCAACTAATGAAAAGAAATTCTAGGGAAGGTAGCCTAGCTCCACCAGAACTCAGATAGTATTATAAAGCAGCGATTTTCAAAAGCACTTGGTTCTGTCTAAGAAACAGAAGGACAGAGCAGTGGGATGGTTGGATACTCAAGACACAGTAGCCAATGAATATAGCAATCTACTGTTTGATAAACCCAGGGACCCCAGCTTCTGGGATAAGAACTCACTGTTTGACAAAAATTTCTGGGAAAACTGGATAACAGTGTGGCAGAAACTAGGCATAGATCAATGCATGACACTGTACACAAGAGTAAAGTTCAAATGGGTACAGGATCTAGATATAAAGATTAACACTATGGACAAATTGGTGGAGCAAGGAATGAGAATGTATGTGTAGAACCTATATAAAATTGTACACTGTCTTGGGAAAGGAGGAGGGATGGAGTAGGGAGGTAGGGGAAAAAAAAATCTAAGTTATTTGGTACTGATTGTAGAACACTGAAAATAAATAAAATTAATGATTAAAAATAAATAAATGATTAAAGGATAAAAAAAAGTTCCTCTAGCCACCAGTCTTCTGCTAAGGAGAATTTGTGAACTTAACTGTGTTAGCCGTTGTGTAGTGAGTTTTGTGCTTGAAGGAAAGTACCACTGAAAGGTTCAATAATTTTGGTGTTGCTAAATAGCCGTTATTAAGGCAGGAACAAGGACTCTGAGAATTGCTGTATCTCTCTTTTATTTCTGCTGCAGCTTCATTTACTTGCCAGATACAGACAGTTTTCTCTCTGTTAAAATGAAGAAATTGAACTAGATTGGCACTAAGATCTAGTCCAGCTCTAGTTTTGTGATCTGTTCCTATATTATCAGGGAAAGGGAGGCCATGTCATCCTAGTTTCCCACATGACCCTTATGAAATGTATTCCCTAAGACAGGATTTGAACATATACCTTCATAATAGGGATTGTTTGGAACCAACAGGGTACTTTCTATACATGAATCGGATAACTGGTTAGCACCAAGAACTTAAAAAAAGCATCAGTCACAAGTGGTCCAAAGGATAGATTTAATATTAATCCAGGACACTCTCCTAGTTTTTGCTCATTGTAATTCTGGGAGTGGTGGTTCATAGCATCAGCTGTACACAAATATAATGTCAGATGACATTTCTCAAGAAAAGGTCTCATACTCCTAGGAGATAGGAGCAGAGAATAGCAGATGGCCCTGAGGAGGTAAAGCTCAACAGATGCTAACAGAAATCACTTTAAAAAATACAAGACCAGCAGAAATGATGTAATGTCCATGAAAGTAGAGATGTGACACTCAACAGAGAGAGGCACAGAGAAGACCAATATCACCAGAAGACATCAGTAGATCTTCAGCATGTGTCAGCCACATGGGTACCCTGTTTATATGTGCCTCTTGGCATGTTTTATTTATGCATATTCCCTGATCACATGGATTACTATCATAGATGCCCTTCTACTATGTATGTTGGCCATATCCATAAATGTCCTTCATTCACTTTTATGCATTTTCTCTGGCCACATGTGTTCCCTTCATATAGATGCTCTTCACACATGACCCTTTATCTTATGTGTTCTCTGCATATGCGTTCTCCCTCTATTGGTGATGGAGTAGTCACATTTCTAGCTTTATAGTACCAGCCAGAGAGGACACTCTGTTACCAAAGCCTTTAGAAACCTAGGTTCATCTTCACATCACAAAAATCAAACATTAGAAATAAGACTTTAGAGATAGTCATATTTTTTTAAATTAAATGTTCATGTGCTTTCCCTTTTAATCAAACCCTTTGGCAATTGCAGTTGTCAGAAAAAAGGTTGTAAGAGGTAGCTAGAGAGACAGTTGTAGCCATGAAAGAGCACTGAATTGGAAATCAAGAAAATGGTTTGTAGTCCCCACTCCAGCACTAACTAGCTGTGTGTTTTTCAGACACATTAGTTACCTCATTGATAAAATAAATGAGTTGGGCTAGAAAATCTCTACAATTCCTTCTAGATCTAAAATGCTAAGAAAAAAGAATTTTTAATCTAAAGTAGAAAACTGGCCTTCTACAAATTGATATTTTCAGACACTTATAAAATCCTGTCTAAAAAAGTCTAGAAAATAATTATTAATTGTTCTCTTCCAGCACACTAACTTACTATTTATTCTTAAGAATTTTTTTCTTCCCGTATGCAACTTATAAAAAGAATAAAACTGCACCCACAGTTGAATGTCAGATTAGAACCTCCATATTTCCATATTATGCAAAAATAACTATTCTCTCTCTCTGTCTCTGTCTCTCTGTCTGTCTCTCCCTTTGTCTCTATCTCTATTTTTCAAAGATAGGTTTCAGATCTATTCATCATATTACACCTCAGATTATAGACTTGTATATTTGAAGCCTACTCATTCTGAAGTATGAATTGTCCTTAGTTCATAACCTTTCTGTTGAGTAATTTAGCTAATGGACTTTTCTGATTATACATGGGATAACATTAGGGCACACTATCTTTAACTGTTATTGAAGAAACAATTGGGTCTAAATCTGTAAGAGTAAAGTAAAAGGCTGAAGCACAAGCTCATTTTTCAAAGGAGGAAGAGGTTTTAACCTTCCCTCAGAAACAGTGAAATGTAGAATGTTAAAACAGAATATGCAGATTACCATGGCTGTCTTTCCTCAGGCTGAATAAGTTTCTCAGTTCAGAGGGGGTGGCATTCCATCCTACATTCCAACTCGCCTGCAATCTGTTCCTGATAGGACTGCCCATCTGTTTTGCAGGCACAACCTTACAGTTGACTGTGTGCTTATTCACAGATGTAAGTAGGTGGTTGACTACAGGTTTCTGACTTCAACTTGAATACAAGACAAAGTGGCATATTTGCAAAGATGCAAGCCCCCACTGTGCCCTTAGCAGACCCTTTTTCTCTCCTAGAAATCGCAGGGTAGTTTCCATGAACTGAAATTCTGCAGATTCCTGCCATTTGCACCAGCCACAAGTAGAATTAAAATGTCCAGAAGGTTATAGAATACTCATAGAAGCTAAGATCTAACTAACCAATGAGAAATGCATGGGTTCTTAACAGCTTTGTTATCAGTCAGTAGCTGCTTTACTCTGAATAGCTTTCTGTCCCCTGGTTCCTCATCTCTCAGCTGGTGTTAATATCTGATACAATGCTGTCCCTGCATCCCTGCCACTCACTATGTGAATAACCCAAGCTGAATTTGACTCCCTGTGATTCCTTGGCATGGTGGCACACTTATGTTATAGATCACAGGGTTTAGAATTGAAATGAGACTTGAACTTTGTGAATTTTAAAGCACTTAACGTACATGAACCTTATGTCCTTAATTCAAAGACCCATAAATTCATCTGTATGGAGATAGGCACTTAGTTGGCAAAGTGGTTAGAGCACTGGGCCAGGAGTCAAGAAGACCTGAGTTCATCTTCAGCCCCAGGCACTTCCTAAATGAGTGACCCTGAGCAAGTCACTTAATCTCTGCATCTATAAATGGAGATGATAATAGCACCTAATTCCCAGAGTTGTTCTGAAGGACAAATGAAAAAATACTATAAAACATTTTGCAAAGCTTAAAGCATCAAATAAATGCATATAGATATGTAAATATGTTTTTATACATATCTATATATATGCACACAAACATACATATGCATACTTGAACTTTAAAATAGCAAGATAAGTTGGCACATTTGCAAAGATACAAACATTGAGGTTTAAGCCCAAAGAGATAATAACAATAAAAGGACTCAAGAAAGACCTTCTGTGGAAAAAGAATACTTGAGCTAAGCCTTGAAGGAAGCTGGAAATTCTAAAAAATGAAGATTGTGAAGGGGAACATTCTAGAAATGAAAACAACTTGTGGGGATAGATGATGGAATGCCATCTGTAGAGAATAGCAAGTAAACCAGTGTATTGGGAATAGTATAAAGGGTGTGAGGGGAAATAACTTGAAATCATTCTGGATAAATTATTTAGAGTCATATTGATGGGGTAGAGAGTCTGGGAAACTCTTTGAACTCTCCTTGAATCTTCCCACTTCATCTGCCAGTCTCAGGAGGCCCATAAGCTTTTCATTATCACTATGCCCAAATCTCTGTTATACTTCCCACCCTTGATCCTCTCAAAATCCCCTTTTCCAGGCTACTGGCCACTCCCATCAAGATCCTCCCTAGATTCCATCTTTATTCAGCCCAGGGTACTAGTCATTCCCATCAAGACCTCTAGATACTGCAGGCTACTGACCACTCCCATTAAGACCATCCCTGGAACCCCCAGATTACTAGACCACCCTCAGATGCTTCACACAGTCTTTCTGTATATAAGATCCATCTTGATTCCATGAAGGAACTCAGATTCAATCCAGCTCAGACTCAATCTAGCCCAGATTGTACCTGGCCTGTTTGTTAATACAAGAACCACAAATAGGGAAGCTTCTTAAGAGTCAACCCAATATGGTAAATTTTTAATAAACTTTATTTTACTTTGGTTGAAAGAAGAGTTGGATTCAGCATGTCAGTATTTTGGGGTCCCTAGCACCCCAAAACTCAACAATTGTGATGATTTTAGATGTCAAGCACAGTAACTTGGATTTTATACAAGGAATCATGGAGAGTCAATGAAGAATCGAGCAGGGTGGAAACAAAGTCATAGCTGTGATTTCGGAATATCAAATTGGCAGTTGTATGATGAATGGAATGGAGAGGGGAGAGAAACTTTTTTTAAATTAACTCTTCTTTTATTTGAAGCTGCAAACTCTTCCCATCCTTTCAACTCTTCTCGCACCCATTAAGAAGGCAAACAACATAATACTTAATTATATATGTGAAGCCAGGCAAAACATTTCTGTATTAGCCATGTTCCAAAAAAAAAAAGGCAGAAAAAATAAAATGAAAAGCAATATACTTAAATATGTACTCAGAGTTCATCTGTTTTGTCTCTGAAGGTAAGCAGAGCTTTTCATCATTAGTCTTTTGAAACTGACATGGACCATTGCATTGACCAGAGTAGCTAAGTTTTTCACCGATGATTATCATTACAACGTTGCTGTTGCTGAGTACAAAGCTTTCCTTGTTTTGCATGCTTCACTTTGCCTCAATTCATATAAGTCTTCTCAGGTTTTTGAACCACAGATAGGGAGCAGTTTGACATAGGAACATGGATTAGGAGACTACTGCGATGGTTCAGGCAACAGGTGATGATGAAGATCTGAATGATGGTGGTGGCCATGGGAATGGAGAGAAGGAGATATGTGAGAGAGATGTGAAGTACCTGACATGTAGTAGGCCCACTTAGTAAACGCTGATTGATTGAATCAACAAGATTTCACAATTGATCAGAGTTGGACAATAAGGTACACAGAAGAACTGAGGATGTCTCAGAGGTTGTGAACAAAGGTGACTCATGTAGACAATAAATATAATTCTTAACTTAATCCCACAATGTCTTTTCTTGTCAGTGACTTGCTTCATACAATTAATTATGCCACTCTATCTCTAGTCCTCTTCCTCAGGGACTTAAGCAGCCATTTCTGGTTTAGCTACTAACTCTTGTAAAATACTTGCTTGCTTCAATTTACTGGGGACTCAGAACTGACAGGAACCCAAGTAGCACTTTATCATAACAATACTACTAATGAAACAAAGTGAAATCTGGATTATAAATTTCCTTTGAAATAATAGAAAGTTGTGCCATGACATATCTTTTGAACAATGGGCTAGCAATGAAAATTGAATATTTTCTTGCATTTTATAGCACTTCACAGGATAATAGAAGCAGAACTGAAAAAAATCTTACATGTCAACATATTTAATCCCCTTTATTTTAAAGATGAGGAAATCAAGGTCCAAGGACAAAGTCCAAGGAGTTTAAGTAACTTGCCCAATATAATACAGCTAGTTAATCAGAGGATGGATTCAAATTCATACCTTCCTTACATCAAATTCAAACCCCCATTCACTATGTCCTGCTGCTACACCTGAGTGTTAATGTTTTTTAATTAGCAAAAATGAGGGCTGACTGATGAGACATTTAGATGCATTGAGAGGTGGTTGCACAGCTGTTACAAAGAGAGGTGATTAATGTGTATTTACAATTTGAGAAGGAAGTAGCTAGAGTAATGTCATAGGGTTTTGTCCTTGGTCCTGACCCTTTCAATATTTTCTTCAGTGGCTTGGATGAAGATAAAGAAAGTACACCATGAAATATGCAGATAATATAAAATTAGGAGCAACAGAAAATACATTTGAAGAGAGAATGAAGTATAAATAAAACCTAATGGTTTGGGATGACAGAGTCAAAACCTGACAAGAAAAATTTCTAACCGAGATAAAGATAAATTTCTGCATTTGTTACTAAATAAATCAATTGCACAATTACAGGATAGAAGAATATTTGAATTAATAGCAGTTAATACAATAAAGTCTTAAATGCAGTATTTTTGGTGATCATAAATATAATTAATTTGTCTGCAGTGTGATGTGGCTATCAACAAAAAACTATTTGCTATTTGGACACATTATTATAAATACAGTATTCAAATCAAATACATTGATAATCCCCTATGTATAATCCAATGGTCAAATTACATCAGAAGGAGTGCTGTTCCCATCTTGGTTTATCATTCTTTAAAAGCATTACTGGCAAGCTAGAGAGGTTTCAGAAGAGAGTGAACACTGTGATCGAAGGCATTTGGAACCCAAACCATGTAAGGAATAGTTGATGGAATTAGGGATATTTTATCTAAAGAGGTGGTGCTCCTGGTAATATAACCATGACAGTTGTCCACAAATATGTGATGGGCTATCCTTTGTAAGAGAGATGAGACTTAATCTGCATTTCTTCAGAGCACATTTCCTGAGACGACTGTGTTGAAGTTATATAGAAGCAGAATTCTGTTCCATATAAGGAAAACTTTCTATCAATTAGGGTTATACGTTGAGATAACTAGGTTGCATAGTGGATAGGTGGCTGGATTTAGATTCAGGAATATCTGACTTCAAATCCTTTCTCATACACTACCTGTGAGACCCTGGACAAGTCACAAAACCTCTCCTAGTTTCAGTTTTCCCATTTGTACAAGGAAGATATACTATGTATTACTATAAAGATCAAATCAGAAAATAGATAATCTACTTTGTAAATCTTAAACCTTAAAGTTCTATTATCAATTCTAGTTATTATTGCTGTTGAGGAGGAGGAGGAGGAAAATAATGATGTCATCATTATTTTTATTTTTAATATAGTAGAATGGTTTATCTTCTAAATAGTAAGCATCTACTCATTGAAAGAGTTTAAAATAGGTATGAAGATCACCTTCCAGCAATAGCATTGCATGGGGTTACATCTGATATTTAGTTAATTCAACCAAAGTACTGTTTTGTATGGTGATTTATTAATAGGCCAAAGTCACCTGCATGGGTCACATGGAGATTTGAGTCACGTGGACCCTGTGGTGAGAGGAATTTGCTGAACGGTTTAAACAGGAAGGGTGGAACAGGAGGAAACGGATCTAGAGCAAAGCTGAGAAGAAATTAGTAAGAGAGCAGTCAGAATTAAAGGATGCAGGCAAGCCCACAGCTGGTTGTGAGTGAGATGAGGACAAATTGTTTAAGGGAAGCTTGTTTGTGATTTGTTTAAGGAAGCTGGTTTGGGGCTGATGTTGTCCTCCACATTATTAATGTGTATACATGTTTGTTGCTGTGATGGATTTGGTTTTCTGGTGCTGGGATTTGGCTTTATAGTGTCTGAATAAATGTTTTTCTTCTGTCTCCCATGTGGAGAGTCTGTTGTATTTCGTGATTCAGAATTTCGCCAGGATACTCATGGCTGCCATAGGTGCTGTGAATATCATGTTGGCACTATACGAATCTGCTTATAAGATTCCAGGAATCATTTGAACCTCAGAAAAACCATGCAACATACACAAGGTAGGTATTATTATCCTCCAATACAAGAATGTTAAAGCTGGAAGAGACCTGTTTTCTACTTGTTAATTAACTCCTAGATAAGGATTCAAGTATGATTAAATGATCCCTTATTTTACAGCTAGTTATATAGTTGGTCTTTTGATCTGTAGCCTATAGTCTTGTCATACTGGTTGCTAAAAGAATGAGAATGACTTTTATCCCCAATGGATTGAATGTCATGTGATTTCTGGAGGGTGGTCAGGATTCACTGCTATGCAAAATGGTAAAGAAGATACAATTCTTATCCTTATGGGATTTCATCTCAAATAAAACAGACCAAATAAGCAAGAATGTAGGACATCAGAATGGGTCGATGATGTCCACATCTGCAGAATTGGTGTTTATTATTTAATTGGTTTTCAAGCTCTATCTTACCATTTATTCAACGCATTCTGACTCAGATGCACTCTTCTCTTGGTACAAAGTCTTCCTGACATTAAAATAGGAGGGGAGATATTGGGAAGCAATTGCAAGAGGAATGTGCTGTGTCAAGATAATGAAACTGACTCAGGTTCAGAGACAAGTTGAGAACAGGACAATAAAAGAATTGATGATGTGGTTTTTTTGATGAACAAAGGAAAGATATTTGAGATATGAAAATAAATCAGGGCTAAATAATAGGCACATGAAAGGTGAAGGGACTTAGTGGAGAGAGTATTATACTTAGGATCAGTGGGGTCCAGGTTCAAATCTTACCTCAGAAAATTAATTACTAACTGTGTGACTCTGAGAAGTTGGATAACCTCATTGAGCTTTAGTTTTCTTATCTATAAAATGAGAGTGTTTGGGCATGGTGACCTTTAAAGTATTTTCCAGTTCGAAATAAATAATATGGAAGATGACATATTCAAAACTAATATGAGAGCCTAGAAATCTTTTACTTGAACTTGAGTTTCAGTCCCAGTTTTCTAGAGCGTACATTATGTCTGGATGATTATAAGGGAATCCATTCTAACAGGGATTGGGTTTGGTGAAATAAAAGCTTTAAACCGAATAAGCAATTTTACCCAAAGTGGGACTTAAAACAATAAAGCATTGTGGTAAGTGCTGATGACACAAAGACAAAAGTTAAATTGTTCCTAATCTCAAGATTCTATATTCTAAGGGAGGAATAACACAGAAATAGATAAACTTCTCCCTCCAAGATCACCAATGATCATTCATTAAAAAACCATTGAGTAAACAACTAGAATGTTCTAAGCTCTAAGGATAAAAATAGAAAAAGGAAATTTCCTGCCCGCAAAGAGCTAGCATTTCACTGGGGGAAAGTTGTATACAGGAAGGTACAAAATACATACCATGTAAAACACAGAAATTTATGGGTAGAATGATCCTGGCAACTGAGGGGATAGCCTATTATGGCCCTTTCGTGATTCTACAAGGTAGGTTCAGAAAAAGAATGTTCATTAGGCATGAGAGACAACCTTTTAAAAACTTGGTAATGGGAAATAGAATGTGTACACAGGAAACAGCATGGAGGCCAATTTGGCTGAAACAACATCGAACAACATAGAAGAGTATGAAATGTTTAGAAAGATAGGATGTGAAGAGCTTTAAAAGTCAGAGAAGAAAGAGGGATACACTGGAGTTTTCTGGTGTGTGTGTGTGTGTGTGTGTGTGTGTGTGTGTGTGGGCATGTGCATGCATGTTGGGGTCAGGAGAGTAGCATAGTAAGACAGATCAAAACTGTCCTTTACTATATAAATTTGGCAGCTACATGGAGGATAGGTGCAAAAGGGGAGAGGTTACAATCAGATAGTTATATTAGGATGCTATTGAGATAGTCCAAGTGATAAGGGATGAGGGCTTGAATTATGTAGATGGCCATATAATGCAAAAAGAGGAAGGAGGGGCGTGTTAAGAGATTCTGTGTAAGAAAATTGAAAAGACCTGGTGACAAGAATAACACAATAGAGGGATTAGTATAAAATGATTCTGAAGATGAGAGTCTGTGGGACTGTGAGGATGATGATGTCGCAATCAGAAATAAGCAATTTAGGAAGAAGGAAGCTGGAGGGGGAAATCTATTGACTTTTATACTGCATATGTTGAACTTAAGCTTGCTATACATAATGATCTCCTTAAAAATTCTCATCTTTAGTCATCTTCTCTGCAGTTTTTGATGCTATTAATTTCTCCATCTTCTGGAATACTCTCTTTTCCCTTTCATTTTCTATCTGAAACTTGTTCTTGGTTTCAACTCCAATACCAAACCTCCTTCAGAATAATTTCATGTCCTGAAATCTCATCATCATGCAGAAATGACTCAACTCTGCTAATCAACATCTTTTTAGTACCCTTAGTTACTTGTCCCTTTTGATTAGAGGGTTGCAGGGTGGAGCAATTCTTTCCTCAAAATCTTTCTCAAAACCTCTGGATTTTATCTATTTTCCATCAGTGTTTCTGCTTAAATTCAATTGCATCAACATTACGCCTCCACGTTGGATAGCCTCTGATGTGTCCTCTCAATTAAGCTTTGTTCATTGAGGGCAAAGATTATTTTTATTTTTCTTATCTATATCCCCAGCATTCAGCACATTGCTGGAATATAATAGGTATTTGATAAATTTTTACTGATTATTGGATATTGAGTTTCCATGAGACTGCTCTCTTTTGAGTCTTCTTTTGCCTCTCTGACCACTCCTCAGTCTTCTTGGTAGGTTCTTCTTCCATGGCCTACACCCTGTGCATGGGTGCCCTCCTGTCTTGCCTAGATCTTCCTCCTCCTCCTTCTCTTCCTCCTCTTCCTCTTCCTACTTTTTCTTCCTTCCTTCTTTCCCTCCTTCCTTCCTTCCTTCCTTCCTTCCTTCCTTCCTTCCTTCCTTCCTTCCTTCCTTCCTTCCTTCCTTCCTTCCTTCCTTCTTTTCTTTCCTCTCTCTCTGTCTCTCTCTCTCTCTGTCTCTCTCTCTCTCTGTGTGTCTCTCTGTCTCTGTCTCTCTGTCTCTCTTTCTCTCTGTCTCTCTGTCTCTCTCTCTGTGTCTCTCTGTGTCTCTCTTTGTCTCTCTCTCTTTTTTCTCTCTCTTACCACCTCATCTCCCTCCCACCCCCCAACACACCTCTGTATTAAACTACACCAAATCCATATAAATACTCATCATGCTCAAGTTCCATAGTTCCACTTTTCTGCTGGCTATCTCGACCTGGATCACCCCTTTATATATCCCTTTCCTTCCTTTTAAATTTTAGACAAATATTAAAATAAATATACAATAAGAAAAGAAAAAAAGAAATATAAACTTGAATATTGAAGCAAATATAAATTAAGGGAAAAAATGCCATGTTCACAGCAGAATGTAAGAGAGGATTCAAAATACACAGAAATAAATTTCCATTTCAAGAAAGACCATATAATACATACCAGACATCATGATGAGAGTTGTCGACCTTCTTGTCATTTTTGTTTGTTTGTTTCTGCTGTGAACCTTTTACTTTGTTCTTTTCCCCCTCTCCCACAAAGGCTACAATTAAGTACAAATATATTTATATGCATATATAGATACAAGCATACACACATATATGCATATATACATACACATACATACATTTATACATAGACATATATTTTCCCTAACAAGTTCTACTCCTGTTCTTTGTTTTACTTTGTGTATCTCTTATTTCCTTCCCTCCTAATTCCTCTACTTTACTTCAACCAGCTACTTTACCCTCCCAATACTTGACCTCCCCCACACCTCCAAGTATCCCTCCCTTATCTTTCCATTCCCATAAATCTAAACACACTTTTTCATGCCCCCCTTTGATGCATTCTCTCACTCTCCCTTCTAAAGATACCTCTCTTATCCTCCCATCCACATTGATCTAAACACCCTTCTGTAACTCTCCTTAAATCTATTCCCTCACTTTTCCCTCACCTTTCCCTCTCTTATCATTCTCCCCTCCTATCCCCTTAGCATCTTATTTCATTGATAGTAGAAGACTTTTATACTCTTCTACATATATATATGTATATATACATGTATATATACATATATATATGTATATTTCCCTCTTGAACCCATTCCCAATGAATGTAGGTTTCCAAAACTAACAGCTTTCCTCCTCCATCTAATTTTTCTGTTACTTTTTCTTCTGTCACCTCATTTGTATAAAATAATTATTCTTTTTAGCTGTTCTTAAGCAGTTTTGCTTTTGAAGATCATATTCTACTCATGTCTACCCCAATCTTTCTTATAAACTACTCAATTATTAATAACAATCTTAGACATACATTTTACATTTCCTCTTATAAAAGGTAAATAGCCTGTCTTTATTGAGTCCCTTGTAACTAGAGTTTTATATATACCTTATATTTCTCTTCGATCTTATAAGTTTAATCTTCTTTTAAGTTAAAGTTTGTTTACTTTTACTTGACAAAATTTTGAAAGTTTTTCAATTCGATAGATGCCATTTTTTTTCTTTCAGGATTATGTTTAGCTTTGATGTCTATGATATTTTTAGCTAGACATCCATTTCTTTTGCTCTTCAATATATGGTGTCCCAAGACCTGAGGTCTTTTAGTGTCACTGCTACTAGATCTTGTGTGATTTTAGTTGTGGCACTACCAAATTTTTTTTCTTCTTGTTCATAATGTTTTATCTTTGAGCTGGGGGTTTCAGAATTCAATTATAACATTCCTATGGGTATTCTTCATAGGATTTCAGGTGGGGATCAGTGGATATTTTTTTCCTATTTTTACTTTTTTCTCTTGTTCTAATGTTTCAGGACAATTTTCTTTAATTATTTTTTGTATTATTGTATGAAGATTTTTTTCATCATAACTTTCAGATAATCTAATAATTCTTATTTTCTCTTTTTGATATGTTCTCCAGATGAGTTGTTTTTCTTATGAGATGTTTCACATTGTCATCTATTTTTTCCTTCTTTATATTTTGTTTTATTATTCCTTGATTTCTTATAGCTTCACCGGCTTTCCCTTGTCCAATTCTGATGTTCAAGAAGTTGTTTTCTTCCTTAAGTTTCTCGATCTCCTTTCTAATTGCTTGACTTTCTTTTCATTATCTTCTTGTTTTTCTTAGATTAATCATTTCTTTTAGTTTTTCCTCAATCTCTCCCATTTGAGTTTTAGTTTTTTTTTTTAAAGTTCTTCTATTAATTATTTTTTGGGCAGGTGACCATTTGATGTTACTCTCTGGGGAGGACAAGGGTTTCTTTGCCTCAGTATCATTCTGTGAAGATGAAACCTGATCTTCTCTATTCCCATAATGACTCTGTATGGTTGAATTCTTTCTCTGTTGACTGTGCATTTAAAAAAAATATGTAGTAACTTAATTTTTGTGATCACTTCTAGTCCTGGGGTATGGAGGATGATGCCTCTGGCCTCAAATCCTCCTTCAGTTCTTTCCTCTGTCTGAACTGAAGCCAAGACCTCCAGCCTCCTGTACATACCCACAGTTATCAGTGTCCCCACCCCACAGCTTCTGAATTCAATGGGTGTGTGCTGGTTCCTTTTCACCCTTGACCTCTGCAGCATATCTGAGACTGACACTCCTTGTCATCAGAGGTTCTTTTGATCTCCCTTGGCTCAGATGTCCAACTCCCCTCACTGTTCTGGAGGCGAAGTTCCTATGGAACAGGACCAGTCATCCAACACAGCTAATCCACCTAACTTGTTTTTTTTTAAATAGACCTAGACTAGCCTTTAGATGTTTATTCATTACAAGGACCTGTAAAGGCAACATGGCAACACACCCGAGAACTAACTGCTGCTGTGAATGATTTCAAGGGTCTAATTGAATAGTATAATGAACTCTCTATTTATTCAGTAACAAACTAAACATTGTTTAATAAAGTAAAACATAATATTCATAGCAATATCCTTAAGTAAAACATATTATATATGTGTGTGTGTATGTGAGTGTGTGTGTGTGTGTGTATAGGTGTGTGTGGGTGTGTGTATGTATATAATGACAGCAACATCCTTAGTCAATACCAAGTATCCAAGTAAAGTGCTTTTTCAAAATACCATACCATCTACCCCTAGGTCAAAGTAAGAACAATCTTCTTAATCAATATCCAGTGTCTAAGTAAAGTCCTCTTTCATCTTAACTCGAGGTTGACTTCCAAATCCCACAGCCCTTCCTCTGTGAACTGACCACTCCCATCTCTTGCCTGGGGTCACAGATAGGTAGTTCTCTACTCTTGCTCCTTGTCCCAGCTCATGGGGTCTGTTCCACTCTAAACTCTTTCTGCTTCTGACTGATAGCAGGCTCCAAGGACCCTTGCCTGCAGCTTCTGTTTCTAGGAAAACAAAGCTTAATAGGACCATAAAAATATTTATACACATTACTAGAACCATCATCTCAATTCACTAATAAAGACCAACAGACAGGGCTTCTGTCTGAGAAATCAACACAGACCAACAGACAGGGCTTTGACATCATAAATATTCTTTCTGTTAGACCTCCACACAAGTAAGTCCCCTAGTCAGCTCAAGGTCACTTCTCTCTCAGCTCTGCTTTTGACTGCTCCCTCTACTATACACATATATACAGATATAGATATACAGATACAGATATAGATAGATATAGATATACATATATATAGATATATGTGTGTGAGCTATTTCTAATCAGAGACTCTTGAGTGATTCAATCAAAGGTAAAAAGCAATCAGAGGTACTTGATTGGCTAATACTCAAACAGCAAAAGATCGTACTTTGCTTGCCATTACAGGACTGAACCTTGTCCTGTGGTTTTTCTTCAGATTTTCTCTGATTTTCCCAAGAGGACCACTGTTCTGCTCATACTCATTTATTTTTTTCCACTCTATGTTCACCCTGAGGTGCTATTAGTATATCTCATTCCTGGGGGACATCTAGGGAACTTGAACTTTTCTGACCTACTGTGCCCTCTTTCCAGAATCTTCTCCATTTCCTTTATATTTTAAACTCAGTGTTTGAAATGATACTTAATATCTATTGCCCCAAACCCACCTCTCTTCCCTATAACTGATGATCACTTCACAACCTTAGTTATGTTGTGATGTCTAGGCTCTTTTTTTGATCATGGCTTTCAGGTAGTCTCATAATTTTTAAATTGTTTCTCCTGGATCTATTTTCCAGGTCAGTTGTTTTTTCAATGAGATATTTCACATTATCTTCCATTTTTTCATTCTTTTGGTTTTGTTTTGTGATTTCTTGGTTTCTCATAAAGTCATTAGCCTCCATCTGTTCCATTCTAATTTTGAAAGAACTATTTTCTTCAGTTAGCTTTTGAACGTCCTTTTCCATTTGTCTAATTCTGCTTTTGAAAGCATTCTTCTCCTCATTGGCTTTTTGAACCTCTTTTGCCAATTGAGTTAGCCTATTTTTGAAGGTGTTCTTTTTTTCAGTATTTTTTGGGGAGTCTCCTTTAGCAAGGTGTTGACCTGCTTTTTATGCTTTTCTTGCATCTCTCTCATTTCTCTTCCCAGTTTTTCCTCCACCTCTCTCACTTGATTTTCAAAATTCTTTTTGAGCTCTTCCATGGCCTGAGCCCATGGAATATTTATTTTGGATATTTGGGATACGGAAGCCTTGACTTCTATGTCATTCCCTGATGGTAGCATTGTTCTTCCTCATTTGAAAGGATGGGAGGAGATATCTGTTCACCAAGAAAATAACCTTCTATGGTCTTATTTTTTTTCCCTTTTCTGGGCATTTTCCCAGCCAGTTACTTGACTTCTGAGTTTCCTCTCCACACCCACCTCATCTCCAGATCTGCCCAACTAGTGCTTAGGGTCTGAGATTCAAATGCTACTTCCCAGCCTCAGGGCTTTCAGCAGGTGTGGGGCTGCTATTCAGGGTGAGATTAAGTTCAGGTATGGAGACCTTCAGGAGACCTTCAACAATGGATCTGAGCTCCTGCCTGCTTTGGGAGCCCCTGTCTGCTGCTGCCTCCGCTGCCTCCAGGGGACCTGAGTTATGTAGACATCCTGCTCTCCTCTCAGCAAGCTGAAAAGACCCTCTCACTGACCTTTGGTGCCTGTGGGTAGAGGGACCTGCGTGGCTGCTGAAGATTCTGTCCCTGAAGTCTGCTCGAATCTGCTCCCCTCGGTGCTGTGCAGCCAAGGCAGGCCTGGGCTCTGCTCTGGGTCTGGTGTGTGACGGACCTTTTGTGTCAGTTTTTCAGGTCTCTCTGGAACAGAAATCTCCTCCACTCCATTGTTCTGTGGCTTCCGCTGCTCCAGAATTTGTTGAAAGTTCTTCTTTACAGATATTTTATGGACTGTGGGTTAGGAGCTAGCATATGTGTATCTTTCTACTCTGCCATCTTGGCTCCTCCCCCCTTTTTGTGACAACCTTAGTTATGAAACAATAGTTCATAGTTTTGGTTTCACCCTTAATTCCTCCTTATTTACTTCACATATTTAGTCAAAAACCAAATCTTCTTGTTTCTATGTTAACAAATATCTCTCCTGTATGTTCACTTCTCTTCATTCACTTATTCATTAGTAAAATACATGCATTACACACTTATATATGAGTTCAGGATTTAATCACCTCTTCCATGAACTATTAGAAGTATCTCTTAATTGGCATTTCTCCCTCCCTCCCTTCAATCCATCCTTCACACAGCTGCCAAAGCGATTTTCCTTAAGCACAAGTCTGACCATTACAGCTTCTACTCCATAAACTTTAGTGACTTTTTACTGCCTCTGTGTTAAAATACAACATCTCTTGTTTCACATCTAAAGCCATTCATATTCTGGCTTTAGTCTACCTTTCAAACTGATTACTTTCCTCAAGTATTCTATACACTAGAAAAATTGATTTGCTAATGACATTCCAACTTGCACCCCCATTATGCCAACATGATGTTGCCTGTACCTGGGAAGCTCTGCCTACTCACTTCTACCTCTTATAATGCCCAGCTCCATTCAAGATTCAGCTGGAGAGCCACTTCCCTCAAAAGACCTACCTTGATTCTCCCAATAGTTAGTGACCCCTCCTCCAAATGACTTTGCCATTATTTTCCATATATATTGAATTTACTTATTTATGTTTCTGTTATTACCCAAAAGAATGTAAGCTCTTTGTGGTTCGATATTATATGGTCAGTACCTATCAATAAATCAAAAACATAAAACCTTTAATATGTACCAGGAACTGTAGTAAATACTATGTATAAACACTATGTATATAAAGTAAAAAATGATATAATTTATGACTTCAAGGAGTTTGTATTCTAAAGGGGAGCACTAATTGTTAGGGAAAACAAGAAAGGCCTCTTGTAGGAGATTGTACTTGAGTTCAATAAATATTTTATCCTGGACCAACAATTGTCTTGTCTCTTTACTAGCAAACAGAAATATAGATGGCTAAGTAGCTTCAATTCAAGGTTGCAAATTCAATCTTGTATTAGTGAAAGAAAAACATAATTAGTAAAGCAAGCCTTCTTCGGAGAAAACAAAAACACAATAATATATTACAACATCTAAAAGTCATTTCTGACTAATTTCTTTTCAAAATCCATTTCAAGAGTAAAATACTGAAGTAGCTTATATATTCAAGTATGGTTATTGGAAAGAAAGGACTGGCTAACCAGAACCCAATTCATGAAATGATGATAAAATGTTGAAACTGAATGATGCTACATATTATAAAATCATTCTTCATCATTGTCACCATTTCCTGGCATTAATGGTTTTCTCCCTAATCTGCTAATTGGTTTCTACCAACTGGCCAGTATTAAATTCTCATAATTGGAGGAAACAGCACTTATCAAAGGACAAAGGATTCAGCACAAAGCTCAGCATGACCTTAAAAGTTCTAACTCATCAAAACATTTTACTGGGTTATGAAAATAACATGTTTGAGTAAGAGGGGGATGGAGAGGCATTGTCTCTTGATAAAATTCAAATTGGAAAGAAATGCCCAGAAAGATGAAGGATATTATGATAAGTGACCTGTATAGAAGACATTAAAATCTGACTTCCCTCTGACAAATAGCTTGGCACACGCCTGTTTGTTTCTTCCAGAAATGGAATGCTGATATATGACTCCAGATGTACCTGGCCTTTTTTGTAAATGAAGTATGGTATCATGGGCTTAATGTATAATACCCTGGGGTTCAAAGACTTCTCCAAGCATGATGGTGAGCTTCAACATATTGACCCTCTAAAGCCTGACCCTTTTCTTTTTTCCAGGTGGCTTTGGATGGGAGGAAGCAAAATTATTCTCTTACAGAATTATAAATCTTCTATTTGTTCTCTGACATGAGGAATAGGCCCAGAAACCTTGAGTATGAAATGTCCAGTAGGTAGTTGGTACTGTGAGACTGAAGCTAAGTACAGAGGCTGGGGCTATGTTAATTAGTTATACGGAGTTAAAAGTCATCTTTTATAGAGATGATAGTTATAACCATGGAACCTAGTAAAAGAGAGAGAGAGAGAGAGAGAGAGAGAGAGAGAGAGAGACAGAGAAATAAAGAGAC
The DNA here is from genome assembly GCF_028372415.1 of Notamacropus eugenii. Lineage (NCBI taxonomy): Eukaryota > Metazoa > Chordata > Mammalia > Diprotodontia > Macropodidae > Notamacropus > Notamacropus eugenii. Next base: position 165,667,028 of record NC_092875.1, on the reverse strand, counting down.
AGAGAGACAGAGACAGAGAAAGATAGAGACAGAGAGACACAGGCAGAAATGGTTGGTTAGTGGTTGCTCTCCTTCATTTTTGAAGAGGACCAAAATGACATCACCACTATAAAGTGAAGTTTCAATGTGTCTGACTGTGGCTGAGCAGACCATATGAGTTTGGAATGCTCTACCACAGATTGGGCACAGATAATCCACGTGAACATTTGGGATGGATACTCTAAATTTTCCCATCCTAGATTTCCTTTGTGCTGTTTTAATTCTCTTTTGCTCAAAGAGCACAGCACCCTTTCTGATATGGGATGCCATGTTGAGTGGTGTTGTGCAAGTGTCTCCCATGTCACACAATCAAATCCAAAGTTCTTGAGAGATACTTTAATAGTATCCTTGTATCACTTCTTCTGACCACCATGTGACCACCTGCCCCATGCACTTTCTCTATGAAATAGTCTTTTTGACAAGCTTGCATTTTGCATTCAAACAACATAGCCAGCCCACTGGAGCTGCACTCTCTGAAGGATAGTCTGAATGCTTGGCAGTTCAGTTTGAGAAAGGACTTCATTGTCTGGTAACTTGTCCTCCCAGATGACCTTCAGAATCTTCCTAAGACAGTTCAAATGGAAGTGATTCAGTTTCCTGGCATGGTGCTGGTAGAGTCTCCATGTTTCACAGACATACAACAATAAAGTCAGCACAATATTTGGTAGTCAGTCTAATACTTCTTCTATCCCAAACTTTCTTTGGAGCCTCCCAAACACTGAACTAGCTATGGCAATGCTTGCATCAACCATATTGTCAATGTGTATATACCTGGAAAGTACACTACCAAGGTAAGTGAACTTATCCACAGCATTCAAAGCTTCTCCATTTGTTGTAACCTACAGTTTCACATATGGACGGCTTGATGGTGGTTGATGGAGCACCTGTGTTTTCTTGGTGTTAATTCTCATGCCAAAATTAACACAGGTAGCAGAGAACTGATCCATACTTTGTTGCATCTCAACTTCAGAGGCTGTATTGAGTGTATAATCATTTGCAAACAGAAATCATGCACCATCATTCCCTCTACTTTGGTTTTGGCTTGCAGCCTTTTCAAATTGAAGAACTTACCATCAGTATGATAGTTGACCTTGATGCCATGTTCATTCTCATTGAAAACATTTGGCAACCTGGCTGAAAACATCATGGTAAAAAGCATGGGAGCAAGCACATAAACCTGTTTCACTCCATTGGTGACTGGGAAGGCACAAGAGTATTGTCCCCTATCCAGAACCCTGGCAAACATGCCATCATGAAATTGGCATACAATACTGAGGAACTTCTCTGAACAACCAAATTTTGACATAATTTTCCATAAGCCCTCATGACTAACAGTGTTAAAGGCCTTGGTTAGATCTACAAACATTGTTCTGCTCCTTGCATTTCTCCTGAAGTTGTCAGGCAGCAAACACCATATTGACTGTTCTTCAGCCCTTTCTGAAGCAGCAGCCATACCCCAGTAAACTATTTTGGCAGATGGGCTAAACCATGTGAAGATAACCAAAGGTTACCCATTGGTGAGCTAAGGGGGTGGTCTGCCTCAAGCATATGAAGACTTGCCCTGGTGGAATAGGGGGATGAGAACAATTTGCTCCAGTGGTATGAAGGCAGGTGAAGCAGGTTATGTGGAGTGCTTAGAGCTTGGTTAGACACCAAAGATGACAAGTTCATCCACTGCATCCTGAGCCATCATCAGTCATCTTCATTCTGTCCTGCCACTGGACTATGATGACTGGAGGAGAGAGTGAGGCTGATGACTTTGTGCAGCTCTGTCTCACTTAAATCCAATTTACACAGGAATCAAAAGACAAAGGAATGGATTGTCCTGCAACAATCACTGGAATTTTCTCTCTTAGTCATTACTGGCAAGATTCTTGCTAGAGTGCTCCCTAATGGGCTAATCCTTCACCCAGAAGATGGTCATCTACCTGAGAGCCAGTGTGGCTTCAGAAAGAGTCGAGGAACAGTCAGAGAGAGAAAGATAGAAAGACAAAGAGAACAGAGACAGAGATACAGAGAGATACAGAGAGATTGTTGTTGTTCATCCTTAGAACTCAGTGAGGACCAATGACACCAGGAGGGTGATGACTTGACTTAGCAGTGAATTAGATTTAAGTTAGGCTAGGCTGTGTAAAAGTATCAGACTCATTTTCTCTTCCTGGTGATGGCAACAGCCCTAGAAGCAGTGGGAAATTATTACCTTTTTAAGCTAAAGTTGTTCCCAGGTCTCAGTTTGTCAGAGGCAACGTCCATTCAATATTTAAAGGCTGAGTAAGAATTGAGGCAAAAGATGGTCTAGTTTGCCTTCACAAAAGAATCAATCTGGGAGGAGAAGACCCTCAAGGTTTCTTCATAAACAGAGAGACATTAACAGAGAAAAAGGGACAGAAATAGACAGAGATAAGGAGACAAAAAGACAGAAACAGATGGAGACACACACAGAGAAAGACTCAGACGTTAAAAAAAGTTTATGATAGAAAATATTTCTCTGATTAGTTTAATAAAGTTGGTTAGAAACTCAGAGCTATTGATTAATAGCAGAGAATATGCGTTTCAATTGATTAATGAAGAAATATCTGCAAACAATTCTTAATTGCTTTGAATCTTGGAAGGAAATTGATATAGTAACAATTCAAAGAGCAAGTAAAAATGAATGAGTGATCACCCATGATTCTGCTGTGTTTAGGCCGCAGCTTCTAAGACAGAAGCTCCTAGCAGTGTGTGTGTGTGTGTGTGTGTGTGTGTGTGTGTGTGTGTGTGTGTGTGTGTGTGTGTATCATTGGCAGTCTAGAGAAGTCTGGAAATGCCTTCTTAGAATTACGTTTTTAAATTGTTGGGGGGAAATGGTAAATTTCAATTAAAGATTAGTGAAATAAAGATGTATTTTCCCCATTAAAATTCACAGGCCCCTCGAAATCTACAGGCATACTTCTTGGGCATCCATGGACTCCAGGGTAAGAATCCTTGCTCTAAATATTATCGCAATTAAATGAACTTAAGTTAAATAAGGGACTTCAAAATACTCTAAATCCTCACCTCACTTATATGAAGCTTATTGTTGTACATTCTTGCACATAAAATTTGTTGACTGAGACTTGAAACTTCTGAGATTAAGGAAACATAATATTAAGTAAACATATTATCACCTTATTCACTTAAATCAACACAACCTGTTTTCATCAGCCTCTCCAGAGCACTTTCCCTTCCACCTTTACTTTTATCCATGGAACTTATGGAGTGGGAGGCATATATGGAATCATGAATATGTATTGCCAATATGGAGAATTGAAAAAAGAGAAGGGATAGATTATTTTAAAATAGATTTTTTAAAATAGATTTTTATTGTTCTCTTTGGTTTTTATATTGCCAAAACTTTTCCCAGTACCTGGATTCCATGTCCTCATTTGTCCTGAGTGAATATCCGTGATTAAGTAATCAAATTCAGAAGGGTTCTATAAATTGTCAGCAAGTAATTTCTCTTATTTTCAAAACTTTTTTTTCTTTTTTATTCAAAAAAATAATTAAGAAAGATACTTAAGATAGCCTACTAAGAATTAGTTAAATAATGTAAGTGACAGACTAGATAGCTCAACTGATGTTGATGCTTACATGATAATAAAATAATAGAAGAAAGATTTCAGGAGTTGATGAAAATTTTCTATGCAGATTTATGGGAAAATATGAATAATATTTACACAGGGTCAAAATCAATTCCATTAAACATCCATTAAGGGGCTATTTTATTAAAACTTTGTACTAGGCACAGGTGATCAAAAGGCAAAAATCAAACATTACCTGCTTTCAAGCAACTTGCGTTCTACTGGATCTGATCGCTGCTTTTTAGCTTCTTTTTATGTGTTGTCTTGCCTCATTAGTTTATGAGCTTCTTGAGGGCATGGATTGTTTTTTGCTTGTTTTTGCCCTTGCCTGGCACATATTATGTTCGTCCTTCATCGCAGAAGAAGACCACACCATCAGAGAAATAATGACATGACTTGCACTTGACTTTGTTTTGAGTGAGGGAGGGCTGTGCAGGTCACCAGCCCCTCTTCTCCTCCAGAGCCATCTGAATCCAGTGACCAGATATTCATCAGGATGACTGGAGATGACCCAGGATGAGGTAATTGGGGTTAA